>NC_091487.1:38085246-38691084 GCF_947461875.1 Haliaeetus albicilla
GCATCCCTTCTTGAATGGCAAATGGATGCAAGTTATATTATTCTATTGCTTAAACCCATTTTCTAATCAATTTAGTATATAAAGTACACTGCATATCACTGCTGCACATTTTGACTTTGCATCAGACGATACACAGAAAATTTGTAAGCTTTCCTAGTATCTACAGTGTCAAGAAAACAAGTTTCCCTGAGAAGCTTTTCATGTTGCAAAGTAATAGTAGAGTTGTGACCAGAAAAAAAAAAAATTCTGGCAAGGAGAACAGCTTTTACAAAAGAAAATCAGTTCCACTGACATCTTCACAGAGCTACCCAGTGGTATGCATAGTCATGTGCCTCTGTGTCATACAAACACTGCATTCGTTTGTGCCATACCATTGCATCCCAAAGCAGATGCACGTAGTCTCACTGTAACCCTCAGATCATGTGTCATGTCTTTCCCCTCCCTCTGTCACATGCACAAACACGGCCTACAGGCTTTATGTGTGAAACTGAGAAGGGAAATAGGTGACACGTGATGTGAGGGTTATGCTGCTTCTAAAATTGTTGGTCAGCATTTTATTGGTGTCAGGGACTCAAAGGTTAAGAGGCAAAAGAAGTGATATTAGAACTAAGGATCATGGTTGTTACTGCCCAAAACTGAGAAAGAACTCTGTCCTGAAAGCAGATTCAAATGTTTTCCTTCTGACTACACTGTTTGCTGGCAAGGCGTGCTCTAGCACGAACTTAGGTTAGTACTTCTCTCAGTAGCATGATGTCCTCCAGAGGAACGTAAAGTCAGTGTCAGCATTGAGTCTGATTTGTAAACTGTACCTATACTGATGAGTGCCATTCCTATAAATCAGCCAGGCTGATGTAAAGGTATTTGATTCTCTTACTGACAGCTTGAGGCAGCATCCTGTAGCAGCAAACATGTTCAACAGGTTTCAAGAGGAAAGAGCACAAGCACAACTCCTGCAGGATCTATGAGACCAGTTTGCTCTCATAAAGTAAGATATCTCCTTGTGATCTGTTTTTCCCCCTGCCTAATCTGATAGCAAAGCAAATTGCATCAAACTCCAGCACGCACTGCACATCTGGGAGTGGATTTTCCAGTACAAAAGCCATTCAGTCCCCAAGGGTTCAGTGACATGACCTTTCTCAGGGCAACCCGCAAAGAGATTGGCACTTCTAGAATTATGTGATGTTGACAACATCTGGAGTTCAGTTGTCTCTGGTAAAAAAAAAGATGTTTTGCTTCTGCTGGTCACAAATTTCTCCCCAGGTTCACCATTCTAATTTCTGTTTAAAGCTGGATTCAGCCAAGAAATGAACATAAATTTGCTTGGAAACTGTCCCAAAGAATCTGCTATCTGAACTTCAGAACATTTTGCTGCTTTACTTGCTCTTGACAGGCTCTGAAACCCATCCAGATCTCTAGCTGGGATGGAATTTCTTTTGCATCTTTTCTACTGGCCCAAGTGATGTGAGGACCATCCCAGTGAAACCCTGATACTGTAGTAGCAAGGAACCAGGTAAGGGAAGAAGCTGTCTATGTGTCCCTTGCTGATACTATAACAAGGAAGGAGTAATGCAGCCACCTACACTCCCAAATTATGCTAAACCTGGGCCATATTTTGGTCTCTTGTGGCTGTTACAGAATAAACCAAAGGAAAAGTTAGGTAAGAGTAGTGATGCTAAGTAGCACCAAGATCACAGAGCCTTTGCTAACTAGTTGACTTGTTTCTTCATAACTTATGCTGCAGCTTGTGTAGACCAATAGGCTCCTGCAGACAGACAGAATACAGAGTGTTAAGTCAATAGGGTAACGGTTCATATTCACTTTTCATTTGCTGTGCAAGCCCTTTACTCTTAGCTGTTCTGGCAGAGCAATAGGGGTCTACCAGCAGTTTCTGGACTCTTTCAGGGCTGAGGAGTCCCAAGACTGGCACAAGAAATTGAACCAGGAGAAGAGGGCACAGCCAAAGTACTTCTGTTCTCCAGCAACCCTCAGCAGCTAGGACAGTCTTTCGGCACAGCTCAGAGCAGGTGTGGGAACATGTGCCATTTGTGCCAGGCATGCAATCCCAGAGTGCATGGCTGTAGGATGACAAGTTTGCTGGGAAGTGGGAGAGAGAAGGGGGAGCAGCAGGAGGCCTGGCACGGAGCTGAGCTTAGTCCTGACTCTGCACACCAGCTCTGGCATCAGTGTAGTCCTGGCTCTGTGCTCTCTGCCCTCCCATGCCCAGTGCAATACTAGCCACATGTGAAACTCCTGCTGACTCACACCCATGGCCTGGAACAGTCTTGGCTTCGCCTGTGTTCAGTTCTCTGTGCAGCACAGCGTGGTAACGTTCTTGTACAAAATCCTCTCTGCTAAGTGTCGATGTCTATCGCTGTCCTAGCTTTGTATGCATGCCCATTCCCCAGCTGAAAAATGTATTTCTGGCCCACCTACTACTGACTTCTTCCCAGGATAAAAATTCCCAGCATAAAACTTCCCCACTTTAAAAATGAGTTGGAGTACCCTGGACCAGGAAGAGGGCTATGGGAAAACAACACAATGGCTTTAGATAAGCAACCAAGTAACCAGCTGTAGGGGGGGGTACAAAAGGGGGGTGAAAGCAAGCATATAGCCTGCTTCTGTGTTTGCCAGCCACAACAGGCAGCTGTTTTGCCAGTGCTGAGAACTCAGAAATAAGGGAACACTAAAGAGTTAAAAAGGTTTTCAGGGAAGGCGGGCTGGTGAGAGAAGGGGGGAAAGAGGAGGAGCAATCCTCTTGTGCACAGACTTTCCAGAGCCTCCAGAGATCAGTAAGCCCCAGGGAACCGCAGGCCTATGCATAGGATGCTTATTTTTTTTAGATTTGTTTTGATTTAGATGTTTGGGATCTAAATAGATAATGATTTACCCTAAAATTGATGTATGGTGACAGGATATAACTTGTCATAGCAAACAGAACTGCAAGGAATGACCGAAATTCAACCCTCAGATTCAGCCTAAATTTCAGCCTGATAGCAAGGGAATCTTACAGTCATATTTGGAGACAAGCAGTTGTTTGCTCTGAGTCATTAAAATATTTGAGATCTGAGAAGATACCAAAATAGCTCAGACATGCACCTATACGTGTCACACTTACCCACATCTTACTGGTCCCTGGTAGCTGGCCTTTCTCCGGTTTAATTTCATCTCATTACCCAAAGATACGCCCCCTGTGCATTTGTTTTGTTAATGAAATGCTGGGTCTATTGGAATATCAACTCTGTAGGGGTTGCCAGGGTGTATAAAAAAGAACAGCCATAAACTATGTTCATTATTATTGCAGTGTAATGCCAGGTCGGGTACTGCTTCCAGAAAGCAGGAGAGGGAGAACAGAACTTAACATGTCCCTGACCTGTCCAGAGGGACAAAACAGAGAGCTTTTATTTTATTTGTTTCTACAGTGACTCAGTCTGTAGTAACTGGGTTAAAGTCCACTTAGAAACGAATACAACAAAAGGCCTCCTGTTAGTGCTGGACATTTTCCCTCTTCAGATATCACTAGAAGGATTAAAAAAAAAAAAAAAAGAAAAAAGAAAAAAAGCCCTCCAGCAGAATGCAGGAAACCACAAGCTTATGGGAATGTAGCAGTACTTTGGAAAGGAAAACACTGCCTCAGACTTTCATCTGCAGGGCTTGCTCCCCCCCCCCCCCAATTTTTTCCTTACCTTCTTTTCATCTCCTTACAGCTAGAAGCATTTGCCAGGTCAACACAGAGCCTGGAGAAAAGGCTGGTGGGGAGAGCAGTTAGGTTGCAGGAGGTCGTTGCCGGATCCCAGACAGAGAGAAAAAAAATTGGCTTGTGCAGATCACTGTAGTCTGCAAGGGGGCTCCAGCACAGAGGGAGCGAGCTTTGGTGCAGCTGGAGCTTGCAACTTCAAGTCCCATAGTTGCTTGCCAGACTGAGGGTCTTACTAGGGTCAGAACCTTGGACCCTTCAGGCCATACTACAGGGGGGGAAAAACGGTATTTTCATAATTTTTATTTGGTATGTCTGGTCTTTTTTTTTTAATGTAACTTAATGACATCTAAGTAACAAATTACATAATGTTGTCTAAGATATAAAAAGTATCCAAAATGCTTTCTTCCTTTCCTTCTAAGTATTGTCATGGCATACCTATGTTTTCATTACAAAGCAAACATTTTCCAGCAAGCATTCATTGAATTTCATTAATTTTCACTTCAGCTTTTTCCTAAGGAATGTGAACTGACAGTAACAGAAAAAGCATGTTGAAATTATATTTTACATACAAGAATGAGCATTGCCCTCTCAAAAAAAAAAAAAAAAAAAGGCGACCCCAAACCTGGGGAAAATTGCAGCTATCTACAATGAAATGGAAAAATGGAGTTAAATGTTACTTCTTACCTATAGCTTTAGCTATTATTGTGATCCTGGTTTGTACAAAAGGATATGTGACTTTTTGTTAGCTGGGCTTCATGTTAACCTAGATGTTAGGGATCTAGGTTAGATCGGGGAAACAGCTTGGTGAATGGTGTAATGAGCAATGTGTTGGGTGTAAGGGAAGAATGGGAATGCATAGCCAGAGCTGGACCACCTAAGCCAACTGTTAGTTTAATTTAGACTGCTGCAGAACCATAATCTCAAGTGGTAAGCTTTTGAGTGACTTGGCCAAGACGGCATCGCACATAAGTAGTTACTTTATTTAGTTAGATGACTGATTCCATACTGAGTTATAGAAGTTTGTATTTTGTCTGTTCAAAATAAATAGGTAAACAGATTCAACCTTGCCATGCCTATTTCACTGAGAACTGATGACACCGTGCAGAAAATTCACGCTTTAAAATGTATTTCCATCCTTAATACTAAATGAATCAGTTGCTTCTAGTAGTTGGTACCCTGATATACACAGTTTCTCCTTTCTAGGTCATTGAGGCCAGTTTCCATTTCAGATAGTGATGAGAATCAAAAATCAAATGGCTGGTTTTCGCTCATGTGAAGTGAGTTATTTCAGATCCTAGTGGACAAATTATCTTCTGTAAAACCTCTAAATTTGGCTTCTTTATTAGCATTTTCATTAAAATAATCAAGTTCAAATGTTCTATCTTCTTATACAAAGTCTCCTGTCTTAGCCTTCTCTAGCCTGAAGAATTTGAGTTCTCCCAGCCGGCTTCAGCCCCTAACCATTTTAGGGTCCTTCCACTGGACTTCACTTGAGCTTTCCAATGTCTTTCTTGCACTGTATGCCTTTAAGACTAGACACAATATTCCAGTATTTGTTAACTAACACATGGTTAAAGGCTATTTTGTCTTTACTGTGATCACAGCTAGTCACCGTTGAAAGCATGTTTTAAAACCCTGTCCAGAGCTAGAAAATTAAGCCTGACTAGCCAGGACATTTTAAAACCCAGTTGGGACTACTTACACTGAAAAATTCCAACATCTTACAACATGTGCTTACTAACACACTGTTTGGCACTCAGAGTAGATAAGAAGGGGGTCTATTCCTACCTGGATGGTTTTAAGTCTGGATTTTAGGAGTTAGCTGTTTCAGACATAATTTTAAATGTAGCAGTTAAATTTAGCATTATCCCAGTAAACAGATGTTCTAACACAAAACCATCTTCTAGTGTAAATGGGCTGACTTGGAGCATGTTTGGTAGCCAGTGCAGTTTATTACATGGTGCACTTTGATCTTATCCTTACACATCAACCGTCCAGATGGAAATGGAAACATGCTGCTGGTTCATAAGGGAGAAGGCTTGCACAGCTCTGGCTAATGGGGGATAACTGGAGCATGTCAGTCTCTGCCGTGTCACATACAGAAAGGCACATTCGTTGCTTTTTAAGGTCCAAATCATCCTTGATAACCAGCACTGCCAATAACCTGTGTTCACAGGGAACATGGAATGGATAACATTCCCTGAAATTTGTTTCAGGTTCAGAGCTTCTAACTCCACCTTCCTGAGCCTCGAGAGAGAAGCATTTTTCCTCTGCTCCATCTGGTACGGCACTCTGGAAAACTTCAGCTTGGCCCACACCCTCCTCAGCCCCTGAACTTCGTAATTTTTCAGCTGCCAGAATCACTAACTGCCCAGTTTTATGTAACTCCAAATATCTGCAATGGAGCGGGAGAATACACACATGGAGGAAGTTTTGTGGCTTTTAAGCTATGCCCAGAAGTTTGCCTTATTTTTTTTTTCGGTGGGAGGGGGAAGAGGAGGAATGCAATAGGGGTATACACAAGACTTTTCAGAATAGAACGGAAATTCTGTCTGCTGTGAGGATAGGTGTAGGTTTGCTTTTAAAATCCCCCTCTTTTTGGAAGGGCCCCAAAATACATTTCGGGGTGGGGTGGGGTTGCTGTTATATTTGATAAGTGTAAATACATCAGTAATAATTTTTAGAGGCTTTCAATTCTTCGTGTTTGTTGCCTGTTGCCCTATCTAGGGGGCCAAATCTAACTTGTAACAGCTATTGCCAATGTCTGTATAGCCAAAAGGGACCCGTGGTTTTCCCCAACACCAGCTGACAGCTTCCCAGTTGAATGCTGTACCTGGGCTTCTGCAGCCAAGCAAAGCAAACAGACATGCAGCTTTTGTGGCACTTGAAGCTCTATACTCCAGTACCACAGAAAAAATGGCAAACACTCAGAGAAGTCAGGCGGGGCAGGGAGGCTGACATTTCTAGGGCCCATAACTCCCTTTTCCCTCATTGCCTTTCAAATTGCTAGCAAAGCCCAAGTCAATTTTTGTGTTTGCCGTTTCAAAATAAATACGTTGTGGTGGTTTGTGTGTGTGTGTGAAAGAGAGCAAACTGGAAGAATGAGGCTTAAGCACTGTAATAACAAAACAGCAAACAACCTATCAAGCCAGGGACAACCCTGCAATAAACTAGCATATCCAGACCTGTAATCACAAGTGACCTAGCAATAACGAATCAGTGCATGCCTATGGGTGTGGGAGAGAGATGAGCAGAAGTGAAAGAGATACATTCCCAGAAGAGCAGAGAAAGAGAACAGAAAAATTGAGGTGTGGAGGACATAAAGAGGAGGAGCGTGCACTTTGAGTGTGTTGTTTGTGCATGTACATCCTAAGCAGTTGAAGTTAAAACTTTCTTCCTGTTTCCTACAACATGCGGAATTTCACGCTTCTGCCAAATGTTGAAACAGGAGCAAAAATCAGCATCAGTTCCTCTTGAAACAAAATTAAAACTGCATGAAAACAGCAAACTGTTAACACAGCATCCAAGTCAGAGTTATTATCTGCAGGCCAGTTGTGCCAATGGTCTGTAGCTAGAGAAGCTAGAGGTAGGAATCACCGCAGTCATAGGAGGATGAAACTAAATGAATAGCAAAATGGAAGCTTACAGAAGTAAGCTGTCAGTAAGGTTAGTTTTAAAGGGATGTGGTTAAAGATAAATAACAAAGCGTGCATAGCAGAGCTATGTTAATGAATTGCAGTCTTTCCAGTGACAGAATCGGAGTCCTTACTCAAGTCAGATTGTAGGTGTGGAGGTATGATGCTCTTGTCATATAACTGAAAGGTGTCAGTCTTCTCCCAGGTTGCAAGACTACTGCCTTCTTGGATGTGAATGAAATGGAGCTTTTGGTTAGGACAGCTATGTCTCTCCCAGGGGCAAGGAGTGACTGAAACAGCATGAGAAGAGTGGACGTGCTTACAAATGCAGCGATTTGTGACTGTGTATCCTCTGTCCATGGGAGAGACAAATATGTCAGTGCAAACAGAATTACTGCTTCACAGTCCTTAGTGAAAATTTTTTTCTGCAACCCCTTTGGGATCCTGTTGATGTACAGCCTGTGTGCTGCAGGCTGAATTGGTTCCTGAGTGCACTTAGTATTTAGAGACATCAATAGTTTAGGGCTGTCTGCCACAGCTTCATTTAGCGTGATTGGAGCTTCTGACCTCTCCAGGCTCTAATTCCCAAAAAGCAAGGTACTGTGGTGCAGGCATAGAGAGCGCCCAGCTGTGGAACACCCTATACGTTGGGGTATGACCATGGACTCCAGGGAGAGCCTTCCAAAGGGACTGAGATTAATGCTTGGCAAGGACAGGAGTTATTTTACCAAGTCCCACTTTCTTATCAGATATCTTCACCATGTTGATATTGTGGAGCCAGAGAGGTTAGGGGTCTGAACAAACAATATTGTTACTACAGCAGTCCTGCTTGCTTCCCAGATCTTCTCCTGGCTGTAAGGGGCTTGATGAGTTGTTGGGTCTCTGGCGTGTAACCAGAGTCACTCACTCAGTGCTGTTTGGTGCATCCTTAGCCAGTGCCAGGCTCAGAGGGCAATAGACCAGACTCAGGAGGCTCTAATGGAGGTAACGATGATGGAGTTTACAGCCAAGGTCAGGGACAAGAGAGCAGCCCATCTTTGGGGGAGTGTCCTGGCTTCAGTTGGGATACAGTTAATTGTCTCCCTAGTAGCTGGTACGGTGCTATGTTTTGAGTTCAGTATGCCAAGAATGTTGATAACACTGATGTTTTCAGTTGTTGCTAAGTAGTGTTTAATCTAAAGTCAAGGATTTTTCAGCTTCTCAAGCCCAGCCAGCGAGAAAGCTGGAGGGGCACAAGAAGTTGGCACAGGACACAGCCAGGGCACCTGACCCAAACTGGCAAACGGAGTATTCCATACCATGGGACGTCACATCTACTATAGAAGCTGGGGGGAGTGGGGGTGGGGGATCGCCACTCGGGGACTAACTGGGTGTCGATCAGCCGGTTGGTGAGCTATTGCACTGTGCATCATTTGTACATTCCAATCCTTTCATTATTACTGTTGTCATTTTATTAGTGTTATCATTATCATTATTAGTTTCTTCTTTTCTGTTCTATTAAACCATTCTTATCTCAACCCAGGAGTTTTACTTCTTTTCCCGATTTTCTCCCCCATCCCACGGGGTGGGGGGGGTGGGGAGTGAGTGAGCGGCTGCGTGGTGCTTAGTTGCTGGCTGGGGTTAAACCACGACAGGGAGGCCAGAAATGGTTGTCAAGTGCAGATTGAGGAAAGCAGCAAATAGATGTGTCTGGTTTTTTCTTTTCTTCCAGGGCTGACTTGGGAGGCTGAGTGACTGAAGTCTGACCAGACACTGAACCTTGCACATTCCAGCCAGGGCACTGATCAAAGCTGGCCAGAGACATTGGTTGTGTGGAAATGGGAGGTGGTACCCTGTGTGTATTGTCACGTTAAAGGCTTTTTTCTCTCTTATCAAATTTGGGCAGTGCATTGGCATAGGATTCCTTCCCTCTCCACCCTGCCCAGGCCAGCCGGCTCAAGGCTCTAGAGCTTGGCAGATATGTTTTGGGCTGGGTACATATCAGCAGTGTCCTCCCTCTCTTGAAATTCTTAGTTTTACTTGAACTGCTGTTGAAACAGTGGAGTTATTTGTGCAGAGCATGAGGAGAACTGAAAAGAAAGAGGAGGTTGAGAAGCGTGGCTTTGAGCACACATCCAGAGCTACTCCACAGAGGGTGGCTGGAATGACAGAAATTACAAGAGTGGCAGGCTTGTCTCGTGGTGCTGCCAAGGGGCAGAAGGCCAGAGCCCTTGCCTCTCCTTGAAATTGCACGGAACGACAAGCCCAGGATCCCTTCTACCCTCCATTGTGGGATGGCTCTGTGAGGATGGAGAGGTGCATCCCAGTGAGGCACATCATGACCCTATACATTCGAGGCTGAAGTTGCCCTCTGTCCCCTGTGGCCGAGGAAAGGTGTCTGCAGTGATTCCTTCCAGCACGGTGGAGGGCACTCCGTGCACCATTGCAGCCTGCACCCAAAGACTCCTGGCTTTCACTAACTGTCAAGTGGATGGAGCCAAAATCGGCTTTGCTTTATGGTGCCAGGCCCCAGCCCAGAGTATGTGCATATATTTTTCTAAGCTACATAAATTGACACAGCAAATAGTCCCAGCATGGGAGGAAAAGGTAAAACACTGTGACCTCATTTCGACAAAAAAACTCATCCATCATGCAGAGAAGTAATTAAAAAGCATGGCGATTAAATACATGCCAGCAAATATCTTCAAATCCTAAGTCACTCATGCCCAAAATAAGCAGTGCCTGTGCACATTGGGAGGAAAAGGTAGTGCTTCATGTTCTCCTCTTTCAGCCTGTGCAGCCTCCAAGTCCTGTGCAGCCAACTTGCTTCTTTGGGCTTCCTCATCAAAGGCAAAGGATTAATTTCATGAAAAAGGAGAAGTTCTTTCTCTCTCTGGATGATAAAAATGATAAGGAAAAATCACAGTGTGCTTGGCTGTATTGGGAATGAAGTAGTTGTGCCCCAGCTTTGCATCCTGGAAATCGGCACTCTTATAACCAGGACCTGTAATATCTTAAGTGGAGAGGTGATATTCCAAAACTGCGGACAGCACATTCTTGTGAGATTTAGCACCTGCCCTCGGGAAGGTGTTCTGTAAATTTCCTTTTTTATTCCCCTCTCCTTATTTTTATTTGGTTTCTGTTTCTTTTTCTGCTAAAGATGAAACAACAGATTCAGACCTCTAACTTTTGGGCGAGTCAGACATGTATTCAGATTTTTAATTGGATTCATGTAGCTTATAATGGGTTAAATCAAAACACACATGAAACCAAACATCCCTGTGTTCTAAGAAAGTTTGGTTCCAGATCCAAACATCAAATCTAAATTAAATTCTTGTTTGCCCACTACTAGCCAGAAACCATGGTGAGATAAGTGAGATCAGATGGGGAAAAAAAGGAGGTTCAGGTTTATGGCAGAAAAGTTCTCAATGTAACATCATATCTTTGGCTGCCCTGTTGAGGAAGGAAAGAGAAGAATATTTCTGTCTATTCCCACTTTACAACTGGCTAGGTACACTAACTTTTTTTGCTTTCTTCTGAATGAGTTGACTTTTGCTGGAAGCAGAGTACTGGCATGATCTGGTACGAGAAGCCTATGTTCCTCTCTGCCTAGCCTCTACTACTCTACAGATCAAACATGGCTTTCAGGTGAAATGCTGCCTGCCTCCTGGGTCTTGTGCTCAGTTACTAGCAATGATGGGCTTTTGTAGGGGCTGTTAGGAAGGCCTTAAGTCTCACCATGACCAAAGTCTCATGCACTTGTGGAAAGCAGACTGCATAATAGGATGTACGACAAACGCCAACAACGGGCCTAGTGGAAGGAGTAGATGGCAGGGGAGAGGGAGGATGAATCTACTGTGTGCTTGGCCTGTGCAAACTCATGTAATCACAGCCGGGAAAGTTGAATTCCAGAGTTATTTGTGTTTAAGTGAAAAGAAAAGGAAAGAGAAAATCTGGTGGCAGAGGTAGGAAAGTACCACGTGTCAGACTGAAGTTGAAAGGAGTACATAGGTGATTCCCGTCTGAGGCCTTGGTATGTATATGGGGTGTTATGAACCCCTCTGCGCCCCCAGTTTCCCCAGCACCTTCTCAGGGTCACAGCAAGCCTGAAGGAGTGCCAGGAGTGCACCTTCAGCCTGAGTGGAGATACATGGTGGTCTTTATCCCCATTAGAGGAACAGCAAGACCGAGACCTGGAGTCATACGGTAGGTCTGGTTGTATGTTGTGACTCTTGTACAGGGGTGCAACTCCATTAACTGCAGAAGATCCACTCTGACTTGTGACTGTGTGTGAAAGAGGAATTAAGCTGAGTAAGTCCATGGCAGAGTGGAGCACACAGCTGAGGACTCCTGATGGCCTGGCACAACTTTGTGTTGTAGCTTTGCATTGTTTCTTTCGTCTGTATTGGAAAAGGTGCACACATGTGTTGCAGAGAGCAAAAACTTGACGGTGTTTTCACTTCCCTTGCACTGCTTCAGCTGACATCTCCTCTCTATCTGAGCACAGCTTCTCGTTGCACAAGAAAGCACAAACACATTGAGGCTGCACTGTCACAAGCAGAACAACACACAGTCGCATCAGTGGGTATGAAGCGTGGAGCCCTCTCCTCCCCCCATTCCCGCTCCTGGGACAGACGCTGTCAGCTGTCTGTTACTCCAGGTTACCATGAGCCCATTCCCCGGGTCTCCCAAAGTGCATCTTAAGTTTCTGGCAGGAGGGCTTGGGGGACCCAGAAACAGACCTTCTGCCCGCTCCAGCAGCTCCACGTGGTGCCTGCCTAGCACTGACCTTCCCTGCCCTTCGGCCTCTGCCCTTTCCTCCCAACCTTTTGGGATTATTCCTGCTGTGCCTTCTCCAGGAGAAGGCCCCTCTGCTGCTGCTTTAGTGTCGAGGGTGACCGTGAGAGGAAAGAAGAAAATCCCCCTCGGATGACTCGCATTTGTGGAGGGCAGTAATCAATACCCTGGGCACCCTGCTGAAGTGCTGGTGGAAAAGCACGTTAACCCTCCGTGCGCTAGCCTCCCCCAGGCTGCCATCTTCCCCCCGCAGCACACTCAGCTGCCCTCGTTTCCAGCCAGGAGGGCCTTTCTCTGTCCTTAGGATACACAATCGTGCCCGTCCTGCCCTATTTTCTAGTTTTGGCCTGAAGAACAAGATCAGAGGTGGGATTTTTGCTGGAGTTTATCCTTGCCCTATCCTCATCTGCTTAAGAGGTTGGCTGTGGGTAATGGGAAGAGCCGCTTCCTTGGTTACTGCACCGCAGGCCATGGGCGCTGGAAGGGGGAAGCAGGGGAGCATTTTTTGGTTTGTTTGCTTTTCCCTGAACGGTGAAGCTCTGGGCAGAGCTGAAGGCGGGATACCAGACGTGATGGACAGGATCTGGTTCTGCACATTCTCCCTTGCCTCTACCGGAGGAGCAGGGCTTGTTGCCCCAGCAGCCTTTTGAGGCCCTGCCAGTGGGGGAGTGAGAACTAGGCCCATAGATTGCATCAGGGCTCTTTTTCTGGTCATGCTAGTTGGTTATAATGAGAAAATACTCCAAATTCCTAGTGAAAAATCCTTTCTTCCTTTCATTATTACTGGGCCAGACAAGCTAAGCTAGCACCGGAGCACTGACTGGCAGCTGTCTAGCGGTGTACACAGCGGTGCCAGGGTGGGAGGCAGGACTCCTGAATCCTCACCCCAGCTTCGCTCTGTGGTGTTTTATATAAACCTCAAAAAATCGGTTAACTTGCTGTACACTCTGTCTGGACATACCTGGGCATGAAACAGGATCAGTGATACAATCCCAAATGTTGTTTAAAAGATCAGTTAGCTAACGTGAGTAAAAAAGATCTTGCAGTGAAAGATACTGAAATGCAAAATGATGGGACTGTCTCAGACTTGATTTCTGAGCAAAGCTGCTTTCAGATGCAGCAGCAGGTACCTTAAAAATGTGCTTCATTTTTTTAATGTCTGTTCCTCATCTTTGGCAGAAATTTAACTTATGTTCTGGACAGTAGGTTGGATCCAAAACAGATGAAGACTTCCAATTCAAGGTGCCTTGCCTCATCACTGAGGCATTAGCAGGGAGGTGTGACGAGTTAGTCAGCAATGCAGGTTGTTGTGGAGAATGCACTGGTTAAATCTTGTCGGTAGACTGTGAAATGTAAAATAATTAACATTTAGAAAATATTTTATGATTTTTCAGCTGCAAACCTGAGTATATGTTCAATGGTTAACAGACTGGTGATTGAGGCATGAAGACACCCTGTCAAGTCCTCCCAGTCACTGAACTGGGAAGACTTATCTTGGTTTACATCTGAGTTGATTGCTCTTTGCTTCTTTCTCAGGGCTCTTTCCCTCTTTTTTGTGATTTGGATCATTGCTTTAACTCCTGGGAACTCTGAGAAGCACATTTTTTCTTTTCTTGGAGATGGACGCTAAATTTCTTACAGAATTAATTTGATCAATATGAAATCAACAGGGAAATTAAAGCTCTCATTCTCTCTATAAGTGCATTCCATCTGTGGGGGGTTTATTTAAGAGCAGAATGAAGAATATGAGAATTTTGAGGATCCAAGATTTGTGTATATCCTACATTGTCAGTCTCTGTCTTGTTATGTGGAGATAACCTTCTATTCCTTCCCTGTATGTTTCCCATTTCTCCTCTTATTTTAATTTGTGTTTCAAATCACAATTCTCCCATGCTTTTCTATAGCCTTCTTTAAATATTTTAAAAAATATTCATTAGCCTCAGAGTAGACCTTCTAGGTAAGTAAATGTCTTAACAATAAAATCTTTTACAGGTGGGAAAACTGAGGTACAGAGTATTAAATAATATAATTACTTAATGAATTAAAAAATATTTCAAAACTATTAAGTACCTTTCCTTGTCAGCCTATATTTTATACTTTAATATCAGAGAAACTTCTTTGAGCATTTGTTAAATGAGAACCATTAACTGTGTGATGGTGGGCAAGGAGCAGATAGTGAACATAGTCATTTTGGAGGAAATCCTTGGGAAGTCCAAGTACCCATCGTATCTCCAGATGGCCTGAAGGCTATGTTTTATATTGCAGTATTTCCATTGATTTTTTAAATAGTTTTGAGACATTTCCAGCTGTCTTGATTGGAAAAGGTGTTGCTAAAGGCTGAAGCCCAGATTACCACTATGAAGGTATAAAAATCTCATGGAAAAAAATCCTACCCTTCTTGCTTTTGGTGCTTATGTAGCCCCTGTCAGCATAGTATCTGAGCAACTCGTATATATTTGAAAATAGAAATAACAATAACAAACTCTGTGTCTTTCTTCCTTCCCAGCCTGTAAGTGAAATAGCTTGATTTGTTCAAAGGACTTTTTCCTTGTGGTTTCTAAATATTTAGCTGTGGTTTTGCACAGTTTATCTACTGTTCCATTACTCCACTGAGAGGGGGAAAAAAAGATGCCATTTCCATTATTTCGTAGAACTCAGAAAGCCACAGTGTTACGTGTTCCCTCTACTGATTCCCATGTAGAGCTTAACCAACAGCATTCCCAGAGCTCTGCATTCATTACTTTATTGATGCACAACCAGGGATGTTTTGGCAGGATTCGGTGTTGTGTAAGCCACGTGTGATGTTAAAGGAAGGCTGCTATATATGTTAATTGCAGCCATTCACAGGATGGGTGTGGAGATGTAACATTTGCTTGTATAATATGTTTGAAAAATCATTATATTCCCTTATTAATACACTGTGAACTTGATAAAGTAACATGTTAAACGAGCATCATTTTTCTCTGTTTTGTCTGTCTTTCTGGCCTCAGTATAAAGCACACTGTTTTAATAATCACCTTGATTTCTCATTCAAATTTCTGCTTTCTCCTTTGAGATAACAGTGTGTATAGCTCCATGTTTTCTACGTTAATTGTTTAAAAAGCACTGTACAGGATTGCAAAGGAGTTTCCTGAAGACACTGAAATTTATGGCCACTGTTAGCCCTTTTCCTAAGGGAGTTCTGAAGGTTCATCCCTTTCACATGTCAGATTTCTTATATTTATCTCCCTGAAAAGATCTGAAGGTCTTAAACTGAACCAGGTAATCTGTACAGCCACTTGTGCTGGGCTTGTTATTTAGTAAGCAAGATGCTGCATGGAAAGTGAACTCAAACCTCTTCAAATCATCTGAAATGCAGTGACTACTGAAAGTAAAGCTTAATGCCATAAAGGTGCACATCACACTGTGATCCCAGTCCTCAGAGTTGGACGCTCTTGTGTCCATGGCCTTGGACATCAGAATGCGGCCATGTTCCTTAAAAGTCACAGTCTCCATCAGCTTTTTTTGGCTGTCATAGTTGTTTGCGTATCCTACATCAGGGAGGCATGCAGACCTTGACACTCTGTGCCACTGTGACAGCTGTTTGTTCTTTTGATACAGTGTGATAATTGCTAGTGTGTCTAAAATTTCGGCTCTTCTGCCAGCATCGTCTCTATTTTTCTGTGTTTGACTAAGCAGCAGGGTTTTTCTTTGGCTTTTATTTGAGCTGAGGAATTCAGATGTCTGGGAAACAGTGCTATCAGTTTGTAAAGTGAAGGCAGTATATAGGTAGGCATCATAAATGCTCTCCTGGCATCCAAGGGTGCTGTGTCTCATACATTTATAGATGTCTAGTGGTATGAGGAAGATAACTGAGCCATGTGGGCCTCTATGGTTGCAGGAGTGTCTCTGTGTGTCATGAATGACCCTTTGGGAAGAGAAGGAATGTGAGACAAGTCTTAGTCTTTTACGTTCACATGCAGCAGTGTTAAACTGAGGCAGCAGCATTTTGTGATCATTAGAGCTAAAGATTGCTGAGAAATGCTATAATCTGAGTACTTCCTGCCCCTTTCCTCATAGTACAAAATAGATTTCCATAACAGAAAATCTTTCTCTTTCAGAAGTGTCACATTATTTCCAAGTTACACAATCTAACAGTAGGAAAAAGTAATTAAGTATAATACACAGTTCCAGAAACAGGACGCAGATACTTGTCTGAATGTATCATCTGCAGTACACTTTATGAAACATCTGACTTTCCCGTAAGAACCTCTGTGATGCTTCCAGTTCCTTTACACCATTAGAAACTTAACATTTTCTTTTGTTGTCCAAAGAAGGATCTCACAGCTAATAATAGTTTTAAAGAGCTATCAGTGTTTAAGTGGAAACTTCAAAAAGTGCTTTCCTTTTTGTAAGTTAGTTCTGCCAATATGTCAAATTTTCTGTCATTCTTCACTGAAAATACCATTAGTTTGGAAACAGGGTATTTGCTGCTTCTTGTCTGTGTCTTTTGGTTAACCTGCTTGTGGTATCTAATCATGCAATTTCTGGTTTGAAAAATGATTCTCCTTCTTCTTTACAAACTCAAGCACATACAAATATTCCAGCAAGAGTCTGCCTGCTCCTGTGGACAAAAATGCAGAGCTACTCCCATCGCTGTTGTCCTAAGTCCTTTATGTACACCCATCCATTTTGGGACCTATTTTGAAATCACTGACACTATAAGAACGTCTGAATGACCTATGGAGGCTTAGCTCAGTGGCTTGGTTTGCCTTTATTCTGGCCCACTCCTCACTCATCTTGCACCAGCCTTCTTTGCCAATGTGTACTCTTTTCCACCACTGCAATAACCTTCTCCTTCCTTTACCTTCCTTTCTCTCTGTCCATCTGATTCCAGACACCAGCCCCAAACACTTCCTCTCTACCTACAAGGCAAACCCTGCTTTGTTAAGTACTTGGAGTATGGGAGTAGGAACCTCATGAATTATAATGCTACCTCTGACACCCAAATGTTGGGCAAGACGCTTTAACTTTCATCTCCTGATTGTTTCCCTGGGTGGCTAAGCAGGAAAATAATTCCTAGTTAAATGCTTTGCAGAGGTTCTGTGGGCTTAATTAGATGTTGGTCTAGGAGCTACCAACATTAAAAATCCAGGCAACAGTATGGGTGCTGAGGAGTTTAACCACAAACATCTCTTTCAGTGTCTCTTTTATTCTTTTAACTTAATTAACAGAAGTTAATCTTCTAACTTTATAACTTAATAGTTTTACAGCTTAGAGTTTATGAAAGGCACCATAGCAGATCTTCTGAAAATGTAATTGTGTATTATTATCATTATGGCTAAGAAAGTAAGAATACTTTGCCCTTCTCAACTACTTGGCACTAAAGCACCTAAACCCCTGCAATTTGGGCCTTGGTCCTGCACTCCATCTGTAAGACTCACATTGTATGAATGAGAGGTCCTTTTGCCTGAATGCATAGATCATTGCGTGGTTAGAGACAACAGGTTTTAGCCATAGATCTCAAAGAACTTCACCAAGAAGGGCACGTACGATTATCCTCATCTTACAGTAGGAACCATGTAATACAGTACATGGTGGAATGTGGTATTAGCCAACAGAGTGTTCTGGCTCCCTTCTCCCTGGTCCAACAAGTGGGAGCTGTAATAGCAGTCTCTGCATCCTTCATTTTACAATATGGAGACAGAATGATAGTGGTCCTTTAAACAAGCCTCTTTATACTCACTGCTTAAATCAAGGGACATGCAGAAAACTATAGCATGAGCAAGGAGTGAATTAGTTTTCTAATTCTTTCATGGTTATTTACTTCTGCTGTTTCTAGCAACATAGATAAGAGTACATCTAACATATACATCCACATCCAGTTGCCCACAGCACATGCTCAGCCTTTCATGACTGAGGTTGCATGCATGTACAACACAACAGAAATGAAACCACTATAAGCGTCTTCAAGATTTATAAATGTTGAAGGACTGAAAGGGTTAAGAAAAACCTTCTGCATATACCTGGTATATAAAACTGTCATGTAATCAAATGAGAGGAATGCACTCCACAGTGTACATTAGCAAACACTCCATGCAAGCTGGCTGGCAGAGGCTCAGGGTTTTCAGTGCTGCCTTGCACTACAAAGCCCTTCTTTGTTCTCTCAGCTCTGTTTTAAATATCTGATGACTATTCCACACCATGTCAGTGCCAAATCCCCAGCTTCGCTGCAAACTCTTTACAACAGCACATTGTGGGCAGATCGGATGGGGATGGGCTGGTAGAGTGTGGGTATCTCCCCTTTCTTTGCTTCTCAGGCAGGTCCTCTCACCAGCTCTGCCATCTCCTTGTAATTTCTGTAGCCCCTTGTGCAGCCACCTGGATAGTGTTCAAAGCCAGAAGGAGTAACTTGGGAGTGCAGAAATTGAACTTGGATCCTGACATGGCAACGGCACTCCTCAAGTGTGCATCAGGATGGGTGTAGTCGAGGTTCAGCCAAGGAAAGGCAAATGAATCAAAGAGTGTTCTTGCAACAAATATTTTTGTTGAAACTTGCTGTGCCTATACTGTTGTTGGCTGGATGTTGCCTGAGCTTGCTAGCCAAGTGGGATTGGGCTTTGACAAAAACTAGATGAAAGATTTCCTATGAACATGCACACAGAAAGGCAGGAAGTGATGCTGATGACTCAGGAGATGGTGATGTTCCTTCTTGATTTGGAATTAAAGTACTTCCCTGGAAGGATATTAACACAGCAGCGCACATCTCAGCCTCTGTCAGATGAGATATTAAACCAGGGTCTCATCTCCTCATGCTTGTTAAGGATGCTTTTTTGTATGACTTCTACCTACCTATATTTTAGTTAGAAAGGTGATGTTCCAGCTTTCTGTACAAGGCACTTACATGGTATTGCCTTATCTGCTACATAGATGCTCATTCTGCATAAGAGGTGGTTTTCATTCCAGGAAAAAAGTGTTGCTTGAGTACATGAAGATGTACAATAATAATATGGCATCTTCTTCTTGGTTCTAAACCTACTAATTCTGTTCATGAAGAATACTCCTATTTTTCTGGATGAACATAGAGTTAGTGTTGTTTCCTGCAATGTTTTGGGATTTCTGTGTGTAGACACTGGGGTAGGAAATAAACAGTAAGCTTTCCGAGTTAAGAGAAGATTTTATACAATATTTCAGTGGTGCTGCCCACTTTTGGCAATTAATGTGAAAAGAAGCTAAGCTGCTCAGTTTCCCATTCTGTTTCTTGTTTCCCTTCCTGAAGCTCCTTGGCATGCAGTACTGGTGTGCTGGAAACTCAGCCCTACAGTGGGTGGCTGCAGTGCCTTCTAAAATAAACAAACCTGTTTTCATTCAAATGTCTTCATTTCGCATGCAAATATTTCTTGGTAGGCTCAGTAAGAAACCCTTTCTAAAGTAAAACCTAATTATTAAGGGCCACTTGAAGGTGCATTGTAACAGTTTTGCTTAATCATTTAAAATCCATGAAAGCTAAAATCATTGAAAGCAAGGTTTACACCACTGCAGAAGCTTGTGCAAGGCCATATTTGCCACTAAAGCTCTTTGGCTTAAATAATCCCATTCAGTGCACACGCTGCATAATTGATTGTATATCAGAATCCTTCAGGGGACTTGCAATGGCTGCTTAGGCTATGCAAGTGCAGGCCCTCTTGTCTTTGCCATGTTTGCTTCCCTAGTACAGGACTGAGTAGAAATAGGAATTAATTTCTCTGTGGTGAAGTATTAATACGTGGTGAGGAGGTGTTATTGTAATTTTACTCAGAAGGGATATAGTGAAAGAGTTGAAGGGACTCTCTTTGTGGTATATAGAAGTCTGTACCAGAGTCAGAAGTTGCATCCACATGTTGTATGATCCAGTCCGATGCCTTATCCGTCAAACTATTGGCTCTCATTTTGTATAGTACCTCCCATCACATACAGAGTCCTAGGAAAGTTCACAAACAAGACCCTGTGCCATTAGGCAGAGAGTGACCAGCCAGAGAGTGTCTCACTTTTTAACACTGTAGCAGGGGCTATGAATAGTGCACAGGTCCCTTTTGAAAAAGAAGAAAATACCATGGGGCATTTTTAATGTTCTCCCAGAGTTTGGTGGAAACCAGTTTAATGACTAGTATCTTCCCAAAGGGGAATCAGTTAGCCTTTTTCTGATACTTTCAAGAGATTCCTGCTTCCTTTCCTTGCCCCAGCCTCTTCACTGTCACCCTGCAGAGATAGTCCTTGGGCATAGTGTGGCCATCCAGTTGGTCTTGGTCTGTTCACCACAGATGAATGAGCAAGAGCTCCAAAAGGGATTGACACTAGAGAAATCTTTTCCTTTGTGCACCAGATACTTTTTTCAGGATTTTCCAGACTTTCTCCTCCCTCTTTCCCCATCTTTACATGTCACTAACTGCTTCCTCTCAGCCTCCTGCTTCAAAGCCCATGCATATACCTAGTGCCCACCTAGCTGTTTCCATAGCAGTTCTGTAGCAGAGGGACACACACTTCTTGCAGGGAGGCAAGAACTCATTTACTGCTTTGGGTTTTTTTAAGTCCATTATCAGTGTGTTTACATGGCAACTTTGGCCATCCTAGCACAGTGAGATAGTTAACTTGCTCTTCCAGCTTTATCATTCACTGGAAGAGATTACAGAAAGTCAGGTTTTTAAGAGACAAAGCTAGGACCAGAACCTTGCCTTGCAGGTGGGTGCCTGTGTCCTTTCGTGCAGGCTGCCAGGAAAAGAGGTAAAGTCAGAAGTGGAAGGGCTCGGGAAATGCTCTAGCTGTAAAATGCTCCAAACGTAAAATTATTTGTTTCTTGTAAGAAGCAAGTTGCTCTCTGGGGGAGGTCTGCAGCTGGCATAAACCAAGGGAATCTACAAAGATCTGCACCAAAAAGAAGCAGTTAGACTAAGTAAAAAGAAGGCTGTGTGTTAAAGAGCTAACTATATTTTGTTAGGAATGACTGGAGTAAGCAAGCTGTTTTCCTGGCAGTCATTGTTTGGTGGAGCTGAAAGAATGAGCCAGGTATTATGACATTACTTTGAGATGGAACATTTGGGAGAAATTAAATAGATTTGCTCACTCCCAAAATACTTCTGGGCATTAACTCAAGAGTCGGGAGTTCAGCAATGAATGCAGAGCCAGAGCAACCAGGAAGGTCAAGAGGGATTCATGATTCACGGTGATTTGAGCTGAGCAACAGGTGATCACTTCATGCAGAAGTTCTCTTTTTACTGCTGGTGAGGACTCTGTGCTCCTGTGTCCCACAGCAAATGTGCAGGTCCCATTTTCTGTCAGGCAGGTTGAATGTCACGTGGGTTTTGCTTCCCTCTCTGATTCAGTTGTGTCTACAAACAGCTTCTTGTTGCCATTCATAGGAAGATGCAATCCTGATGAAATCCAGCTGTATCTGTCCAGCGCCACACTGATCGTGTAGTGTCATCTGCTTCCTTCCAAGCCGGAACTTCCCTCTTTCCTTTCAGATTTTACCTGTCACAGTGGCAGATGCTTTTGAAAGTACATATCTCAGCTTCCAAATTTTCTGGCACCTAACTTCTTCAGCTTTCCTGTGAGCTATCGAACCTTTGGGCCAAATCCTTCAGTCCCATGAGTTCCCACATAAGTCAGTCATTGCATAGAGTGAGCACAGCCAGGCTCTCTCTTGCCTTTTCTGCAAACACCAACTGAATGCAGATCTTTTATAAGCTGGTAGAAGTTGAACTGAAGAAGAAAAATTAATCAAGAATTCCCAATATGTACATGTAATGAAAGGGCACCTCACTGCAATTCCAACAAAGAGCCCCAGCTGACTGCAGGAGAAAAAATTCACTGGACTATGCAAGATCCTTCCCTTCTTTCCAGTGTAAAATACATGCTTGCTAATATGTGGATGGTGTTGGGGAAATGTGCTGTGTGAAGATTTGTTTTCTTTGAGAGTATGGCCATACCTCCCTGAGGAAGAAAAAGATTTCAAGTGGCCTTTCTCCACTTTGTTGGCAAGTCAGCCACTGTATCTCCCAGGATAACAGGAGTGCCTGATACACTGAGCAGATGAGCCTTGAAGGATGTGAGGAGAGCTACTATACTGGGATCAATAGCATATTTTTTCCTTCTGTAGCATGTAAACATTTGACCTGATAAATACTAGAACTTCCTCATCTGCTTCTTCCTTTTTACGTGTTTTAAAGAACATCTAAATCCCCATATCTATACAAGCTTATGGAGAAGTCCATCTGTATGTGTTTCCTTGGGAAGTCCCATCTATGTTTGCTTGGGAAATCAGATAGAAATTTAGGTGTAAGAGTGTTGGTGGAAGTTTTACATTGATACTATTTACATTTAGCTGAAATACATTGAATTAGATTACCTACTGCAGTCAGAAGAAATAGAGTTTTACCTGTACCAGTGACATATGAGTTACAGTGTGCTCCGGGGGAGGGGAGCTCAGCTCATTAATAGAATATTTTTAATGTGTTTTTAGTGTTTTGAGGGGCTCTTACAGAATAACGGTTCCAACAACAATCTCTGTTTAAATGTTTTGCTCTCTGAGGTGTGCATATTCAGAAAGAGCGGGGGAATGTGTTCAATTGTTTCTGATTTTAAACAGGAATGCTTTTAATTTGATCAAAATTGGAAGGAAGCATCACTTGACAAATGAATCTATAAGGCTGCTCTTTTTCAGAGGAGCTAATGTTTTGTTCCTGAGACATACTCTGCGTATGTACTGCTAATGCAGTGTTGAGTCAAACAGCATCCATCTGTAGGAGCAGCAGAGCTGAAGGTCAAGGAACAGACTGCAGGTGTCTTCCCCCAGGGAACTTTTCATACCTGCTGCTTGGTGCAACCTAACCTATTACATAAGTGAGAGATTTGCTTTTCTGATGAATGTTAATGATCCTCAAAGATCGTATTGTGTTGGCAGGGATGATTTAGAAGGATTCAGAGTGAATGTGAGAGGCAAAAGGCAGCCTTCATCTACTGCCATATGTTGGATGGTGCTATTTGACTACGAAGGTGTCTGATCCTTCTCCAAAACATCAGTGATACAACTGCTCTTCAGTATTAATATATAAATGAGCAATGAGCATATATTTTCTTGCCCTTTTGTGCCTATTTTTAAGTAGATTTGAACCTGATGAGAAGTACTGGAGTGACAGACCTGGTGATTTCACTCTTCTATTCCAAAACCAAGATGAGTAGAAACCATGGGAGTGCAGACTGCACTGACATGGGGGGAAGGACATGCCTTTTTAGATGGCTGGTACCCACTGAGACGCGGTCTGGAGCAGACCCGGCTTAGGATTTGATCTTCTGTCACTGGGAACAAGAGGAGGGAGGGAAAGACTGTGCTGTTGTACTTGGCAGCAGGACAGCACACCAGCCTTTGAGGAACTGACTGCAGTTACAAAAAAGAACTACATAAGATTGTTGTGTGGTATCTTTTTTCATCTTCTCTCAGTAATGCTGAAGAATCAAAACAGACAGTAAGTGAAGTGCGATATTAGCTTGGAATGATTTGGACACATGAGGGCTCCTGGTATTGAAAGAATAACTGCACTCTGTTGTAGGGACAAATTCATTGTAGGGAGCTGCCTGAAATCCATGGAGTTTCAGGCAGGACTAATTTGGCCCTTGCCTTTGAGTCAGCTCGTACAGTCACACAGTCTATTACATATTTAGAAACCTTTTTGCTCTACCAGAGATCCCTCAGGATCTGTCAGTGAGTATTTCTAATGTCTGCTCTACCTGTTCCTGCTAGGAACAAAGCACTGTACTGCTGGCAACTCAGTACATCCCATAAGCAGTATTATTTTCAACCTTTTTTTTTGCTGCTGCTGGAATAGCATCATACATAACCTATCTTTCTGGAGTAGAGAGGTAGTGCTGACCATCTGACCCAGAAACCCACCCCAGTCTTACAACACAGTCTATAAAAGGGTGCTGTAGACGGCCCCAGAGTGAACACAAGGCATTAATTTACTGGAGCAGTTGTGCTGACATCCTGGACCGTGAGAGCGCAGCTGGGGCAGTTTAAGAGCAGTAGTCAGGTTCCAAGAGGGAAGCCAGGCTTTTATTATTCACACTACAGTCACCTATTGTTTTGCTTCTTGTTTTTCTCAAGATATTTAGACATGTCTGGTGGGCAGGAAAGTGAAAGACTGGGAGTGCCAGCTCTAAGCAGCTGCAGCACTCCCAGGTACTCTGCAAACTTCCTCGTCACAGCTCTGTTCCTGCCATTTCACAACGAAGCTGTAGCTCCTGCCTGCGCATTTGGGCCTGAATCTCACAACCAAAGCACCTCCAGCCTGGCCTGCACACGTTCAGCTAATTTCAGTGTGTAATCCCACACAATGCTGCCAAATCATCTCAAGTTTAGTCAAGAGCAGCCAGGCCAGGATGTGTTTTAAAATGCAACTGCAAATAGGGCTTAATTACACAATGTTCTGTAATGATTTTATGATAGCAGCTGAAGGCTGGCGTGATCCTTTTGACTTTCATTTCAGCTGGGATCTTGGACAGAAGTGAATACATAAGTCATTAAATGACTCTTCACAGCTTCAAAAGGATACTATTAATGAAACTAGAATACTTAATATTTGTTAGCTGAATAAACCCCAACAATTCTGATTCTCTCGTCTATTAAGCCATGTGAAAGTATAAAATGGCCTTACAGCAGTCAGCTACCCGTAGAGAATTCCCCCTGCTTAGGGTTTCATTGATGAGAACAACCAGCTGCCCATTCTCTCCCCTATAGATGTGTATAAGAAAACAATTTGAAATAAATCTAGGTGTACTTTATCTTCTGCTGGATTAATTCTTTGGGGTGGTCCTGTTATGAATGAGAGCTTGGCACCTCAGGGCCAAATATCTGGAACTGGCTTCTCTCGCTGGGCCCTAACATCTCCTCCAAGCCACTGTCAGAGAGAGTGGAGAAACAATTTTTACCGTATTTAAAACATTTGAATAATTTCTGTTATCACGGAATTCATGCCAGTTCCACAAAGATCTGGAAGCTGATGTTATGCTATCATAGAAGTCTTGGGACCCCCTTCTTCACCGATAAAATCCACAGGGAGGATTTTGGGCTGTAGCATGGATTATGTTTTAGAGAAT
Organism: Haliaeetus albicilla; assembly: GCF_947461875.1. Lineage (NCBI taxonomy): Eukaryota > Metazoa > Chordata > Aves > Accipitriformes > Accipitridae > Haliaeetus > Haliaeetus albicilla. The sequence goes on from NC_091487.1 coordinate 38,110,465, forward strand.
CTGAGCACTGTCTGGATTCATGTGCCAAAACCTCCTTTTATAGCATTCAGGGTGACACCTTTCTTCCAGGTTCCAGACTGCCCAGAGCAGATTGTTTGCACAGAGTTAAATGTATGCACTCAGTTTCCCATGCTAAATAAAGGTAACGTAATGGTAAATAATAAACCCGCCTGATGACAGAGGTGGGGGTGGCATGGTGTTTACATAGAGGGGACAGATAGAGGAAGAAAGTTTTGGTTTGCTTTTTAGAAGCTTTCCAGTTTCGTGTCTCCAGCTTTCTGAATATAACCTGCAGTCAGAGGCTCCTCCGCGGCCTCACCAAGTCCACGCCTCTAATTGTGCTTTGCCTCTTCCTATGCAAAACCACTGTGATAGATTTTTATTTGGGAATTTACTGAGAAGCTGGAGTGATTCATGCAAACTGCTTGGTGCAACAACATGTGTAAATATGTTTCTTCTTTCTGCTACTAGTTGTGATCTTCTCCTCCGTGAAATAGGACTCTTTGGGGCTGGTAGTGACTAGCCGAGTCATAGTACAGTAAAAAGATGTCTTATTTCTGCAAGGATAAAAATACTGTCCTTTTTTATACATCCACACCTTCTCCATATTAGGAAAATTGCTTGCTGCTGGTAGAGTAGCAATGGGTGTAGATGAGCCACTGGTGAAAAGGCTTTCCATTCAAGGGCAGACTGGACAAGTGGTGTTTGGCACTACTCAGAAACCAGACACAGAAGTCTGCAAGGCGGCAGCAAAATCACGTCTGGTGCCAGCACGTGCTATTGGCATCCCATAACAATAGCGGGTATGATTCCTAGTGTGCAGAAGGTCTCAGCTATGCCAAAGCAAGGGCGCTCCAGTCCTGCTTTTCTGCCAGTCACTATCAATACTATAAATAGATGCTTTGGGAGTTTGTTTCTGGGAATATTTTGCAGTTAGAAGGTGCCACATTAATAAAACCAGGGATTAAAGTTTGTAGCCACAGACTAAGGCCAATATTTCAGGATACATTTTCAGCAGTGTAAAGTTACAGCTGTCCTACCTACTCTTCTGTCTGTGCACGTTGCTGTGTAAACTGTGACCATACATCTGTGTAATTGTGATGTAAGCCACATCAGGGAACATTAGGGTTTTGGGTGGGTTTTGTCTAATCAAACTATCCCTAAATCAGTTTGTTTCCTTTATTCAGTTCATGCCACAGCTGCATAGGGAGTTGTGCTGCCCCAAGAGTGGGGAGGTGCACCATGCATGAATGTGTCGATTTTGATTTAAAAAAAAAGGCATACAAAAGAATGAATATAAAAAATCTTGACTCCCCGAGCTCCTTGGTTTCATCCCCTCTATCATGAGTGCTCGTTGCAAAGGTAGATTTCTGGTTTGAAAAATTAATAACATGCCAGTGCTAATACACTGGAGATACATGGACAATGGGTTGAATTCCCAGGACTGCTGGTGCTGGCTCTTAGCAAAACCAGTGGGAGTTTTTAGGTATAGTGAGTATACCTAATATTATAGGAATATTTATAAGTAATTGTATTTATTATTCCACTTTTGGAGAGTCATGAACAAGGAAACAACCAAATGCTCTTTACCAAAGGTAACAGTGTTAAAATGTGTGAGAGTTCACTTTGTACTCACTTCTTTCTATCCTTTTGACATCGTTGCTGGTTTACAAAGGTACTGCTCGTGGATGAGGCATGCTTTTAGCTTCCTGTATGCCAGTATCTCTGTCATCAATTTAGGTGGCATGTTGATGGAGCACATTACATTTTTATTCCTAGCTAAATAATACCAAATCTAAAAGTGGATATCTAATCTGTTGGTATTACCTTGCTAATAAAGAGCCTGATGGAGTTAGAGGAGTTGAGCTGGAAATGTTTTACCTCCATTTTTCTCTAAGTACAGTTTGTAGTCAGTGTCTGGATAAGCCGATCCTGCAGTGTTTTGGCCAGTTCAGACTTACATGCCCAAAACAACAGGGTTTTTTTGCCTTTTCCTCTGCAAAGAGTTTATGCTTTTTGAGCTCTTGCTGTGCATACTGTCTGTGGGAAGTGTCTGCTCACACCTGGGGGAAATACACAAAGCAAAGTGCCTTTAATTGCTTCTGGAACAGTGCAGAGAATTGTTTAGACTAGATTTACTTTTCTGATTTGTGCTTAGAGACAGAGCTGACCTCTGCCAGAACTACAAAGAGCACCCAGCTGAGGCTGTTAACATCTCTTAGGAAACTGTTCAGGAACGAGCCTAGCTCACTGCCCAGTGCTGTAGTGATTACAGTAAATCCTCATCTTCTGCTGACTTCAGCAGGGTGTTTGCAGACAGCAGTTCTGATTCGAATGGGACCTCAGAGCCCAAAGAATGTAAAACACGTATCAAAATCTACTCAGTTGTAATAGCAGTTTTCTTTAGCAGCTTTCATTTGTAATACCTCAAACCAATATGTTTTTGCTTGAAAAGAGGACATGTGTGAGTGCTCTGCTTGAGGGGAGTGTGAGGAAGAAAAAGCTCCATGCCACCTTTAATGAGAGCAGCAGCGTCTTCTTGTCATTTGTCTTAGGCACTGTAATCTCACCTAGTGGGACAAGTCAGATCCTACCGCAGAGCTCTGCTCCAGTCTCTGTACTTTGCCAGTTAAGTGTCCTTATTTCCCCAATCTTTAGATCAACTTAAGGATTAACACAAGGATTTACATGACTGTTTCTAACATTGCCCTTGCACACTGCACATAGGCATTTCTACAGTTTCGGTCATTGTTGAGTCTCTGTAGCTGTTAGCTCAATCTCTGCCTTGTTTGATTCAGCATCGTTGTCTCCTGGTTCTGTGAATTCTGTATGTTGCCCTGTTTCCTCTCTGCTCCCAAGGTAGCAAAGGTAACTACTCCCCATCCCTTCTGTTGCTGGTTAGGTATGGCTCTAAAAAGAGATAGAATGCTTCTGTCACTCCTTTTTCTGCATTGAAAAAATGTCCATTGTTTTAAATTACGCACATTTATTGTATTACTGGTGAATTGCATGTGAGCATACTGCAAAACAGGTACCTCAGTTACAGCTCTGCAGCTTCTGTGGGTAAGTTTGATCTTGCTCCAGTTCATATACATGTATATCACAAATGCTGGTACACTAGTTGGCAGAGTCTAGCCTAGAAACTATGTATTTAATACAACAAGGAACAAGATCTCTTCTTTCACCCTTAGGGACAGCCCTGTAGGACATATGAGTAATACAGCTGTCTAATACATAGAAAGCCAGCGAGAGTGCATCTCAAAAGCAGCATTTACCTCTACATGAGGCACATGAGAGCACTGATATAAGAGAGCTACAACATGAATTTTACAAATAAGAGGATATACTGGTCCCTACAAACATTAGCTGATCTTGAAGCCAGATGGAAAATGGCTGCTGGTTTTTTACTTCCTCCCAAACTGCCTGTTTCAGAAAGACGTCTTATTTTTGTCTGTTATTTGTAAATACAAGGGAAGTAAAGACTGATGGCTAAAGCAGGCAAATCTTAGAAGCATTCCCTGCTTCTTCTCAAAATGGCTGCTGCTCTGGTCTGTGCTTCGCAGGCAACAGCTTGCTCTTGGCCTGGCACTGCAGGCAGGAGCCGGCTTCCCCTCCCGACTCACAGGCCCCAGATCTCTGCTGTCTTTCACCAAGTTTAGGGACTTGGTGTCTGTGCAGAGGTAACACTTTCTGCTCACTTTTTAAAATCTCTTGGAAACTTATTGCTGCCTAGAAGTTGAAAGCTAGATTAATTTAAACACCAGAAAACACTTTGGCATTTGTGGATATGACCATCTTTCTACTGTTTTGTCAGTAATACTGTTTACTTTCATCTTAGTTATCCTTTAAACAGTATCGGTGTGCCTGAGATCAGTGCCTCAGCTGTAATGAAAATAGGTTTCATTTGTTATTTGAGATGTCCTTTAAAGTGCTGAAGATGGAGGCTCTGGGATCCCGGGATCTCAGGTCTGAGAAACTGCCCGGAAACAAGAGTGACACTGAAGAGCTGATAGAATGTTTAAATCAAGTGAAGGGCAGAACAAAAACTGTGTAAGCGGTGGAAGGGGAATTTGATTGTTCAACACGTTGTTTTTATAACTGCAGTAAGGAATTTAGAAAGTGTTACATCATTTTTATTTTGAATGTACCGCATCTATGAAAGGTAGCCTTTTACTTGGTGCTTTTTATGTTTACAAGTAGGTGTAGGAGAACACATGGTAACCTACACATGCTTTGCAAAGAGTTCGTACATGTTCATAACTGAGTACAGTTACACCATGGACTACCCTTGCAGATGCAGTTACCTTATGGAAAAACTTTCCCATGCCTAACTAAGGAACATGTTTAGGCCATTTCAGCCACATAAAGGAAATGAACGTACAGCAGAGGTCAATGCCCTAACTGTTCTGTGCCAGAAATTCTTTGAGGTGGTATTTATACTGAAGTGTGCATTATCTGTAGCATGTTTATAAATATGTCTTCTAACTCTATACAGCATTTCTGCTTGTAGAAGCTCTTATAATAACATATACCCCAGGGTTTCATTTATCCTTCTCCCAGCCTGATTGTTCTTTTTTCTTTATAATTCATTTAATTGCCTAACACTGGCAACTTAAGTTTTGTTCTTTTTTCTTGCTCTTTTTTGTTCCTTTATCCCCCCCCCTCACAAATTATTGCAAGTCATTGTGAACTAAATATAGTTCTGCTTTCTGCTTTCCAGATGCTGAGAGCTTGGCTTACATCCTTATAGCATTCCAGCCTAATTCTCTCTCTCTGTGTCACACACATACAACTATTCAAAGCAAATTTATTGAATTCAATGCATCAAGAAAATCTTGATAGTTCTCTTTGTAGAATGGAGGTTAACTTTTAGTAAAACTTACTCATGTTAGATTTTTGCTGGCTTTATACTCAATTGCTGTACCCCGTATTCATTGTTGTGATAGCCCAATATATGGTTCTTGCTGACTTACATCTTTCATAAAAGATTTCATCTCTGCACACATCTCACTGTGTGTTTTAATTATTTAGGTCTCAAATTTTACAGTCTGGTCTAGCAAGGCAAGTTTCACTTCTGGTGCAACTAGAGTACACTGGAATACCAGGGCCAGCTTCAGGGATGTTTCAGCTCAAAATGTGGAAGTTCCACAGCAGAAGTCAGTAGAGTGGAAAAGTATATACACGTTTGAGCCACAGCTGCAGAGTCAGTTTAGACATGATTAGAAACTTATTACAGCTATCCAAAGCAACACTAATTTTCAGGAAAATGAACTTTCTGCTCTATTTCTTTTGTGAACTGGTGCTGGTATCCTCATAAGATCTGCCCACCAGGCAAGTGACTGTTTTCGTAATGATCAAAAAGTTCCTATATAAGGTATGTAATGTTTCTAGCTTATAAAGCAATTTGGACTAGCAAAAGGCACAGAACAAATCTGTAGTTTTGATTTATCAACAATTAGTAGTGCCTCGCACCAGTGCAGTATTTTTTTAAGTGGAAGGATGCCAATTTAAGATCCCTATTTATGCTGAAATTTGCTAGAACCAATGTATTTGGATCTTTTATCCACTATTGAAATGCAGCTGTGGCACACCATGGCAGCTGTTTAGGGCAGGAAGCAAGGAAAATGTTGTGTCTAATCAAAATTGCAGTGGGAATTGATTGGCAGAACATATTTACCCTGAAGATGGAGCTGTACAGCCAAACACAGTGGGTAATCGTGATTGGGGCTTTGGCATGCTATTTTAATACAAATGCAAAGAACTGTTAGTTTTGAGACTTGGTTAATGCACCAGGATTAAATTTCTCTGCAGTCTTTTGTAAACTGCCTCAAATCTATGCTGGCCATGGCCTCTTCTCCCTTCGGACAGCACTCTGTTCCCCCTCAGAATACTGCCTGGGAGAAGACCGAGCCCTGTCCCACCACTAACCCCCTTCGCGCAGCATCTGCTCCTGAGAATTGAAACAGCCTAGCTAGCTGTGAGATGGGCTGGGAAAAACGGAGGACTCTGGCTCTGTGCCATTGCTTAATTTCTGTAATGCTTACTTAATGTCATAAATGTACAAAGCCCACAAAACTTCGGCAAAGTTGTGAGGCCAGATAAAATCTCGTTCCTGGGACAGATCTGTGCAATGCACAGAGTGCTCTGTGGAGCTGATGAGAAGCAGCTTCCCTGCAGGTTTCCAGCCCCTGGGATTCCAGAGGAACTGTGGTCCCAGGTGCTGCTGCCGTGGCTGCCCCATAGCAGCTTGCACACAGATATTAGTATCAGCCCATGGCTTGCTGTGCACCCACTTCCAAAGAGGCTGCAGCAACCCCCACCCAAAGTCTCTCACAACACAAGGAACATGTCATTCAAAACAGAAAATAGCTGTAGTTCAGCACAGGGTTGGCGGGAAGGGATCACACAGGGCATGTTACAGAAGCCCTCCTGGCATCGTGCTCTCCTGAAGGCTGGCTGAGGAAGGGGCGGGGGGGCTGAAGGCAGTGGCCCTTCTCGGAGCCTAACAAGGGGCCACATTGTTCCTGGGCCTATCAGTTGGTTTCTGATTCGCTCACAGCCAATGCGCCATGATCAGATCACAGCTGGCCCAAGGATATGCTTTCCAGTGCATTTAGTGCTTGGAACAGCCCCAGGTTTCGGGAACACATGGTGAGGAGGAGGGGACAGCTGTGAGACAGAGAAAGGAGCTGATTTTTGCCTTCCCTCAAGATGAGCTTTTCTTTCATAATTTGATTGTGTTAGCAGCATTCCAGGCTGTAAAATTAATTTGGAGCCTATCTGGATCTGGGTGAAGGGCAGACAGAGGGAAAGGAGGGTGGAACAGGCAGTGGGTGCTTGCATGGCTGCATGGCCCCCACCAGCAGTGCCCTCTCTTGCTGGTCAGCTGTGCAACTGCTCATGACAGATCATAGATGGACCCCAAGTACTAATCCGGTGTCTTCTTTCAGCTCAGAGCTTTAAGGTAGCTTGCTTTGTCTCTAACCTGGGGTTATGTAGCTGCTACATCCCAGTGGGGTGTATCTGGCGGTAGCTGAGCTTCCTTGTATGTAAGCAGTGATTGGCTTCATGGCAAGAGAGTGGAATGTGCTGAGTGTGACTAGGGACTGAGCTGGACTTCAGTTCCAGGCAGACCTTTTCATTTTTCTTCGCAGCACAGTGCTTCTGAGTGATTCCTGACTTTTTTATCCCGATTTCCTGTTAAACAATAACACGCCATTCCTCACCTCCTATCCTAAGCTTCCCTGTGTTTTGTAAACGGTTTTGCCGTTTCACCTAGGAGTGGCTGCAATTCAGGGAGGAATGAAGTGGTGCCTGCCTGTTTGCAGGTCCTTAAAGCAAATCTAGAATCGTCTTGTGATCCCCCAAGTCCTTCACTTCCCAGCAGGAATTTTCACGTCTCTTTCCCTTTCTTCCAGAGCTGATCCTAGAAAGGCAGCTGCAAGTAGCGTGTGCTCCCATCGGCTTCTCTGCTCCACTACAGAACATCAGTAATAAACTACAGCTTGTCAGGGAAATCTGCAGTTCCCTACCTACTGCCTGTACTTTGTAGGCCTATAAAGTACTTCAATGCTTGAGAAAGTCGATCTGTTAATCAACAAAGGTAATAAGCCAACTTTTTTCTCTTTCCCCTTACAGGGCCCCAATTCTATAAGGAGTCGTAGAAGTTAAACATTGAAAAAGACCTGCAGTGTAATTGAGTCCATCTCCTAGTAGTGTGGGGGCGTTCTCTATTACAGATTTTTATTGTTATGTTGTTATGTCAGCCTGGTTTTAAACGATCTCTGTAGCATGATTTACGTATTCTCTTGAAATATTATGCTCAGCCTAACACATCCCAACATCCCAACATGAAGATTCTCCTGATACAATTGTCTAAATGGTTCCTCTAAAAATTGATCCAGTTTCTCTCAGTTAAACCTTTCCTCTCCTGCAGTTCATTCTGCTGAAAAAACAATTCCCTTTTCCTTTAAAGGGGCTAGTGGGACAGCAAGTCTGCTATTTGGCCCGGCTGCAGTTGGATCTCATTTCTCAACCCCACCCTTCCCTTTCTCTGAGGAGGAGGGGCAGTCTTCATATTTTCCCTTTAAGCTGAGCTATGAAAAATAAGTTTGCCAACATCTTTCACCTTGGCTGTATACCCTCACAGATGTTTTCTACAGCATAAACGAAGCAGCAAAGAATGTCGGGGCACGAGGGAGGCACGGTAGTTGGGACGGGGGAGAGATCAGCCTGGAGAGTTACAGCTCCAGCCGCTCGGCTGTAGTCTGCCTTTCAGAAGTGCACAAGAGCTGCTCCCACCGCTCAAGGAGCAGAGCCAGCTGTAAAATCATCCGCAGCTTGATATAACATGAGCATTCAGCCATGCAGTCTAAGCATATGTAATGCACACGTCACCGTAGCATGTGTGCAAATTAAGAGTAGTGATGAATCTGGCTGTTCAGACCAAGTCCTCAGCTGTTCTTCAGCCATCTCCCTGCTCAAAGAGAGATGGTGCCAGCCATTGCAATGGGGAGAAAAGGAGGAATTGCAGGAAGAATTGTGTTGTACATTATGCCCTCCAAATGGCAAAACCTGGCTTCACACCCCAGGGCTGAAGTTGTACTGTGAGTAGTGTCCAGAACTTAAGAGTGTTATCATGGGCTTTGCCAGCTCCATGTGTCTATTGACTACAGTTGTCTTAATGAATCGGAATATAGGTCTTGAGTACCACAACCTCACAGCACAAGAGAATTTGCCGGAGGAAGTGAAACATCCTGGATTTTGTGGGGGTACCATGTCACTTTGTCTATTCTGCTACATTTTGGACCAAATAAAATGTCAACGTGACTGTGAAGGAGAGTCCAGCTGCTGATTTTGAAGGGAAACGATTTGGAGGAAAGGAAGACAGGAACCATTGGTACTGGCAACTTATGTGAAAAGGAGGAGATGCTCCTCCTAAAACAAGTATTTCTAACTGTTGCTGCTGATTGAACGCAAGGCATAGCCATGAGTCCAGTCAGATCCTGATGAGATTCTGACAGCAGGAGATGGTGACAGTGATGTGGTTGTTCACCTAAGCTTCTGTGTTGCCTCAGAGTACTGCTTTGGGCCAGTGGAAAAGTTTTTATTGTAAACAAAGTCAGTTCTTGTTTAGCAGCCTTGAAAGGAAATTCATAGTGGCCAGTGTAAACCACCTGGTGCAGATGAAAGGGGTCAGGAATCTGGGCAAAACTTAAGCAATTTGAGGCTTGGGAGGGAACCTCAAAATATCTGCTATCGTCACATACAAATCACAAAGAACATATTGGTCGCGTTTGAGTATATCCCAGAGGATCAGTTTCTGAGCCCTCCTGCATATGCTGGTGGGTTAAGAGGCACCGAAACAAAGGGGACCATGGTTGGAAAGATTTGCACATTAAGGAAAAGAATGTGGAATGTATGTATTATGTGTAGTAAGAGTGTGGAACTAATGGCTTATGACAGGGATACAACTATGGAATTAATGTGATTTGGCAGCCAGGCATTAATATGGAATGGACAATTTTGGAGGAAGCAGAACAGGAGCATGTAAGACTGTAGTTGAAGCTAGTCCCTTGCCTAGAAGCTGTATTGAGAGAAGGTTTCTTACGTACGTATATGCAAGACTGGACAGAGTTTATCCTTATGTCATTATGAGGAAATAGGTAAAGATCTTTATTTGTATTTGTAGGGTGTGAGGACCTTTTACTCTCTACTGAGTTGACATGAAGAATCCTTTTGAGCATAAATCCTGCTGGTTTTCTGTGGTTAAGATTTAATTGCCATCATAATTTCATTGTTTAGGGCTCCATTGAATATATTTAGGCTTCTCTATGGAGAAAACAGAGATGAATATATTTATGGCTATCAAACATATGTTGTGTTGGAGATAAATATAATGATTATGTATAGCAGAGCACAAGATCTACTGTCCTAAATACTCTCAAATATCCTTGCCAGCTTAGAGCATGAAGTTGGTTCATGCGTCATGGGAGTCCCAGGAAGCATTGGTAGTCCTGGTACTAGGGTTGTGTCAGCAAAAAGTTCCTGAGAAACAGCCCCTGTTAAAAACATCACAGCATTTTCCAGAATTATCTCATTCTTTAAATATTTTTCTGTGCCCATTGTAAGGTCTCATGTTAAGATTCAGACTCTCACCAAAGTCTTCTCAGCTGCTCAATATTTGTTCAAGCTAATAAACAAATAAAATAATCTCTGAAATGTTATTTGTAGTCATTGGAAGTCCATATCAGTATACGTCGCAGTGATGTACACGGTGGTTAGGGCTCTGTTCAAGGAGAAGATTTTCTATAGCACATCGGTAGCTCCAAGTGATATGCTGTGGCCACTAGATTGAGCTCCATTTGTTCACTGTGAGTTGAGCCATACTCCTGGCAGTTTTTAGAGAACATAATTTCTTCAGAGACATGCTCACATGTCTCTCAGCTTGTGTTTGCTAATAGAGAAGTTCTCACCTGGGGCCAGCACTCTCCTGGCTTTCCCTATGTCTAGTACATGCACTTCTCAGGTCCCATCATCTCTGTTTAACATCTCTGTGCTGAAAGAGGGGAATGTATTGGGGTTATGAGAGGGATTAAAGGAGTGGCAGAGATGAGGGTTTTGCAGCAGTGTGGAAGCTGGCTCTGAATGGGAGGGAGAAACGGGCGTGCAAGGAACAAACCAGCAAAGAGCTATGGAGGAATGAAGTGTGTCAGAACTGTGCAAAGGGTGTTTTGTGGAAAGGATTTTGTCTGTTCTGTGCATATTTCTACCATGTCTGTCAGCCTGAATAGAAGTGTCCCCACTGAATTATCAGCTTTTGCATGACTCCAGCATGTTCCTGCAGCCAGTCCAGTCTGGGATCTGTCTCTCTATGTGGTGGCAAGAATGCAGTCTCTTCTGGTCCCTTTAATGTGGGAAACAGCTAAATATAATTGTCTTAAAACCAGGAAACAAAAAGTTAGGGTATATGGCAGCCTGTAGCTCACTATAGGCCTCCCCTCTTTGAGCAATGCCTCAGCATGCTGGTAACACACACCAGCACTATTGCCCTCACCATTGCTACAAAAGAGTATCACAAGAGCACTGCAGGAGGCTAACATCTTTTCTTTGCTGAAGCCTTCGTTGTGTAAGGGAATTGAGCAGCATCACCATTCCATAAGTACTGCTCCCTCATAAGCAGTATTTCACAATATCTCTGCCATTCAGTCTCCGTTCAAGAGGAGGCGTTACACCTGGGTGTGGGAGGTGTCCACTCAGACACATAGTTTGCTCCATGTAAACCATTCCAACCATTCCAGGCTTGGTAGATATTACCAGCCATGGCCTCTCGCCCTACAGAGTCCTTCCAAAACATGACTTGTCAGCTCAACTCTGGGATCTGAGACACACAGCATCATAGAAATGTTGATTAGAAGGGACCTCTGGAGGTCTGTAGTCCAACATCCTGCTCAAAGCAGAATTGTTGCCAGCACTTAACATGTCAGCTGTGACTTTGTCTAGCCAAGTCATGAAAACATCCAAGGATGGAGATTGCACAACCTCTCTGGATAACCCATTCCAGTGCTGTACTACTCTCCCAGTGGAAAGTTTTTTTCTGATGTTCAGTGCAAACCTTAATAGGAGATCCTACATGCTGAAAGACCCAGAGGTGGAATGAGACATACCTGATCCTCTGACGTTCACATCCATCTCTCACCATCACAGCTCTGCCATGTTGCTTCTGTTGTTGCTTCCACCAGTCATTACAGCTACGTTGTCACATAGCAAACAGAGCTGTGGCACAGGCAGCTAAAAGCTGGAGCTGAAAGCTGATAAGCACCACCCAGATAGTAGCTTATTCACGTGAACATTTTTTGCATCTACTGATTGTAGAGTCACATTAGCCAAAAGAACTACAGAACCAAGAATGACCTGTGTAACACTGACCACAGGCTCTTCTCTGGTCACTCTGCCTTAAGCATAATGCCTTATGCTTGACCAAGGAAATTCCCGTGAAGCTGTGATTTGAGGATGTCAAGAAATGGAGAATATGAGAGTACTTTGGCATTGCATTACTTTAACTTGGCAGCAGCCTTTCTGAGGAGCCAGATACAGTGTTGGGATGGCACAGAACTCATATTGCTTGTGGCTGTTGTGAACCTCAGCTTGTAATTTTATGGCTTTGGGGCAAAGGTGTTAAACTTCAGCCACTCTTCACAGTACAGAATGGCACAAAGCAGTACTGTGTAACCCTAGGGGTATACTGCTAAATGTTTGCAGTATCTAATACAAAACCCAGCAATGAGTCTTTTTCATTACTCTGATTGTATGTGCGGACATTGATTGACGTCACTTCTGTGCTGTCTTTTTGTGTGCAGGAAGCTGTGCTGAAATTTCAAAATTATTTCCCTTGCAGCTCCAGTTTCTTACTAGAAAGAAAGCTTGTCTTGAGAGCTGATAATAACAACTGGAAGTGTTTTTGCCTTCTTGTCACCTGTCCCACTCCACTGTTAGACACTATAAACTGTCATCATAAAATGTATGATGGATGAATCAGTTGCTTCTCTACGTCCTAAGTAGACAGTCCTTCCCACTTTCATTTTTCTACCAGAAAATTTTCCCTTTCTGTACTCTTAGAAATAAGATCACTTTCCTTTCATGCCCAAAACCTATTTCTGAAGAAACAACTTAAGAAATGTTTTCAAGATGATCCCTGGTTGAATCATCAGCACCGTTTCCTGCTTCACCCTCCACCCTCCCTGGAGTTCTCTCAGTCACATACCTGACCTGAACCTAATTAATTTGTGAGGGCTAGAAAGTTTGCCGCCCGTGGTGTGGCTGTGGGCCAGGCAGGCAGAGTTCTCTGTGCCTGGTACTGTAACTGTTGTGAAATCTTGCTTGATGGACAGGAGGTTATTCTGTTGTTTGGGATTTTTTTTTCAACAAATGTCCTGGAAATGTGCAGGAGCACATTTTGGAGCTCAGAGAGTTGACTCTTTAGAGGCCGTGGTGCCAGAAAGATCCCTATGTCCTTAACGTTGCTGAGAGTCAAAGAGGATTAAGAGCACTTTCATTTTGAAGAATATTTTTAAAAAAACCTTAACACATTTCGTCCTGCTTTTACAAAAGTCCTTATTATTTTGTAAGGTCTGTTTAAGACCCTTGTTACACAGCGGAGCCTTTATTAGGTGCTCAGGAGTACTGTCCATATTGCTAGAACAATAGGACTTGTTACTATGCTTCCCTCTACCAAAATAAAGGGCTGGTTTTGCAACATGAGCTCTTATAAACAGCCCTGCTGAACAGTCCTGTTGACTTCTTCAAGGCTGCCTGTGTACATAAGGATTATGGCATTGAGTGCTGCTCTTTGTACAGCCCTAGCAGTCAGGTGTGGTAAGGAAGAATCCTCCTGCCATCATAGGAGGTATGGAATGGGCCACCAGTCTTCCCCATGCCGTTATACCATTTTGCACAGCAGAGGAACAAAGCGCAGGCTGGTGGTGTAGGCCACCTCATCCGTATCTTGCTTAACTGTGTGTTTTTCCTCCCCTCTACTAATGGCCCTGTAGATTTTCCAAGGGACGTAATACTCAACAGTAAAGGTGTCCACTTGTTTGCATGGATATTGTGGTGGTGGAATCTTCTCTCTCTCCTGAATCATCAGTTTCAATATCATTCTACATTTTTTCTGGGACAATGCAGCACTCTGAAACCGAGGGCCTGGCAGGCATGTAAGAGCCAGGCATTGTGTGGACAGGCTCTGTGCAGCATCCACGGTGTAATTCCACCAGTTCATCTCAGACCTAGCTAGTCTCGCTCTTACAGTCTGGAGTTCCCAGCTCTGCTATTAATGTACCCTGGTATGTAACCTGCAGTATACGTGTTATTCCAGTCCTTGCGCTCTATCAAGCTGGTGCCCTGCCCACACTCTCTCCTGAATCTACTGGTGCCTAGTCCTAAAAACCTGCCAGAATCTCCATGCAATTTAGTCTGCCAGACTGTGAAATCTTTTCATCAGTCAACCCCCTTACCTGAGGCTCCAAAAATATCCCATGAATTTCACAATGACTTGTACTGACTACTGGTCTGGATGTTCTGCTTTGGAAATTCAATCTTTAAAGAATTGAAGCTGAAAGCAGCTTTTTTTAAGTTGTCCCCATATGTTTTTAACAAACATTGCCCACAGATAGCTGTAGTTAGAGTACTGTTCCACATCCATTCCAGCCAACCTAAATCAGGGCTGCTGTTGCCCAGCCATGCTCCTGTGTTTCCTCAACACAAACAATAGCATGTATCTGACCCTGGAATAGCATAGTTGAGGGAGCTAAACTGGCTGAAAATTAACATCGCAAAAAAATTAGTTTTCACCATCCCATGGGCCAATTTGTTGCAAAGCCAGATGAGCACCAGTGCCGCTACAAGGAAGGAGATGGGGGATTGTGATCAGCAGCTATAGGAGGCAGAGCTGGTACAGCCACAGTTTAGGTCAGATTATACTGGTGTGGAATCAGAGCCTTTCTCACTGGTTTTTACCCATGTCTGTTCTCAATGTAAGAAGCACTAAAAGTGCATCAAGATTCAGTCGTAGGGAAGTAATCAGATTATTTGATTTTTGGATAAAGAATCTCAAACACAACCAGAATTAGAAGTTATACTTATGAGGTGCATGTATGCCATGACTGAATTTTCAACATTAAGAGTTCAAAGCTGATGTGAGTCTTTAATCCAGCCTACTAGTAAAATTAAAATCCAGAAGAAATTAGCATAATTCCTAGGGAGCCAGTGGGAGTTATTTCCACTACTGAGCTGAATGTAATCATAAGGGTTTTCTGGACTTTAGGAAAGCTAATAAATAATTTTGGTTATATGTGGTTAAATCCTAGTTCTGTTTTCAGCATAAGAGAGTGTGAATAACTAACATTAAAACCACTATATCAGTGATTTTCATCCCATTGTCCATGGATCCATCAGTCCACTGACTACTAAGGAGTCTGCAAAAGATAAATGAAAACGGCAAAAACACTGTCAGGAGACTTAAATTCACAATACAGTGGCCAGGCAGTCCTTTGGAAAATGGCCCCTGTTCCAGGTAATTTCTGCCAATGAGTAGAGACCTGAACAGCAGAGAAGAAATGATCAGGTGCAGATCACTATCTTGTGTCCAACCTCAGGCTGTTAGGGATGTATGGGAATCATTCCCATCTGATAGCAATTTAGGCACTGTTATAAATGAGTTGTTTCTGTCAAGGTCCTTGAGAATGGATGGCTGCATCACAAAAAACAGCTTTACATTTTGGATTAAATGGATTTATGATGGTAATCCCAACAGAAAAAGAATAAGAGGAGAACTGTAATGGGAGCTCAGCAAGCCTCTCAGCTCTGGAATTGATCTGTTGGTTGTGAGAGTGGTGGGAGAGGTTTGAACTGGTCTTGAGCTTTCTGTATAACGAATATTCAACTTAACTTTTAATCAACATTTAATTTTATTAAAAAATGAAAGCTGCAAAAGTTAGTTGCTTTAAAGGGTCTCCAGTTCTAGAAATGTACTCCTACCTTTTCTCTTATCTTTGGAAATTCTTGTTTATCCAGCATAAAAAATCTATGGACAAATTCTGCCTTCAAAATCTATAAGCCTGATCAGTGCTTTAAAACCCCTGGAAGCAACGGCTTTGTTTATCTCCAGAAGTCCAAGAATAAGCTGATTTTGCTATTTTTAATCTATCCAGAAATATGCAAAGAAGAGAGCTTAATTGCAAACAGACCAAACCTTATATAGGAAATGGGTATGTCCCTCGGGGGCACCTAAAAAGTGAATGTCTGAAATTAAATTCACATACTCTTCTCCCTTGCTCCCTGAAGCACGTACTCTTGGAACGAAAGGGAAGGCTGTGGGCTAGCATCATATCCCAGTAGTTTCTATCCATTATAACACTCTGGCTATCTTAATATTCAATTAACAGATGTTTCCCAGCATGTATGAGCTCGAGGTGACTAGTTGTATGTGTTTGTAATGAAACCATTAAAGAGAACAGAGAAAAATTAGAAAAATAATGGCTCCATTGCTAGGATCTTAGTTTGGTTACCAGAGAAAAATGAAGCAGGAGTATTGCGATTCCAAAATTTCACCCACACTTTTCTCAAGAGAGTGCTACCACGCCCAGCCAATAAACAATGGTGAAATCTCGCATCATGAAAGCAATTCCCGTCACCTGCCCAGTGATTCTGAAGTCAGGGTTGTCTTTTTCTCAACTTCCAAATATTACACTCTGTAATGGGTAAGATATATAAGGTCCTAAGCTGGACCAGGTGCATTTAGCTTAACAAAAAATCTCCCCACCCATGGAAAAAAAGGGAATGGCACTGGTTTTGTATAGGCACAGCAGCAGACTCTGACTGCCAGTGCCATTTTAGTGTTAGCTCTTCCACCAGTCATTGGATGACCGCTGAGCACAGCACACGTTATTCTCTCTGTATGTGCCCTGCACTGTGTCGTTGAGCTTGGATAGACCACTGGCCCAAAACTGTGTTCCTGCAAGTTTGGAAGCAAGCCCATCCCAAAGCTCCTCAGGCATCTGCACTGATGCACTTCTGTCAGTCGAGCGTGTTTTGCTGTACTCCCACAAACAGCAATGGCAAGGCTGGACTCCCTTGGTTATCCCACAGTCTTGCAACTGCAGCCCTTGCCCCACTTCATCAGGCAATGCTGTGCACCAGGAGCAAGTTGCTGCTAACTTCCATGCTAACCGTGGCCACCTGAAGAGCGTACCACGCTGCTCCTGTGTGGTGCCTACTTGCCTTCAGTGCAGAAAACTTTGCCATACCCCATGCTATCAGTAGCCTCTGCCGTGCTTTCTGGGCCACCGTGTCTCTTGAATCTGAATCCTAACCTCCATGTTCTGTGGTCTAATAGCCGAAACGGTCTGGGTAACATCCTAAATGCTGAGTGGCCTGCCGGCAAGAGTGCACACAGGGGACCCAAGAGCTGTAGATTTATTGCTTGTAAACCAAAAAGTATATTAAAAAAAGAAGAGATAAAAATAGATGGGGAGCTTGGGGACCGGAAAGTCAGCCAGTGGAGATTAGATGCACTGCTGGTTGACTCATCCAGCTTGTTTTATTGTAGCACAGTTCCAATAACGGCTGTATTATTTCAGCTTTTGTGCAGTGCGCAGACATTTGTTTTGCATTGAAGCTTTTTCACATAAATGTGCTCCATTTTTCATTTCTTCTTGCATTTCCCAGCGTTTCTACTGGCAATTACGAATGGGAGAGGTGGTGGCTCCAAAAGAATATTAGCCAACTTCTCAGCTGGTATAAATCAGCAACACCCCCTGGTATTTAATAGAGCTACGCAGCTTTATACCAGTTGAATCTGCACCAACTGTTCTTTTAAAATGTGTCCCACCTTATAAAGAGCTGTGTTTGCTTCGGTGGTGGATTCTGAAATTAATGAGAAGTATTGGGCTGACCGCGTCACAGAGTGTGTGCAGCGGACATCTTGGCAGGATCCACTTCCTAATGTGTGGCTCTGTTCAGTCTGAGGGACTTCTTTGCGGGGGCCACCAAAGAGCAACAGCCCGTTGTGTCCTATCTGCTGGACCTGGGCTGTGATCTGCTGCCTTGCCGAAGGCCCGCACACAGACCACCCGCTGCCTGCTAGCTCAGTGTCTCGCACAGTTTTTATTTTTCAGCCCCTTCCTCACTGCAATTCATTAAAACCCTTCTGTGCTTGCATGTAAGTGGCTATGAGAACAGTTATAGTGAAAATATGTGGAATGTGTGTCAGGCTTTGTTAGCTGTTCGCAGCTTGCTTCATGGCTTAGAAAGTGCTGCCCTGCCAACTTAGGCTCTCTGCAGAGGCAGAGGAGTTCTGTAGAAATGGATTTGGAAATAACCACAGGGAGGGAGGAGAAGTATTTACCTTAAATGAGATGAGATCAGGTGCATCTACATGCGCAGTGGAGGCTGTGCGTTTGTTACAGGATGGTGGTGTTTTGCAGCTCCTAGAGTGTGTGCGGACTGAAGGAACACTTTGGGTTCTGTGCAAGTTGTCAGAAAAGACCATTTAAAGGTGATTTCATGAGGCAGAACCTGGTGATCAGGTCACTTCCCACCCATGTTCCTACGCCTCTTATTATCAGAGCTTGAGCAAGCCAGCCTCTGCCATGTTGACAAGTGAGGACTAGATAGCTGTATATTTTCACTGGGATTTTGCTATGGTTTTAGTTGAGATGTTTATTTGCATGTTGCCTTCATCAGCTTCTCTACACAAATTACACAGAGTAAATGTTATGGACTGTGTAGCTGTGCTAATGAGAAAAAAATGCCTTTATCTCTTCCATTTTTTTTTTCTTAGCAGCATGAAAGTGGGAGAATCTGCCAAAATGTGACTTTGTTTCATCAGAATCTGCTCCCTTATAGTGGAAGCTGTATGATAAGAGGCTTTTTCATGGCCAGCTTGTGAGCAGTGTGTGTAGCTTGCAGCTCACCATGGACATACACAGATCCTTTAAAAAAACACAGTTGAAACCCCAATTTTGAGACTCAGACTGCTGTATAACCAAAAAGAAGGTCTAAGTTGATCCACAATCAATTTCTATAAGCACATATGAATGAATTTACTTTATAAGTGCGTGAGTTATCATCAACTATTTTCTACAGCACAAAAAATGGCTTTTTTTTTTTCATAAACTTTTCAAGCTCATGAATTTCTGATGACAGTCACTTACAGGAATAAATGGTGAGGTAACAGCAGCTTTGTGTAGGATTGAGATAAATTTGGGTCCGAAATAAATTAAGACCTCCGTAAGAGGTAGAGTTAGGAAATAAGTGTGTGGGAAAATTGGAGTGAGTGAGAAGGCAGCAGGGAAAAGGAAGCCACAGTACAAATTAAAGATTGCAAGTAACAGGGCTGGGTGCCAAGAGCCTCAGAAAAGAAAGGAAAAAAAAATCCTTGATTAGCTAAACTGTTTGCTTTACTATATAAAAACTGACCTCCTTGAGGAGCCCTGAGCCCTGGTCTCCTGGGAGTCTGAGTACGTGCGGGCAAGCTGCTGCCCTGCTGATGGCAACACAAATGCTCCAGCGCTAATCTTCTGCCCTGTGGATTTCCAGGTGCAAATCCTTCATCTGGCAGGACCTCTGCCTGCACCAAGCTGACAGTACCTTAACGTTTTATCCAGCCTGGCAATATATATTTTCCTTCTTTTCCAAACCGCTGCAATAATCCCAGTTCCATTAGCTACACGTGAGCATGTATGTTGAAGGGAACCGCTGTCTCTCCAAGCAGCTATAATGTGTAGGCCAAGCATGACTTTCAAGGGGACAGATGAAGGACAGAGCTGGTGTGACAAGCCCATGCCTCCAGCCAAGCTCAGACCCCAGTCTGAGCACTGTCTGATGTACGTTGCCCTCATCATGATTCTCCACTCCCCAAGGAATCTCCCCATCCTCCTGCCTCAAGGTCTCTGCCCTGCACAGGAGATGCACTAGCACAGAGATCCTTATGGAAAACCACCGACTACACCTGACACATGCCATCTTAATGCAAATGCTCATTAATGTCATCATTTGCGTTACCTGCCATTCTTGATATTGATATTGATATTATTGTCTTTCTTCCCCTGATCCATTCACAATGCCATCACCAAGTTGAATCATTGCTGCAGAGGGGGAAATTCAAGAGCTACAGGGAATGTGCTTGAGCACCTAACACTTGTGTGGGTGTGCTTTTCACTCCTGCTGATACTTTTTGCATGTGAATTGTTCTGCCCTAGACACAGTGTGAAAGAGGAGCTATCACAGGCAGAGCTGCTCCGAGAGCAAAGACAGGGAGAGTTATATATGGAAACCTTTTGTCAGCAATTCCCTCACTTTTACTCACATAATTGTTACTTGCTGTCTAAACGCCCATCTTCCTCCACTCTGTAACTGCAAAAAGCCATAAGGGAGGTTAGCTCATGAAACTACCTTGTACAATTTAATTAATATAAAGACTGCAAGAGAAGAGCTCTTTTTTAACAGCAGAGGATTGAAGAATTTCAGGACTTCTTTGTAATGGAACAAGATCGAAACAACAAATATTTAACATGTGTAAAAATTTCTAGAAATGAACTTTTCTAAATCCCTGCGTTATAGGAGAGTGTCATGATCCCAGTTTTGCAAATGGGGAAACAAAGATGATGTTGTATTCACAAGGCCTCTGGAAGGCATGTAGACATAGAGCTCAGTTCCTGGAGCGGAAATCTGTATCCAGACTTGGGACTATACCTCACTATCAAAAGCTTAGAAGTTCTGCTTTTCTTGTAAAATTGCAATCACATGGGCATCTAGTTGCAGGTCTTTTTCTGTAAACCAAAGCTTCTCATCTACACAAAATCATTTGCTGTGGTAGAGAATGCGCTGTCTGGCCTTCAAACTGCACGGGGCTGCAGGGTGTGCAAAACATGCATGTATTAAACTGTTCTCACCTTCCTTGTTTGAGTATATTAAGAAAGGTGAGGAAGGTCAGATGGAAGCCGTTTGCAGGGGCCTTGAGTGCAAAGTTTCTGGACATGTGAGATTTGCGGTGCTTAAACATGTATTCCAGTATCCTCTCTGAAGAAGGAAACAAAGATTTTAACCTAAGTGAAATCAAATCTCTCAAGCAAGCTTAACTCAGGAATGTAAGAGCACAATACCAACAGCAGAGGGATGTCACCAAAAAAAGAAGAAACAATATCAACTAGTTTCTGTTCATACTGCACTGTTCATCCAAGAATCTCCAAAGTCTTCAGAAATGCCAATGAACTCTCAATACACCCCGTTGGATGGCTGAGTGCTTCTGTCTGCATGTTACAGATGAAGAAACAAAGGCACAGGGGGCCATGCAGCCATTGTGTAACACAGTGGCATTAGATTTTGTGTGAAGCCACCTCACGCAGTCAGCAGATGCCTAATTTAGACCTCATCTGGCATCTAGTTTCTGTAATACTGCCTAGGCCAAAGGCGGTCCAGGGCTTCTGATCTCATTATTTAACTACTAGGTAACACACTCTTTTTAGTCCTTTTTGCAGGGTTCAACAAAAGGGGAGAGCAAATCACCAAATTGTCCCAGAATTTGGAACTGTTGATGTATAGGTTGGTTGATGTATAGGTTGGTTGTTTCTGCTGATAAGGCAAGATGTTCCAGAGTCAGGAGAGCATCAGAGTGGAAAGTGAAGGCAGCTGGGAGCCCAAATGCAAGGCGACCGTGAGGCAACAGAACACAGTGCCTAGCACATGTTACTAATGGGTAAAGTACACCCAGAATTCAAAACCATCTTAATGCCATCAAACTACTGGTAGCCACTTGTTAACCAGGCAGCGAGGAATGAAACATGAACAGTTTCTGAGCATGAGCAGGCTGCACACATGAGAACAATTTCCATCACAAGTTTTTTTATTCTCCTGGCTTTTTTGAATGTAGCAGACTGCTGTTCCAGCACAGAGTGAAGACATTTGGAATTGCAGTGTGATTGGAGTAGCAAAACCAGGAAAACAATAACATGAAATGAGAGTTTGTCACACAAGTAGAGTGAAATAAACTGATTCTGTATAGTGTTTTCATCCCAAAGTGCTTGAGAAGTTTGTTTATAAATGGATTACTTCCCTGTGGCTCAAGTGCAGCCACCTCTGGGCTGAAATGCAGTTGTCTTCATTGCACGTCCAGTGCTTAGGCTGCTTGTGAAAGATTTGCTTTATTATGCATCTGGTTTCATCCGTCTGTTCTTAATAAAATGAGAACTTTGCAGCACCTTGTTCAGATATTCCGACTGAAAAGGGTCGTTGTTAATGCTAGAGGTCCTAAAGTCACTGAGTTTTCCAAGACAAAATTCAGAGAAGTTGTGCTAATATGCAACTGCAAATAGTTACAACAATCACATAAACTAGTCTGTGAATCCCGAGGACTGGGCGGTGTTGCTTACGTCTCTGGAACTGGAACATCACAGCCACAGTTATCAGGGTGGCAGGTCATGTTATTCTGAGTTTTTTGTGTCTTGACTACGTTTCTTTACCCTTCTTCAAGACCCCCGTGATTCTGATGACACCCTTGAAGATGGCAGGGAATTGAAAGACTGCAAGAATGAAAATAATTTTATTTTATTTTTTTGTCAAGCAAAACATCAATACTTGACTGACTTCATTCATGGATTCCTCCTTGATATAACAGACCTAAAACCAGATCACAGCCTAATTCCACACTTTTTCTGAGTAATAACCAATTTGGTTTGGCACTATTTCCTACCAACTCATTGATTAGGAATAATGGAACTAGAGTGCTAGAGCTAAATCTGTATTTTACTGAAGACATCTTAAACTTATTCCTGCTACATTGTCAGACCTTGTTTACTTCAGCAGGTACAGGATATGTAGTAATGGTAAGCTTGGTATAGTAAGCGTACCTCAGGGAAGTAGAAGTAACGATCAGGAGAGGTTATACCATTTTTCCTAGCCAGGATACACTATTCATACTTCACCTGAAGTCAGCAACAAGGCTGAGAATATTCTCAGTGATAGGCTCATATACTTTCCACTGGGTCTTATCCCCATCATAAGCAAAAATTTTAAGCAAATCCTCACATACAAAATCTAGCTCTGGACTTTGCATCATTGCTTTTTCACCAAATGCTCTAGGGATTAAGTTGGAACCTGCCAAATCCCTCCCAATCTGCAAATCATAAATTCATAACTGAAAAAAAAAAATCCTTGTATTCATGAGGAGAGGGGGCTTTGCCAGGCCATTTTGGCAGTCGCAGTAAGTGGGTTGTGGTCAGTTTTCTAACACAGGCTTCTCATAAAAAAAAAAGATAGGAAACTTTTTACATTCATGGACAAATGCCAAATCCTTCCTCTCTATCTGAATGCACTGACACTCAGCTTTTGTTAGCATTCATTGCACAGAAATTACTGACCTCCAGTTTTGACCATATAGCTGCAAGAGGATTAGGCTAGCCCTCTTCTGGGGACAAGTCTGTCTCATGTGTAGTGTTAAGATACCTCAGGGCTGCAGCCTTTTTAATGACCTCCTTCAGCCTCTAGAATTGTTAAGCTTTGTAGTCAAAGTCTACTGCCTGTCTTTTTATAGTGGTGCCCTGGGGCTGGCAGGTCAGGCAGCCAGGTTGCACACACAGAGCTCCCATTCCAATGAGTCCTTGTGCCCACCACTTCTGCACCCAGTCCAGCTCCTCTGTAACCTTGCTGTATAGCTTGCTATGATAATGTCTCTCCCCAGCATTTTATAGCTGTTGTGAGAAATTAACATTTTTGTCTGTCTAGTCCAGTTTAGGTTTTTTTCAGGACAGCTCTGAAGCCTTTTATTGTGTTATTCTGTTATTTTTTTTTCTGCTGATCTTAACATCATCTGATCTGTGTAAATGCTGAAAACTTGGTACATCATCAAACATCTGCTGTATTTTTGGAGAAACATCTCAAGTTTGGTGAAGCAATCAAATCACCAGAAATTGTGATTCTCAATTTGCACAAAATGCGTGCTCTGTTTTTTAAGGGCTTCTGCCAGACCCTGCTAACACATAAAGCATAAGAAAATATTTGGCATCAGCCACTTCCCCAGAGATTTTTCCTCTTGTAGGTAGTGGAAAATGATCCCTCTGTACACATGTATTCAATTCTTTTAGGTCTATTCATAAGCAAAGGTTTCATCTCTTTTTTTAGCATACCCATTCTGATGGTTCCTCTGTGCAGTTTATGGTAATGAATATATTCAACCTCCTTTTTTAGCCTCTGCTACAGGGCACAGGGAACCATGCCAGCGTTGTAGATTGTGGAGCAGCCCTCAAACTCTTTTTCAATGACTTGATCGCCCAGCTTTCCAAAGAGAAGGGCCTCTTGAGAAGGCTGAAGAATGGGTCCCACTTCTTTTAGATTATGATTTTTGAGGCTATTGTTTACCTCTCTGGCTGAGTTTCTAACCCCTTTGCAGGAATAATCCCACCACTATTAGTCCCAAGTTTTACCTGTTTCCTCGGTGGCACGGCTGGTGCTGGCCCTGCTGCTGGCAGCACACAGGCTCCTGCGCCAGTGCCCACCTCCAGGCCAGTCAATGTCACGTTTGCTTTGTCAAGCACGTAGGCTTGAGAGCCCTTCACAGCTCAGACACCTCCGTCAGCCCACTGAGCCCCTCCACAGGGCTCAGTACCGCTGTCCTTCAGGGTATGCATCTCCTGTTGACACCCTCCAAAGGATGACAAGACCCTGCTTGTTTAGATATTCTATCCAGCCATGTGCCTAACACTGCCCATTACTGAGAGGGAACTCGGGATTTCATTGCACTGAATTATAGGGATAAGGGCCCGCCATGAAGCTTGGACGCATGGTTCCTCTTCCCTTCAAGTTAAGGGGAGGCTGAGGTCCTGGCCTATCTGCCATTACCTAGGAAGCTCAACAAAGCAGACTTACAAAGCAGACCGAGTGCAAACAACATTTAAAGCTCCATGGCCCCTTACTAATGGGACTATGCTGTGTCAAATCTCAACAGCTCACACTTAACAGCCATGTCATTATGGAGCATGGGCACACAACTGCTGTTAGAAAGAGAGAGAAAAATAATAAAAAAAGGACAAAATGCAAGAGGCTTAGGAGGCCCCTGGTTTCCTTAATGGAATTAGTCCTTCCTTTATGAATTCCAGGGTTAGATGCTGTAAATGTGATTCGCATACTCCCTCCCCTCACCAAAGCAGAAGGATCTGCTAGACACATGTTCAGAGCGGAGCGGGGGAAGATATGACGTGACTCAAGAGCCTGGAAGGCTAAAAGGAGTAGATGGGGGAGAGCTCTGCAGCCCTTGATCTTTGTAAGATTTACTGCCTTTGCCTCTTGCAAAGATCTTTTTTTTTTCCTGGAAAATTGCTAGCTTCTAGCAATTTAAAAAAAAAAAAAATTTGGCTGGGGCAGTAAACAAGATCTTTGAAGGGGGAAGGAAGCCAAGAGAAAGTCAGGCCCATTAGTCACGCAGCTGCATTTCCTGTCACAAAGGACCCCAGTTGAGTAATCACTCAAAATATGCTTGTTATTTTTTCCTATTTTATTTCAACTTTTAGCCTGCCAATATCTACTGTAAGAAAAAATTAAAACAAGAAAAAGAAAAAGTCTTTTAGCCTCAGAGGGGAAAACAATGTAGAATCAGACATTGTTTTACATTATTTTTCCTTTTCTTTAATTTTCATAGCCTAAAACCACTTCAGTCATATGAGAGGAATGTTGGTAGGGCAGAGTGGGTCTGAGACAGTCCTGGTGTTTTCAGGGCATATAATTTCAGGAGTGTGGGTGTCAAAGTTCCTCGGCTTACACTTCCAGCTGCTACCATTAATTCACTGTACAACCTTGATCAAGTAATGTATTAATTTATCTGTAATTTATTATGAAAAGTAAAGATGATAATAGCTTCTGCATAATTGTTTTGTCAGGCTTCATTAATGGTGCTTATAAGTAATGTTGGGTCTTCTGATGAAAGCTTTGTAGAAGTATTTGTCTAAAGGAAAATACAGTCAAGACTGAGAAGAAATAAACTTGTAATTTAAAGCAGAACATTCTTATGAATAGATTTTAAAAGAACTTACATGAAAAGAGGAGCAAAACTATGAAATAGAAGAAGGAAAATCTTGCTGACACTCTCTCTTGAGACACTCAGAGGAAGAAAAATACAGCAAACCTGTCATAGGGAACAGCCCCCTTCGTAATGTTGGAAGAGACTATATGACTGATTGACCTGATTGATACCAACTCCCCACTTCTAGACCCTGGATTATAAGATGCTGGCTCTGGTCAATCTGGTACCGACTTCAAAAGAAGCCACAGATACATGATGAAAGTAAAGCTGAAAAACCTCTGGTTTTCCGGATTGCTGCAAAGAAAATAGCTCTTTTGTCAACAGACACAACTCCAAAATACAACCCCCCACCTTTTATTTACTCAAAAGTATGAGTATGGTGAGCAGGTCACCTATAAAGAATGGCCATAAGCATGCTTCAGGGCCCATAACAGTTTGTAACTTACATTCCTGACTGGGGTACCTGACTATATGGCTATGTGAAAATGATTGCAAAGGGATTGCAAATCCCTGTTTGGTTTGCTATCTAAGTAGAGAGTAGATGATTGTAGTTTATGCTACATAATAACAGGACTTCAAATACTGCACGAAAAATGAAGCTTACATTTGCATGTAAGTTACTGGTAATGTCATATAATTCTCTAATTTGCACACATTTGATACCGCAGATGTGCAATGTTTTCAAACCACAGCTTATGAGCAGATGTGATTTACACAGCAATGTAAATCACAGCTTCCT
Source organism: Haliaeetus albicilla (assembly GCF_947461875.1). Classification (NCBI taxonomy): domain Eukaryota; kingdom Metazoa; phylum Chordata; class Aves; order Accipitriformes; family Accipitridae; genus Haliaeetus; species Haliaeetus albicilla. The sequence goes on from NC_091487.1 coordinate 38,136,771, forward strand.
AAAGCTAGTTAAAGGGTGTAAACTCAAACAAATGTGAGATTTACCCCAGTTTGGTTTAAGAGAGACACTGAAAAGCTGTTTACATATATTTTTAAAAGCAATTCAGAATGATTGCTTATGCATATTTACACTAAATGGAAAAGTAAGAATCTTATGAGTCATGACTCAAATATGAAAAACTCTGCTCCAGATTATCTTTGTAAATTATGTTCATCCTTTGTCTTTCCACATGGCAGGTGAGCCAAGCTGTGCTCCTCAACAGGCACACAAGTGTGCACTCCCTGGTTTGTGGTCAGAGCTAGCACTAGGTCATAGAGGCTGTCTGCTACACCCACACCAGATGACTTTTACTGCTGCATGTCCCAGTCTACTGCATCCCCACATCATATGACATTCTATGCAATAGAGACAGTTTTATGTCCCTAAAACTAGCTCCGATGTGATGTGGGTTTATAAAGGCCATTTCTGGTGATTATTGATATCCACACAGTTTTGAAATCATATACTAGTATGTATGTATGAATGAATGGAAATTATTTGTTTACAAGAGCAACATAAACTTTGTGCATTTCCTTTTATGAGTACCACAGTATGTGATGATATTTCCTATGCTAGTGTTGTAGGGATGTATTAGTATAAATCATACCAGTATCTAATACATCAGACTGTATAATAAATAATAACCACCTATAGAATGAATTATACCTGACCAGTATTTGGGTAGCAACTAATATTTCTCTGTTCACCTACCTGGTTATCCTAAGAATTTGTATGGCTCTATAGCCATGGTATCTGAATATCTCCAAACCTCTGAACCTTTGATGTACCTGTTCTCTCCACGCAGATCTGATGCATATTAGTACAATTATCCCTGTATAGGTGTGCCACTAAAGTCCTAAGATGAATGACTAACCCAGAATAACTTCAGAAGTCTATGACCTCTTGATTCACCTGCTGGCTGTGAAGAATTACTCTCCCTCTTGCATAGATGGGAAGCTGAGTCATAAAGAACTAAAGTTACGTGCCCATAAGCACACAGATAGCAACGGAGATGGAATCAGAACTCATGGTGTACAGATCCTCAGTCCCTGGCTGCGTGCATTAAGTTACTCTCTCCTGTCTTCAGTGAACTGATCATATTTGGTAAAATAGCTAGCAGTTGCTGCTCTTTGCAGTGCAATGCTTCTGTGATGTGTGTGAAGGGGATGTAGCAAATAATTGCTTATCAAAAAGCTAAATTAAGTGGGGAACATGGCAGTTGCTTAGTACATTGACAATTGAACTTATCAGCCCTTCTACTAAACTGCTGCATGAATGTGGGCAATTACTTTACATCCACATGCTACCATTTTTCTAATTTAATATAGGGATAATAACACACTTGGAGGTCCAGGCACAAAAATCACTGTAGTGATTTTATAGTGCTTCTCCACTTCTCATTTAAGACAATGGAATGAGAGAGAAAAGAGAAGGAACAGGGAGAATAATAAATTTTCCCATTTAGTTGAATGAAGTTTTGATGATACAACTCAAAAATCTCACTCTTGGAACAAGAGTGGCTAGTAAGAACATTTTAGTTTTAAGTTTTACATTGCCAGTGGACTTGTTGATGCAGGGCTGTTGTGCTAGGGAGGGTGTAGACTTTGCAGCTGTGTTTTAGGGGTTCTGCATCCCTTGCCAATCAGCACTGGACGGAGCCCTCTGGGTCTGTCTCAGGCTGGTTTTCCTTTCCTCTAAATACAGTGTAGGACTGTGGAATTGGGCTATATATAGCAGACATATAACCTCACTTTCAGAGCAAAACTGTCTGTGAAAGGGTTAACCCAACTAATGAAAACACTACAGTAAAACTGAGGGAGGTGGAACTTAAGTCCCAAGTCTTAATAAAATGCAGGTGTTTTATTGTTAGGTTAAAAACTCCTCGACTTAAGACTCCAGCAAGCATTTAAAAACAGGGGGGAAATGTGCTATTGAATAAGAAGCTTGGAAAGGCAACAACAGGCCATGCAAGGCATTTACAGAGAATGCAGCATTCACTGGCTAAGGCCAACCTTAAGGTTCACAGAGGGAAAACAAAACATAAATATTAGATGAACGACACCTCTCACAACATGCGTCTGGCCTCTGAGGTATTACACCTGGGATTAACTTTTGACATTCTCCTTTCCACCGTCATGACTTTGCTGTCTTACTGGCTCTCTGCAGAGTATTTATACTCTCATTTTTCAACCTTTCTGTCTTCTTGTTTCCTAGTCTGTTTGGGGACTCAACAGGGTGACAGGCAGCATGAACATTGCAGTCACAGTGCACAGATAGCTCCACTAGGCTTGCAGCTGCTTTTCTGTCAGGGATGGGACTTTTGGGGGGGGGGGGGGGGGGGGGACCAAACCAATAAAATACTTTAGAACTAGCTAGTAAAAAGAAGTTGTAAAGAAATCACTAATCACTGTTTTCTCCTCTTTCACTTCCCCTCCTTATCCCAAGGAAGCAGAAAATTTGGGGGAGTATTTTTCAGTAAATTGCACTGTTTAGGTCACAGAGCTAAGGGATTGCACTGAACTTGGAGCTTTAGCTTCAAGTTCCTCATGTATTTGGAGAATAAAAGTAGTTATGACTTACTAAAGGGAAGTGGAACATGAAGAACCAGAGAAGCCTAAAAGTACTTATGGTGGCCTAAGCCCTAATATTAGTGCGTGGTCATCCCCATAGGCCTTAGTGTTGTAGAGATGGGCTGGGTATTTCTGATACCTGTATGGTGGAAACAGTTAACTAATTGCCATCCTTAAAAACTCATCCCCCTGGGAGAAAGTCAGGCATTGATTTCCCTGGCCTTAGCCTTGTTGATATAAATCAGCTATCACTGCTAGAGGAGAAGGATAGAAATAGTCCATGGAGTACCTGATAGGGTGGGAAGCAAAAGAATAACTTGGGGTTTGATGCAAGAGTTTCACAACTGCAATTTAATAGGAGACAGAGAAGCAACAGAGAAGATGGTCAATCTGCCAGTCATTTCATTTGAAGACTGACGGGTAAGATATGAACAGTACTAAGCAAAAAAATATAAACGACATACAGAAAAGTCTAAGACAATGAATAAAAATGAAACTGATGGAGTTGTTGAGCTTATAAACATGAATACATGCCAGCTCTTATTTACATGGAGCAGAGCGCTCAGGACAGCTTAAGTAAATAATTCAGAAAACCAAAGAACAAAAATCAAAACCCTCCGTAATCAGAGCAGGAAACCCAAAAAAGCCCAAGCTGTGTGCCTTCCGTGCACCACTGCACTGCATCCTTCCTACAGTCACTGTACTGGGCCATCCGAACTGACAGGCTGGAATACAGGCATCAGGAAGGCATGGCAGACATGAAGGAGGAAGGTGAAGTGTAGATCCAACCTCTTCTTCACACACCTCTGAGAATAAACCTTCTTGACTCCCAGCCATCATCAAAAACAGGTGTATTTTTAAAAAGCATCTTGTGAAGATGCCATGGAATTGCAGACTGCAGATTAAGAGAGGGGCAAAGAGTAGAAATCTTCATTAAGAGTATCTGAAAAATCCTTGTAGGAATCTTTATGTTGGCCTGAATGTGCTCAGAATTGGGCCGTTGAGGAAAGAAAAAGAGAAGTCTCTGTCAGCATTTGTTAGCTGCTCGCAGTTGTAGATCTTCCCTGGCCTTCTCCTTTCCTCCTTCGCTTTGTAAGACTGCTTTTCATCCCACTCCTACTCTCCTTTGCAGCTGCCAGTTCCTGTTACTAGAGTCAGCAGTTCTCAATCTTCTCAGACAACCCTGCTGTCATTTGTGCCTTGCTACGTGAGGGAAACAACCCATGCTTTCTGTTCCCTCCTGAAAAGTCACTGCAGCTCAAGCTCCAGCAAAGCTAGGCCAGCCGCTGCTCAGCGCAATCCCTGCCCAAATCCAGCGTGTCAGACTGCAAAAACTGGCAATGCCTCTGGTCTCAGCACAGGGACATAGCCAAGATCAAAGTTAGAAGCATGGTTTCTTTATTCTCTCATCAAACTGGCCTTTGTTTTTTCTTTCCAGTCTTACAATTATTCTTATCTTTTCTGATGTTTGTTATCTCTGGGAGTCACTGAGAAGTAGTGGATGGATTTGCAATAAAATATATACAGCCAGGACAAAGTGTTTCCAAATTAGCTTGTGTCAGCTTTGAAATAATAATGATGTCAGTCATTGAAAAACTCAAGACAAGTACTTTATACTAGTACTGAATATTAGCAATAATCACTAGCGTTAGGCCTCATGGTTATCCTTGCAGATACTGTTAACTCTTCCATATCATACGAGAGAGAAAGATTCTTCCTCTAAACAAACCCACTACTTTCTGTGCTGTAAAATTGTCTTGTATTTGACTTAAAGAACTGACTGATAACCTTTGCATCCTGTTTCTTATTCCTCCATCTTTGCATGATGAAAGTTCCCCTTCCAAATTTCATTTCCCTTATGTATATTTATTTGAAATGCCTGAAATGAAAACAAAAATCCTTTGCTGCTTTCTTCTGTATATATAAAATGATGTAGTTGACTACTTGTAAAAGAAGCAAAGATCCCCATTTAAAAGAATAATAAGTAGGTAACTCATTGCAGAGGGTGGCACCAAGACTGAGATTGTACCAATGGCACAGAGAACAGAAAAGATTAATTTCAGGGTATCAAAGAGGATCAAACCTTCTGCTTTTATGCTACTCTCCCTATAGCATCTTACTGTATTTTAAATAATGGTTAAGGATATTTTTAACCTTGTTCTCCAATTTTTGTAGGTGGGTGGAGTAAAGAATGTTTACCCTAGTTTATTTTTTATTTCTTCTAGCCTAACCTAAAAGGTTTCAGCATTGTACCTTTCACAGGTGATCTGTAGCTTTTTTAATGGGAGTGAAATGCCTGAGGTGCTTACATGCAGAGCAGCAGGACCCAATGGCCTTCATTTCACAATAGGTTAGACATGGACTTAAAGGGCAGTGATGCAGATGCCTCCACCCGAGCCAGGGCTCAGAAGGGATAGTTACAAGTGAGTACAAAACTGTTTGCTTTCCCTTTCCCTTGCATTACTGTGGGATACTCGCAAACATTTAATTAAAGCTATTGTATGCATGCTTAACTTGGAGATATCTGTGGTTCCTTGAAACCATTACACAGGAGCACCAAAGAAAATACAAGGGAGTCACTGAAGGAAGATACAAATGAATTAGAAAAGCATAGCAACCAGAGAATACATTTCCCATAATACAACAGTCAAAGGTCATGAGATCACAGATGCTCAGTTGCTCATGCATATCTTCTATTCTCTCCACTTGCATGCTTGCTCCGGAGAGGGCAAAGATTTAATGAGGATGGGGCTAGCTTTAGCAGTTCTCACCCTTCCTCACACCCTACATCTGAAAGAGCACTGAAAGCCTCTTTGAAGTTGGAATAGACACACATTGAACTGTCCCAGTGCACACATACAATCTGGGGTTTTCTCATCAGGTACAAAAATACAAGGTGACTGTTCTCTTCCGGCTGCCCTGGATGTGAACAAAGCTGTTGAATCAAAGACTTATTGAAATTAGGGGTGGAAAGAAGTTTCTCCATTGCATCTCTCTTTTCAACCTGCTGTAGCAGCCCTTCTGAGAGTCTCACAGTTTCTATAAGTCAGTTCATTTTTTCCTAGCTCCTTAAGAAGAAATCCTGTTCAGACAAAACAGCGCACTATTTACAGGAAGCTTGGCAGGGTCAAAAAGTGACTGCAAAACCGATCTCTTGTTAAAACACATACAGTATCTGCTCTGATGTAGATACTGTTAGAACTCAGCAGTCTCTGAGTTGCTATCAAGGCCTTGAAGGTGATTTCAGAGTCAGATTTGTTAAACTTGGTGACATTGTAAGTGTTATCCCTTGTCATTAGCAGAGCTAACTTAGTTGCTCAAAGTCCCATTTAATCTAACCAGCTCACTACCCACAGTTTCTGACCTACTTAGTCACTTCCTGTCTTTGATTTTCGCCTTAAAGCCTCTTTTCTGTTGGCCTGTGACTGCCATTTAATCTTAATCAAACTTCCTTGGACTTCCATTACTGTCAAGTACAATTCCTCTCACCATAATACCCACCCTTCTGAGTGCAGGAAAACTGATTTGCAGCTAACAGTCTGCCTCTTCTCTTATGCTCTAAGTTCATCTTTGCTTTGTTTTTCTTCCTGTATGAGTCACTCCTTCCCCCTCTCCGAGACATCGTGCTACACTTTCTCTTCCCCTCGGTCTGTCAGTGGCTGAGAAGCTGCTGTGCACGCCTTTACTGCAGAGATCTGGTGAGTATTATCATGTGTGCCCAGCTACTATGTGCAGATTCGGAAAAAGCTGAACATGAAGAAATTGAGTTGGCCACAGGCTGCTACAGAAAGTCAGCTAGTTTAATATGCTTTTGCCTCTGACCCGAAATGATGACCTACTCTGTTCCCTTATGCCTTTCTTAAGAGCTACTGAGGCAAAACACAGCTGTTTAGTCTACACCTCCCAAACCTAGCATCTCCCCCTGCTACTTCGGGGCACTTGTTAACCATACAGATGCTGTAAGGTGGGTACCAGCTGAAGGACTTTCCCAGTTCTCACTGGTTCACTCATGCTACGGTAATAGAATCATAGAATCGTAGAATGGTTTGGGGTGGAAGGGACCTTAAAGATCATCTAGTTCTAATCCCCCTGCGATGGGCAGGGACACCTTCCACTAGACCACACTGCTCAAAGCCCCATCCAACCTGGCCTTGAAGGCTTCCAGGGAGGGGGCATTCACAACCTCTCTGGGCAACCTGTTCCAGTGCCTCACCACCCTCACAGTGAAGAATTTCCTCCTAAATCTAATCTAAATCTACCCTCTTTCAGTTTAAAACCATTACCCTTCATCCTATCACTACACTCCCTGATAAGGAGTCCCTCCCCATCTTTCTTGTAGGCCCCGTTTAAGTACTGGAAGGCTGCTATAAGGTCTCCCTGGAGCCTTCTCTTCTCCAGGCTAAACAACCTCAACTGTCTCAGAGTATCCTCATAGGAGAGGTGCTCCAGCCCTCTGATCATTTTTGTGGCCCTCCTCTGGACCCGCTCAAGCAGGTCCATGTCTTCCTTACGCTGGGGGCCCCAGAGCTGAAGGCAGTACTCCAGGTGGGGTCTCACGAGAGTGGAGTAGAGGGGCCAAATCACCTCCCTTGACCTGCTAGCCACACTTCTTTTGATGCAGCCCAGGATGCGATTGTCTTTCTGGGCTGTGAGCGCATATTGCTGACTCATACTCAGTTTTTCATCCACTAATACCCCCAAGTCCTTCTCCGCCGGGCTGCTCTCAATCCACTCATCGCCCAGCCTGTATTTGTGCTTTTGAAATGCCTTTGAAATAGACTTCTTCAGCCAGTTTCCTTCTATGACCAGAACCCAATTTAAAGATGTTAATCCAGTACCATGGTGACTTTTGCCTTCACAGGGGCACTCCTGAACTGGTGAGGTCTGTTGTTTTTCGAGCTGCTTTCACCAGCACAGAGAGTTCAGAGATGTGGCCCTGTGCTCTTTGAATGTCAGATACAAAACTTCTGATGGCAATGGCAGCTGCGTGTAGCACGTAGGAGAGATTTGTTCAGTCTCTCATTACACATATGCTCTCTCCTGGCTCTTTTTTCAATACACCCGGTTCTGCTTTTCCCTCTTCTTCCTACTTCTGTGCTCATCAGCACTCATGCTCTTTTGGTTTTTGTTGTTGTTGTTAACATATGGAGGTTATATGATCCATCACTGAGTGCAGCCTTGTCCTCTTAATAAGCAGAAAATACCATACATTTTGGAAGGAGGAATTAGCTACAGGCCATTCTCATTAAGCCTCTCCTTCAACTTATCTCAGCTTAAATTGTATTCTTGGTCTGCAGTCACTACGCGGCATTGTAAGTTGAAAACAACCACTTGAGCCCTTTCCAGGGAGGCTTTGCGTGGCCCTGATACTGGGCATGGAGGAGAGATAAGCAGCGCATTGAAGTTGTAGTATCGCTGTAGCTGAGGGCAAGGAGTGAATGGAAACATACCCTCCCTCTGGCACTGCCTGGCGCTGGACAAGGGGAGAGGAACGAGCCGAGCAGCTCGGGTTCACACGCGCAGCGGGAGCCAGCGGCCTCTCAGCTGATGACAGATTAGACTCAGGGCCTGGTTAGTGGGAAGACTGTGATTAGACCTCAGCAGCATCTGTCTCTAGCGCTAAAGGAATTACTGCTGTGGGCTGCAATTTTCTCAGCAAACTGTAATTATACCAGGAACCTCATTCCTGCCGTTTTTCTCGACAACTTAAGTGCAAAAAAAAATGTGGGTGAGGGTGCAGGGAAGCAGAAACTGTGAAAGGAGCAAGAAGGAGACACCTGTTTATTTTTGTTCAGCTCATTCCTATTATTTTCTCTTGGTTTCTTAGATACATATGAATCACAGACTGGTTTTTCCCAAAGGTCAGTGCCAAGGTTTAACTCCCCGAAGCTGTCCTGCCATCCACCTGAAGCTGATAGGACACATCGTTTCCATGCTCTTAAGCCCCATGGCATCTCAGACGAGTGTGGTGGCACTTGCAGAAGGTGCCACACCAACCTCTGCCCTGGCAGTGCCCCCTCCCTCCTCCCATGGGAGCAGCGGTGCAGGGTGCCAGACTCTGATCACAACTGTTCTCAGGACACCCCCGGGAAGGTGTGGCCTGGGCAGAAGTGTGCGATATTGGATATTGGACAGGGTGAGTTTGAACCTTAGTCCCAAATGCTCTGTCTAGACTAGGATTTAAGGGTTTGAACTTAAAAAGTGTTAGGTTGTACAGAGTAACTCTGTGTTTTAAAAGATGTAGAAAAGGCAGTGTAAGTTTGAACTCCCAAACACCTGGTAAGTTTTGCCAAAATAACAACATCAAAAAAGAGCAAGATTTCTTTGCAAGATTTCTCTACCAGAAAAAACTTTTTGTTTGTGCAGTTTTAATTCCATAGAAGCCCATTTGCCATTAGTGTTTTCTTTGCTCAGAATATAAGAAGAAACAGATTTTTTTTCAATTTAAATCTAGGAGAGGAGGAGAAATAGCTAAGAGTAGAGTTTTCCAACATAGCTTTACCATCTAATACTTAAAATGTAGACAAGGTCAAAATGATTCAAACTAATCTACATGCTCCTTTCTTAACTTTCCTCAGGGCTTTAATGTGACTGTTTAGTATACTTTGAAGGCAAGAGTGTCTTGTCCATGTTAAACAATTTTACATCAACGCTATACTCATCTAGAAGAAAGCAGAATTGCTCCTTACCAGCACGTCTGCCCTCCATCCCGCAGCATGTCTGGCAGCACAGCCAGGGAGGAGAGTGTGGCAGCAGGAACTCGACCCTTGGGGCTGAAAGCACCAGGAGGCAGTACGTTGGCAAGCAGATCCCCGTCTCCAGAGCCAAGTCTCTGCAGATACTGGTAGGAAAGACACACATCTGGAGTTGTCTGGAATTGGCACAAATTGCTGTGGACAAAGAGGAGAGAAAGGAAGCGTTAGAAGGAAAGTGGAAAGAACGTTTCTTACACATTTTGCTTTCTTTTCCATCTGCCTGTGTGATGTTGCTGTGAGCTATTAAACAGCTGCAGTGCTCTGCCCCAGAAGGGACTGTGCTTCAGTAGAAATGGAGAATCATTCCTACAGCTAAGCGCTTTGGGGTCCCCCTAGAATGAAAGGGTTGATAGGAATAATGTTTCTCTGATTTACTTATTATGCTAAATACACTTGGGACCACAGCACCTGGGGCAGTAGCCAGAGACACTGTTCTGGCTCCTCAGACCTAAAGCCCCTGGCAGACAGTGGGTACAGCTGGGTGCTTCTGACTCGTCCTTTGTGCAGTGGGTGAGTCCCTCCTGTCTTTTGCCTTCCAGACAGAACCTTCCAACTCTCCTGTGCTGGTTCTGAAATTCAAGGGGACCAGATTGCTCAAGCAAAAGTTTGCAGATTGCAAGACTTTGTAGCTTGGGGAGATAAAGGTAGTGAAGGAGGACCAGGAGAAGGAGGAACAGGCATACTGAGACTGCCAAGGCCTGAGCAGAAGAGCATTTTTTTTGCATCCATTCAGACGCTCAGCTATTTCCTGCGTTGTTCCTGCAGTCAGCATGCTCCACCTGCTTTTACTTAACCATTTCCTGTTTACGGCTTCCAAAAACTTTCTGGTGAAATCACTAATCTGCCACAAGATCAGTCTTATAGTCCCTTTTGGGCAGGCTTCACTAATTTTTTTTCTCTCTCCTCAGTGCACAGGCCTTTCCAACTGAGGAGCTGTGCGCTGTGTGTGCATGTCTGCATGCATGTGTGCGTGCATGCAGCCAGTAGTTACGTCAGGAAAGTATGTGCTCGCTCACTAGTTCTTTCTGTCTCCATATGCCCCTTTTTTTCTTCTCCTAGTGCTTACTGCTTTTTGCAAACTTGAGCAAAGAAACAAGCAGTAGCACTGAAGGTAGGTTCCCCTTTCTGTAGAGTAGAGGGCTCCAGATATTTAGAGGAAAGACTCTTCCCATTACTTTCAAGCATCTGAGAGCTCTCTCAGAAACGAGGGATTTGTTCTCTGGATAGCTTGCCCAAGCTTCAAATTATTTTCTAGCTTTGAAAACAGCAAGGCAATTTCTTCTCGTCTGTTGTTCAGTTTCTCAGATATGAAAGGCAAGGTGTGAGGAGCAGGAAGGATCAACCAAAGAAAAATAAATCTCCTTCTTACAGAGTAGATGGCTCCCACAAGTCCCCGTCTCACACTTAGTCACATGCCTTGTAGAAAACACTAGAAAAGCATGCACGCTTCAAGACTACTCTCCTTAGCCGTACTATAGATAACACTACAGGCACCACTAAAAGCAAATTTATTTGTCACTGCTTTTGCTGTCTGTTTACTTTTTGTATTTCTCTTCTGGAGCAGTGAAAATAGATTCTTCAGTTTCCTCTCTGATTCTCATGCTCTTGCACAGCACTGCAATGTTTGGGTTGCGGTGAGCAATGCAGGGGAATGTTCCCTTCTTAAAATAAATCATGGAAACATTTCTGTTGGAATCAGGGCTTGTAGAAGTTTATTTTTTTAAGAAGAAGAAGAATGTCAGGCCAACTTTGACCTGACACCATATCCCTTTAAAGGGAACAGGCTTGTGATGCATGTCAGTGTATGTATACTGACATGTATATATGTGTGTGTGTGTGTATGCACACGCACCAGTATACATGGCAGTTATACTGGTATAACTGAGCACTGAAATCATCCTCTAAGAATGCTGGACATGTTGGCCCTGTCTCCATCAGACAGATCTGCAAATTCCCTAACTAGTCCTACTGCAAGTTAGTGTAAGCCAGGATGCTTAGTCTGCTAACTTAGGCGTAGAAGGCGTAGGTCTATAAGCACGCACTGGCACTGTTGCTGAGCTGTTTCACACTTCCGTAATTATGTTGATGAGCTCACACTCACACACATTTCTGAATATTTTAAGCAGAATGCTAGACCCCCCCATTTTAACTCTAACATAAATATGCACAGGTAGCACTTCTGTATGCACTAGGACGTATGGTCTGGGCATCACTGATGCCCAGGCAGCTGTCTGCTGTAGGCATAGCACATCCCCGCTTAGATCAGAGGTTGCTGAAGTATCCTTCAAGCTGTCTGTGAGCAGCTTTTGAACTTTCTTTTTAATCAGGAAAAGGAAGCAGTTGTTTTCTTGACAGAAGTGTCTTTCAGATTGGCCCAAGTATGTAAAATGGTTACTTTGGTCCCCATCCAGCCCAATTCATTCAATAGTTTGTGTCAGGGTACTTGTCATCAGTGGCATTTGCCCAGGGTGAGTCACACCCACCCAGGCAATGATCTGAGAGAGCCTTCAAATCTTTTTCATCTTCATTTTACAGGCTAAATTCATGACTGTATGGTACCACACAGCTCCTCCTACAGCAGCTCCTTTTCTTCTAACCAGCTTTCAGCCCAAGAGGCAGCCACTTCCAAAAGAGGCTCGCTGGTTCGGTGCCCATCTTTGTTTTCCAGATGTTTCTTTCACCACGCCGCTTTCTGGTTACACCGCAAATTTGGGTGCGCTCAAGATATTTTTGCCTCCCTCCTCCACCCCAAAAATGGAGGAAAGCTGAACTATATGAAAATGCAGCGAGAATGAGACCCTCGAGGAAAATGGCAGGGAGGTGTAGAGGATCGCGCAGGACTCTTTCCAGGAAATGGGCAGAAGGTTCATCACATGAGTCACTGAAACCTTAGATGACTAAATTCTTGAAGAATAAACTGTCAGGAATATGATACTGGACAGGACAGTTGCAGGGGGAGAAGAAATCTTCTTAAATAGCTCTTGTTTGGTTTTTTGTTCGTGATTCATTCCTGAGGAAATTGCTGGGTCTCTGGCCAGGGATGGGGGCAGCGTGCAGGCGGTGCCAGCCCTCCTGTGCGGAGGCAGCAGGCGAGGGGTGCTGGGGTGCTGGGGGCCACAGTCCTGCCGCTCCAGGCCCCGGCGCTCCTGCCAGAGGGGCTGAGAGGCCGTCGGGAGCACTCCATGGCCGTCCTGCCCAAGTGAATAAAGTAAGACAGGGACACTAGTGCACATATGCCATCTGAATCAATTCGCCTCTTTTTTTTATACCAGCAGGTATGAGACCAAGAGGAAATGAAGGTATTATAACTCTAACTCTAAGTCCTTTTAAAAAATTTTCTTCCTCTACCTGCTCCAACCAGTAAACCAAGTTGTATCAATAAAATTGGCCCAAAGCTCTGAATTTGGATTTCAGAGAAGGTCTTAAGATTTTAAGTGCCAGTAACAACAGAAGCGGTCAGACTCCCTCCACAGCTACCTCCAGAGGAGCTGAACCAGCATTAGCAGCAGCGGGAAATGTTTGCAGTAGTATCTGAGTGTGGAGAAACCCCAGTGTTCCAGTATGCTGCTGCCAGTTCCCATTTTGGTGAGTTTGACCCAGAGCATTTAATGTTTCAACATTAGTTCTGTGTCTCATAATGCCATTTACGTAATGATCGCTCATTTGGTTCCCATTAAAATCATGGTGTTTCTTCTGCAAAGCACTGCTTGTAAAAGTCAAGCCACCCAGTTTTTCATTGGATTGTAATACAGGAAATAAATAGTCTGTCTGTAGGATGCACACTGTAATTCTCAGAGAATAGGGGGCTTTTTTTCCCCTCTTGGACATGCAAAGTTCAGATCTCAGAAGTAGGAATGTGAAAGATCCATTAAGGGCTGCTGAATCTATCGTCCTCTGCAAAACCACAATGTAGTTATTCCCCGGTAGATGTTCCTCAGATACTATATCGATAAAAAGAGAATCCACAGCTCTTCGTAGTCAGAGCGACAAGAATCCTCTTAAAACTGTAGAAATGGTAGGTGTAGCTCTCGCAGGTCGTCCCAGTGCCACTACCTTTCGAGGCAGTGCAGAAGAGTTCCTTGTATTATATATACCAGCACTTTAAAGAATTCTGTTTCAAATGTCTTAAACAATGGGGGTTTCACCGCTTCCTGTGGGAGCCTGCTCCGCAGCCTAACTCGTTTCACCATCTGGAGCATTTTCCTGAGTGTCTGCCCGCTTTTAACTTTCTTTTAATTGTGCACCCACTATTTCTTCTTAAAGGTGGCTCGCCAAAAGTTTCTGTTGTGTGAAATTCACGTTACGTGGTGCTTTTTTATGAGGATCAAGAAAACCCTGAAAGATTGATGGCTTCTTCTCTTTGCTTTTTTTCCTCAGAAATAATAATAAGAAGTAATTAATAATGTATTACTGCTTTTCTAGCCATTCATCTCAGCGATTTACAAGGAAGGTCAAAATTGTCGTAGTCTTTTTACAGATGGGAAAAACTGAAGCACAGGGCAGGAAACAACTTGCCCAGGATCATTCAATGAGCCCGTGGCAAGACTTGGATTTTTAACCAGGTCTCCACAATAGTGCCCTACTTTTTTTTTACCTTTTTTTTTTTACTTTTTTGGCGGGGAGGGGATCCAGTTCCCTTTGGCTTTGTTGGAATACCTAGGAAGGACAAGCTTTCCATGAACTTTATTCAGAATTGTCATATTGTAACTGAAAGGTCAGCTTGTTGAATATTTAACAGTTACTATCTTTCCAATGTGTTGGTTAAGCATCCTAATTAAGTAGTGATAAATAAAAGCAACAAAGCATTTTAACAGACTGATTCAGTCCCTAGAGTCCCTAGGGCCTCCGAGCTGAATTTCCTTCAGCTAGCCTGTGTTTTCCTGGTTGCGGATTGTCCAGATTGAACACAGTATATATCAAGCACACTCTTATCAGTGCACTGCAGGGAGATTTCCTTCCTCCTCAGTGCCACCACGCTTACTTCACCTGTTTTATTTCCCTTCGCTGTGGTTTTTGGTAAGCGTGTTTCTCAGAATCTGGATAGTTGCTGAATTATAAATCTTCCAATTTGGAACAATAACACCGCAATCTGCACAGCACAATGCACTGGGTAGAGAGTGATACCCAGCCTAGCACTGAACGGGCTCACCTGGGTATTGGAAGCAGTCTGGCCTCAGCAGCACAGAGCTCTCCGTGGGCTGCTAGCAGGCAGGGTGTTCCTCCTACCTGCCTTAAAAATTCTGCCTGTCCAGCCTGTCATTTCAGTGAATATCTTTACTGGGACGAGATCTGCCTGAGCACATGGTAAGACGAGTTTTGTTCCTCCCGTCCCCGTGGGAATGGCCGAGGCAGGTAGCCACCACCGTGTGCTCGCAGTCCGATCTGCACGGGTCTCGTAACTGCCCCACACTGATCAGACGCTGAACTGACTGCACCCAACATGTGCGAGGTGCAGCACTCAGTATGGACCAAGAAATGTAAAATTAGAGCTCTGGGTAGGCCAGAGTTACATCTGAGGGATAGCACATGATCTTCCTGGCTGCTGACTGCTTTCAAAGTATGCCAGTAAGTGAAGCCCTTACCATCCAAGTTATTCCCCCCACTGCTCCTTTAGGCCTCCTTTATTCCAGATATCATTGAGCCAGTGTCTGAGGATTTACCGAAAGTTGCAAGACTGCTGTAGGTCACTGAGCACATTGTCTTTGCTTTCAGATTGAGTTTGAGAGATTACCAGCAGTGTCGTGCTTATGCCTCCTAGCCATGTGAATAGAGGAAGCTAAGAAGCAACAATAGATTACATAAAGCAGGGAAATCCCCCTCAAACTTCTCCCAGACTATCTCGAACTGAAGTTGATTTGCATACATACACTACAAATAACTTTGCAATGGCTTCTAGCCCCGTGAAAGGGTTACATGTGCTTGCCTATAATCACTTAGGCCAGTTTCACCAGTTGAATCACTCAGAGAAAATAAAAAAGGCTGAATCAGAGCCTGTATTGAAATCTAAACAGTTTTATGTAGCATCAGCCTACTTCAGGTAAGGATACAGCTGGATAGTGCTATTCCACACAAAATCAATGGGAAATGTTCAATACCTATTAGTAACTAGGAGTTATTCTAGAAAAACAGTGCTAAAAAGCTATGTTAAGCTTTATAATTTGTGATTATGGATGGGTGGTATCATTCTTCAGCTAAACTTGCAACTAAGCTTCCTATACAAACCCTGTTCAGTGGAAAATGGACCTTACTGAAAACCAGAAAAAAGCGATATTATCCTGTAGTTGAAACCTATGGCCAGCCGCTTTACAAAATCTGAGACTCATTAGGTCTGGAATTCCTGAGTGATGCTGTTCAAAAAGCAGTGGCGTTAAACAGACTTCCAAAATCCCTGTGATTTTTTTAAACGTCATGGTTTAACAGAAACAAACAAGTGAGCAAAAAAAGAGATAGCATATTGAAAACGCATATTTACTGGGTTATCACAGGCTCAAAAATGTAGTTGGCTAATATGACACTACAAAAATCTTTTACATTATCTTTGATGCACTAAGAATGACAATGTTTATAAGCCTAGTACATCATGACTACGGAATGCCTAAATTCTTCTGTATTTTCTGTTCCCTTGCTGAGAGAGTAGGCTTTTGGGGCTTGCGGGGCTTGTTTGTTTTAATAGGATAAGAATATAAAGTTCCCAAAGACTTGCTAAGAGCTATTCCTTTGGAAAGAATTTGCTCACCTACTCCCTTTCCTAGCTTCCTATTGAAACAAGTTCTCAGATACATTCTTTAGGCTCTCCCAGTAAACTCACAGAAGGATTTTCTGTACATTTTCTGGGTTGTCAAGCCAGCTCTACAGTAAAATTAAGTATAGTTGGGTAGGGATATAGTTTTAAGCAATGCTGTAGATGCCTTGCAGTAAATACCAAAGCTGTTTTGAAGTCTTAGAGGTGCTTTTGTTGGTATAGCATATTTCCCTTGAGGAATTCATCAAAGGTGTATTGGCAAAAGTGGGCTTTGTTCTACCTGTATTAGGGTTATCATCATTGTCAGTATAGTAACACCAGGACAGCTATATGAGCAACTCTTTTCTAGTGTAGTTGCATTTCATATAGTTAACAAACAGGGCCAGAGGGGAGGAGGAAAACTGAGACACAGCTTCCCTTGACAACCTGTGTAAGCCTTGTGTTCCTTCTACAATATCACCTCTGTTAATATTAATAATATCATGGCCTGTTGCAGTGAAATATCTTGCCTTTCACCCTCCTTCTTTCAGCTTTATTGACTTTCTTCAAAGCTTTGATACAGAACAATAGGAGTCGGCCCAGATATGAGCTGGCTGTTCTGCAGAGTCCTTCAGGCAGCCGAGGGCTCCCTGTGCTACAATGGAGCTTGTCTTAATGGGTCAGCTGTAGAGATCAGAAGAGGAGAAGTACATATTTGAATAGGCCTGGGACACCTTGCAACGCAGTTAATAGCAGCAAACATGAGGACGTGGCATGATCTGACCAATGATTCGTTAGTATCTTGGATATGTTGGTCCTGATAACTGTGTGTGTTTCTTCAGTTTGTGTTCTTTTCATCAGCTTGCAGGTTGATCAGGAAGGCTTTCATTTTGTTTTATAATACCTCTTTTCACAAACAACAGTCCATTTTCTACATAAGATGTCTAATCACAGTAATATAATACCCTATATTTACATAGAAAACTTCATCCCAAAGCACTTTACATCCTGGCACTGACATGGGACTAATATTAGAAGAGGAGCAGCTCATACTGGTTAGGAAGCAGGCTCTGCTCTCAGCCTAGGTATTAGAAAAGCATATAGGATGGAGCTGTAATATTTTCTCTGAATCCAAGGCAATTTGCTAATAGTTGGAAAATATATTGTTATAAGCTGTGCTCTGTTTAACTCTAGGAAATCTGTTCAAACTGTAGAAAATAAGCTGTGGTAGAGAATGTCAGTCCTCTTGCACATCCCACTCTCTGTTCATAGGCACTGGCTACCAAAAACCAGTTTTATTGGAAAATTAGGGTGATGCAAAGGTCCTCAGCAAGTATACACTGGCCTTTGGAGAACTTTGCCAAATGATGGTAGAGGGGCCTGGACTAGTCTAAGGTTTGGCTCCAGAGCATGACAGTAGCATCAGAAACTTTGCCAGCCAGAATGAGGAGAGTCTGGACGCTGGTAACTAGAAGGACAGCCAGGCAGGCAGCAGAAAGAGGATCGTTACCTGTAAGTGAATCCATTTCCAGCAAGTCTGTGAGGTTAGTTCATACTGAATTAATTACTTTGATTTGTTTTGTGGATTAAACGGGTTTCCAAGTGGTTGTTTGCTGGAGGAAATGGTAACTTTGTGATCTAATTCTGACACATTGGCATTGAGGTGTCTGTCTTTACTGTGTGTTTCAGATGGGAAGGATCAAACAAATTTAACCTGGGAAGGAACCAATCCTGCCCTGCAGACCATACGAGTGAGGAACACTGCCTTGAAAGATACTTTACCTGATGCTGCTTTACCCAACACTGCTGGTGAGACTCTGAGCAATACAGCCAATCTGTAGAAAGGACAAATGAAACTTCCACCAAGAAATGAATGAATGACAACATAGGTTTTCAAAAATCCAGTGAAGCAGATAGTGAGCATTCTTTTTCTTTTGTCTCTTTAAAGACTAACTTTAAAACCAAGTGCTGTTCTTTGTATGCATGGGGCCATACTTAACTCTGGTCTTATGAAGATCCTCTATTTTGTTCAGGTTAATTTAAGTGACATAGTAATAAAAGCCTCTGAACACCACACATGCTACTGAAGAAGCATAGGCCTTCCTAATTCACCACATCACCTCACCAATCTGGAGGAACCGACAGTCAAACATGCAAGAGTGCTTGGTGTCCACAGCCCATAACATAGTGAAATGTTCACTTCTGCTTTTTAATAGAAATTATAAACCCGCTCATTGGCTTGATTAAGAAGCAATAGTTCAGTGAGTTCTTACTCCTGTAATTCACTTGAAAGTCATCAGAGGTGATGTAACAGAGTTGCTAATAGCCAGGCTCTGACAGTTCAGAATGGAAGGAGAACAGGTAGCAATCCAAAAGGTGGGAAGATCGGTGTGTATTACAGCTGCTTAGCTTCCTCTGTCTTCAAAGCACTTCTAAAGTACTCACAACGTGACTGCAAACCACAGAACTATTTACTCACCTTACAGACTTAGAGAATGTATGACTTGCTCAAGGCTGCTGAGGGCATCACTAGCTGTGCTGTGATCAGGATCCGGTTGTTCCCGGCTCTCAAGCCTCACATCCCTAAGGGAAAGCCATGGGTTGAGTTGGTGCCGACTGCTGATGCACAGTCGCCATTGGTCTGAGAGGCTGGTTCTGTCCTCTGCAAGTCACAGGGAAAGCCTCCCTGAGCAACCTCTGGAAAAGCACAGTAACCTGTACAGACATAAGGGAGGTCTGGAGTACTGCTGAAGTGGCTGTAGGTAACCCAGCAAGGAAATCAGCTTCAATTGGTCCATCTGTGGTGGTGAGGTGAGCAGGTTGCCATCTGCTGTTTGCTAGGCAATCTTTGGGTGACGAGAGAGTTCCTGGGGAGCACATGGCCCCTATTAAAAAGTACTGCACACCCTTACCGTGGCAGTGCAAGAGACTGAGAAGCTGATGGGATGTGGAAACTGATGTTGCGTCACTCCCAGCCACCAAACAGGATGGCATGGAGAAGGCTACTCTGCAGCTATCTACTTACGTGCCCACTCACACAGCTTCGAGCTCTCCTTTAACAAGGAAGTTTCCATCACAAGGAAGCTATTCCATTTCAGTAAGCTACTTTTAGAAGCTAATACATTTCACCTTGGGGAAGAGCAATTCTGCAGCTTCAGTGTTACCAGTTTTGTGCTTTGAAGAGACCTTTGTAAAATTTAATTTTAATTTTGCTTTAACTAAAGTTTAGCTTTTCTTCTCGACAGTGCTGCACTACTGGCCATTCAGTCAAACCCTGCTGAACTTGCTTGTAGCCATTTTATCTGGGTATCTTGTAAATATTTGGTAGAGCACTCAGACACAGAAGTGTTTTTTGCTCTTACAGTCACATGCCTGGTTCCAGGACCTTTCAGAAGCACAAAAGGCTGAAGGCAGGGAAAATTCCACTGAGATGCATTCAAGTCTCCAGGGAGCAACTGCACTTTGTTTAGACTAAAATTTCTCATTGCTGCCTCTCCCTTTTTTAAAAAACATGGAAGGATAGAGAGGGGAAGCCGGAGGGTAGGGGTCTTTATTATTATAAACACCGAAATGCAAGCACTCATTTCTTTCATATTGCAGGACCATTTGTGGTTGGAGAGGGAGATAAGCTTTTTAATGTTCTCTACGCTACCACGCATTGGAAATATCCATCCAAGTTCTAAAATGTTTTACAAACATTAATGAATTAAAGCTTAATCCCCTCCTACTCAGCCCCGTGAAGCGAGTAGTAAATACAGTTTAAAAGATGGGTCTAATGAGACTAAAGAAGTTGTGCCTTGCCTGAAGTCACACGGGCAGCGTGGCAGGAGGACTCAGGTCTTTGAGTCCCAGCTTTCTACCTTACACCACAGAAAACACACATTCCCTCCCTTTCCAAGGCTTGCTGTACTTCCCCTTCTGGGATACAGTGAAAACATGCTGGCATCACACCTCGAGATAACCTTGTTTTTTTCCCCTTGGAACAGAGAGACTACTCACAGCTGCTGTCCCACGGGGTTAAGATGATGAAAAGATCAGAGACGGATGGGGGCGGGGGGGCAGGGAAGCTGGTCACTGCTCTGTCTGCCTTGGGCATGTTCTGCTTCCACTGCTGCCAGTGGAGTTGGTGTACTATCGGGAGCAACCTCAAACATTTTTGTATGTGCTTCCATATAATATTCAGGCAGGACTGTGGTAAAAATGCCATAATCAAAGGAAGAACTTGGCTGACAAGAAAATTGGACATATGAGCCAATAAGTCACTCCTGTATTGAATATATGTGATTTCATTATCCTTCTGTATGTGACCTACATTTCTTACTGCTTCTTATTATCAGAATCCTATAACTACTGCTGCAGCCATCTCTTTCACCTCTTCAGAAGAGAGGGATAATCCATCAGCCAGTTACTCTCCAGTGCTTTGAGTCAGGTTTTTACCAGGGGAATTAATGGTCAGTTGAAGAGAGTTGTTCCTAACAGGGCTCAGCAAAAAAGCAATGCACACATGAGTCACAAAGTGGAAGAGAAGGAAACAAATCTATAGATTTAAAGGTTTTGAATTATTTCTTTTCCCTTAGCTTCCCTTGTCCACACTGATCAATAACCAGACGTGCAAAAGCTGCAAATGTGTTGATGGTGGCTGGTATAAGCAGGACTGAGAGCTTCTCCCACTGTGCAAGCAAACCTGAAGTCAGTCAGCCCCCAAAACCGGATCAGTGTGTACCAGTTATTCCAGCCCTTGTACGTGAGAGATGCTGGGAGAAAAA
Source organism: Haliaeetus albicilla (assembly GCF_947461875.1). Taxonomy (NCBI): domain Eukaryota; kingdom Metazoa; phylum Chordata; class Aves; order Accipitriformes; family Accipitridae; genus Haliaeetus; species Haliaeetus albicilla. Next base: position 38,157,622 of record NC_091487.1, read on the forward strand.
TCAGACCACAGTGCAGCAGCCTCCTCTTGTCTCTCCTGTGACCCTGCAGTGTACCCTGGCACTGGTGCCTTTGACCTCTTCACGCTGTTACCTTCTATGACAAGGCTCCAGCGCTGGTCCTTGGGTATGCTTCTTCTGTAGCACCCTTCCCTGCAGAGGATCCAGAGTCACTGCAAATGCTGTGCACAGTGCTCACTTCATTCCCCGCTGAAAGGCAGCCAGGCCTGAGGTGGAACATGGCAAGCGCTTCGCCGCGCCTGGCAACTCCATGCAGCTGCTGAAAACAAGTGGGGAAGAAAGCGGTGTACAAACACAGGGGAATTTTCACATAGGCAGGATGTAATTAGTAGAGCTGGAATTTGGCCAAGACTCTGGGGTTAAAACACTGGCTTGCAGGTAACACACTGGGATCTTTCATAATTCAAATGCTCAGGATCTCCCACTTCCATCTTACCTGGAAGATGTCAGAAGACGGTTCCCTATTTAATGTTCCTGGGCAGCTCTCGAACATCTGACACAAAGGAAAAAGTGTCTAATGGTGCTGCACCTGCAGTGCTTCTCCGCCAGCGACTGCCCACCATGAACAGCAGCTGAAAGGATCACATCCTGACTGGGCTACGGCTGCATCGCAGTAAAACACACCACAGCTGCCTCCCTGCCTTGGAGTTCACTTCATCCTAAACTCTCATTACTCAGTTTTCAGGCCCCAAATCCCCACCAAACAGAAAGAAGAGATGGCAAAATTAGGGCAGCCCCTCACACGTGAAAGATGAGAGAGAATATTACCATTAAGTGCTGCTTCAACCTTATTCTCTGCCACTTGAAATAGTACCAAATAGGTATTGGACAACAGAGAATTAGATGAAACACTTCTCCTCAGTGCAGATGAGTGAGCTTTTCCAACTGGCCTTGCTGGTAATACACAGAGCACGAAAAGCTCATGCCTCCTCCTTCCTTCCAGCAGAGAAATCACGTTCAAAGCAGCAAAACATTTTTTTCCCCTTCATGATCTCACTTTCCGTATAAGCAATCTTTGTGTTTACTATGAGGATGCTGAATGTCCACAAAAGGTCAGGGAAGTCATTAATGAACCTCACGTGTGGAAAGTCCGCACGATGTTTCTACCACGATGTGGCCCACTGTCTGAAACACAAGTAATTACAAACCTTTAACCCCTCATCCGTCAGACCTGCAGACCGTGTGCAGTTCGAAGAGCTGACTTCCTCCCGTGGTACAGTGTGTGCAAGCAAAACAAGAAGTGTTCCTGCCATCTGAGAAAGCATAATCTCTGCATCAGTAAGTCATAAAAAAGGGACTCCTCCTATGCCTGTGAGGGCTCCCCGTATCAGCTTTTGGTTTGTTTGGGGGTTTTGTGTGCCCAGATTGCCATGCAAGTCCCCCTCTTTGTCAAGTGTTGCTTAATGCAACCACCAACCTAATTTGCTGAGAGCACCTCAGTCAGTGGGATACCAAACCTACAAACTGACGTGAATGGCAAAGTGAGCTGGAGAGAGTAAAGTACAGGCAGCTGCAGGCAACAGGAAATCCAGCACTAATAAATAAAACATCTTATAGCCAGAAAGAGGAAATAAACAGCAGCAGCACAAACTGAGAGGACAGAAGAGAGGAACACAGCATAACTGTGGCGCGGGAATCACTGCATTACAGTGAGCTTATTTTTACAGAACGTTGTCCCGGTTTGTTATGTATTCAGACTGCAAAAAAAAGTGGGGGAGTGGGAGGACTTCTCAAAGAGAGGGTCTCTATCAGAAGAAGTTGTCAACAACCACTGTAATTAAGGAAGCAGCCAGAGCACACACAACCTGAGCCGCCGCCAAAGCGAAATGAAAGCATTTTTTGTTTGCAGCCGTAGCCCCGAAGGATAATAAAAGATGGTTCTACCGTGCCAAGTGAGGGGCTGCAGGGACACCGTTTCTAGACGGCGAATGCCCTGCTCCCATCTTTCCAAAATTACACGCCATGGGGAGGCAGTAAGTTACTCTTCCTACGTGCACTTTCGAAGCACGTGCCCGCACACCCCATCTGACTGCAGCGGCCGCTTTGGGAGGCCGGTCACCAGGCAGGTGAGCCCCCAGCCACCACGGTAACGATGGAGGTGGCACCGCCTGATCTCTGCCCCCCAGCCGATGGCTGCTTGGTCCAGATTGCTGAATCAGCAAGCCTTAATTTTTCCCCTTCACACTCAGCCGTGGGTGTGCCACAGCCCCACGGCATTGCCACCACCAGTGGGAGCTGCCGCATTCAGAAGAGCTGCACCCCGCTCTCCTCCCAAGGGTGGCTGCGTTTAGAAGGCTCGCTGGTGCCTTGGCAAGGAGCTTCGTGCACGGCATGCCAAAACAGTACTCTTCTTGCTGCTGGTAGCATCTTTCACTTGGAACGGCCACGTGGCCTGTGCCCGTGCGGCAGCGGGTGTTGGGGAGCAGCAGGTGGGCTGGCAGGGCTGAGGTGGTCGGCACGGACCTTCTCAGCTGTGGGACAGTATCATGGGGCTTTCACTGGTAGCTGTAGAAACTCGTGTGCAGGTTCAGCGAAGGGAAAGAAGTCATTCACAGATTGCATGCGTATTTCTGAATTCATTCATTGACTGGCGTTTGCCTTTCATCCTCCCCCCGACCCCTGTGCGCATTGCTGGCATTCTCTCCCAATCCCATATAATAATTCCCAGGTCTCCGCAAGCCACTGCCTGCCAATGGAGCCCGCAGTCACTGGACCGCCAGCCCGGTCACATGAAAAGTTACATGCAAAGGTTTAACACTTTCTCCTGACCCCAGCCCCTGTTCCCGTGATTCCCCTGCAGTGTTCTCCTAATCAGGTGCCTTGGAAGCTTTGCACTGGGCAGGGTGCTAAGAAGGTGGCTATTTAGCTGCAGCATTTCCAGAGTCTTTGAGCTCTCTGCTAAGCAGTAAATACAACCAGTGGAGCCAGGTGAATGTCTGACAAGGCTGCTGATTATTTAGACCTGAAGAAAAGAGACAGCTGCTGCTTTGCAAACAAATACATATTGCTGTAGCCCCACTTTCTCTAGCCCAACAGCTGTACTAATGGTTAATTGCTTCAGCAGGGTATGGAAATCACTTCTTAAAGCCTGTATACAGGGTACACAGCTATGATCCAGTATGATTTTAACCTTCACTGGGCATTGCCAGTATGTTTGTTACCAGGGAATCAAAAATAAAATACAGTCCTTTCACTAAAGCCTTCCATTACCCAATTCTAGATGATAGTGCAGGTATTTAATACATCACACGACCTATGAAAGTGACAAAGTATTTTCTTCGCATCCTTCCCACCTGTGAGACATCAGAGAACACATCCTTTTGGAGAATCTCAAATGGAAGTGATTTTTTATTAAATATAGATGCAAAAGCGGAAATGTTCAAAAGCTGTTTCTGATATATAGGCAGTGAGAGTCGTTTCCTTGCTATTGCTGTAACATGGGGGAGTGCAGGTATCTCCCGCAGAAAGGGTTCTTGTTCTCCACCTGATGCTTCCATGTAGGATTTCACGCATGTGACTGTGTATGATTCATGAATTCCAGCTCGGCTTTGGAAAGCATGGGAATAGTGTGTGGCTGTCAGGGCCCAGTGTTCATCTGGGTTTTGCATGGCCCACAGAAAGACATGCCAGTTGCACCTTTGAGCCAAACAGTTGGATAATCAAACTGAGCTTTTGGCTTCAGTTTTGGTTCTTTTTTTTGGAGGGGAGGGAGCAGGCCGGTTATGAACTCCAACCTATACATGCATTTTTGTGGATTTAAGTGAAAAGACCATGGCAAAGTTTTAAGTTACAGTCTATTTATATTGTTCTGTTTTAAGCCTCACATAAGTTTAAGTTACCAACATAACTTTCAAAAACAAACAAACCAACCAACCAAATAAAATTGACAGTATTTTTCAAATTCTCTGCTTTTCTCATGCATTCAAAAGTGTAAGCCTGTTCTCCTTGACTGGCTGGCTATTTGATTGTTGCTTTAGATTTTATTACATATTGTTTAATTCTTATTTGTAAGCCTCCAAAATCATAAAATCTGAGTTCTAGTCTCAGTCTCTACACTCAAATGTAACTACTGAAAAGTGGCTTGTCTAACTCTTTAGTATGTATGGTGTTTAACATATACTTTGCTTAAATTGGGTATTTCCAACTCACTCCAAACAGGACATTTGAGAAATCCTGCTTCCCCCAGATGGTAGCATACCTGAATAATATAGGAATGACTTTTCTCACTGAAAAGCATTAACAAAATATATGCATAAATACTAGGGTTTAATCAGCCAGTGCTGCCTGTTTATTTAAAGGAAAAACTTATTTAACTCTTCAGGAGGGATTCAAACTACCGGTGAGAATGGAGATAGGTCTGAGCACCCAAGTGTTAACATGTTTGTAGAAGAAAGTACGAGTCGGTGATGTCTGTGCCTGTGATCTGCTGGCATTGTCCACCCTGCCACATGACGGCCAGGAGACCAGTGAGGAGGATTTTCCATTTCTGGAAAGTGCAGTGAGACAGGGGAGCCCGGTGATCGCCGAATTGTCTTTCCGTCTATGAAGTATTGTCTTCAAGATACTGCTTGACATTCATGCAGTCAAGCATTTTGACAATTTGAACAAACAAGCAGAAAATGGGTTTGATTTTTGTCCCCAGTGGTCCATCTGTGAAGAAGAATAAGTAGCACAGCACGTGCCATGTCTCTTAAATACCCTTCCTTGCTAGAAACGTATGTGGCATGTTTCCCAGGCTGTGGAAAGGGTTATCATTTCGAGTCCACCAAGTCACCCTTCTCTCTCCATACAGCCCCCACCATCCCCAACCCCGCATCAGGCTGGGGTGAAAGGAAACATCACTCTGAATTACTATACTGTTACCTGTCTGGGGGGAGAGGGTGCATGGGCACGTAACGCATTTTGTGCATGTTTCTGAGAAGCGTTGTACAGTGGTGCGAAAGAGAAGCAGCAAGCCGAGGCGGTGCATATGCGGGCACGTCAGAGCCAAACTTGCAGGCCTCTCTGCCGTGCTCTGGAGAGCCATGCCCGTTTGTGCTAGCGTGCTGCCGCAATGTACCTTTGGAGGAGCCTCGGGGCAGGGTGCCGCACGGCTTGGGGAGATGCCAGAGGAGCTTTTGTCTGCGCTTTCACTGCGGGTTTAAGACGGGCAATTAGCATTTGGGTCAGAGCACATGGAGCAGCCCCAGCTGGGGTGGGAGAAGGCACACTGCGAGGCCACACTTGAACGTGGCCACTTTACTGTACCGCCCCGGGTACAAAGCCTACTTGTGTGGGGCACGTCCCGTCGTGCGTCACGCTTTGGTTGTCAGTGGCAGTCGTGGGTTCCTGGGGGTTGACACAATAACCTCTTTATGCTTAAGAGAATAGCGGGGGAATCGCGGGAGGCCATTGGAAACGTAGCGGCGAAGAAGTGGTTTGGCTTTTGTCTGTCCCTCAAGGTAAGGTGCTGAGGCAGTCGCTGAGCTGCCTCTGATGTGCTGGGAGGAGCCTGCGCATAAAGCAGCATCGAAGGTGAAATTGGGACTTTGGGTATCTGGACAGAGGAGGAGTTAGGGGAAACACCCAGGGAAAAATCCCACATTATTTCTGTGGTAACACATGATAAAACTGCTTATTTAGAGTTTTACAGCAGCTCGCTCTGAAGCCTGGACTGCCACAGTCTTGTCACCCCTGTGCCAGTGCAGCCACGCAGGGAATCAGCTCAAAGAGCTGATCTGGCTGGAAATTAAACTGTTTTTTTTTTTTTATTTAAAAAAAAAAAAAAAGGTTTGCTTTACTAGAATGTCTCAAAGTTTCATTCAAAGAGAACTGGATGAACAAAAATGCTAGGAATTGATAAGGGCTAAAACAGATAGAAATTTGAAAAAAATACTAATACAGACTATTTTAAAATAAAAGCTAGTTAAATCTTTCTTACTGTATCCATCACTGTCTCCTTTGCCAGCCTGTCAGCCATCTACTCCACAAAGCAGTAAGCCTAAACAATTCAGATACACTAAGCAAAGCTACTCTGAATATGGCTTCTAGCCTAATAAGTCAGAGCCTTATCCAGTTCCCATGAAAAGCATCAGGAATATTTCCTCCAACACTAATAGACATAAGATTGGATTGCAGAACAACCATGTAACTTTTGACCAAAAAGTGAAGTTTTTCTAAAACATTGGTAAAAGATTAATGCAGGAGAGCATGGAAACTCTGACTGGAGCAGTTGCATTGCTAAATACGTTTCAAGCGAGCATAATCATTGTTGGAGCAACACTGGTTCTCACTAGTGATGTGTGCTCTAAGGGGAAAATACAAACCAAACATTTTTTTAAAGGAAAAAAGCATTTATAATTTCTTTATTATGGATGTGCAAAAAGATTCCCCCTCTGCTGCTGGGAAAACCAGTTCCTGCTCCATAAGCATTAAAGCACATCCTAATTTTTAGAAACCATTTGTTAGGCAAAACAGGTTATTTTTTACAATGCTTTCTTTTTTTTGCAATTGGAGTCTTTCTGTTGATGCCAGCTGCTTTAGTTGTAGGTATCTTCTGGGAGGTGGTGTCTGTCAGTAAGTCCCACGTGGGTGTCCCCTTGGCTATCTCTCATAGCCGCCCTTCTATAAATCACAGCATATTAAAAAAAGGGGATAACACTGACATGTGAACTAATCCCCACATCAAAGAGAGCAACTCTCCCTCCTCTAAACACCCGCCCCCCTCTTTTGCTGGGAAAAGTCTAATGCCTAGAAGGTGATTTACACAAAACTTCATCCCAGTTGTTAGGAAACTTGCAGTGCCGCTTACTTGCCAACTGCAGAAGAAACCTGGGAATCAGGGTAACCACAATAGCTAGCCTGCGGCTTCGAGCGTTTGGCAATTCAGGAGAGAAGAAAAAACAATTGGCTTGTTGCAGCAAACTTGTGTATATGTTGATTGCATGGCAGGATAGGCATGCATATAGACAGATGTAAACGTGACTAGTAATGTGGGTCTGTATGGGCACATATGTATCTGCATGTGTCTACAAGTATTTGTATAAGCACAGGAGTACCTGTCCTAACACATACACGAACACACACAGATGCACACACAAATACCTCTCTCTCTATCTGCTAGGAGCAAAGACAGCCAACAGGACATATATAATGAAAAACATAAGCCCATATGGGCATACAACTGTGCATCAGGTGTCCTAGACATGGAGAGGGCTAGCTATCTGTAGCATATGCTTCTCTTAAAGTATTCATTCCTGCCGTAGGCCTGGTTTTGAGGGAATGGTTCAAATGCTAGGAATATATGGATAAGAGGAATACTGCTATATAAGATAGCATTAAAACATAAACTCACTCCTGCCCTTGCCTTTGCAAATGCTCCGTGTGCACTGACTAAGCACACAAGATACTTCCAAATAATTGTCTCTGGAATGCAACTGAAGGGAGGAAAAAATACCTCTGTCTGGCTAGATAACTCTCTTTTTTCCAAATCAGCGCTGAGTCTGTGCCTGTGCCGGGCACAGTTCTTCAGACATACCAACCAAGTGTACGTAGCATGGACAAAAATTATACTGGTAGCTCTGTATTCATAGACAATAAGCAAAAGTACCCACCTTATGTGAAATTAGCTGTATTAAAGTGCGTTTCTATGAGTATATGAATGCATATAAACTAGATACCTCCATCAGCATCACTGCTTCTGGTTGATTAATTCAGCTGTGCTTGCTGCTCTCCTCTCCCGCCACCCACACAGGGAGGCAGGGATGCCCTGGGGCCAGCATGCCCCCCCATCCGCCCCCAGGTCACCCCTTGCCCCAGGCCAGAGGGCCATGAACACCTTGTCCGCCTAAGCCAGTGTCACTGCCAAAAGAAGCACATGAGGATCACTCCCAGCGCAAGGGAGTGAACTGGAGTGGGGAACAGAGCTGGGTTTAAAAAAAAGCTTCCTTTTTGTAGTTGTTGCTTGGTTGGTTGTAGTCCAGCTGCATTTACCAATGCGCTTCGGTGTGATTGCACAAGAGCTGAAGGGTGGAAGCAAGTAGCCGGGAGCAGTGAGACACCAAAGGGCAACTCCCTTTGGTAGCAAGTGCTGGCTTAAAGCATTCACGAAAGTACAGCCTAGGGGAGAGCGCCAGGCGTGCCAGGAGTCCCCCATCGCCCACTCCACCGACAGGGAAGGCACGGCTGGCATGCGAGTGGGGAAAGGCAGAGACCAAAGCTTTTGTTGTTCCAGTTATGCGCTCCTTCCATGTAGATGTGCAGCTCTGCGTGTGTCTGTGCCTGTCCCCTGCCCTGTGTCAAGTGGAGAGGATGTGAAAGAAACCCCAGCGTGGTTGCACCTTCGCCTCCAGTACACGGAAAAACAAACACAGCCATTCTCTTGTTTGTTGATTTAGTGCAGGGTGCTCCTTCCATGACAAAACCATTTCCCTGCAGGCAACAGGCTAAAACCTATTTGCTTATTATTCTGCAAAAGAAAATGAGGGTTTCAGGATGGGTGCAATCTTCCAGCATCTCTTCTGTTGATAGATTGAAAGGAGAGAGCCCTTCCAAGCTACCTCTCAGCAAATATGCTGTTCTTCCTTGTTGTGCATAACTTTTCATGTTTTCTAGCTCAGAAACATCATGTGTATGTCTCTTTCTTCTCTTCTTGAAATACAAATCTTGGTATGGGAGAGCTTTGTGCTTAGAAAGTTAAGCGTGTACTTCATCACAGGTATTTGTATAGAGATGACTCTGGCCACTGAAATCTGCATCGAGCCGCAATTCATAGACCCCCCCCCTCCCCGCATCTATAGTTTTCAGAGCCAAAGCCCCAGATATGAACACTTCTGAACAAGGGGGAGGTTTCCTCCTGCTGCTGAGGTTGATGGCTGCCCCAGCTCTCATTTAGGACAATGTAAACACCAAGCTGACTTTTTGAACTGGCACAGCAAAGTTGGACTCTGGGTGTGAGATGATACATCCTTGTTCAAAGCAAACACACAGGAGATATATAACAAGTCCCTCCTAGCCTGTTTTTATTTATGAGGTGCACCCGCCGGCAGTTCCTGGTGCTGACTGGGACAAGTCTGGATGAAAACTCTAAGAAGAGCAGCAAAGTTTATCTAGAGCTGGCACGAGTTTTGGTATTTGTCTGAATTAGCTGTTTCTACTGAGTGTCTCTGTTTGTGCCACCCCCCCCCCCCCCCCCAAAAAAATCAGACTACTCTCAACACCTTTTTTTGTCAGTTAAAATCACCTTTCTGCTAGCTGATCTTTTAGATGGCGTATCTTCTGGCTGGCCTTTTAGGTGGCTAGCACTTCACCCTCTTCCCAAATCCAAACTAACTGCATTAAAAAGGAATGAATTTATATTGCGGAGGGGGGGGGGGAGGGTACCCCAGACAATGTCAAGGGAAAAGCAGATCAAAAAGAGCTGGTAGTATTGGATATGTGGGCTGTCCTTTCAGCTGCTTTGGGCGATGTCCTTTCAGCACAAGAAAAGCTCAAAAGGATTCGGTTAATCTGTTGTTAAACAGAGAGTCTGTCATGGGAGACAGGTCTGTCATCCTCTGGGCAGGGAACTGAGCCTGTTTGTAATGGCTGCGAGTTCCTTCACCCTTTCCCAGCATTCATGTCCATGCTAGCAGTGAGTTCATGGACTTGCACCTTGCTGGCCTGGCACTGACCGTCTCTCAGCCCTCTGACGCCAGGACCCCTTCCCTCTGGCTGCTTTCGGGAGAGGCAGCAGCACACCTGAAGGCTGCCACGGCCAGAAGTCTCTCTCCATAACTCTCCTGTGCAAGGTGCTTCAGACAAGCATGGAAGTGCCTCTCGGGGCACTGGTGCTGGCCAGCCTGCTGCTGGTGGTCATTTCAGAGTTAGGAGGTCAACGTGACTCCTGAAGGAAGAGCTTCAGCATGACTTCCAGTTGTAAACCTGAATATAGACATGTAAGAGCAGCCTGACCCATGCTAAGGTCTGGGGTCCCTGTGACTTCCCACAGACATGCCTTCCACAGCCTCACTACTCAGCAGGACAGCGCACCTCTGAATATTGACTAGTAACGGCGAGTAGCCCATAGGCAGGCTAGCCAACATACCACAACATCAGACATAGCTACGGCAGGTTGAGAGGTTAACAGTAAAAATAAGTCTATAGATTGTAGGAAATGTTGGAGTGGTTTAATTTAGCAAAATGTAGTCAACACAAATTTGAACAAAGCCAAAAGGTAAGGAATAACACTCTGCATCGGGCAGCCTCCAAGGTTGTGACTTGTGAGGACCTCGGATGGCCACAACATGACAACTCCCATCAGAGCCATTCCTCCCTTCTCTGAATCAGCTGTAGACATGAGTGCTAGCAGGGAGGTATTACAGCCACCAGAGCACCACAGTGTGCTCAGGGGGTTTGGGGTTTTTTGAAGTCTCCCACCTAATCTCTTTTTCTACGTTACATTCTACTATCTTCATAGTGTCCTGCTTAGGATTGTGTGACACATGCTTTGATTGCAACAGCTTACTGTTTCTTTCTTTGTCCATAGAGACTGTGCATGTATATATGTGTGTATACGTATGTATATGTATGCGTATATTTCTAATTTTAAAAAAGACATCTTCACCCAATGAAAATTTCCAATTCTGTAAATTTTTATTTCATTGCCTTCTTTCTCCGCTGCTTTTTGGCTTAGCACACTAGCAGTGTGCTCTAAGTAACGGGTTAATTCCTTTCTCCGTGACTCATTTCAAAGGTCTCCCAGGCAGGATTCAGTATGATGGTGTCAGCGGCGGCTGCAAGAGCTGTTTAAATGTCTCCGCATGTACCAGGGAGCAAAGCGCTGATTCCGGGCAGCAGCACTAGGAACATCAGGGTTTGTTTAACATTCGCTGGGGATCTTCCTAAAAAGTCAATGTGCCTCCCTATGTTTGTGTGGACTGGCTAAGCATTGCTGTGCTGTTGGTTCAGCTTTTATTTTAGTGCATGAGGAGCATTGTCCTGTGAAAGGGAACCTTCTGTTTTTGGTTTAATGGCAGACTGTGTCACTGTAATTTGATTTTAAATTATCTACTGTCGAGCCTTTCACAAGTCAATCCAACACACATGCATTTTCTCCATAACAAATTTGACTGTCTGGAGAAACAAAGGTTGATAATTAAGCTCACAGCAGTTTATCAGGACGGGGCCTAGGCATGGCCTAAAACCTCAACAAGTTAGTGCCTTAATTTCTGGATACTTACCAAAAACAAACCTTCGACTTGGTGCAGCTTGCCCGTTCTGGATAATCTGGCTCTTTGAGTCCCTGGGTAGGCTGCTGGGCTCTACTGCGGGAAGTCGGCACCTTGGTACGCGAGGGAGGAATGCCGAACGAGCAGACACCACTCCAGGGTAAGCAGCCATGCCAAGTCAAATGCATAATTTAGCAAGATTATGGTTTAATCTGGGAGATCTATTTCTCTCCAGCCAATGCATGAGATCCCAGCATCTTTTGTACTTTGAAATACCATTAATTAATATTTATCAGATGTAAAATGCAACACTAGCTACTTCGTATAGGATGCCTTTAAGCATCGTGGTACTATTCCTTTTTAAGCACACGCTACAGCCAGGCAGACTGAGGCAACTGAGCAAACCCCGCTCAGTTGGAGGCCAGCTTTGAAAATCCATCCAGGCTTTAAACTGGCTGGTCTGTGGTGCAAGGCGAGGCCCATTAGCCTCAGAGGAGGCCAGGGCCAGCCACCTTACCCATGGCTGCTTACACAGTCGTGTGCTTTAAGAAACAAAAATAATCACGTAGTGTTTCCTTCTGATGGCATCTTTGCTCCTAACTCACACGGGAGTTTGGAAAGCACCGGTGCTCATCTCTCTCCACCGTGACCTGCTTTCATGCTAGTGCTCAGCTGCCCATGAGGAGGTGTGCCGTGCCGTGCCGTGCCGTGCCGTGCCGTGCCAGGGGAGCGCGGGCAGCCTTGCTCCTCACTGCTGGGGTGCACGTGGGGCACCCCACACTGACCCCCAACTGCACTTGCTCTGTCACGGAGAGGCAAATGGGTTCGAGCCCCCCGCTGGGGCGCGGAGGGGGGGTAAGTCCAATGTGTTTGACAGCGCCGGCACCGTGAGACCACCGCGGCAGGGGCTTCCCAGTGGTTTGGCTCCCGAGGCCACAGCCTCTGGATAACTTCCACCTCAAATGTATGTCACATTTCCTTCGAGCGAAAGCAAAATATTTACACTAAGGCAGGGTCACCTGGCGGCCACTCCGCTATCGCAAGCTGGAAGCGGCTGCGATGCTGTAAACCGAGGGGCGCGAGGGCGGAGGGGATTAGCACCGGCCTCCAAAATAAACGATGCGGCTGGCTGGCAGCCGCTGCCGGGAGCGGCGGGCACTGGGGAGGTGGGTGCCGGACGGGTGCTCTCGTGGTGGGATGAGGACAGGCTGGCAGGAGAGCCAGTGGCTGCCCAGCTAGGCCGGGAGCTCTGGGAGAGTGGGCCGGGGTGGCGATGGTGGAGCAGAGCCAGTGCTGGGGGTGAGGGAAGGCAGATTTGCAGAGCCCGGACAGACATGTCCAGTGTCCCCACAAGCCACCCTTCCCACCGGTCCCGGCGCTGCCCCAGCACAGCCGGTACCTGAGGCTGTGGCCACACCAACCACACTTCTTTACCTGCCTTCAAGGAGCTGTTGGAAATACTCCTCCTGTTCTGCAGGAGTATTCTGGGCACAGTTAAACCATCCTGGAAGTTGCTGAGCTAGACTTGCCCTATGAAAATGCACTGAATTCAGTCATTTAAACCCGTAAGCTTGAACTACAGGACTCGCAGCCTCTGTATTCCCAGACACCCAAGAGAAAGGGTGGCAGTATCCCATTGTAGTAGCTTGCACACAAAAGATCTTCCTGAGACAGCTCTTCACACCTCCTCACAGCCTGAATCTTTCCCGTATGCTGCCAAAATTTTCTTCTTTATTCCATATTGCGCTGCTGAGCAGCACCCAAAACCATACTGCAACACATGCATACGAGTTGCTGGATAAAGTGTCTGGCAGCTCCTGGCCACCTGCCCATTGGATACCACCAACTTCTCCTCAGCTGTCCCGCTCCCTTCTGCCCACTTGCCCAAAGTGGTGACCCACGGCTGGGTTTCATGTGTGACTGTGGCATGTGGACACCGGAAAGGCTCCGTCAGGCGGTAAGCAAAATGGTGCTCATTTTGTATGCCTTGAGCCCACGGCGGGGGCATGAGGACACTGAGCCTGCCAGCGCCCGGCCTTCTTCAGAAAGCCTTCACTCACCTGCTCAGATAGTGAACGTCAACCGTGAGCCACAGTGGAGATGGTTCCATCTCCAGCCCCTCTGATCAAATGAGCACATAAGGAGCAGCAGGTAGGTTTGAATGATCCCGCAATCTCTTCTGCTTTTGTTACGCTGCTGCCACTCTCTCAGCAAGGTTCATGTGAAAGCATGTGGAGTAACCAAAATATTAACAGGACATTCCAGTTATTCTTGGCTGTCTAAGGGAGAGGTAACTGCACTTTTTGCATCCAATCTTTTTCCACTGGCACTTCACATAACGATTACCATGGTGTCAATATCCGAGATGTCAGTATGGAGCCAAAGCTGAAGAGGGTGGCATTTGGCCACTCTCTACCACTTGGGATACATGGTTTTCCCCAGCTTTGCAGAGAAGTTGCTTTATGCTGATTACTAAGCTATTAGGTATGCAAGGCATAACTATAGCAGAAGGGGATTTCTGTGTGGGAGGAACAGTATGATTCAGATTGTCTCATCAGTCTTGCGAAACAAAACGTCCAGTCAACAGAATATGTTTTTGCACTGTAGCCACTCATTTCTCCGCCTTTATTTTGTACACTTAGCCATAACCTCAGTGTACTGTGACCTGGGAATCAGCTTAGCAAGCTACAGGAGGATCGGTCAAGAAAAAGGGAGTTTGTGGAAGCACCAAGATGACCTAATACTTTAATAGCATTTTCCTCATTGGGAGAGATGTCCGGAGCACGGCAAGGGGAAGGAGAGAGCGAAAGGTCTCCTCGAGCACCTGATTACCACCTCTTGTAACAGCTCCTTGAGACAGCTGGCATGGGAAAGTGGTAACAGAAATGCTATCCCAGCATTGGCGACTTTCCTGCTTCACGACCAACCCAGTATCTGGAGCACAGACATGTGGCTGAATATTGCTCACAGAAGCACCTACTGCATTGCACTGGTTGTTTAAAGGGGTTCGTTAAGGCAGCTGAGGTAAGAGGTTGGCCATTGCTGGATGATTATTTTAGAGCAGCCTTCAGGAACATACCACCCTGCATTTGCTGGGGTTGCAAAGGAGGATGGTAAGGGTAGAGGAAAAGCACTGATTTCAAGAAAAGATATTCTAAGTTGAAGATCTACCTGAGAGTGTCAATCACTATCTTACAGATAAAAATACTTCTTGGAACGCTGCACTTATGCATTAAAAATAAAATTATATCAGGACCTTTTTCTTCCCCAGAAAACTCAAATTTAAGGCAAAACAAAAGAATTCCTGATGTTTTAAGGTATGGAAGTTCACAGTGTAGGTAGCAGCCTGCCTTTCCCAGTGATGCCCCTGAGAAAAATCCAAGCCATCCATAACAGACAGTTCCACCTTATCAGGGACCACAAAAAGCAGAATGCCTTAATCTCACTCACATGGGGACTGGGCCAACTCCAGCCATCACTACAAATATACAGTGATTTGTTTTTAGCACATTCCTGACAAGACAAATGGCACACAGGATGCAAACGCTCTTCAGCCTTCTTCTTAAAGGCTGGCTCAGAAAGCCAGAAGCTTGCACGCTACAGTGTGGTGTGCCAGCCTTGTATCTCAGTATCATTAAACACAGAACTAGTATCAGTCTTTGCATACTTTCCTAGGCTTCACACATTCTTTTCATGTGTGTTACTAACATAAAAATTACACTATTGTAGGTGTTTTTGTGAAGCCAGCTAAAAGGCAGTGCGCATGTGTCGTTATTTTCAGTACTGTAGCCACTCTCAAGAAAGGAGAGGGGAAGAGGACAGGCCACAGCTTGCTTTCTTAATAACATGCAAAACCTTTAAAGCTCAGGTTACAGTAAGCATTTTGGCTCTAAGCTCCAGCTATGAAGCAAATAGCCCTCTCTCCCTAGAACCATACTGGCAAACTCCAATAATGTCTGAAGTGCAATGATGAGGGGCATCTGTGTCAAAAGAACCTGCTGGCTATAAGATACCAAAAATAATGTTTTTTAAATAACAAATTTTAAGATCTCCTGTCTCAAAAGCAATGTCGCCAGCAGGCATCACCTCACCTCTTTCTGCACGTGCCTTGGGGCTGAGACTTACCCCATTCCCTCTGTTACAGCATATGGGTCCTACCTGATCGCGGCTTTTGTGCTGTCCTCTCATGCATGCTGGCTCTGCGTGACAGGCTGGCTCTAGTATGAGCTGGGCCTTTGGCAAGTCTTCTACCAACCCCTGCAGCCCAAGGGAGTGCTTTATGGAAGATTGGACAGACCAGTTCTGGGGTCTGACCCAGTACGGTATGAGAAAGCTCTTGTAATGTTTTAGCAAAGGGACTGAACTCTTGCAAAAGACCATGAAAAATGTAACTAACTCCCAAGGAAATGTAAGAACATATGATGCATGATAAACCCCCAAAAGCAAGTCTGAAGGTGTCAAGGGTTTTTCTACTGAATTTCATGAGGGAGTGCAATTAGGCCTTATATAGCCTGTCCTTGGCTATGCTGCAAGTGGTTTAATGGAGTAACATCCAGTAAATAGAGAAATTAAATATACCAGCATGAAGAAACCATCCTCTTCAGAGCCCCTAAACTCTCCTCCAAATGGCAGCACTTCCTTTTTCTAGATCCATATACAACATGATGGTTCAGGGCCTTCCTAGAAATGAAAAGGCCCATTCTTCCTCACCTTCCTCTTTCAGTGAAAACATATATGATGAGAAACCACATGCACACACACGTGGGTTGGCATGAGCCCCAAATGTGGGTACAGATGGTGTGTCTGAATGAATGGACACACAGAGGTCTCTGTGTAGGTAAGAACGTTTATCACGTGCGGTGTTGGGAAGCGCATGCATGATTCCAGCTAAACCCCACAAGACTGGTTGTAAGATGTTGTAATGTAAAGATCCCTTCTCGTATGTCAGAGCCTTAATGTTTTGTGCCATTGGGATGGTGTCAGCTGGAGTTCAAAGATGAGACAGGCTGCAGGTAGGAAACAATTTCTAAAACAATTTATGCAGTGGATTTCTGCAAATACGATTAAGATGCCTGCAACAGACACAGCCATCAGATCTGAGTCCTTTTTTATCTGATTTTTCTAATTAATGCCTGTTTTACAGAGTGGTAGACGAATCATCAGCTCGCCCTAGTTGGGTATGAGTCCTATGTCCCTGTTTTGCACAAGGCAAAAATGTCTTCATTGCAATTTCAGGTAGGCAGATTCAGCCCTGGAAGTATTTGGCACCCTACACCAAACTAGATACTGGCCGCAGGGTTCAACATGTTTTCTATAAAATCAGCTTCAGCAGTGCTGTCTGTTGGGAGCACACTTGCAGAAATCACACAAAGGATCATGTGGGTCACTTCCCCCATGTTGAGAAAGAAATGCAGGCCAGGTTAGGTGAACTGCATATGAAAAGGAAACTAAGGGCATACAGAGTGAAAGGATAACAGATTCTTAAACTGACTTCATCTTTAATATTCTGCAGTTGTTGAAGGAGAAGTCAACAGGAGCTTTGCCACTGATATGAATGAAACATTATTTTAGAACATTTGTTTGAGAAAAAAATGTTTTTTGAAGACATTATCTGAAGAAATTAACTCATTTAACATCAGCAGAATTCCGTAATATTTTGCTTCATGTGTGGTCTTTTCTCCTATACCATTCCCACTCAGGGACAATATATTTTTGGTGGGCAAGTACTCATTCTTTCCACTTCTTCATTCTCTGCTGGCCTCTTTAAGATCTCCCATTCTAGATTTGCATCAGATTACTATCATGGTACTTTCTAGCTCAAGTAAAATCAGCCAACTTCCTCTCTTTTCTTTCCTTCTGGTCTTTAAGGCATTCTAGAAAGCCCAGGTGCCCTGGTGGCCAGCCCCTTGCTCTGTCTCCCAAAAGGCCTTTCTTCATTTATTTGTTGTTAGCTCTGTCCAAGGACTGTTGCCTGCACTCTTCTGTGTATAAGTCAATAATCCTTGGTTCTTCCCAATCATTTTGTCCCCTCTGCTCCTGAGATTTATACAAAGTTGGAAGGTTGCAGGGAGAGATGAAATCCTCCCCAACTTTCCCTTTGTCAGGTTTTGCTGCCTTTGAGGACACCGCTGGTCTTTGATGTGGTGATGGGCACTCGGAGTAAGGCTGCGCAGGATGTTCTCCAAACTTGACCTGGACAGGGAAATACAATTCCCTCTGAGAGGCTTCTTTTTACAAGACTGTAGGCCTAGTTTTTGTCCAGATTTCTTGCAGCTGGGGGGTTCATGCACGCTTATAAATCATTGGTTATATATAAACCCCTACTTTTTCTGACGCTCAGGTGACATTTACTGTTTAACTCCCCCCTGAACTCCTTAGTGGGGAAAAAAAAAAACCAACAACCCACAAATCCATGCCAGTTTCGGCACCTTTGCCCTTATGATTGACACTTTCCCTCCACTGCTGGGTTAAGACCGCTGCAAGTGGGAATTCCTTCTCCTGAATTAATTAACTCTGCATTGTTATTGCCTTTGATCTACTGCCATAGGAACAGGAACAAGCACTGGAAAACCTCCATTTGTGTGCATTTCTTGCGCAAATAGCTCTGGACAGAATACTAAAGGCATCATTTAGAAGATGGTGGGCAGAAATAGTCCCCTCCCCAAAGCTGCTCTTGAGACTGATGCTCACTGTGGAAACTGCATGGGAACGGTTACAGACCTCTAGTGGCTCTGTTTATATAGCTCGTCTAGCTTCCTAATTGCTCACCAGCACAGTATTTTGGAAAGCCGTAGACAGATTTCCCATAAGGATTACAACACAGTGTCATTTCATCTTCTCTGCATTTCCCATCCCGTTGTCTGTTTGTTTTATTTTCCTCACCATAACATCTGTCCCACATCGCTGAGAGATTTCACAATTGGAAACCTGCTATAAATTATGACAGGGAGTTAAAGGACTTCAGTGTTTGCTCTCTGCTATTTTTTTTCAAGGGACATAGGGTTAGCCACCTCTTTAAAATAAGCCTTCTTTTTTTTTTTTCTATTTATATACTGATGTTTGTAAAAGCTGTCTTTAGACAATGAAAAAAAAAGAGTATTTCTGTCCTTCCTGCTTGTACCCTTTTCCACTTATCTTCCATTGAATTCCTAGAGAAACACAAACTTCTGGAAGTACTTGCAGAAAATAATCTTTAGCAAGCTCTGTCTCTAATGGCCCATGGGGACTCCAGATAAAAAACAATTGCTCACATTTTTATTCCCCAGCGTCAGACAGAGACTGTGGCAGCTTTAGCACTGCTAGTGCCAGCCTGCATCACCGGTGCCAGGGCTGCGGGCTGAACTGGCCTCTGGTTCCCACCAAAATGGAAGCAAACAGTCTTGAATTCTATAGAGCAGGACAGCCAGCTCTGCTTGGCTCTACAGGAGGCCACAATTAGCGTATGAGCCTAGGAATAGTCAGAGTGACAGAGTTTCAGCATAACAGACTGCTTTATACTGATCAAGGCTTTCAAGGTTAGTGTCACGTATCATCACCATGTAAGGACCAGAGACATTTAAATGCAAGATAAAACACGCAGGACTATATTCTCATAATCCAAGGATGTCTCAGTTTTTGGTGACTTTACCTGCCACTGCAACTTTTTTCCTCTGAACCAGAAAGCAGCGCATACGGCTCCTGCAGGAGTGCTCTTGGCTCTCACGCACAGATGAGAGCATTACAAACCACAAATGTGGAGCACTTGCAATGCTCCACAACATCAGCCTTGCTTCCTCCAGCATCCAGGAGAGAATCAGAGATTTATACGGCTGGAAGGGATCTCAGGAGATCACTTAGTCCAGACTCGTGTCCCAAGGCAGGATCGTTACTCTTATGTCACTCTTGGCAAATGCTTGGCTAACCTCTTCCTATATGCAGGATGGCGATTCCACACCCTCCTCAGATACTTCTGTGTGTCATTATCCTTACTGCTTGCCTTCTTCTAACATCCAACCTCAGTCTCCTTTTCTGTAATTTAAGCTCATTACTTGTCCTATTCATCATGGATACAGAGAACAATTTATTTTCCTTTTCTTCCCAGCCACCTTTCAGTTATTTGACAGCTGTAACCCTATCTCCCTCAGTCTTCTCTAGACTAAAGAAAGTCAGTTTGTTCATTCTTCCCTCCTAGCTCTCGTTTTCAAGACCTCTGATTATCCCCCAGCTGTCTTCTGGACCTTGTCTTGAGCACAGCACCCATGGCTGGACACTACACTGCAACTGCAGCCCCAGAGAGAACTGAGCAGAAGGATTATTTGTGGGGTACATGCCTAAGTACACATCCTAGGAGGGCGTTTGTCCTTTTTGCATTAGCAGTTAACTCATATTTGGATTGTGACCTGGAACATGTTTCAGATCTTTTTATGCAGAGTTGCTACTTGGGCAAAAATTCACCACCCTATATAAATAGAATTAATTATTCCTGGTGATGCCCATGTACAGAAACTGAGAACTGTCCTTACTCAAATGAACCCTATTTTTAAGACTATTTGGTTGTAAATACTTTTTAATTGTAGCTTTATATTTCAGTATATCCATAGTCCCCTTCTGGCTTTGTGGTAGCCAAGAATATGATATTCTTTATTCCATTGTCCAAGCTGTTCATAATCACCTAAAATCAGACTAACCCAGTATAGACTCCCAAGCAGCTCTTCTTGATCCACCTTTCTCTTTTTAAAAAATAATTAATAAATACTCTGTCTGTGCGGTTTTTCAATCAATATTGCATCATCCTAGACCAGCTCCGTCTACCACAGGTTCCCTGAATTTGCTTAGAAGTATCATGTTACACTGTGACGAAAGCCTCACCACCGTCAAAATATAGGACTACTATTGCTTCTCCCTTATCAACAAGGTTTTTTTACTCTGTCATGAAAGGAAATTTGACCCGTTTTACACACTTTGTTTTTGACAAATCTATGCTGGCCATTATTCATCTCTTTGTTTTGTTTTAGGTGCTTACCAAAGTTTGATTGTTTGTTCCAGTATTTTTCCGGGAATTGAAGTTAAACTGAACAATCTGTAATCCCTGGCTCCTCCTTTTTTCCCTTTTAAAGACAGGAACTACGTCTGCACTTTTGCAGGCTTCCAAGTATGATCTCTGGGCTCCGTAAAATCCCAGAAGCTAGGCGAGGTTATGCCTAGAGCTTTTGTGGTTAAATGACTGGCTGGAGCAATTACCCTAGGATGAAATTCATCTGGCCCAACTGACTTGAACATTATCTGAAGGATCTGCTAATCTAGTCTTTGTTCTAGTTTTGTGATCTCACCTCACCCTGTCATCAACGTTGATTGCAATATTTGTCTGAAGCGATAATAAATGCAAAAAAGGTATGAAACACCCTGGGACTCTGGCCATGAACTGTCCATAGCCTTTCTTCCCCGCTGGCGAGCACGTTTTCAGTTGTCTGGGTCTTCCTCTTGCTGCTAAAGTAGTGATGGAAAAACTACTTGTTACTTTAAAGTCTTTTGCTAATTGGATGCCATTTTGCTGCTTGACCTTTGTGATTTTGTCCTCACATACCTAGCCCAGCTTCTGAATGCTTTTTTCTCTGAGGCTGAGATCAAAGAAGAGCTGATGATTTCTCTGAGTTGATCTACATCTCCTATGAACTCTCTGGTTTTTGGATAGCCAATGCTCATTGCTGTTCTCTCCAAGGTGCTTTCTACATCATTAGAACATCTCACTTGCCCAAGGTCCAAAACGACATGCCTTTAATTACTGAGTAAGTGGATTTAATGGAATCACTGCTGGTTTATCGTGGTCTAGGAAAGATCAGAAGCCTGACCTTTCCACCTCTTACCAAACGTTAGGCTCCATCTGGGAACATTCAGTCTCTGCTGGTCAGTTTTTGTTTAACCTCCTGTTCTTAACGTAAGTGATGGGTGCAAATCATAAAATCTTCTAACCCAAATCTGAATTTTACATAGTCCCAAATGCTAGAGATGCTAGAAATGTTTACAGCCAGAAGTATTCTTCAAGTTCATCTCAACTGCTCATTAGAAAAACATCTTTTCTCTTTGGGGTACTTTTTTCTGCTCACTTCCCTCTCAGCTGGCCTGCCAAGCTTGAAGGCAGAACAGACTAGGCTGATGGAGTGGGGAACATGTTTGTGCTTTCATACGTATGAAAAACTCAAAATCCACTAGTAAGGTAATCATGCTAAACTCCTGCCTGCACAGAAACTCTAGCTTACCTTCCATTGTCACATATTCTTCTCATCAGTAAAGATACTCAAAAGCTCGCTGCTTGAGGAAGCTGAAGCTGTAACAGCAATGCTGTAAGTGTTACACCGCTATAATGGTGCTCTTTCAAAAGAGCAGCATAAGCAGCCAAAAGGGGAAGGAGTTCAGACAGTCTTTCTGTTGCCCAAGAGGAAGCGAATTTCAGATAGCGCTTCGGTTCCCTTTAGTTATGATTCACCATAAATGAACAGCTAAAACATCAGTTGATAGTAAGGCCATGCAAGCAGGGACTTCCAGAAGTGGAGACTCAAAGGAAAAAGCAGAGAAAGCTGGCCCCTTGCCTAGCTGTGAGTCGCCTTCCTTCCCATTCTGCTGCTTTTGTTTTTAGGGTTCCTGTGTGTTTTGCAGTGTCAGCCAGTTGTCAGAGAGAAGAAGACAGCCTTGCATGGGTTTTAGGTAAGCCTGAGATCCCAGGCACCTCCTAGATCCTAGACCGGGACATGGTCACTACTGCTAACTGCTGTTAAGCCAAAGCAATGATCTAGATCATAAAGCAAATAACAGAATACCCTGCTGATAAACTGTGGTATATGGAAACTTACAGAATATTTATGGATTATTAGAGGTTAACACCAGGAGCAAACAATAATGGCTGTGTTGGCCTCCCCTAACACAGTTGTTATCCAATATTAGCATGACAATTTTCTATGGTAGAAAAATTACCTCTGCTTCTCAGCCTGGGCAAATTGCACCGATAGCCCAGTATCCCCCTGTTCAGCCACTCTTAATGTGCCTTCTGGTCTGAATTTGTTGTGCTTTCAGCCACTGGATCTTGTTTTGTCTTGTCTTACTTCTTCCCCATGTCAATATGTATAAATCATGTGTGACCCATGTGTAAAGAGACTGATGCAGAGAGGCACATAATGTATCACATCTAAAAAGCAAGAGAGCATGACAGAGACATTTCCAGGTTTTATAGGGAATCATCAGAGACTACTGGTTGAGAAACAAGGAAAAAACCACCATGCTTAGAAAGAAGGGAGAGAAGTGTGTTGTCAAGCTGGCAAAGAGACAGGAGGGCATTAAATCCCCCAAACAACAGACAAGTTCTCCAGTGTCCTGCACGTTATGACTATTAACACTAGGTACAAAATGGGTATAAAATGACATTAAACCAAATAGTGGTGTATGTGGGATGAGATCTCTTCTGCCAGAAGACTACAATGGCCTATCTCTCCATCCTTTTTTTACAAATCCATATCACATTGAGTAAACAAAGCCTCACTGAACTTGCATTTGCCTGCTCTGCATGAGACCCCAAATGAGTGAAGACGGGTGAGGTGAATGAACGAGCAGCATGCTACCATCTGCATGCCCACACACACGTGAATACATGACGACCAACATTAATGAAAGGTCCCTAGCAAATAAAGTTTCTCCCTACCAGTACATCCCATTATCTAAAGCTATGTTTATGTGAGGAATGCATTTACTGATTCAGATTATGTTAGCAAAAACAGCCTGTTTGCTAGCATGGCTCAGCCAGGCAAAGTAAGGGACAACTGTGACACCTCACCACCCCATCATGTCTCATCATACCTTTGGCTACAGTCCTGCTGGCAAAAGCTGTGATAGAAAGACTGGAGGACAGAGAAACAAGAGTGGGGGATGTGCTAGATTCCAAACACCTGATCTCTCTTCAGAGGGAATCCCTCGGCAAAAAAAGAATTGTCTTAAAACAGCCTTCAGAAGGATGGGCTGATACCTGAAAGAGATTAAAACAGTAAAGCTGTGCTCAGGCTGAGCTGCCATGTGGAAAATCCGGCACTCTCCATGCAGCAAGGGTCTCTGTGTGCTCCTATAGCTGGAGGGGAGGGGAAACTACTAGAAGTAGGAGGAGAGATTTATAAAAATGTATTTTCACATTTAAAGGCTAACCTTATCTTTGGAAATAGCTAACTTTATCCCTTGCAGCAGAAGCGAGCAGTCCATGTGCCTCACCTGTACAGCAAGAGGGGAATTCTTGGCCAGAGGGAGGTATTAAAGTGGAGAGAAGGACCTCCAGGCAAGGGAGGTTAACATAATTATTTACAATAATGGATTGCTTTTTAATAAGAACTATGAGGTGGCTTTCCAAAAAAACAGCCTCCTTTAGGGCCCATGGAGAAAAGGATCAAGAGAAGCCAGCAAGGATCTGTGGAAATTTTCTAGCTAAGGCTGGCAGAGTTTTGCAGAGAAAACATGCCGTTTGCCACCACTGCCCACCCTGCCTCAGCGCCCAGAGCTGTGCTGGGTGGCAGGACTGCAGCCATGCCACCCCTTTCTGTCCCTGTAAGAAGAGAAGCCTCACATCAAAGTCAGTGCTCATCTCATGACTCTCATGAGCAAGAGGATGCATGGGGCAGGTGCTTGCTTCTGTTTTGTGACCCATCGTTCATGCGGACTCTCAAAGTACAGCTCTGATAAGCAATCTGTCTAATTTTCAGATTAAAAGAAAGAAGGCGATGTCAATTACTGCACTCTGCCACTGTCCTTGTTGCCAGCGAGGGATTCAGCCCTACCCTGGTTTCTTCTGCTGAGCACAGACCTTCTAAGAAGCTTCCTATCAGCCTGCAGCCTCTTGCATTCTCTAGCTCTTCAAGATATCTGCACTCACTGAGACATGCTGTGGTGGGATCCCTGTTCTCCTGAGCCAGCAAATGCTGACCACAGTCAGAGGAAGGGCACTTGCCAGAGATCCCAAGGAAAGAACTGTGTGAGATTTTGCTAGGCAGCACTTTGTCTCAATGCATGAATCTTCTCAAATCATATGCTCACTATGGTTTTGTAAAGACTGGTGCAGATCGAATAAAGTAAGCAACACCATTTCCAAGGCAAACATTTCACATTTGACCTCTGTCATCCCTGAGGTCCACATGTCCTACTTGACTTTCATCTTGCTATTTCTCAGGAGGCTAGATGAGCCAAGAGGAGGAAATTGTAATGGGTTATGGGACCTTTCTCACCTGCAGCCTATACCTCTGTCAAGCAGCACCCTTTGCTGAGGCTCCAGCTTGCTTTACAAATGTTTAAAGGGTAGATTTACAAAAACTCTCAGGAAAACAATTATACATTTATTTCTATCAAACATTTTGCAAGGAAGTGATCCTGCCCCTCCACTTCGATAAAAGAGTTCTCCATCACAGGGGTGGCAGGAGAAAGGGAGTGAAATAAGGTAACTCTGCTCAGCTTGCCTCAATTTAATGAGCTCCTTTAGGCCTTATCATTCACCCTGTGCTTTTCCCCATTGTGTACTTCTCAGCCTCATCAAAAAGAGCTTCTTTTCTTTTTTTTTTCCTTTTTTTTTTTTTTAATCGGAGTCTGTTTGATCAGCCCTTTCCCCTTTCTTTCCACAATCCCCCACATCACGCTGGAACTGGTACCAGTGGAGCATGTCGGCTTGCCCTAGCAACAGAGAGATTAAGGGAACCACCAGCTCCCGAGGACGGGCTGGCTCGGACTTACTAATTAACTGCAGTGAAAGAAGTGAATGAGAACGGCCCTTTCTTTGGGGCAGAGGAGGCACTAGAGGTGGATGAAGGAGTTCAGCTAAAAGAAGGTTTCCCTCCCCCAAAACATGTGTCAACATTCAGACCAATCCTTTCTTAATAAGACTTTGTGTACGTACAGCATCTGTATGGATGGGAAAAGGCCGACAGCAGTCAAGCCTGGTGCAGAAAACCACGGGTGGGACCGAAGTCAAACCATGGCTGCCCCTGCCTCGCGTCCGGCTCCCTCACACCGCTGGGACCCGTATGTTAGGTGCTGGTCGCTCCAGAGAGGCAGGTCCACACTGCTGTCCCCGGGCACAACGGGGCTTGTAGGGGGGTGACAGCAGCAGGCTCAAAGCTGTGACCCTCGGGAACGCGCAAGGCAGGGCTGTGAGAAAGCCAAGGGAAGCTCAGCAAGGGATGTCGGACAGGTCTGCAAATCTGCCGCCGAGGCAGGGGTCCCGTATGGGGAGAGGGGCTGGGCCCTCCAGCAGTTTGTAATGCAACACGACCAGTCCTGCTGTCCCCTTCAAACCTTGGCATCCTCCTGGAGTCCACCCGTACTGACCGTACCCAGGAACAACAGGCTACAGGTTCCTTTCACACCAAATCCCAGTCAGAGCTTGTCCATTTTCGGTCAGCTGTAGCTTCTGCTGGTAAATCTTTTCCGAATTATGAAACACTTGTGACGTGTCTCTCTCTTTTTTTTTTAACGGTTACTTTTTGTTCTTGCTGCTTACGGGCATTTTGCCCTGGGCTGGGCATGGAAGTGAAACTGCTGAAATTCCCGTGAGCAGGGCAGGGTGGCTGGTGTTCCTGGCCCCAGCAGGAAGCACCAGACATGGAAACAGGCAGCAACTTTTGGTAATTCTCCAGCCCGTTTCGCCAATCCATAAAGGCTTAGCCAATCTGGATAAGTTTTTAAAAATCTTTGCACCTTGGTGGTTTATCCAAACTGAACGGGCATCTCCTCGCATGCACTCCAGTAAGGCAGCTGGGACGGGGCCCCACTCGTGCCCCACGCCGCTACCAGGCCGGTGGAAAAGGGGAAGCCTGGCCGCCAGGGATGCCTCGCTGTGGCATGGCTGTCGAGTCAGCCTCCAGTGCTGGTCTGTTCCCCATTTCACTCAGCAAATCCTGTACACCCTCCTGCAGAGACCACGTCCCCAGAAACCAGCAAAACTTCCCCAGGGGAGGTGAATCTGGAGCCCAGGAGCTTTATTTCCCAGTCAAACACAAGAAACGCCAGCCCACGGTTCTGGACCCCCGTCCCACACCGATGCCTGCCAAGCCCCACGGGGCTGGAGGCACCCGCACGGTTTTCCCCGCTGGCATGGGGTGCCTGAAGCAGGCAGCATGGCCACGGCGGTGGGTGACTCGTGGGAGGACGGGACAGGCGGGCGGGTTTGTGGTCCATGCCGCTCTCCTAGGATGTGCCACGTCCCGTGTCGAGTGCCCGGAGGTGCAATGCAGGGTGCAGCATGTTACTGGCTAGGGGAAGGGTTGGGTGACTAATTAGCTCTTTTCTACCTCTGCTGTTAGTGATACACGAGCCTCCCCAAAGATACTGTGGTCACTGAAAACACTTCTGAAATAAAATGCCACTGAAAAGGGAACTGTAAAATCCTGCGCCTCACTCTGAAAATGTGGGGGTTTTTCTCTCAGAAAAGGCTGTGGAAAAATGGTACTATCTTACAAAGAACTGTGCCTTTGCATATTTAGCTTTGGATCTGCTGGTATTAGAGACAAAGTCAGATTTTATTACTTTTTATTTCTTCTAGCCCTGCAGCACCAACACAGACAAGCCATGTAATGAACTGCAGAATCTTTTCTTTCTTGAGCACCAGAAGTGATTTATTTTTTTTTTTTTACTGTATACTGGTTCAACCCTAACTTTGCTAACACACCATAAGCCATATATAGCATTTTGTAGCTTCATAAAACTTGCTTTTTTTTTTTTTTATTCATGTGTACTGCTTTCCAGAGTTAATCTCTATGGACTTTAATTAAATTTGTGTGGCCTGCTGTTGATTTCATCCTCTTAAATTTTGCGGGACCTTGCCATATGTGTTTGTACATAATTGTTTTTCAGTGCAGACCTGTGCTTGAAATCTGCTACTGCCTGCAATGTTCTGGTGCCTGGGAAGCCAGGAAGTGCTCCAGAGCGGCATGTCCCCAGTGGAAACACAAAAGGGTTAACTGGCTGCTGCCTGCAGAGACTATTTCATGGGACTCTTCAGATCTCAAATGCTGAGAAGGTACATGAAACAATAATCCCTTAGAGACCGTGCTAAGTAATTCAAAGTTAGTTAAAAAAAAACAAAACAAAAAACAAACAAAAAAATCTTTATTTTGTTGTAACAGTTTGGCCTTTCTTAATATAGCTTGGAGGAGCAGGCTATCTGGCTGCTTTCCGAAAGTCCTTGTTATGGTATTTAATGAACCCTAGGGATCATTACACTATAAATATGCATCATGTTTATATAGATGCATTGGGCAACCTATTACAATGCTAGGGGTTAAAAGTCATTTCCATGGATTCCCAACCAAGATAAACTCATCCACACCCCCGAGGTGAATAGTATTTAAACCTGTCTTTGTATAAAGAAGTCTGTCAGGCTTTCCAGCACCTGGAAAATGGGCAAGCTTATCTGTTAGTTCTCTCTCCCCTTCGGCTTTTATATGTAAATTTGTCTGCAGGAGCAGTAATCGATAGTCAATGCCCTCTCTGTCTCAGGGCTAGTGGCTGCAGGCCAGCACCCCCTCCACTTGCAGGCAGGAGCAGCCCCGCAGCTGGAGGGGAAGCCCAGCCCCGAGCCCCCTCTCCTCGGTGGGGGGACCAGGCTGGGAGCAGCACCCACCTCCTCTCATCGTGCCTCTCTTCAGGGAACTCTTCAGGTTGGTTCCCCTCAAACCACTGGGACCTGCCAGCCAGAGCTGGGCAGAAGTGGTAAACTCCTTCCAGACAGCATATGCCTAGATGGTTGAGACCACTTTTAAACTGCTGCTTGGCTTAAGTAAACTAATACCCAGCTAATGGAATATTCGAATAGGACCTGAATTAAGCAGGATATTTTTAACACACATATGTATAAACACACACACCCCCACAGAAATATAGCTGGGGTGACTCTGTTAAGTTTTCTGAGAAAAGGACCGTGGGTTGATACTAAATGCGGAAAACATTACCCAGAAAGTGTTGGAGAAAGAGGGAACAAAAAAACCCTACGCCTCACGTGTAGTAAAAGCGGCAGCTACGTCGGTCACAGACACACAAACAGGAACAGTTTCCCCAATCGTGCCTCAGAAAGACCGCTGGAGAGAAACACAGCACCTCGCAAGACTGAAAAAAACCGCCGTGGGATTTCAGGCAAGAACCCAATAATCTCCCATCAACCTGCTGCAACGGACTGGATGGGAGCAAAAGCTAACTGCTAACGGCCAGCACACCAGGGCAACAAACAGCCCTGCGGAGAGAAAGTCGGGTTTTAACCATTGCGAGCGCTCAGGCCACCTCGTTTAAAAGCTGTACCGTGCAGTATAATAGCTACGAACTCCAGACTGCTCTTCCTCCCTGACAGCACAAGCTGCTGCTTGCTTCCACCTTCCCATATTTCCGCATAGCCCACAGGCAAACTGGAGTGCCTTTGGTTCAGAAAGCAGAGCATTCCTTCCCAGCATCAAAGGGGCACGGGGAGCGTGTGGCGATCGCTTCACACATACACCGAGGTGCATTTCTTGCTAGCGGCTTCTAGAGCTGCCTGTGCGGCTACTTGCCCCTGCCTGCTCTGCTCATCAGCACACAGAGGTGTGTACGGCCGTTAAACTAACATTACATCACCTGGGATGCTGGAAGTCAGCTGCCCGGTTCCTTGCATGGGGGATGCGAGGCTCCGCCAAGCTCCTTGGGCGTTACTTTTCTTTCTTCCTCATTTCATGGGTTGTGTTGGGGTTTTTTTCTCTTTCAATATTTGCTTCCAAGAAGGGATTAGGTGTGATGGGTGTGGGGTGGATTGCACCGGCACTGCTGTATGAAGGAAAGGGATCCATCCGTAGGAAAGACGTGGGTTGTTTATTAGCAGCTTGCATGACTCCAGAAATCCCAAAGCAATATGCTGGAGACCAACAGTACAATGACTGCGTAGAACTACCCTCTGCGTAATGGCAGAGCAGACCCAGCTTTGGGCATTAATGTGCCTCCGAGGACAACACTTCGTTTCACATCTCCGATGGAACACTTTGGTAAAAAGTCAAGTACAAGTACCCACACGGGATTAGAATAATACTAACAGTATCTTGCACTTCAGTATAAAAAATAGGGTGTGAAATCAAGTGGCTGATCAGCGGTCACAGCTATTACCACACTGAGTCCTCAGCTGCTTTATTCCGTTCAACAAAGTAAAATATTTTGATGCAGGCCCTACAACACCAGGAACATAGTGCTTCATCTTGCTTTTACCCACAGGAAATGTGGAACGTCAACAAAACCAGCATTTTTCTGTCAAAAACCTGTGGAAACTGCTTGCCCGGGCAGAGAGAGGTGCTAAAGGAAACCCGGCCAGCCCCCAGCCCCGAGCCATGCCTGGAGCAGAGCGCAGCTCACCCTCTGCGAGCTGGGGAGCTCTGCAGGGCTCACGGGAGGAAATAGCAGCAAAAACTCCTTTTTACCACTGAACTCAGCAGCTGCGCCTCCAAGTACACAGCTCTGACCTATTTCACCACACACACGCACCAGTTCTACACCAGCGTCAGCCCAGTGACATCAGTGGGATTGCTCCATCCCTGCCTTAGATAAAACTCAGTCCCAAAAAAGATTCACTGAGGAGGAAGATGCTCTTTTGACATATTTCCTAGCCCAGCCACCCTTGCAGTAGACCAAACTCAGTTTTTGCTATGTTTGTTCATTTTCTACATCAAAGTATTTGTCTTTTGGAAGCTGTCAGCACCAAGCCGGGATACCGCCCCTCAGTCTGTGTGTTTGCTGCCTCTCCTACTAAGAGATCCCAGTCAACAAGTGACTGAGTTGCAACGACCGATGTACCTGAGTGACAAGAACACCAGTGCAAGTGCACTGGATCAAGGGCTGCTGGGGTGAGAAGGGGGTGCCAGAGAGGCCAGGGCTCCCTGCCAGGAGCAGGGTCGGTGGCTTGGCTGCAGCACCGAGCAGCCATCACGCCTTGTCCCTTCCTGGTCAGTCCCCACAAGGCAATGCCGAGATCCGGCAGGGGTGACCCTCTGGGGTCCAGAGATGAAGCAGGGTATAACTCCCAGGAGACAGAGCAGGGGGGCACGCATCCGAGGCCTTTCTTTTTGGTGCTGTGTTGTATGGTCTTTCCTGCTTTCACCTCCTAATTGAGCTATTTTCTTTGTTTTCTCTGTTTTGCTTTCTTTCATCTGTTTTTCCCTGCTTGTTACTCTTACGCCCTAATGTTTTCTTTCTGCTCTGGATGTTCTCTTTCCTTCTGACCCTCTAGATGCCCTGCAGCTCCTTTACTCCCCTGCACCTCTCCCTGTGCTTCCTGCCACCACCAAGGTCACATATGTCCTTTTCCTTCTAAGCTCACCCCGTTCCCCTGTCTTCCATTTTTCACTGCTTCAGAATTTCCTTCCATACTTTTCCTCCATTCAAGTCTCCCATTTGTCAGTGGGCATCAGGATCTTCAGCCAGCCTTTTAGCTACTAGTTACGGGGATGCTGGAAGCCGGTCCGGCAGAGCCTCTGGAGAACATTAAATAAAGCAGAAGGTGAGATTGGAAAGATGGCCAGAAGCAGAGCGAGCATGTGGTGTCAGATGAGAGAGATAAAACATTTTCTTGTAACTGATACTGCTGCCAACCAGTCTACTGCTGCCAGCGCATAGGTGTGCCACCACACCTTGGCAGGCAAGCCAAGGGATTTTCATACCTCCTGCAGCGAGGATCCAGATAGGCTGTATAGGCCGTTTAAACCTAACGCCATCATTGCTGTTGACTACCCCTTACGTAAAGCTACGCTCAGAGCTCAGTAAGATTGCAAAACCAAGCTCCTATATTTAGAAAAACACAGGCTTATGTTGCCGGTGAAGCCTTAACTCAGTCCCTGCCACGCTCGTTACAGCACTTTCTTGCCCAAGACCCCGCAGGAAGCCTGTTGCAGAGCGGTGCCCCGGGACGCAGGACAACGCCGTGGGGGCTGGAGAGAGCCCTTCTGCCCTTACCTCCCATTCTGCGCTTCAAATGAGGCGGGCGTCTTGCAGAGCAAGTAGTATGTGATCACGTAATTACAGACTGTGCCATAATGCATGCTCACAAAAGAGCTGAATTAAGGCTGAACAGGCAGTTACAAGCACCATTACATCATTAGACTAATCTCTCCTTGGCTGGCCATGAAGGACCTCATCCTGTTCCCACTGAAGCCAAAAGACCATACCTCTATCGACTTGAGTGGAAGCTGGCTTGGGCTTGCCCCAAGGCTCATTCATTGCTGTTAGCTGCTAGTTGAGGCTGTACCCTTGAACGCATTAAACTTTTCATGCATAACTCATATACCACACCTAACACTTACACTTTCATTCAAGTAGAGACTTCAGCCCGGGTGCTGTGGGAGGTGGAGTGTGAGGGGAACTTGCTCTGCTGCCACGCTCGCCCTACCTGTTCAGCCTGTTGAGCTGTTAATTGCCCTCTTCAGCTGAGCAGGAGGGGAGGAGGGCTGCTCCTGCCCTGCACAGCCCACAGCCGAAGCACTCCCAGCCACAGTGAACTAATTAAGTCTGTTTTCCCACCCTGGTGCATATATGAGAGTGGGGCAGGGGCAGCTGGGCAGTTGGGATCAGGATGAGGTGGCAGGTATGCTCTTCCCCACACCCAGCACACCTGGCCTCCCCAGTACAGCCAGCAGCTCCGGAGCGGCGGGGGGGACGGCAGAGGCAGGGATCAGACGGAGATGTGCGCCACCTCAGCATCATGTCGCAAGGCCAGTGCCACGCTCCTGCGGGCTAAACAGCTTCTGTGCTGTGGGCTAGTTTCCCAGAGCAGATCTCCTTACCTTTACCACTTCCCCAACCTATCTGGCTTTCCTTGCAGGACACTTGCCTAAATACATGCTTTTTTTTTTTTCCACTTCTGTGTCCTTCATTTTAACCCCAAAGTTTAATTTTTGAAAAAGGGCCGAATGTCTCAGATCTACAGAGGATCCTCCAGTGGGGAATAACCTAAAGGCGAGCAACCTTCACGTGTGAACGCGTCTTAACCTCAACCCGCTTGTTTGTTTCTTCCAAATATTGCACGCAGTCATTGGAATTTTCCTTCACAACAACCTCACAGGTGGCCTTTTTATCACCTCAGGAAACCTCTTACCATTTCTGACATGTCTGCCCCCGTGGCTTCCCGTGTTGCTGATTTCAGAGTTGCACACATCAAAGTGATGAAGACACACCTCACTCTGGGGACAGAGCAGCATTATCACTCCCAAAAAAATCATGCGCAAACTGCCCAGTTCAGCCACTGCCCTTGAGAAATTAATTATTCCTCAAACTCACAGATTGAGGATACTTTTCCTGTTATTTCATCGAATGTTTTCCTTTGTTTAATTTAAACTGATCTGGTTTAACTCTTTTTTCTTGTATCGTATGAAAGAACTCCATCGTCGTCTTCTGTTTATCCGTGAAGGAATGGATGAGGTCATTTTATACTACTCTTCGTTCTGTCATTTGGAAAGATGAATGCAAGTGTTTGTGGATCTGCATTCTACACACGCAGAAGACAGGGGGAGAAGGACAAATAAAAACAAATACAAGAAACTGAAAGGA
Organism: Haliaeetus albicilla; assembly: GCF_947461875.1. Taxonomy (NCBI): domain Eukaryota; kingdom Metazoa; phylum Chordata; class Aves; order Accipitriformes; family Accipitridae; genus Haliaeetus; species Haliaeetus albicilla. Next base: position 38,190,366 of record NC_091487.1, read on the forward strand.
AAAGGAGTGGAGAGAGCAAAAGGGAAACTCAAATTAAAAATAGACGAAGCATATGTACACATGTGTGCAAGTTCATATACACCAGCATACTCAGGCGTGCTCTTACCATCACTCGAGAAGCCTGATATTAATGCAGTTGTTCAGCTGTTTCTAATACATAGCATAGAAAAACTCTAGCTGGAGAATCATTTCGTTTTAACAGTGAGTCATCCATGAGAAAAATGTGGGTGTAGCTTTCAGAGAAGGGGCTGGAGGAGGTTTTATGAACTCTAATTTTGCAAACCCCCATATAGGAAGATGCATGAAGTTGATCAAGACACAAAGCGTGTCCCTCCCTCCCTCCTAGACGTGACAGAGGGTAATCAGCTCCCATTGAGAGCCTGATTGCACCACATGCCCTGTGCTGGATGTGTCCTGCCCTCCAGGGACCCCCAGAGAGTAGTGGTGGGAAAGCTCTGGGTTGGCCCCACCAGGGTAGCCCCAGGCAAGGCCACCGCCACCACTGGTACCAGCCCTGGGCAATGCTGAATGCAAGGACCAACACCTGCCTGGCCTCACCTTGGACAACACTCATCACCTGGGATGTTTTCTGACACTTCCCTCCCTTCCCAAGTTTTTATACAGATCCGACACATCAGTGCTTATGCTCATGTTTTACCTAAGGATCAGCTGGTCTTGAGGGCCAGACTTCTGCTGTTGGATAGATGACGTTAAATCTGGAGTAGTTAGATTTACTCTGGTGTCAGTGAGACCTGGTCAATGAGTCCAGGCCCAAGGGTTTCCCTCCAGCCCCTTCATCAGCACAAACACATACCATGAGCCATTATCCCAGCACATCTGTAGGCAGAGGCTGGGAACTGTAAACACCTTGTCAGGTTGTGAAATGCCCACTGATTCTCCCAGAGTGTAAACACCATGGGAAGGAAGGTGGCTGTTGCCTGGGAGTGACAGCCTGAAGATCAGGCTTTCTCCCTTGGCTATTCCGTAGCCTTTCTATGGGAGTTTAAATTCAGATGTCCCGGTTTTCTCGCCAATTAACTGGAGTGACTAATACAGACCAGTCTTCCTGGGAAGAGATGAACACTATTCATGGGTGCAGCACAGAGCAGTCTTGGTGGTTAACATTTTTCTGGTAGGCAAAGCAGCTGAGACCCAGAGTTACCTTATTGTTAACTATTGCTTGGTGTGATTCAAGGGGGCACAGCCAAGAATAGCAGCAAAGTGAGCAGCAGACCACTTACCAGGACATAAAGCATAATGGTAAAATCTACGAAAGTGTCAAATTGCCTTCTGGGGAAAAGGTAAGGGCTCCATTCCTTGGGCTAATTAAAAAAGGACTGACTGATAGGCCCCACCAACAATATTTTGTAGGCAACACTGCTTTTTGGCTTGTTTAAAATGGACTATCTGGCTTAACAAAGGGGAGGCTGACTCTTGTAATTCTGTTATACCCGTGTGACTGTAGAGAAATGCTTTTTACTCTAATTACATTATTCCTTTACATTACACCAGGGTTAGTGAGAGAGAATTTGTCTCTGCTCTTTTCCGTCTGTTAAGTTCCATGGTTTGTGATTCACTTTAGAAAAACAAGGGTGGTTGAAAAAAAAAGTTGTTTTCAGCTGTGTGGTGATGAAATACAGTAACTGAAAATGCTGTGGGTTTTGAGGTTGGATTTTGTGATTAAAATATTGTTAGGTTCAGGATAGGATTGGTTGGTAAAATGAGTTACAGTAAGACATTGTGCTTTCACCTCTAGAAAACTGAGTTCAAGCCCTGTTTAAGATCACAAAACCACTAAGTAGTTCAGGATGATTAACAGTTTCTGAACGGGCGTGAGGCAGGACAGGAACACCCGGGGGCCGGGAAGGTCGGGTTTGATTCCCACCACCAGCCCCGCTGCTTTGGGGCTCCGGCCTCAAGTAGAGGAGGTCACTGTAGGTGAAGGAGACCTCTCCCAGTATGGAGACAAGGGGGGCAAAGATCAGCGTTACAGGAGAAGCTGTGGGTCTGGATGAAGGTTGTGCAGCCACGTGGTCATAGCAGGTGCCACATGAAGCACGTGCTCTGCACAGGCTACCGGCGTCAACAGCAGAGGCTTGATCCTGTTTTGTCCAGGCCACCTTGGTCAGTCCGTGACAAGCAGGCACGGCCCTGCTACTTCTGAAAAACAGTGCAATATCAGAGGCTCTTGGGCATTTCTTCCTACCTGAGGTATCCAGTTCAGTCCTTAAAGCAATGACATTTCTCAAGACCATTATGCAATTTATTTACATTAAGCATCACAAGCTGCTGGTTCAAACAGCCAAGCTGCAGCAGAAACACTGCCAGGAACCCTCTCGAGTTCATTTTCCCCACACGCTTTCAGTTTTAGCCTATCTTAATAAGATGTGTACTCTCATCAAATATGCAGCTTACACACATGCAGGCCAGACAGCTATAATAGGCTTCAGTGCCTTCCAAACTGCTAAATGCAAAGCAGTGCAGCAAGCAGATTTGCACCTCTGCTGTCAAGCTGCCAGGGCCAACCCACTAGCCAAGTACCACTTGCACTTGAAATAAAGCATAGATAGGGTATAAGTGGTGCATCGTCTCTGGTCTGGTGCTCTGCAGTTACTCTAAGTGCAGTTAATGCAGTTACTGTAAGCACAGGGTTACAGATCTACCCACGAGTTAATAGCTGTGTTCAGATCTTCTTATCTAGCTATCTGGAAATAAAACTGAGCTTTTTTCATAACATACTATTAGGTGTTTTCTGTTGCTTCTGGGATTTTGTAAAGTACTGTCACAGGGGTTTTTTTCTTTGTCATTTTTTTCGGTCATTTTTTTCTTCCAGAATATCAATGAATGAAACAAAAATTTGATCCAATTTGAACTTGAGTACCCTTTTGTACTAGAAGGTTTTCTTTTAGCACTCAAAGATATTCCCTCAGTTTCCAAAATTTATCTGTAAGCTTGGCTTACACAGGGAGTTACAAACCCATTCAAAACCACAACATGCTTCCAAAGTGCTTTAGGGAGCTGGGTATTATTTGATCCATTTTTCGGACTGGTCCCCACCTCTGCATAGACCGAAGCCTGGCTCTAGCCCCATCTCCCTTACAGTAACCACCAGCCCACAGCACCTTTCATAGGAACTTTCCTCAGCTTGGCTTAGCTAGTCGGTTGTGCAGAGGATCTGTATCTATTTACTTTTTCTTGAGTAAAAAAAAAAACCTACCCAAGGCTCTGGTTAACTCAAAATGCAATTAACAAATCCATTCAGTTTCTGCAATAAGAAAATACTGGGTTCAGTAGGACACCAGTTGGGTGGTACTGCCAGAAGTCCCTTTCAGTGCTTCCCTCGTCATGGGGAGCAGACTCGTTTCTCCCACAGAACTTCAATCTCTCCGAAATTTGGCTTTAGGAGTAGCCCTGGAAAACCAGCAAATACAGACCAGTCTTGGTGGAGGCAGGGGTTTCCAGCATCCCGGCGTGTCCCAGTGCCCCTACAGAGACCTTCTCCTTTCTAGCAAGGAGGCTCTAGCACAGAAACTCCTGCTGCGAGCTGCCGTGATGGTATGGAAAGGGGGAGTCAGACACTCATTAAAGCCAATTGTGGGCCATTCAGTTTTTTACAGGAAGCAACCAACACCCAAAACTGCACCCAGGAACCTGTGGGCCATCAGAATACATTCTGGAGGGACATGGGCATCAGGTGGTCCCAAGGAGATGACCCCTTGAACAAACAAACCGCTGTGCTTTTGCAGTAGCTGCCATCTCTGAGAGGGTTTAAGATGTGACCTCAGGAAGGAGCATTGCAGCAGTCTAAACGTACCAGCTTGAGAAATGTAGATAATGCCCTGTCGAAGGGCAGCATTGCAAAACTATGGCATCACATGGTCCTTTCCACCAGAAAGGTTCCCAGAGCATCATTCGCTAGACTTTTGCATCACTTTTCCTTGCACTCTCCCAGGTTAAGTCACTGGTTTCCCAGCACTCTCTCCATGGAATAACGTTGCACAACTCCAGGGAGGCTTAAAGCATTCTTGGGAAGCACCTGGGCTTGGCCGCTGGCAGATGACATTTCCCAGATTAGACGGCCTGTTGGTCTAATCCAGTACATCCTTGGCTCCGTCCAGGGCAAAAGCCCCACTTCCCTCCCAGATATCGTCAGCCCAAAATGGAAAAGAAACGCAGAGCGTGCGTGACTGCTGAGGCAGCCCGGCCCGCTCACCCTGCCGAAAGAGACGGTGTCCCCGGCAGTGCCACAACGCCTCCCCGCCCCGGCAGCCGAAGCCTCGGCTGCGGCAGAGAAACAAAATAAGGGGTGAGAGAAAGCGTGGTTACAAAAGCCCGGGACGCCCTGTTCCCAACGGCCTGGCTGGCGCTGAGGGAAGGATGGCGAGAGCAGCCTGTGGGAAGGGCGCGTGCCGCGGCCCACGCCCCGCTGCCAGGCCCCACCTGGCACTGACGCAAGGAGCGGCGTCCCTGACAGACACGGCCCGCTCCCCCGGCCGTCCTCCCGCACGCCGAGGGGGCACCAACGGCCAGGCCCAGCTCAGCGCCCCCTCTCCCTTCCCGCCTCTGCTCGGGGTGTCCCGGTGGCTGCTGCCGCCCAAGGTGGCCTCCGGTCATCCGCCACACCTCTGCCAGGCGAGCTGGGCCCGCAAAGGCGCTTCTCTGTGCCCCGGGGCACGGAGCGGCACAGGTCCCAAAACCCCGATGCGGGGAGAAGTGAGGCGAGGACCGAGGTGTCACCAGTCCCGCCCATTACAGACAGGCGTAGGCATGGCACCACTGTGGTGACACTTCGCCCAGTGCCTGCAGCTAAAATGATCTCCGGCGTGCACGTCAGGAATGTGTTTCCCACAAGGGAAAACTGGCAGGGGCCACCACATTCCCCCACCCCCCATTTTAAAAGCGGCAGTGAGGACAAGACCAAGATGAGGCGAGGGTACCTTCACTGAGGACTCCCAGTAATCTCCGTTTATCGCTTTGCTGCCAGACGCAAGGTACAATTCCTATTACAGCTTTCATTTCTATGCCCCTTTGTTCAATTTACGTGCATCAATGCAACTTCACATCGCAGGTGTGAGCTGGAAAACCTCTAACTGGTGCTGAGTCACAGACAGCAGCTCAGCACCAGTAACTCAGCACTTCGGATCCTGGCACCACTGGATCCCGTCACGGCACTAAAGTCAGGACAGACTCCAGCACTGAAACATTACACGCGATCGCTGGAGCCACGTCCACCCCTTGCACCGCGACTCCCAGTGACACCGAAATTTTGCAGGAAACGTCCTGGTGAGCACCTCGGAGGGGAGGACGATTCCTGGTGCGCGTGGACAGCGTGGGCAGGGAAGGACAGAGAAGGACGAAGGAGGCAGGTGCTGCGGGCGGCCGTGGCTCACCTGCGCAGATCCCACACAGCTACGGGGCTGCCTGCGTCAGGAGGGCTGCGCTGCGGCCGTGGGTACTGTCTCCTATGTGCGGGGCTAACAAAAGCAGAAGAGGTCCTTTCAAGGGAAAGGGCCAGCGTTCAGGCAGGACTCGCAGTTCTTTCTCCTGGCACGCAAACGGCGTTGAGAAGAAAATTCCTTTAAACTTGTTAAACTCACACTTTTTCATTTTTTTTTTTTCACTTGAGAATACCTCAAGGGAAATTCTGAATACCTCCCTGTTTGGGTTCATTGGTATTTACATTTGAGCTGCGGTAGCAGAGCTATGTGAATAATTGATTAATGTTCCAGGCAGATCTCAAATAAAAAGAATTGTGTTTCCTCATTGGATGGAACCTGCATTTTTTCCCCCAAATAGTAATTCTCTATTCAGGAAAGCACCCAGTGCTTAATCTGTTAATTTCTTTCCCTTTTCTTTTCTTCTCCAGCCCCCCCCCCCCCAAGAGGGTTGTTTCATTTAGAAATTATTAAAATGTAACCGAACTCGATTTCAAAAAATCATTCTAAAATGAAAACCAGCATTTAGATACTGCTGCACCTAAGCATGGCAATGGTTTCGAGCATTTTCTGCTAAAGCTATTTGCAAATACAATACATTTTTGCTGGCCTGAAGTTGCACAGAATCAATTATCTACGCAAAATGATGTGCCCAGCGCTATTTGAGATTGTTCTCTTAGTATGACATTATTCAGGTAACACTCATGAAAAATGCTGCCTTGACGTTCATGGAAGCAGAAGAGCTTTGTTTGATCAATGCTTCACAGGGTGAAAAAAAGGAGGGCTGACTTTCCTCGCCTGTTGTCAATGCAGCTCCTTTGGAGGCCCTGTCCAGGCAGCCAGGGTGAAGGGGAATTCAGTTTCCATGACTCATCCATTCTTGGGTTGCTGCAGAGACAGCCAGCAAGTGGTCAATCGGTGGCAATTGTCATGGGGAGTTGATGATGTGGGTGCTCAGACCATCAGCATATTTCACAAGAGCCATTCAAAGGCCCTTCCTCTTCAGGAAAGCAGGACCAGAAACTGTCTCTAAACTTGAAAAACTCCGCCTGTATTTGTAACCAAACCCCTATCTCAACCACCTTCCACTGCGTTGCTTATTCAAAAGGGGTTTTTTAGTAATAATTTTAACAATAATGAGAATAAATCAACCAAACCACTAACTGAGTAATATAGCAGGGCCAGGTAAGTCTGAGGGATGTATACATCAGGCAGAGAAAAACCAAGTGTGCTTCAGAGCAGGAATGTTTTAGAGAGTATTGCCGGAGAAGGCATTTTAAAATGATTCCATTTTCTAATCAGGTCTTCTATAAGGCTTCCCCCTCTGGCACATTGCATTCTCAGTGCTCCTTTAAGTTCATAAAGACATAAGAAATATGTTCCACAAAATAGAGAATAACAATATGCCTCAAAAACCACTTTAAGCTCTCTACGCTAGTTCTGGGAGGCTTCCCACAGTCCCATGACACAGCTGGATTTATCTAATGCTCTATCTGAAGGGGCAAGTCTTATTTCCACCAGACCTTTTTTCCAGCCTTTCCCTTGAGCCAGGCCTTCGCTCAGTCAGTAAAAAAATTATCTTTTTTTTCTTTCCCTGGGTAGTTTTAAATCCTTTGGCAGCAGAAAAGATTTGCAGCAGTTTAAAGGGCCAAATATTCAGAGCATCTCTTCCTTGAAGTTCCAGCTTTGCTTTTTGGGGGGGCTAGGAGACACCTTTGATAAGCTTCAGCTAACGTGTGTGTTACACTTGTATTCAGGAGCACGAAAAAAGCAGACATATACCAGGTAATTCCCATGCACGTACCCTCCGCACGCTGCATACTGTGACGACAACAAAACCTTTACACATTGCTGAAGTAGCTCACACTCGTAATCTGGCTGGTTAGTCATACTGTCCCCACCGCTGCTGGAGATAGGCAGGCGTGATGGGAAGGTAAGAAACCAGCAGTTTATGAGTGCAGGGAGAGCACAGCGAGGGTACAATTACTGTCCTGGAAGGCGGAGGCCTCTTTTGCAAGCCAGCTCCATCAGGCTCCTGGGCGGTGGCCTGTGCGCAGCTCTTCAGACCAGCACTAGTCCTGCCTCCTGCGCTGCCGGTCCTGAGCATCTGGGGCAGCGGGAGAGGATATCAAACAAGCGTCCACCAGACACATCAGCTTGAACCAGCCTTTTCAGCTATTCTCTCGGGAGACTCACTTTGTTCTGGCAGAGGCACAGAGAGGGGACTGGGGGCACGGTGCAGGTACCGGCGGCCAGAATCCCTGTGCCACCTCGTTTTCCCACGCAGGGAGAGGGATGTGGCATCAGCAGAGAGCTTGGCCTTCGTGGTAGCTCCCGACTCCCGCCACCCCTCCACAGCCCACCCTCTCCGGTTCCCCAAATCCATGCAACAGAGGCAGACATCTCAAAATACTCCAGGGCACAGTAGGGAAGGCCGGGAAGGTGTGCTCCCCCCGCCCGGGGTCACAGAACGGCAGTGTGGCCCACCATGCCATGTATCGCCCCGGGGAGCTGGATGCTGGGTCTGAATGGGAGCTGTAAAAGGACACTTAGCATCCATGTGCTGGATGGCCCTCCTCTTGTTCCTATGCGTGCATTCAGCACTTGAATCCGGCCTCATTTCCCTCTGAAAGCTTGCATTGCAATTAAAAAACAAACCCCAAGCACTAAAAGCAGGGTTTTTTTAAGAACAATTTTGTAACACAGCAAAATCCAAGCAGGAGTAGGCTCACTTGTGCTAGGTGCTGTACAAATACCAAGGCAGTTCCTGAATGAATGTGGCCCCATATGATCATCTTTTGTCAAAGACATAAAGTGGCAGCTCCGAAAGGCTGGTAATCTTTTTCCATGGTGCTATCCAGGTCTGAAATAAGTGGGGTGTGGTAAATCTATGCTGACGTAAATGAGAGAAGGTGTTTTGAAGAACCCAGGACAGGGAGAGCAAATTAAAACCAGAGCAGTCTGCTGAATATTACAGAAGAAAAGCCTACTCTTTTTTTCTGTTTCTTATTTTTGTGACTACAGAAATTCCCCTCATCTTAAATGAGAGAAAGGAGGCCAGGACACCAGAGCCAGCGTGTTTTGCCACGGTGAACCAGCAGTAACCAAACAAGGAGACCGGCAATATGACTGTGAACCAGCCATCCCAAAGCTTAGGAACTAGAGATTCAGAGCTCCTGCTAGATCAACAGCTGGCCCCTGTCTCTGATACAAGATGAACCCAAACCTCACAGCCAGTTACAACTGTATCTGGGTCAGCTGGGAATGGGACTCGGTACCAAATCACCAGTGGCACCGTTTCTTTCTTTCCTCCAGGCAGTGACAGTGTTTTGGTTTGGGCTTTTTTCCCCCCTCTCAAAGCTGCAGAAAGCTGTGGAGCAGACTTTTTTCCGCTTGCTGAGGACAAAAGCCTCCTCTGCTTGCTGCATTTGTTTGCTAAATAGCATGACAGCCTGTGAGAAACATTCTGAAAAAGTTGTTTGGGCTTGATTTTTATATTTCTCTTCCTCTAGCAAAGTGCCTGCAAGTTCAGTACAAACAGATCAACACAGTCAAGCACAGCTTGTAGCCTAGTTACACACTTCAGCCTGTGCTCTGAACTACTGAGGTTTTGGATGATGTCAGTCTGGTCTCCTGAGGGCTGCTGTTGTCATCAGATAGTGAGGTCGATAAGGCACATGTTGTGATGAGGCATGCTGTTAGGTTTAACCATAGTATCGTGCATGAAGTAGCCAAAAAAGCGGTGCGTTTCCTGGTACAGTGCCTCAATAAGGCGCTCGCTGCTTCATAGGTATTTCCACCACACTGTCTTCTATGTTCAGCACGCAACAGATTGCTGACAGCACTAGGGTTCAAAAATCCAGTTCTCTGTCAAAAACATGTTTGTTTGGGACTTTTTGTTTCTTTTCCTGATCTCAATTTCACTCTTTTTTTTTTTTTTCCGTAAATTTTATTTAACCTTTTACAAAGCTGGTAAAAGCAGGACCCAAAGCAGCTGTTCAGAGCTGGACAAAGTACAGTCAGTTTCTGGAGCAGGGTTTTTTTCCTGATCCCTCCTCTACTACTCCCCCACTGCATTTGGGAAGCACCTGAAATCTAGCACAGCCTGCGAGCTAGGGCCCCTTGGCCCCAGCCCCCACCAGCACTCGTCTCCACGCTGCTCAGATGCTCAGTCCTGAATTCCTGAATTGTGGTTTCTTCCTCTCTTCCTGGTTTACTTTATATTGAATATTACAAATTGGTTTACTAGCAGACCAAATGATAATAGTTCAGGACCAGCTCTGTGTGTCAGAGAGCACTGAAGAGGAGTTTGTACATTGCCTTTACCTGGAGCTGGACTGGATTTTACTTTTTTAGCATTCATGTTTCTTGTTTACTTTTTGTATTTCACTTAGATGGAGCAGGGGAACAGGCTGGATTCCTGGTCACCCCTCATTGCCAGAAGTGGGTAAAGTCATGGCAGTTCTAATCCTACCAGTGGGACAACACAGACTAGATGTGCAAAAACTGAAGTAATTCACACTTCTGCTAGCTCTCGCCTTGTCACAGTCAATCTCTATGCACCAGAAAAGGGGGAATAATGTACTTTTTCAAAATCCTAATTATACAAATTATCACCTTGAACTCCACTGTCTACCGGTTTTTAGTGACAAAAGAGTCCGTTTCACTACCTAAATAAATCCTCTAGGGCCCAGTAGGGAAGTATAGTGCCTGTGTGTTAATGTGGCAGCAAAATCCCGACCTGGCAAAAGCATGATCTGTGCTGTCTGTGGGAGACATACGAGCCCGCAGCCTTAGCAGTGAGGAGGAGAGGTCGGGTCGGACGGTACTTACAGCAGTGCAAGGGCGTTGGGTTTTTTCCATCCCCCAAAGGAGATGAACTCAGCACACACTTTGAACTTCTTCAGGCCTTTTAGACAGTAACTCATTACGAGCTTTTTAGCACATGAAGGATACGAGGTCCTAGCCCTGCAAAAGACAAAGGAGGCAAAGCCAGAGGAAGGCACCTCGCAGGAGCAGAGTTCCTCATTTCAGCAGGCTGGAGGAGCTCGGTGGGCTTCCAGCTTCTCTCCTGACATGGTCCTGCCGGTCTCTTGACTTTCAGTAGAGCTGGCGACCTTCAGGGCCAGGAGACGAGGCGGCTTGTCTACACGTTGGGGGAAATTTAAATCCTTTGGTCTAGCCAGAGGGAGAGGTAGCACACGCCTCGCTGCTCCATCCCTCCCCGGAGGAAGGTGCAGGCAGAGGTGCCCCCAGACAGCGAGCAGCGTGTCACGGCCCTCGGCTCAGGGAGTGGGTGCTAAGCACGGTGGGTGGAGAGCAGGGCGGCAGGCAGGAGGAGGAGGAGAAAGGACCATCTGATCCTCGTTGGCCAGCAGCCCGCTCCTGCCGCTGTGCTGCTTAGGCTAGCCGCGGCGAACCGGCAGCGCTCGCTCTGCCCCAGCTGCCCCCCGCCACCTCCGCTTCCAGAGCCCCCTCGGTGGCCGGGTGGCCACGGCGGGCTGCCCGCTCTCCGCCGCCGGAGCCGGCGATGAGCGTGGCGGGGGCAAAGGGCCTTTTCTCTCCCACGTGAAGCCAGCAGCCTCCCGCCCAGGGCTGGCCCCACGCAGCGGCTGCTCCCTGCCCTCTCCTACCCAGGGCAGCGCTGCCCGCTCCAGAGCTCAAGCCCACTGCAGGCAGGCTGCCGCCTGTCGCACCTTCTGAAGCCCATCTCGCGTTCCCTGTTGCCCGCAGTGCTACAGAGAAAGCGTGGAGTGCACTTTGTATCTGAACCGAACCAAAAACCCTGTCTCACGCCCTCTGACTTTGCCCACCTATGCCTCACGTCCTCCTCCGCTCACTTTCCTGGCGTACTCAAGGCTTAATTGCTTGTGGGACACAGGGTTATGGTCTTATCAGCCCAAGTGGTTTTGATTGCTAATCATGTTGCTTGTGATGGCATAGTCATGCACTGAATAAAAAAAAAATAGTGGAAGAGCAGATAAAGGTCTCCTAATAGGCATGTTGTGGGTCAACCATCTTTTTACACCAATTTTGATAAGGCCTCTTATAAAGATTGTTGGAGGAAATAAATAGCATGACCCAAAGGGCGAAGTTTTTTATTGGACAATAAACCAGTGACATGATAGGAAACAGCGTTACAGGTTACCCCTCCCTCTTGGAGTCAGCAGTAAGAAGGACCCAAGAATCTGCACCGTCCCATCCAACTTGCTGACAGAAATAAAGTGCAGGTACCATTGCTGGAAAAGTGTCTATCTGATATTGCTGGTTGTCCAGCTCATCTACTCCTTATGGGTATTTAGATTCATAGTTTCTGTTTTTAGCAACTAAAATAAGATTTTATTGCCTTTTTTTTTTTCTTGGATACATTAGGCATCTAATCTGTCCTCTTTCTTTATCACAGTTGGAAACCAGATTTTCATTGCTGAAATCCTAACACAGGTCAAGAGCGATTCGTAAAACCAGCCAGCCTGCCTTTCCGCTTCCAGATGAGAGAGATGTTAGAGAAAATATTTTACTTGCAGTACACCCAGAGGTGATCCAACATCCCTGAAAGAGGATCATCACTGCTTTGTCAAGGAGCCTCCTTTTCAGGGCAGAACTTGACTCTAAAATATCAGTGATGTGGTGGCCGCTGGTGAGGGACACTGGATGATTTAGTTGATTTAAATAACTTGCAAGAGTTATTCAGAATGGTGAAGCAGCACACAGTGAAAGGCTTGCTGTACTTTTCTATACTGACCAACACTAGGAAACCAGGCAGGCCAGCTGCTGATTCAAAAGGGAGATGAACATTTGTGACGAACAAGAAGGGACTGTTTCTTTTCCCACTGCATGTTTGGCTGTTGGAAATGACTTGATCAGGGAGGTCACAGGGCCAAACTCTACAGCTGAATTTTTTTAAGGCCGCATGATTTTATGACCACTGTTAAGCACTGTAATTTATGTAAACCAAGATAATGATAAGTGGAAACAAATCAACTCATGTTTCAAAGCTTATGTTCCCTGGGGAGAGGGATGAGCGTCTCTCCTTCAGGAAGGAAAACCAAAGGGCAGGAGCACGGCTTCCTCTGAGCAGGGCGACCGCCCAAGGATCCTGGGTGCTAGGATCCAAGGATTAGCTGTGTGCTAATATCAGAGCTAGATATTATGCGGGCATGCATATTCATACATGCAGCCCAGTGGGGATGAAGTACCAAGAACCAGGCACCCACCACCATCAGGCTGTGTGAGGGGAGCCAGGACACCCCACAGTAACCGGGCAGGGCCCTGGCTGGCAGCACAATGCTGTGACAAGAGGTCGAACTCTGTATCCCATTGTATTCCTAACAGAACCAATGTAATTTGATATAGCGCTTTTCTCCTGTCCTCATCACAGATTAGGCCAGGAAGGTCGAGTTTGCCTCCACAAGAACCAGAGGCGGGACAGCATCAGTGACAGAAGAACCAGGCTGAAAATGCAAGTCCAGGGTGGCTTTAGGACATCCTACTTATGAGCAGACATGGGAAGAGAGGAGTGGAAAGGTCTGGAAAAGTAGATCCCCTGGGAACAGGCTGGGGAAGAGCGCAGCTGGCAAGAAAGCTGAAATGTGAAACCACACGTGCTGTTCTGCACTGACTTCACCTGGAAGTTGGGCTCCAGTCTCGTTAACCGAAGGGGATGGAACACGAAGTTAATGGCCACAAACCTCTGTAGAAGACATTCGGGTTAGGTATTAGGCTACATATAGAGAGGTTAAAATAGCCGGAGCGTTGAAACTCCCTGACACTGGAGACGTTCAAGGCTATCGCTAGACTACTCTCTGTGCCTGAGAGGTGGTTTGAGGATAATGAGATCAGTCCTGTCACAGTGAGGAGTGAAGGTCTGGATGACTCACTAGAAGTCCCTGCCAACCTGGATGATACACTGATAACCCCATGGTCTGTCTGCCTCTGGCCTCCATCACGAGACCGCTGGCCACCCCAGCTGCCTGCCCTCAAGTTCTTACAAACTGCTCACTTTAGAAACGAACTTTCAAATGTTTCAAAAACATCTCCAATTCTGTTTTCACCCACATTGAAAGTGTTTTTCTGGTCAGAAAAGTGCCGGAAGAAGGAAAGTATCTTGGTCAGCAGATTCAGTCTATGAATTCAAAGCCACATTACCTAAACTTAGTGGAAAATGATCTTCTGCAGCTCTCCTAGCTCTTTTGGCTGGGCACCCTCAAGAGGGGGAGAATTAGGTTTGTTCTCGACTTTTCAATCCCATGATACATTTGTAAGTCTAATCATGGGGAAAATGGGGTTATTTGTAAACACAGCACAGCAGATCTGAGGCCAAGAGAAAATAAACAGGGAGCCTCTTTGCACATTTTCAGCGCCGTCCCTTTTCCAAGCAAAAGTGCACTTTTTACACTCTGATGTTGGCCTTGAACAAAACCTTTCCTCATTTCTTGTAACTTCTTAGAAAACCAGGACGTTGCTAGTGCCCAAAAGCCCTTGCAACATCTCCAGAGCTGTGAAACACAATATATTCTCTCCATGTAGCTGTAATCAAGGTAAATCACAATGGCTCCCACATAAGACTGCTCAAGAAATCTCTTTACAGCAAACACAGCAAGAGCTTCAAGAAATAACTTCATTGGCGTTTGTTCCATATTGCTTAACGTCTCCTTAGGGGCCGTGGCTACCATCCCAAACAACATTTCTATGGCTTGCGTGGCTACATCCTTTTCCTGTGAATCAACGTTGGCATCTGCTCATCCAGAGTATTCAGGAGAAATATTTGCTGTTGCCTGGAGACTAAGACAGGAGAAAAAGTATCAGGAGTCCTAAATTATTTTTGCAGCTCTTTCTCTGATACTGTGCCACTGCCAGACAATCCCCTTCACTTAGCAGTTGTATACCTAACAGGGTTTTAAAACCTGTGGAATAGGTACAGTTATATTTGCCAAGTGCCTGGAATACCCAGGCCCACACGTGAAAGGCATCGTGTAGAAGTACAAAGTGCATCTACTACATAGGCCAAGCAGACTCCATTCGTCTTTGTCAGCATCATCATCGCTTGCACTTTCTGCCTTCTCTGGGAGAGAAATAAACCCCCGCAGAGACAGAACGACTCCACTGAAAAACGTCCGACCGGCTAATTTGCCGACCAGTGGTCTGGTAGCACCGGAGGTACTGCAAACATACCGTACCTACGGCTTTGCCTCTGCCCGGCCGGTGTGGTAGGGCTTTAAATACACAGAGAGATGCTGAACCCTGAAATGTTTCCACCGACTCCAGTTGTTAAAACTTTTCACATCACACCGACAACCGCTCACATATGTGGGGGATGAGGAAACTTCCTTCCACCCAGAGGTGCAAGAAAACTCTGGAGCTGGCAGTCACGTGCTCCACACAGCCTTACAACCCGCAGGATCCTGCATGGAAAAATTTCACTTCCATGTGTTGACTAAGTTAATGTGGTGGGGATAGTGGGCGGACATAAAATGAAACTATGAAAAGAGATTAATTTGCAGCTGGAGCCCAGGCAGGGAGAACTCCGGTCCTCTGTTTGCTCAGAAAACGGCAGCTTTGACCAAAACCCGGTCAAAAAGAAGAGGTTAAGGCAGCGGTAGTAAAAAAAAAAATTAAAAAAAATCAAGACCGGGGAAAAAGAAGCAGCAAAAGTTAAGCAAAGCCTCTCTGGAAATTAAGACGTGGAATTCAAAACATTTGCAGTATAATAAACCCAGGCGAGCCCATAAAGCTGCACCAGCCAAAAGGAGCTCTGTTCTGCCTACGAGGAAACCCGAACCGGCGTCACGCCTGGCAGCAGCCGCCCCGCAGCCCCGCTTCCTCCCCGCCTCGCTGCAGAGCTGCCTCGCTCGCGGCCCTCGGCTATGTTTAACGCGGCGTCTGTTTCTACTCTAACCCCTTCAGTTTGGAGGGGGAGGATATAAATCAGCTGCGGAGCTGCCCACAGGGCTTAGTCACAGCAGGTATTGGTTTAGGGTGTCTTAGAGGAGCTTTTTTTTTTTTTGGTCGCTGGAAGTATTCTAGGGAATAAGCGTCGGCTTTGTGAGGAACAGGCATTGCTTAACAGGCCAGAGAGTCTCCAAACAAAGGACATTTTACATCACCGGGCAGAATCATCTTCTAACGTTTTGGGCTGAACTCGGCCTCGAGCGCAAGGGCTGTTCCACGAGTTCCCGGCAGACGCTTGCAGCGTCCCCGCCGAGCCAGTCTCGCCATCCCTCCCGGCGTTCCCAGCCCCAGACCCTCTGCAACTGGTGTCACCCCTTCCTCCCAGCTGAACTCCTTCCCAACACTAGTTTTGCTGTTTTCCTCCTGTTTGTGGCTGGTTCATACCCCTCAAACTGCTTCTGCTATGGGCTCCTCCTGACCCCTCTTCTGTGGCACCCCGGCAAGGAAGGCACCACTCTTCATTTTTTTGCCGTTTTCGCTTCACTCGCCACACTTTTGCCTGTCACCAGAGCGCCTGGTCGCTCATCACACCACCTCCCCACAGCAGAACTGCCTCCTTGACCCCACTGTGGGGTACAAGACCACATGTCTTGATGTTTGCCTGTTGTTATGTAGGGCACGAGGAGCCTCCCTCAAGCACAAGCCCTTCTCTCCCTTCAGGCAGGTATTAGGGCTGTGCTTTTGTGTCAGTGCCGCCCCTGGACACATCTGCAGCCTCCAGCCCCCACAACATCTCCAGCACTGGAGCCAGGAGCCTTTTTGCTCACACACTGACCACTGCACCTTCTCCCAAAGCCTCTTTCTCCAGGCTCAGGCACATGCTAGCTTTCCCCAATGCAGGCCACACAAATTGCAGCAATTAGCAAGTGTAAAGGGCATGCTGTGGTTTTTGCATGTATTACTGCATCTTAATACTCATTCATATCCTTGGGCATAGTCATCAGATAGTATCCAGCAGGCTACATTATCCAGACCTTCCCTTCAATGTCGCTGCTCCTGAGCCCTACTGGAGAGACCCAGTTCATTAGCCTTCATCCATCCAAACACCAGTAGTTAAGAAGTCTTCAGACTCAAGATAGCATGGCTGCTCTCTCACCCTTGCTATCCCCATGCTGTATGGACTTGATCCCTAGCTCTTGCCTTGCTCCCAATCTCTAACGGCGACCCCATCGTTTCCTGCCCCACCGCCATCTCCCCTCTGCTGTGCAAGGCCTGGCAGAGCCCAGTCGTCCCTACCTCATCTGCAACAGCAGCTCCAAGTCCCATTCACAGACCATTACCCTCCCTTCGCAGGAACCGTACAGACTGAAAATTCAAGCCAGCTTGTAACAGTTCTCCAGGCGTACTTCTGCTGTTCCCTGCTTTTCCAAGTTCTTTCCCTCTCTGTCTCCCGGTTTCATGACTATGCTGATGAGGCAAATTCTGTCAGGACCAGGAACTTGGAGCACTTCAGGGTTCTTTTTAAGCAGTATTTTTTGTTACTTGCAATCTGGCACACCATGCCTAAGTACAAGTGATGCTAAACAAAGGTTGGCCAAAACTAGGTAGTAAAGTTCCCAACTGCCTTTAAAACAACAGCAAAGAAACTCTATTTGACTTTGCAGCCCTCACCTACAGAGAAGTTCAGGAAATGAGGCGCCAGCCCCCGATTGCAGAACTGAAGATGTTTGGTACAAAAGCCACATGTAGCCCATAGCAAGGGAATAGCCAATACAGTCGCTGGGACACCCACAGCTGTTGTAGGAAATAGGAAGGAGGGAGGCAGCCACCGGAGTGGGATCTGAACCACCTGGAGCTCTGCAGATCAAAGTCATCATGTTACTCCTTACCAAGAGGCAACTGGCACAGCCAGCCATACACGCTGGCTGTAATTTCCAAAGACAGCTAGACATGTTGAATGTGGATAGCACTAAAGTCACCTGACTTTGAAGCCAAAAAATAAGTGACAGCGAATGCCTGCAGCCCAGAGGCATGGACCCAGTCTTCTTACAAGGAGGCCACAGCCAAGCGTCCATGACTATAACAAAAAGTACATGAGGAATTGCAAGAGCCACCCTAGGTGTCCCCCTGCCCCACAGTAAGAGCTGTGAGGGCAACCTGTAAAGTGCACCAAGGCACAGTCTGCCATGCCACCTTACATGGGCCAACAGGTATCTTGTCCTTGTGGGTGCTTTTCTCTGCCCTGGCACACCAGGCACATCAGGAGCAACTGCACGAGTGTACAGGCCAGCCCTTTCTTCCTGGCCACTCGGAGAGTCCCGTGCACTAAATCAATGAGCCAGAGCATGGAGGAGCCCTCAAGTCAGAGGAACGTGCCAGGAAAGGCTATTTACTTTTCTGAGCCTTGGCTAGGCTATTATCAACGATGGCGAACTGCTAGGGGACACAGATGCTAACCCTATGAGAAACGGCACGGACAACTCATCCATGGTAAATCCAGAGAAGGAGAAGTCCCTCCAGACTAGCTGCTGCCATATACCCAGGCCGCAATGAATGCTCATGGTGTCAGATCAGGCAAATCACTGCATTGCTGGAGGCTCTTCGTGCTCTCTCTCTCTCTTACAAACGATTACAGAAAGTAAACTTCTGATGCTGTCTGTTCTGCTCTTCTCTATCCCCTGCGTGACCTAGCTCAACGTTAGTTTCAAAAAGCAAAACCCTGAGTGATAGAGCATTCATCATTAATAAACTCACAGGAGAAAAATGGTGCTGGCTTCCCAAAACCAGTGCACTAGAAGGACATGGGAAGTACAGAAGTACCGTGGGCGAAGACCTACTTCTAGTTCAGCTTCCCAGTTGTTTGTCATGCCAATAGCACCGTGCAACTAATACAGCTATTTTCTTCATCAATTATTAACTGGGCAAAGACTGTTTGTTTTAAGACCTGCACAGAAAGTCCAGAGAGGAAGCAAGCAGTTTCAAGCTCCACATGCACGCCCTGCGATAGGCTTGGGATCCTCTCCAGATCAGATACGCCTCGCTCTTCAGAGGCCAGCGGCTCGGCTTCCAGCAGCGGGGAAGGAGGCAGGCCTGGGTGCTCGCTGCAGCCACGCATGGGTCTTCCAGGCAGAAGCCCATCTCTCATGTGGCCCCCATCGCCTTTGTGCCCAGGGGCAAGGCTGCAGCCAGCAGAAGCTATCTGAAGGCCGCTGAACAGTACCGGGGCTGTGCCCGAGGCTCTTCTCTCAGGGATCAGCACGCAGACCGCACTGCATGCTAGTTACATCAGCATCTGCCGAGCAAACTCCCCATACGGCTTTTGCACCGTTCATGGGAACCAGCTTCTACCAGCCACGCTCCTCTTCCACCATCTTTCCTCCACCTTTATTGCCAGACCACACAAGAAAGTGTGTTGCACAAAGCCAGCAGCAGGGAAGGTACAGCAGGGTAAGCCTCGAGGTATCCTGCAGCTTTTGCTTGGCAGGAACTTCTCCAACATGAATTAGGAAATGTCTCTCCTGAACATTGAGGCATGTCAAGACAGCTGAAGGACTGGTGGTTCGGCAGCAATATTCCACGCCCGATTTGGAAAAGAGCTGGAACAGTTTCAGGTGGGGAAGAGCACCAAGCTTGCTCCAGAGGAGAGCTCAAGGGTGAAAACACAAGACTTGCACCATGAGCAGCACTGGCAAAGAAGTGTCCCTAAACAAAACCCCTAGCTTCAGAAGTTTCTGGGATTGCTGACTGATACTTCAAGGGGTACGAGGGCTTGAACATGATGGCAGAGTGATCTGTGCGTATACCAAGACTTTGCTGGGGGGCCATGTTCCTCTCACATACAAAATACCAAACAGCCGCTCTACCAAAGCGGAGCAGTACCACTAACACGCCAGACCTGAGATGTGGGAAATCTGTTACCACTTCAACATCCCACTTCAGCTTCACCCAAAACACACGTAGGCCCTCCTTGAGGGGGAAGGAGCTGTGCAGGAACACGGGGCACACAAGGAGCGAAAGCCAATCCAAGGTTTAAGCTACACTGATCAGAAAGAAGTTTGCAGGAACAGACTGAGCAACTCAAGATGGGAGGACTCCGTAAGAGACAGAGAGGGTCAGAGGCCACACCAGGTATTCGCACCCACACGCTTGCAGGGCTGACCCGCTTAATCAGTGAGGAACGATGAAGGGATGCCTGAGCGCACAGTGGGTACCTCAAGGGTCAAGAGGGAAGTATCTGCATTTGAGTGGTTGTCTAAAACCAGGCCCTCGATCTTTGCAAGTAAAACCAGCTCCACTGTCAGTTTCTTGAAAAAACTTGGGGTTTATTGATTTAAACTGCAAACAGTCGTTACAAAAGAGATTCTCTTTTAAATAAACTCACACAAAGAGGAAGAAAAAGCAATGTAGTGAACAGTAACAGGGGAAAAAAAAATTACATTCATTATTCTCTTTGTGCCAGTCCCGTTCACCTCAGCAAGGAAAACTCCAAACTTGGAATACAGAAACGCAAAGACAAACTGTATTTGGAATGTCTTCAGATAGGCACTTTTGAGCCCAAGGCTTTTCTCCTTGAAGAATCTATACAAAAAGAGGAAGAAAAAGGTCTTCCTTCCACACTGTCTCGCAACAGAGCTCAGGTATGTACATTCTAAAGCCCAGGTAGGCAAGACCCAGAGGAGGGGAAGAGAAGAAGAAAGGCAAAGAAGCACATTAACTCAATTTGCAGTCCAACACAAAAAAAAAAGGGGGGGGGGGGGGAATTCTAAAATAAATAATCCAAACACAGTTTTTGCATTTTTTTAAATTAATTTTTCATTTTTTAAAATAAAATAACCAAAAAAAGTGTAAAGTTACAAAAAATGTCATTGTAGTATAATATATTAAACTGTGGGGAAAAAAGGAAAAAAGACACTTCACAATCTTAAGATTAATATGGAAGATCATAATTTAAACATAAAAGAATATATTCTATGGATTCATCATCCCGATAAATATGAACAAAATTAACAAAAAAGCATAGGTTTCGGCAATAAATACGTTTTGATAAGTTAAATAAGCTTTTTTATATTGTTGTGCAGTGACAAGCAAAATTTGCTCTCCAATTTCTGAAAAGTTATACAAAATTAAAAACCCAGAAAAAAATAATAAAAAGCTTGGCGTGAGTGCTCTAAGATAGGTCTAAAGTACTCTAGAGCAAAACCATTAAAGCTATGTCTACTGGAACTTTGTTTACACGAACTTGTGTGTGTGTGTGTGTGTGTGTGGAATGACTTCTGTTGGCCCCACCCCCTCTATTTCTTTATTTGTTTTAAGGTGTCACATGAATACACGGGGAACTTTTAGCACCAAAATCAAGTCTCTCATAGTCCATCTGGTTTTTGTTTTCTTTTTTGTTTCCTTCCTCCCAGTCGAAGTCCCACTCATGTTACAATCTTTGTCCGTTCTCAGCTTTTCTTCCCGCAGACCTGAGCGGATCCAGGCAAGATTAGTCTTTAAGGGGAGGGAAGAAAGAGGACTGGATGTTAACGCTTGCCCACATGCCTGCAGCCTAGCGGAAACTGGCCAGTCAGGAAGGGACTGGGAGAGGGCGATGCAGTACATGGCCAGTGGAGGGAGCTGGATCCGGACATTTCCTGCACATCTGGAAGTGCACAGAGCTGCTGGTGCCCTCTGCAGCTGGAGAGGTAATACAGTCACAGTGAAAGCATTAAAAGGCACTAATTTTGTAAACGTTATTGCTTTTCATCGTATTTTGGCACTTAAGGTTTAAGCCAGTGGGTCTACGGCAGGCAGGTGGACACGTTAACATCCAGCTCAGACTACTGGGGACAGGGTGGGGGGGGAGTTCAGCTTAACATCATAATAGAGGTGGGGGGGAGCAAGAGGAATAACCCCAGATTAGTCATCGGAGATGGAGAGTCTGCTGAAGATGGGAAGACGTCTTGAGGTGTCCAGGATAGGGGAATCTGAGCCGCTGTGGCTGCTGCTGGAGCTGCTCAGATAGCCCTCCTGGTCAGAGAGGGAGTCCTGAGGACTGGGTGGCGAGTCAAACATGTTGGGGGACTCGGACATGGGCCTGAACAAGAAGGTGGTGGGGGAGCTCCCGCTGGGCACCTGCACCCCCATGCTGGGGGCAAAGAGACTGACCAGCTCCTGGCTGGAGAAGGTGAAAGGGTTGCTGGCGCAGTCAGGCAAGGTGGGGGAGCCCAGCAGGTCGTCGGCGCTCAGCATGGGCGGCGGGGTGATGGAAGTGGGGCTGTCCAGCAGCCCGCTGGCGGCAGCAGTGCTGGGGAAGCCGGCGAAGCTGAAGCTGTGCTGCAGGCGGGGTCTGTCGGCGACGGGGGGCTCCCGGCTCCCCGCCACGGCCCGGCGCTCCTCCGCGTTGTGGATGAAGTGGCAGCGCGGCCCGTAGGGGCAGAAGCCGATGGTGTGGAAAGTGCGGCACAGCTCGGTCTTGTACTTGGGGTGGCGGGTGAGGCTCCGCAGCTCGTGGATGCCGTGGGCGAACTGGCACTTGTCGCCGTACTTGCAGGCGCCGTTCTCCTCGAAGGGGCGGCACAGCTCCGTCTTGTAGCGGCTGGAGTTGACCTGTCCCCCGGGCTGCTTCTGCTGCAGCAGGCGCTCGCCACCCTCGGAGAAGGAGCGGTCCCGGAAGCGGCTTTCCCGGGGGCCCAGCATGGGAGCCGGCTCCCCTTTCAGGCTGCTGAGGAGCTGGTTCTGGTGGAACTTGGAGTTGGGCAGGGTGACAGAGTGCCTCCTAGGGAAACCCCCGCCGGCCGGGGTGCCCACCGCCTTCCTGTCCAGCAGGCACCCGCTGACACCCGAGGGGCTGTAGTTCAGCATCTTGTTGCTCTGCGGGGAGAAAGCAAGGGCCGGTCACTGCCACCGCCTCCTCCTCCGGCGTCCCCGCGCAGCCCCGGCAGCCTCCCACGCACGGCACGGCGCGGCGCCCTGCCGCCGGGCGGCGAGCAAGGGAGCCCGGGGAGCGGCGGCCGCCCTGCCCCGACGGCCGTCGTCCCCCCCCCGCAGCAACATCTCCTTCGGCCCCCTTCGCCGCTCCGCCCGAGGGCCCCGGGCCGCCCCTCGCCGTCCCCCCGCGCAGCCCTGGCGGAGGGAAGTAACGAAGCGAGGCAAGCGCCCAGACGCGGGGGAGCCGCCGGCTGCATCCAAAACGGCTCCGAGGCCGGAGCTCTCCCCCGGGAAAGCCCCCCGCTTCGGGGGGCCGGCGGCGAGCGGGAAGGGCAGCGCGCAGCGCCGGCGCCCGCCCCTCCGCTCCCCCCCCCCCCCCGCAACGCGGCGGCGGCTCCCGCCCAGCCCTCGCCGCCCCGCTTCCCCCTCCGGCGGGGCTGGGCGAGGGGCGGCCGAGCCCCGCGGGGAGGGAGCCCGCCCGGCCCCGCGGCAGCGCCGCCGCCCGCCCCGCCGCGCCCGGGCGTGTTGCGGCGCGGCGGCCCCGGGGGCAAGGGAAGGACCCGGCCCCTCCGCCCGGCGCCGCGGCTGAGCCCGCCGGGAGCGCGGGGTGGTGCCCCCCCCCTCCCCTCCGCCGGAGCGGCCGAGGCGGGAAGCGCGGGCGGCGGCTGGGGACCCCGCGGCGGGGCGGCCGCGCTCGGCCCCCGCCCTGCGCCCTCCGGCCCCGGCGCCAAACTTGCTCCCGGCCAGAAAACGGGGCGGGGGGTGGGAAACAACCGAACGCGCACCCCGGAGAAGCTGAAGAGCCCGGCAGGCGGAGGAGCAGCCCCCGGCGGCGCCCTTACCTTGCATAAAACTTCGCTCAGGTCGAAGATGGTGGGCGACACCAGGGCTGTGGACATCTTCGGCGAGCGAGGGGGGAAGCGGGTGGGGCAGCGGCACACAGACACGAGGAGTCACGGCGTGGGTCAGGCACAGCCTCCAGCGCCCCGGCTCGCAGCCTCCCCCCGCCGCCGCCACCAGCCCGCCCGGCCGCCGCGCCCGCTCGCCGCTTCCAGCGGGCTCGGGGAAAGCTCAACTTATAAAGTTTCGGACTTAGCCCAGGAGGAGGAGCCGGCGGCGGGAGGAAGGGGAGGAGGAGGAGGAGGGCAGGGTGATTGACACCGCGACTGAATCACCCGCCCGGGCGGGCGGGCCCAGAAAAACTTTCGGGAGGAGGAAGTGGGGGAAGGAAGGGGGGGGGGGGGGGAGAGCGGCCCGCCGCCGGGGGGAGGTGGGGGCGGGGGGGGGGGTGTTGCCTGCCCTCCCCCGCTCTGGCGGAGGCAGTTGTGCGGGCCGCCGCGCGCCTCTGCGCGCGCGCGTGCGCGGGGCCGCGCGCGGGGCCTCCCCCCCCCCAAACACCACCACCCCCCCGGTGCGGGGTTCGGCGGCATCTCCTCGCCCCCCCCCCCCCCCCCCGTACAATACGAGCCCCGACCGGCCGCCGAGCCCCGCGGCGCGTTTCCCGGCTCGGCGGACTCCCTCCTTCCCGGCCGAGGGCAGCGCCGGCCTGTCCGCTTGGATTTAAGTTGATCGGAGCCGTTTTCGCTCGTCCTCGCGTTTTTGTGCTCGCTGTCTTTGTGTTGATTCACATCGCTTCCCCCCCCTCCCGCCCCCCCCGTGCCTTACTCCTTTTTTCCGATTTTTATTGAAACCTGGCAGGCTCCGCGAGGGGAAATAGCTCACATCCACATTAATTTAAATTGTTAAAATATGGCTTTGCCGTTTAAAAGGGTGTTTGATAAATTCTGCCCTTTCTCCCAGTCCCCAGAACTCGAAACTGTAAAACTGAAAAAAAAAAAAGAAGTAACGTCTCTGAGCAAGTAATGCGTTCCAGATTTTAGTAGGCAAAGTATGATTCATACTGATATTGATATAGCGGGGAGGAGGGGGGAGGACGGCGGCAGTTTCTGCGTTAAAAAAAAAGCAGCAAAACGCTCCAAGGCTTGTCGATGCCAGGGTGCCTCAGCGTGAAATCTGCTGCCCCTAAACCTTTAGCCCCAGCTGGGGCAAGGCTCGCCCGAAATCTGACTTTAGTGGGTGTTCCGTCTGAGGCCAAGCAGCGGCATCTGGGCCCGTGCCCCCACGCAGGCGGGTGAGGGGGGACCCTGCCCCACCACTGCAGACCCTTCCTCCTGCCCCGCGCTCCAGCTTGGCTGGGGGAAAAGAAACCCCTGCCTTCGGCAGCCCAACGCCGACCCGAGGGGCCACCGCACCAAAAACTTCAAACGAATGATCCGCTTCCTCTTCTGTTTGCTTTAGAGTCGCAGAACCTGGACTTTGAGCTGGCGGCTGGTCTTTTTCCCCTCCTTCGGTCTTCAAGAACGGCCAAAATAACCAACCGAGAGAAACGCCCACAGGCTCCGGCTATTCCAGATCTCTTTTTTTTTAATATATATATTATTATTATTATTATTATTATTTACTTAAGGCAAGCAATCAGGTTCCTCGAATTTCCTTCTCTTTCTAGTTTCTTTTTTTTTTTTTCCCTTGCCTTGGCCAGGAGCGAGGAGTAACCAGGGGAGAGACCAGCCTATTATTTTCTGCAGTTGTTTACTCATTCTGTAGATGGTGCTTGTTCCCAAGACTCTGAGCCTCTCTATAATTAAACCCATTTTAATTGTTAGGTTAGAAACGTCATTTCGGGGACTTTCCAAGAGTTACCGAGAAAGCCAGCCGAGATAACTATTTCGCTACTGAGTCGCTCCCAGCCCGGTTTTCGCCCCGATTCCTCCCGCCGGCCGGCCACGGCGTGAGGCTGACCGGAGGGCTCAGAGCGGGAGAGCCGGGGGGCCGCAGCCCCGCCGCCAGCACAGCCACCTTCCCCCGCCGCTTTTTGCGTTCTTCCCTTGCCCCGTGTGCATTTGTTTTGGAAACTCGGGGTTTAAGGTTGCACATTTCCACAGATCGAGTGGCAAAGGCTGAAGCCGAGGAGGAATTTTTTTCCAGTGATTTAGCTTGGCAAACCCCGACTCCATGGTGGTCTGCTTTGCATTGGCTGCGCACATGCTCAGATCAGGAATTTAGCTGCTCGCCCCACCTCGTGGCTAAAAGTCAGAGCCCTCCGGGCCAGAGTGGGAATTTGTGTGGGCATGAATTCACACCGAGCGGAGGAATGAAAAAATGGGAGCCTTGCACCTCCCACCAGAGCTGTGCCAGAACTTTGATAGATGCAAATGAATAAAGATAGGTAAATGAATAAATGAAAGTCAATTATTAAAGAAAGAAGATTACTGAAAAAGTGAATGAATGCAGTGCCATGCTCCCTAGCCTTCTCATGTGGGTTGGTCCGTCCAGGCCCAACACGTTCCATTTGGGATACTACAGATGGGCCTGGGAAGCAGGAATAAATGTCCAGGACTTCCCAAGCTCTTCCCAAATCTGTCCTCAGCACAGGAGCAGCTTCTGGAGCATTCTCGTTATCTGGTGCCGGTGCAAGCAGATGCTAAACTTGTCTCAAAATACAGAGGGATGAGGTTCTTCATCAGACCTGTGCACACATTTAACAGAGAAATTAAGAACCGCTTTCCCGAATGAGAGCTGAAATGGGCCAGAATGGCCAGAAAACAGGGAAGAAGCAGGGGGCAGCAAATGAAATTATAAAGGCAGGAGGCTTAAAGGAGTACTTTTTCCGATCATGTGTGTGTGTATAAAACTGTGGGCTCGTTGGCACATGATGCTGTGGAGGTCAAAAGTATAAACGGGGTCAAAAAAGCAATTCGACAAATTTATGGAGGAAAAGTCCCTGGAGGTTTGCTAAAGGCAAAGGCAGACCTCTGTGGCACGGTGCTGGACAATGCACAGCAAAATATCACTCTCTCATTCTTCCGTTTTTTGCCCCTAAGCGTTGGCTGCTTTTGGAGGTAAGAGGAAGGCCACAACAGACCTTTGATCTGGCCCAGTTCAGTTACTTCTACATAGTTAGGGTCTACTTTTATGCTTTATACTCTGTCTAACCCTGCTGGGCTTGGAGGTGCACCTCACAAACTTGGGATTAGCTCTGCAACGTCCCATTGTTTGGGCCAGGCAGGAGGAGGTCAGCACTGGGAAGTACCAATGGGCACTATCTTGTCCCCAAGCCGCTGGGCATGGGTTTACACGCTGGCCTCTGCTAAAGGCTGGAGAACAGTCTCACGGGGTGGCTGCACTCCTAGCCCAGTTTAACTCCCCGTCAGGGTAATAAGAGGTTCCTTTGAGCACCAACTACAAACTGAATCCAAGTGCCAGCTTTGCCACAAATGTGTTTGGTGATGTTACAGCTCCCATAGCAACAGAAGAAGATTGCTATCTTAAGACACCTCCACTTATCTTCACCTGGAGCCGTTCAGCAATAGGAAGCCTGCAGGTCTGCTTGCGTCAGTTAGAGTTACTGAGCAAGAGCAGGAGTGCAAAAAAGCCTGAATTGTTGAAAACAAGGTGGGGGTGAGGGTGGTTTGGTTTGTTCCCCCTCCTACCGCCCAGTTCCCAAAGTTTCCAGCTAGGAAAGGGAAGTGCTTTCATCACAAGCAAGGTTTTCCCCTGTGAGTTTTGAATGAGTTAGGCATTTCGTTTCGCCGCTCCCATGGGAATCTTCAGGTAAATAGACATGTCTTTTCTGCAGAGGTGCTCCAATGTACGGAGGCTGGGGACAGAAAAAGGGCAAACCTCCTGCCTTTATTTCTGCTGGGACTGTAAAATGAGTCGAAGCTTTCTGCAGTCGCTGTTCTATTCATATCTTTTGGGTCCAGTGCTATTTTTGTTGGCTGTGCCCCTGGAGGTGGAGATGTGGAAGTGCTTTTCTGCTGGTCTCCGCAAGCAGTTGTAGATGTTTCCTCCATTCCAGGCACCTCCTCAGACGCTGTGGCCTTTCAGGGGGAGTAGGTGGATGTCAGCGTGGCCGTTCCCCCCCTGCCCCTAACTTTCTAATCCTCCTTTTATTTTGGCCTTGCGCTCCTTCCATGGAACATCTCTGGGTAGCCACTGGGAGGTGTGAATGGCTTGGGATGGAAACCACAGCTTGTAGGTACGCCCTCTGCCAGGCTTTTCTGGCACCCGAGGAAGCCCGGCCTCCGCCTGCTCCCAAGCAAGAGGGATATTACCAGCTGTTCAGTGAGAAAACAAATTTGCAGAGATACAGGAAAGTGTGTTAAGGTGGTGGGAAGCAACGTGAGTGAGATTCCTGGCAGCTCGGGTATGTAAACATTCATAAAATAGAGAGAGTGTGTGCATGTGTGTGCTTTGTGGTGGCAGGAAACCCAAGAAGCTAGCTCCATTGTTTTTGCTGGAATTGGTAGCAACGATGCCAGACAAATGTTATAAGCCCTTAATGCTCCTGACTTTACACCTGTGAATGACCTAAAGACCATCCAAGGCGATCTAAATTGCGGGACATCTTTACTAATTAGTAATGGGTTTGGAGATCTGATTTGGTTGTTCATAAAGAGGGTTTTCTGTTTCTCAGTAGCTCAGATGCTGGGCTACCTCTAGGGAAGTGAGGGGAGTGGGAGACAGGAGGTGGAGGTAGTGTGTGGCCTCTTCTGAAAGCATCACATGGATGTGACTAGCCTCCCACAGGTTTAGCACTGGTGGCACTGACAAGGTACTGCAGTGGAAAAAGCAGAGGTGTCCTTTTAGCAGATGCGGGGTAAGGAAATTGGCTGAACTTAATGGATCTAAGTTATAATTTCCAGTGGAAATACTAATGCAATTAATATGTTTCCACATAGCAGGACAGCAAGCCCGTGCTAGTGTTAGCTGTTTGTCATGACTGCTCAGGCGGCTGTCCCAGCCACGTCCCGGGGTCCGTCCAGCTGCCCCCAGACACGTGCAGCCTGTGCTGGGGGTGGGAGCAGGGCCGAGGCACAAATCAGTGTGGAAAATAATAGGTTTGAGGGGCTGGAGTAAAAGAGCATCACCAGGACCGACTGCTGCATGGCTGTGGAAAGTGAAGGTGCCTGAAGAGGAACCTCTGCCCCCCTGCCCCTGGCCTGGGTGCGGGGCTGTCACTGCGCCCTGGCTCCCCGGCAGGGCACCCACCAGCCTGCCCGGGGTCTGCACACCCTGTCCAGATGCAGGGCGCAGGGCTGGAAAGCCCAGCAGCCCCCTCCCACAGCGCTGCAGACCTCCCTGCTGCCCACTCGCTGCTGGCACCCACCACCTCCTGCAGAGAAACCTCCCTTTTCTTATCGGGGTTTGCCCGTTCTCGGTGAAGTTGCAAACCCTTTAGGGCAAGGAGCAACTCTCGTCTGCTCTCTCCTCCCTGAGCACGCCGCAACTGCGTGAAGCTGGAGGAGGGATTTCCATCCTGCCAGTGTGGTAATGGGAGCGGAGAAAGCACCCCAGCCTGGCTTCAGCAAGGTGAGGGATGGAGCAAGAGATGTTTCGCCCCACTGGTGGAGGAGAGCCGTGAGGCAGCCATCGAGGAGACCAGCGTGCCATTCCGCTGCAGGTCCCCGGAGCAGCACCCCGTTCCTTCCCAGCGGAGAGCCCACCCGCATGGGACAGCCTGCGCAGCTGGTGCTGGCACCCTCTTTCCTCCAGGTCACAGCCAGGCACGTGCCGGTCCCGGGGTACCCAGCATCCCTGCTGGGCCCAAACTCAGGAGCTGATTATGGTGTACAGCAAGGGCACACCTTCAAATAGGTACCTCTAACCTGGCCTAGTCTGCTAGGGCAGAGAGAAGTCAAATACCTCTCACCTATACGAATTGTTGTTCAGGTTAAGGGAAGTGCCAGAAGCTTTAAGGAGGCTGTTGGCAGTTTCCAGAAAAAAAAGCAAGTGACACCTGCTGCACATCGAAACAGCAACTGGCCTTGTATCGATAGGGTGGTTAGCGCATGAAACAGGAGTGATCAGGGACATGGGAAGGCACAGATCTCAGAAACCAGCACAAATTCCATGTTTTTTTCAATCCTGCTTCCATGCTCCCAAGCCCATAGACAGCAGGGCGATAACGCAGCACAGTGATTTCTGTTGGCCTCTGCCCACTTCCAGCTGGAGCAGCCCTGGCTGCTGATTTATTCAGCAGACGTCAACGGTGGAATGTTTCCATGATTTTTCCCTCCAAAAGAATGTGCTAGGACTAAATGCTTTCACCATTCCTTTTTTTAAGGAGAAAGTCTAAAACTACTCGGGACCCTCTCGGATTGTGACATTTGTCTGACATGCAATGCTGGTGTCAGAAGGTGCTGCTTGCTGTGCTGGTGGCAGCTCACCTCCAATAGGCCCGGCTATAACGGTCTAAAAAATACCATTTTGGCCCTTCATGGTGGAACTTGTCATAATCTTGTTTCCAAACACACGGGTTGCACTCCACACTTCTTACAGCTCCATGAGATATTTGCATCAGGGAGGCAGCTTGCTTTGCCGCCTATCCCATTCCATCAAAACACACTTTTAGTACCAGGCAGGAAGCCAAGGTCAAGTCTCCTTTTTTTTTTTTTTTTTTTTTTGTTCCTCCTGCCTGCTCTGAATACATTATGATACAGACTTCAGTTCCACTATTATATCTTTTCCCACAAGACCGTTGCCTCATTCAGACCACAGCAGGGAACATGCTTTCATCTCTGCCAGCTGGGCATGGCTGGAGCATCCCATGCCCGTAGGAGCTGTGCAGGGAGGACACGGAGGCGAGGCTTTGCAGATTCCCATGCACAGAGGACAGAGGGGTTTGGTCAGGTCCAAATCTGGGAGGGCATTTCCAGGGAGCCTCTCCCACTGCCTCCTTTTTCAGGCGGGTAGTGAAGGACGCTGGTGAAGATGGGATTCATCTCACCTGATTTTAGGTGCCTAAAAGTTAGGTGTCTAAACCTAATTAGTCAGACAGGCTTGCTGCATAGTCAATGGAGACAAATAGGCACCTCTAGTGTGTGATTCATCTCACCTATCTTGAACATTTATCTTGAGCAGGGCTGACTCACTCCGCAGCCAAGCACCTGCTTCTGTGACTGTAAAGGCAGTCGGCAACTTGCTGAGGATCTGACAACTACATTTTGGATGTTCCAACTTAGGCAAGGTGAGTGCTACTCCCAGCTGCGGCAGTGGCTGTGGGAAGCATCATCATTGTGCTCCAGCTTGGGCCTGCTTCCCCCAATTTCCCTCAGAGAGTCCATTTCCAGCCCTCCCCAAGCAGGGCTGGGTTTTAGTCTGTCCAAATCCCATTCTCAGTCCTTATCACATTATCAGACCAAGTTAAATATTTATAAAGCACCTGGGGGCAGGGTCCATGTCTTTCTCGTGTTTGTATATTCCCTCGAGGAGCGAAGACCCTGCGCCGGTTGCAACCCTTTGCGGACTGGTGCAATACGGCACCGTGTGTCCCTGCGCCAATCTGCAGGTCTTGACGAAATGCAGCCGGGAACACAAAAAGAGCTCACGGACATTGGGAAATAAGCAGGAGTGAATCATAAGAGTCAGGAGAAGCAACTAACATGTGGGAAAAAGGCAAATGTGCTACCTCGGCAAAAACATATAATAAGGAAGTATGTAATAATAATTATTGTTATTGTAATATGGTCTGGGTGAGCATTTGGGAAAAAGATATCTAATAGCTGACAAGCAACGTGGCTCGGTTTGTTTTGATCTGAAATTCAAACAATGGTTGTGTTTATAAGGCAATAATACACAGGGCACAGAGCACTGGCACCACACCAACTATGCACTCCCCAAGTCGGGTTTATATAGGTCATGCCAAACAAATAATAGTGTTCTTCAATATAATTACTGATTCATTACGGAGAGAGAATGTAATCGAGTCTGTTTGGATTTCAGGGAGGCGTTAGATATGGTAAATTCATACATTTGAACTCGGATTGGGAAGGCTTTGTGTGTTTGCCTGGTTCTGCTCCTCTGGGAGTCAGCGGTAAAATTCCCGCTGCAGCCTGCCCCGGCGGCACGGGAGCCTCCCCGCCGGCTTCAGCAGGCGCTGGTGCTCCCGCTGCCCTTTGCGGACTC
Organism: Haliaeetus albicilla; assembly: GCF_947461875.1. Classification (NCBI taxonomy): domain Eukaryota; kingdom Metazoa; phylum Chordata; class Aves; order Accipitriformes; family Accipitridae; genus Haliaeetus; species Haliaeetus albicilla. The sequence continues at coordinate 38,221,565 of NC_091487.1, forward strand.
TCTCAGTGCCCTTTGAAGCGCTTCACAGGTAGATTGGGAAACTAAACTACTGCTAGACCAAGACCTGGATCCAAATGTGCTGGACCTGGCACTTAGCTCAAGCAATTGCACCTGCCCCATCAGCTGCCCTAGATCCCAGGGGCACCCCGACCCCTCCACTTCTGAGCCTCCTGGTCCGTGCTCTGCTTCTGTATGTGTGTCTTCGCACATATTATTCCACTGTTATTTCAGGGGGAAGCGGCAAAAGCCAGGTGACAGGATGGCCAGGTGGTGCCCACCAGCTCCCTGGCCTGATGCTCGTGCTTGGCCATGGGTGACTTAAACCAGGGTGTCCTCATCCTGGGAAGACATCTGTGGGGTTGGGCAGTGGTGAGGCCGCGCTGCCACCCACCATGGCGAGGGGGTGCCACCACCACTTGGGGCATCAAAGGAGAAGAGCCAGGCTCAGCTGGTGGTGAGGGAGGACCAGGGGGGCTGCTCTAGCGGCTTTTGGATGGCTCTCCCATGTGGCCTTTCCCGGGACATGGGCAACTGGCATTTCGGCTGCAGTGCTTTGCTTTCCCCAGGAAGACCCGAGCAGCCCCGCACCGGTCTGAGGTGTTTCCCTCTGGCCTCTGCCCTGTGCATGGGGATGGATGATGGTGCCCACTGCGGCGTCCTCAACACCTGGCACAGCGGCCAGTACTGCTGACAAGGCTTTGCTCTGCATAGCACCGGGACCCAAGGGCTTTAGTCAGGAAAACACAACCTGTTGTGGCACAGCCATGGAGTCAGCACCTCTCTTCTCCATCACCAGCCCTGCTGCTGCTCCCCACAGTGCAAAGGGCAGAGCCCCAGCATCCTCCCTCCTGCCCCGCTCCGGGGAGCAGCCGCATTTTTAAAAAAGGCTGGACTGGGCACAGCACGAGGCTTCTAGGAAAAGGGGGGCCATGCCAGTCGTGCTGACGGACCGGCACCCAGCGGAGGGAGCACTGATGGAGCACTTTTTTGCAAAGCTAAATCATGCCACACTAGTCAGTTGACTTCTGTGAGCCTCTGAAAAAGCTGATCAGGAACAAGAAGGGACTATAGTAAATACGCGTTTTCAAAAGGTTTTTTGATAAAGGCCTTTCCAAGAATGAAACAAACTTGGCAGCCGTGGGATGAAAAGTCCCGTCATGGATTGAAAATTGAGTCAGAGCTGATAGGAGGGTGAAAAAATCCATTAAAAGTAAATGGCCAGTGTTCCAGCAGGGGAAAAAAAGCTTACTGGGTTGGGAGTGGGTGGTGGGGCCGCACCAGAAGGAGATGAAAGTGGCCCTCCAAATACCGTTTCAAAAAGCAGAAATGGAGGAAGAGGGATAGCAGGGTAACGGTATTTGCTGCCAACAGAGAACCATGTATTATAATGGCAAGCAAGGGTCAGCAGGGCTGGGAGGAACTCCAGAAGCTTCTAACTAAACTCAGAAACCAAACCACAATGACGGAGAAAGTTCAGTGCACACAAATGCCAAAGAAGCCGTTTCAGAAGAAATTGGGCAAGCCTCTTGCTCTGAATTAGAAGTTGGCTTGCAGGGGTCAGCAGTGGACATGGGCAATGACTGTTCAAGCATTGTGTGTAAAGGACCTGCACCATGGGTCAGCATGAAAAATATGTCATTGTATAACCTGGTCATACATCACAGTCTATGTCTGCTTGCCCACTTCGAAGCAGGACCTAAAGAAACATTCTAAGACAGACCATGCTGAGTCAAGGTCAAAAGTCCACCAAAGGCAGCATGGAAGAACAGAAACAGGATCAAAGGCAGAGCTGGGTGGGGGACTCTTTTTGTGGAGGGAGATTGAGGAGTATAATATTATTTTGTTTGCACCAGGGAAGCAGAGGGCTACAAAACAATGGTTCCCTTTAGTAAAAACTGGCTGATGCTCACGGTTTATTTGTGCCATGCAAGTTGAAAGGAAAGATGTAAAGGTGCTTTTAAAAATAGTTGCAAAGGAAGCTTGTGCTTTGCCACCGGTCTGCCTCTCAGTACTGTTCCCCACTGGATGCGATCTGCTGATAACTCGTAGCTGGCCTGAACTCAACTCTGCAAGCCAAGCCACCCGTAGCAGCATACCTGCTCTGGCTGAATTGCTGAGATCCACTTTTGCAGAGGCTGGATGCAACTGCCTGGTGGGCAACGTCCAGCCCCAGGCAGCAGCTGGTGAAGCCCAGACTGTGCACTGAAAGCCTGCTCGACATCAGCGGAGCAGGGACCGCACAGCGGGGATGAACACAGTCCCTGGCAGGCTGTGGTGACACCAATAAGAAATGGAAGGGGGTTGTGTGTGTAAATAATTTACTAGTATGACCTAAATGCTCCTGGGACTTTGTTTATTTTTATGAAGTCAGTAAAGAACCACGCGGATTCTGAGACTGGAATTTGGGGACTAGAGGCTGAGAGGGTGACACAGAGCAAAGGCATCTGACCCCTCCATGCGGGAAGGCAGCTGGGCTGGGAGCGGAAGGCTGCCTTCCAAGTTCCCAACTTTTTCTGCATACAGAAAGCTTTGTGGAGAAATGCGAGAGGGAGAAATGCCACATATCTACAGGTGGCTGCCCCAGAGAGGTGAGACCTTCACCACATGCTCTGTGGAGGGACCAGGGAGGGGAGATCGTTTGCTGGATGATGCCTGTCACGTATTTCAAGCAGGGTTTCTTGCTGCCACCAGTGCTGCGCTGGGGCACTGAGTCCATGGAGAGGTAGGCTTTTGGCTAAGAAACAAAAGCGAAGCCTGGACTAATTGGTGTCAAAGAAGAGCTAATCATGTTTGTCATGAGAGCAGAGATGGTGGATGTGGTGTCTTACAGTATGGGTAACGAGCACTGATGGGAAGCCATGATGCCCTGCTCCACAGCACAGTTTCCTCAACGTTGCCAAGCCCAGGCGGTCTTGGAGATAAAGAGCAGGGTGCTTCCTCTTTACAAGCCCTTTGCTTTCTGTAAGGGTGTAAGAGATGTTGCACACATGTGAGACATTGATTGCTGGCTACTGGAGTTGTAAGAGGAAGGCTGCTGCTCCTACTTGTTCATACTTTTTTTTTCTTTAAGAGTCTGCTCCATAGATCATGTGGTTCCAAGAGAATCTTATCTTTCAGTTAAGAGAAGCATACTTCTGCTAGCTAGTGCAGAGAAAAATATGAAAACTCTGGAGCCAAAAACTAAAGAGTCAAAAGGTAAACATACAGAATTCAACATTATTGTTTTTAATTTTTAAAATTATGTTCTTTAGGTGATTGATGATATTTTGGAACCCGACCGTCAAACATTTGGGATTAGCTGTCCTGGAAAGTAGAGGACGTTGGCCCTCTAGTGCCACTTGGGAAATGCCAAGATCCCAGCCCACAGCTCTGCGGGGGAGGTGTTACTTGTCAAGTACCTAGAGCTTAATCAGAAGTTTGGGACCACCTTGCAGTGTGGTGGGGGGGTGTGTGTGCCAGGTGTCGGTCAGGGAGAAAAGCAGATCAGTTTTTCTCTTTCAGCTCTCCTGCGTGTGGCCAGTCCAGCTGGATAATAGGCCCCTCAGTAACTCCTAGCAGCAGGAAATTCCCCTTCAATGGCTACCTGATGTCCTGTGTGAAATGAGAGTTCAGCCAACAGTACAGGCACTTCTTAGTGGACAAGTATCCACAGAACATCATTTCTACAGCAACTGGTGTCTTCGTGTCTGCCATGACTATTCTCCCTGCCAGCCCAGCAGAGAGGACTGAAATTACTTGGAAATAAATTTCTCCATCAAAGTATCCTTCCAACTGAAGCTTTGCACTGCCCTGCTATAACAGCACATGCACAGCCTGTCCCGCTTTGTTTCTTGCTGTAGTTTATCTGTGGATGGACAATTGCTATCTCTAGGCCTACAGAGTGAGCATTGTTAGACATATTAAAAATCTGGAAAAAAAAAAAAAGTCTTCTAACTCCAGAATTCACTGCCTTTCAGTTTGTGTACATCTAGCTGAGAAATTGTACCCACTAATTGTTACTCAAGTTTGCAGCTGATTGACCCACCAGTACAGTGCTGGGATGCTGGGTAGAGTTGTGCAGCTCCTCCCAAGTTCAAATGTGTTCAAGGTGCACAGCTCAAAGATGACCAGTCTGTCACCTCTAACATCACTGGTGGATCAAAACCCCACAGATTCAAGCAGTGATGTATATGACAGTGTCTGTTGTAAATTCAGTTGTTCCAAAATGCAAACCAGAATTTCTAAGTGCTGCTGAAATGGTGAAGATCCACTGAGGAGCCAATGTGGGGGTGGTGGATGGCAAAGGCTCTTTTGGTGGAACTATTCAAAAGGACAAGTCTCCTGACAAAGAGAGGGCCCCACGGTCACCTGCAACAGTATAAGCAGAATGGAAAGCAGCAGCAGCAAAAGCCAGTAATGCACCAAAAGCTAAGTGTCTGGGCTAAATCAGGCCAATAAAAATAGCTGCCAATCTAAGCCATGTTTCCTGAAGCAGTTGAACCCTCAGCCACAAAGCTCGTCCCAGGAAGAAGGGCTGTTGCAATGATGATACTATGGAGGGGGATAGTTCTACCTCATAGCTGAGCTGTATACGGTTATGATCCGTTTGCATTTGTGAAGTGCATGCTTTTCCACCTCTCTTTAGTACCAGAAAAAGCAAAAAAATAGGTGTTTCTGTACACGTGTGCACTGGTGAGCACATGTACTAGACTAGGAAGAGTGTGCGCGCGCGTGTTTGTGCTGGCTTAAGGAATTGTGTACGTGCATGAGAACAAGTGCTAGTGAACATGTGAACAAGACACTGAGCAGCGGCCACCACGCAGCTGCGTGTGAGCATCCTAGACTGCAGAAGGAACGGCGTGCGCTGGGACGGGTGCGGATTGCGCAAGGGCGGGTAGGGCTGTGCGAGCGCTCGCTTATCCGAGCTGTGGGGAGCGTGGGTCCGTGCCGGTGGGAGGGCAGAGGAGCCGCAGTGTGCACACAAGGAAGGGAAGGGAAGGGACAGGGCAGCGCGCGGGGCACCGTGCTGCTGGAGGGGAGATGCAGGAAGGCTTTTTCCCGACTGTTTATACAACACGGTTTGGCTCAGCAAAGAGTTAACAAGGTAAAGAAGAGTCTAGAAGGGCCCCTGCCAGCTATAAACAGAGCGATCAGCGTACACAGGATGTGGCAAGCAGCTAAAGGCGTCCCGTTATTAACTTCACTTTTATTTCAAGGGGATTCACTTCTCTGTTCTGTTTCCCATTTGGGAAGTGAAACCTAAGACCATGGTACCATTAAAAAAAAATTGGTCACAGCTCATTTGTTTTCCTACTTCATTCTTTCTTTTATTTTAAAAAGTTACTTTGCTTTTCCTTGAATGGAATTTATTGAAATTGCTGGTAACACATTAAGTCTTCACTCTCTGTTGCTCTCCTAAGGAATTACCTCATTTGCTCTCATTTGAAACTGTTGACTCTGAGGGGAGTGTTTACACCTCACGGTGCGCTCACAGTATGGTGCAACCCCGAGTAGAGGGAACAACACAGGTTCCTCCTAAGCACAGCCAGAGCCAGCCTGCGCACTGCTCACAAGGTGCTTTGTAAACATTTATTCATTCTTGCACACACACTCCCTTCCCTCCCCCATCAGGTGAGGAAATGTGATTGTCACCGTTTCACAGATGGAAGAAGTGAATGCAGATAGGTTTGGTGACTCACCCGCAGCCACTGAGGCAGATCTAGAGCTGAGGTCTTAAGCTCCCAGCCACTTAATTTAACCCAGCAGGTCACGTTCCCACCCAGGGCTGACAAGATAGGTAGTGCCAGCTCCATCTACCTGCCACCCACTTGTCCTGTGAAGCAGTAATGCTCATCTCCATGTTTGCAGAATGAGATCAGATTGCTGTGGCTTACTCCATGGGATGGTGTCATCAGAGCGCGATATGTTATTATGATATCATGATGTTATTATGCCTGAAACTAACGCAAGGCCATGCACAGAGCAGAGGTAGGCAGTTGAAAATCAGCGACCGTGTGCTCCTCAACCACATCACACACACAGTCCCTGTACCAGGGTGTTGGTTGATCCCACCACACGGCAAGGATCTGCAAACCGTCTTCATGCTGGGCAGGGTCCCCCCACAGTCTCTGTTGGGGCCTGGGTTCATTTCTGCCCCATGTGGTCCTGGTGCAAATGACTGAGGTAGGAAAGATAGCTCTGTGAGGCAGTGGAAGGAAAATGTTTGCCTCTCCATTGGAAATGGCTCTCAAAGCACATGGTCAGTAGATAAAGATCATGGCCCCAGTTCTCCAGTGAGGCTGTTTGGTTTTGAGTGCTGAGCACTTAACTGGAAATGAAGCCTCCTAAAGGTGGTACAATACAAGCTCTCGGGAAACCGAGCCTTCAGTGTCTCATCACGGCTGAACATCCAGAGCCACATGTTGCCACTGTCTGCTTCTGCTTTGCTATTTAAAATGCTCGCCGACACTGTTATCCTCTCCCACATAGAATCAAGAATAACAACAACAACAATAAAAAAACCCTGCTCCTTATCATCTTCGTTTGCTTTTCACACTGTTTACACGGGGCATGATTTCACTCACGTCCAACTCATCGCAGGCGACTCAGATTACTCAGTTCCACTTTCTGAGACGGGCTCTCGTCTGGCTGGCTGCTGCGCAGGCCCCGCAGGATGCTGCTGCAACCGGCCTCACGCTGCTGGAGGGGAGGTTAGCTTTCCCTGCACAAATCTTAACTTTCATTTTTAACGAAAACACTTGGTATTTTCTTCTTTGGAATACAACCTTTGTAACAGGTCGTTCCAATGAAGCTGGTGTTGCTTTTTGCCTTGCCATGTGCAAAACTTGTTTCCGTTGCCATGATGAAGTTTGCAGAAAGATCCTCCTTGATTGCTGCGGGCTTTGGGCCCGTCTCTCAGGGGCTGTTACCGCACCTGTTGAGAGCGACAGCAAAACGCCCACTAATTTTGAGGCGTGAGAGATTAGGGTCTCAGAAGTACTTGGGAGTGGGAAGGGAATGTGTTTGAGCACCTGGACTGTTCAAAGGCCTCCCTACATCTCTTCCTACCATGGCGTGTGGTTTTGGTGTGCGCTGGGACTTTACAGTTGTAGGGAAATGGAGAGGCAGAAGAGTCGTGAGCATCTAGAAGGAAGATGGCTCACTCTTCTTCCTCTGGCCCTCCTTTAATGACTAAGTGCCACCCAGACTGTGACAGAGACCTGGGTTGTAGGGAGTCACGACAACACCTTTCTGGGTAGTTGTCCCTGGAGTTGAGGTTTCCTTTCCTTACTGAGGGTTAAATGGGAGTTTTCAGGACGTGGAGAAAGGCAAGGTGGCCAGCGCTGTGACCGGTGGCAGGAGAGCATGGGCTGGTGCATGGAAGAACCTCGAGTCAGCACCTTTCGTCCACAGAAACAGAAGACCCTCTGTCGTTGAACTGGCAGAGAGTTAATCTCATAGTTAAAATATTACTGGGCTCTACCTGCTCTTATCCTTCCACAGTGCAAGGGGCAAGGGGCTTAGGAGGTCAACTGGCTAGTACCTGACAGCAACTGAAGGGACGCAGTCAAGGCCCAGAATTTGACCTGTGCCTCCTTGGTTAGATCCTTTTCCACAGTTCATGTCATTCTTTTAGAGCCCTTGTTCACGCTTCAGCGTGTTTTGTGCTAAACAGAACAAAGTAAAAACCCTGCGGAGAAGAGAGCCCAGGCCAAAGCTAGGTGTGTGCAGTGCAGGCTTCCTCAGCTGTCCTGCAGTGACACAAGGGTGCACAGGGTGCGCGGGAGGGCAGCCGCGGCATCGCTGGCTGGTAAATGAAAGTTGAGCCCTTAGAATGGTGCAAAACACGGTGCCTAAATGTCAGGAGTCCCCAGTGAGGAAGGCAGCTCTGCCAACTGGGAGAGACAAATAAAATGACTAGTTGAGGAGTCACAAATTCAGGGCGAACGCCCAGTCAATACCCTGCCTTCTTCTCGTCAGAGGCATATAGGCAACACCCTGTGGCACTAGTAATCAGAGCCCTGGGTAGTATGGGGCTTGTTTGCTGCTGGCATTGCCACTGTGCCTACCCTAGCCACAGGTCTCTGCTCCCAGACCTAAGCCACCAAGACTGCAAGTTACAGTTTTGCTGGCCAAAAGCTTTCTGAATGGGAACAGGGAGCAATCCTAGCTATCTCTACAGGTTCCAGCTCGGCAATGTGTGCTACGCCCATTCATCTAAATGCAGAATTAGCTCTGAAACTAATGATAAGGCTTTAAATGCCGTCACACAGCTAATTTATTTCCCCACCGTCCCAAAGTGCTTCCCAGGTGCTGAAAAGCTTAGCTGCCAAAATCTCCATAGCCTCTGCTGACAACTTCAGTGACGCAGCGCTGCATTGCATCATCATTCCCATTCGTGCAGGCCCCAGGTGCTTTCAACCATTAACGTGCTCAGCCTCAGAGCCCCCAGCAGTGGTGGGGGGCCCTGTCCCCCGCCCCCGACACAGCCGAGGAGACCTGAGGGCCAGCAAGGAGAAGTGACTTCTCCCTGCTCAGAGGGGAAGTGGGTGCCGGAGCACCACCATCAGCTGATGCCTCCCGTCTTCCGTGTGTGTCTTCCCTCCTCAGAGCAACGCGCTTTGCCTTGATGTCTGTGGAGTTACACAAGTGCAAACTAGGCGCGAGCTCACGCTACGACACACCGGTTGTGCTGAAGGCACAAGGTCATCCCACCCTTGGGAAGGAGAGGGAGGACACGCGCGCACCCGAGCACACCTCGGTGGCTGTGCATAAACACACACGTGTACACACGGAACTTCCATTTGGAGATGTGCCCCGCGTGGCACGTGTCTGTTCAGGCAGAAAAACATCACTGCCCCAGTTCCTGCAGCAGAATCGTTTTTGTTTTTCTCTCTCGGGTTCTGGAGTTACTTCTGGTTTGCAAAAATAGCACCGCTCGAGGCAGCCTTCCTGATAGGTGGAATAGTTTCCCCTTGAGAAGAAACTGGTGGAAATCCCCTCTCTTGAGACATTTTTAACTTTGCCAGAAAATGTACAATGGGAGTGACTGCTTTAACTAGTGAGCTGACTGGGATGAGCTAATGGGTTTTTCCATCTCTGGTGTCTAGTTCCAGGGATTTCCATGAATTGCTGTCAGGACAGAAGAAGGCAACAGATTGCAACTGTGGGATCTGCTGTTTCAGCTCCACTGACACATCATTCCCTCAGGACACCCAGTGACCTGGTTAATCTAGTTCTTTGCTTCTGACTTCTCCTCGTAAATGATTTATCAACTGGCGTGGATCCCTGTTTGCTTAAGGAGGCGTGTGACGACCTCTAGCAGACCGGCTGCACAAAGCCACAGCCTGCGTTTGGCACCCGGCTGCTGGACCCAGCTCGTGACCCTTGGCACGGGGAGCAGAAGGATGGGGCTCCGGCAGAGCCCGGTGGCAAGGGCAGATGCAGGGACCCGTGGGTATTGTTTACATGGCTCTGTGGAGAGCCCCGGTGACTAAGCCGTCAGCTCGTCAGCGAGGGCGCTTGCAGGCCTGCCTCGGCCTGTCCCGACCCCCACGATGCGGAGGTCCTGCCTGGCCGGCCAGCCGCCCTGTTCGCTCTATACTGGCTGTGGGGTACGAGTCACGGGAAGCATCAGCCGTGCCAGAGCCAGCCTTCGGGTCCGTGTGCTCCAGGGGAAAAATAACGTGAACGTCCACCACCTCGTCCATCCTCACAAAGTAGCATCGGTGGCAATGACACTGGTGGCTGATCCAGATGCAGCTCTGGAGGTCATCGTCATGCACACGCATAGGTCAATACGCGTGTCACCACACATGAAACACTGCAGCTAGAGAGAAGATGGTACAGATCTAAACTCAAGCACTCGAGCCAGGGAGGTGAGGGATGGTCCTGCAAGCTTTACATCCTGCCTTTGTACGTGAGGCTAAAGGAGCGTGGAAAGAGATCAGGTATCACAAATTGGGCACCCCCCTAGAAAATTGTCTACGGGCAACTCCCTGCCTTCCCTCCAGGCCAGTTATTGCTGCTTCCTGCTCTGATGGTTTCAAATCCGGTTAGCTTGAGTTATGCCTGTTCTGGCAAATATGGTGCAGCAGAAGGGAGGTCCTGTTCCCGTTGATGCTGTATGCGTGCCGCAGATCACAGAGATTAGCATGGGAGGAATAGCTCAGATGAGCTGCTTGAGGCAGGCATTGGGAAGCTTACAACAGAGCTGTGCAACGATTAGAAATGTAAAACTGTTTTAATAAAAATCTTAATTTTGGAAGATACAGGGCCATGCTGAATTTCCAGACAGCCGGAGGCTGTTTCACAGGGGCAGCACCCAGCAGAAAGAGAAGCTGAGGAAGCCCACTCCAGCACCAGCCGGGACAGCCCCGCTCCCGAGAAGCACAGTGTCACACCACCCAAGGGCCACACATCACCAGGGAGGGCTGGCTCAGGCTGCGGCAAGGAACCTGCAGCCACATGTAGGCAGAAGCATGGGGTGTGTTTTCTTCTTGCATAAGGGTGGATCTGGAGCAGCTTTCAGCTTCCTGGGACCTGAGAGGTGGTTTTGTTCACAGCCCAAGAGGACGGAATGTGCAGCTCCTGTTCCCTTTTTTGGGGGCACACCACGAGCTTCCTTTCTTTGTGCCTCAGCAGGAACCTCTGTGTTCGTGCACCACATGCCCCCACTCTGCCCCTCATACAGCACACCAACATCACAGAAGGACAGACAGCTGGTTGGATGCGTGAGGGCTAATCCCACCTCACCAGGAGCAGCCATAGCTACCCTGTGGCTCAAAACCCCAAATCACATCCCTAAGAATGTATTCAGTCCAGGCTGAGCCCACACGACCTATGATATTCTAGTCATAGTTGCAGAGCAGAGAGGCAGGATGGGTAAAGAAAGGAAGGCTAGCGAGTTATCCCAAAATCGTATTTCCAACCTTTTAATATGGGTGGACATATTTTAGGTATAATCTTCAATGTGAACTCCCAAGGAGATTTATGTATCAGTAACTCAGGGTTCAGGCTTGGTTTCAAGCCCAAACTCATTGAGTGTTCACACCATCTCTTCTGTACACAGTCATGCTCTCCAAACAGCTCCAGAAGAGCCTGGTCCATGTAGAAAATATGTCCTTACTAGCAGCACAAGTATTCCTGGCTCAAACCTTTTGGCTTTGCAAACTCAAACACATTTACTGAGGACAGCACAGATGTAGAGTGATGCAAGCACAAAACTCCCCCAAAGCATTCCCCTGTCCCTAGGGTGCTGAAACAAGAGCCGAGTTTTCTCATTGACCTCTTTTGTGGCAGGTGCACAAATCTAGCAATGACACATTAAAAAGAGCACCCAGAAACTCTTTGGCAGAGCCAGGACTGGAACCTGCTCCCTCTCATCTCCAGTCTTCCAGGCTCGGGGAGAGATTGCTTCCAGGAGCCTGACTTTGTTCTGGTCCTGGCCACACAAGCCTATTTTCTGGTCCGTCCTCTGTCTATCCCAAAGGGGTTTTAATTTGCATTTTTGACCACAACCAAACAGATATTTTCATTGAGCTGTTCACACAGAAACCATTTTATTGAGCTGTTCTGGTTTTGGTGTGCTAAAATCACCCAGCTGGCAGAACAGTTCAGTGCAAGACAGAGAAGTCACATACCTCTCAGCTGGGTCTTACCGTAGGAGATCCTACGGTAAGATGGACGCTCCGGTCAAGGCTACAGCTACCTGCTGTGTAGTCAAGGCATCCTCCTTTACCACCACTGTTCTCTGAGGACTGGCTCAGAGTTAAGAGGCAGCTGACCCCAGTGTCTTACCTAGGTCCACTGCTGATGAGGTTCACGTTAAACCTAATGGCAACATCTAACAAGATTGCATGCAGAAGGGCATGGTTATGGATGAATAGAAGTTAAGGTAATAATAACCTGCTTTTCTTGGACCCAGTCCAGTATTCACTAAAGGGATTTCCATGAGCATTAGTAGGATTCAAATCAGACCATAAATTTCTTGCAAATTTTCTTCTGCTCTATTAAAGTGGGAAAAAACCTCCCAAACTAAAAAACTATTTTACACCTTTTTTCCCCTTTTTCTTATATATTTATTCTCCTTTCTGCTCCTTCCTGGCACTTGGAAGAGTATATCCCACCTCTGAGAAGACTGTGATCTAACAACTGCCCATAACATGAGAAGTGCATTCCTGAGCCACCCAGCTTTGCTGGCTGTGGAGAACAACCAACTCGACCTTGCTCCAGTTCAGGGCTCGTCACTCATACCGGGCACCAGCACAACAGAATTACACACCGAGAGGATGTTCTTCCTATCTTATTATCACCCCCCCAAACTATCAATTAAAAAATGTCACATTTCTGTACCCTGTGGATGTCATCTGCCTTCTTTGCACACTTTGTTCATGCAGGGTTGTGACATGCTTCCCGCAAGTCACCTAGGGAGGAGCATTACAGGTATCAAGGCACTTAAAGATGCTGGCAGAGTGCTTAATTGGATTTCAAAAGGGCATTGCTCCTGTCACCTTTTGACTTCAATGCAGGTTGGACATGTAAACCTCTAGGTACCAAACACCTTTAAAGTCTGGTTGACAGCCTCAGTCCCTTCTTAGATTACGGCACTTAGCTCTCAGGGTGTTGCAAGGATGGAAGCGGTAATGACTCTGAGTTCTCAGGAAATACAGAAATGTGGTCAACTAAGTAACTTCTAGGTCAATTAGAAAGACAGTCTATTAACACTTTCTGCTAATAGCCAGCTTTGCTAGATTCCCATGATTCCTACTGCCAGCATCTCCCATTCAGACAAGGAAATATTTATGACCCTTCTCCCTCGAAAGGCTGGTTTATCTCATTTAAAATAGAGAGAGCATGAAGATATATCTATCAACATTAGGGACATTAACTCTCCCTTTTTGTCCCCATGCTTAAAAAAGAAAAGAAGCATTCAAACCTTAAAGTGGAAAGTGAATCACACTGAGTGGATGGGAGCCATTAAATGCCTGGCTGCTTTTTTTTTATTGAAACAATAAAGCAATTTACCATACAAATAGCTTTGGCAAAGTGAGGTTTAGGTTCTGTCGAAGTTCACAGCCCTATATCCCTAAAGGTCAAGTACAGCAGCAAAGCCTTTAACCCTTTCGAGCATCCAGGAGGCACTGGCTCTTGCCCCAGAAGAGCTGCTGGTGCATCAGGCAAAGCACACACACCAAATGTGTGCAAGCGTGAGGCCTAAAGGAGCTACTGCATCTCTGCTTTGGTTTCCATGCAACTTCAGAAATGTCAGGGTCAATTCCCAGGTAACAATTCCTGGTCCATTACAGGCAAATGCGGAGTCCATAGTCCTCATTTTGAAGAAGAGGAGAGAAAAAAACAAATCCAGTTTATTTTCAATGCAGTCTTGACTGCCCATAGGTTTTGGTCTAAGCTAATAAAGTGTGAGGCCTGTCTTTATGCCCCATTTTTGAAAGGTGGGCGTTCCTGTATTTTTCAGCATTTTGGTGTGTGAGCAATAGGGCTGCCATCTAGAGGTCAAAGCGGCTTTCCAGCACATTCCCTTGGACAGCAATGGCCCTGGCAATAACCTGCTCCCCTCACTACCTCCTTAGAAAGGGTTTTTCATGTCTAAATGAAATTGCTGTAGTAAAAAGCACTTCTCCATCCACATCTCTCATTCAAGAATTGCATATCCTGCCTTAATCAATCCAGCTGAAGAATGGGCTATATAGATAATGAATGGATCTGCCATAGGGATGAAGGACAGTATGAAACATGAGATATAAAGCAGAGCCTTGCAGAGATATTTGAGGGGCTCTAGTGAGCTCTAGGCTTCTGGGAGTGGTATTAAATTGAAAGAATTATAGCAGTGGGACTCAAGTATGGGACAGGGCTTTGCGTTGCCTTCTTAGTAACATCCAGCTCTATAGCCACAGAGTGAGCATGATTTTCATCTGCTCATCCCATTGCTACTCCACACTGCTGCCAGGCTTGGGAAGAGTTTGCTCTGGAAATGCCCCAGAACTGCATCTATTTTGGCTCTGAATGTGCTTTTCTCCCATCCCTCCAGCAATGTCACTCCTCTCTGACAACGAGCAGGGGGACCAGATCTGCTGAGACCAGCAGCAAGCTCTGGCTGCCTAGGCCTGGACACTGTCCTTCCCAACCTGTCCCTGAACTGAATACTGCAAGTCAAACTGATTCAAACTCCTGGCAACTGGAACGAGTCTGGAACTTGTCTTGGTGGTTACAGCCTGTACAGAAAAGTCACATCTCAGCTCATGTTCCTTCCCCATGGCTGCTCCTCTGCCTTGCTGCCTAATCTTCTCTCTAGTCTGGTTTAGGAATAGCCTCTCCCTGTGCGTTTCCCTACAGCAGGCGTAGGAGTCATTTAATACTGACAAATGTTAAAAGGAACCAGGCAGAGGACATTCATGGCAACCTATTGCTCTCCACAATGCCCCATGCTAATTTGAGGTGTGTTAAACCCTTCCACCTCCCACACACCTCAAGTGGCCCAGCAGGTTGAAGTGGAGCAGGAAAGTGAGGGCTGCATGGCGATACTCCGGCCTTGCAGCTGGAGAACCCCAATCCAATGCCCTTGCAAAGCACTTCAGTTTTGCTTGCACACTGGCAGCCCTGTGCCCTGCACCCGCGGTATTGCAAAATCCCCCATTGATGTGACTAAGAGTCATGCTCTGCAGCCTCAGCTTTGGTTTCTACCTCTCACAGCCCTGAAATGGAGACAGGGAAGTGTCAGACTCTTTCTGTTCTCCTTACCTAGGTCTCTCTGACCATGGGTGTTTTTGAGTCCAAGGGGCTGGAGGGACATTTCAGTCAATACTATTGCACATGAGTGGCTAGATAAAAACAGATCTGAGCCCAGTCAGCGCTGCTTACATCAAGGAAAGGGGAAGCGGCTGTTGACTCCAGCAAGTGCTAGCAAAGTTCTGCAAGGGGTGGCTAAAAATAGGGCTGCCCCCTACAACACTTCCGTCCTGCCTTGGGCACGCTCGCAGCTTTCACATCCCATCAGCCTCGCTGTTTCCTTGTCATGGGCTTGCCTCACGCCCCAGCGTCAGAGAGCAGCCCTTCCTGCCTGCAGACAGCCTCAGGAGCTTTGAAGTGTGGGCAGCTCCCTCCCACGCTGGTGTCAGTGGCCACTTCCCTGCCCTCTTTACATGTACTTCAGTTCCAAATGAGAAGTGGGGCAAGCCCCCAGTGACTGTCCCGCCCTAAGAAGACACTGAAAGTCCCAGAGATACTGAAGACCAGAAAAGCTTTCCGCAGTGGAGTGTTTTCTCAGTAAACGAAATGGTGGAAAGTGGTGTTTGTTTGAATACCCTGGGATAACATTCCCAAACACTGCCTTTCGATTTTGGTGCTTATTCTTGGAGAACTCGGAGCTGAAAATGGCCTGAACCTGCTTCTTGGAGTAAAAATGAAAAGAAGTGAACCCAGGATGTAGAGGAGGGGACGTGAAGGGGGACTCTTCTGTGTGGTCTGAGGCTCAGATGCCCCTGCTCCTGCAGCCAGGGAGGTGGCTGTTAGCAGGCCAATGGTATTGCATGGATGTTAGATGATGGCACGTGGAAGGTGGAGGTGCGTTAGCAATGTACTATAGGAGGAGCAAGAGCATTGCCAGTTCTGCCAGTGCTGTTCCTGAGAAAGCTCAGAGTGGATGGCCATCACTGTTAAGCTGAGGAGAAAGCAACAAAGTCTGTTAACCCAGATGAAATGGAGCCTGTTGAAAATGGCCTGTGCTCTTTGTGCAAGGTTTTCCAAATCCTGGGAAAGTAATGTCCATGGGAAGTTGGGCTGATTGGGAGCTCATTAGTGTTTCCGTCTTCCCTGCTTTTCAGTCCAGCAGGTACCAGGAAGGGCAAGGCAGCACATGCTGGACTCCTGTTAAAGACAAGTAGGATCAGGGAAATCTAAGACAAGGGCTTTGCCGCCTTCTCTGGGCCACAAGACGATTAAGCAACTTACCACCTTGTTGCCACGCTGCAGGAGCAGGGGTCCAGGCGGTCTGGGAGCTGATCCACTCCTCCAGGAGTTTGGAGTCTGGCTGTTCTGGGCTCAAGCTCTCAAGCAAAGGGATCTGGTCTTGAAGGAGAAACACTTCGCAGACCCTGATTCTGCTCTCAGGTACCAGGGGTGAATCAAAAAAGCCAGCTGCGTCCCCCTGCTGTAAAAGGACTGATGATGAGGATGAACTGGGCCCCATCACTGGGGGTGGGGGATGCTGTCTGGGGGTAGCCTCTGTGGGGCCCTGACATTAGCAGAGGACTGGCCTGTGGAGAGGCTGCCTTGGGGAGTTGGCTTGGTAAGTGCCAGAGGTCTCTGGAGCGGACCAGGGAAAGGCACACCTGGGGAAAGAGCCCCCAGCCCACAGGACAGCCTCCATGGAATAATAGCCTTGTTACGAGAGGGCTGCTTTGGGGCACTGGGTGGTAAAACATAGCAGAAAAGCATTCCACACAGAAGTCATGCCCAGACAGCAAGAAATTTTCTCCAGACCGAGCCAAAAGCTATTTCCCGAAGCCTCTTTGTCACCAGACTCCTTTGGAGGAGTGGCAACATTCAGTGTATACCTGATACTGGCTAGAAACAGGGCCGTGGCAGGAGAAGGGTGCAGCCCCAGTTCTGGCAGCTCCTGTGGGTACACGTGTGTGTGTGGGGAGGAAGATGCTGGAGGTGGGGGATGGCTCATTCCTCAGCAGACAGTTTTAAATTTCTCAGTCTAGTGCAGACGAAAAGCATTCGTAAGCTCTCGCTGCGTCTGAGCCTCGCTAACCACTCTCCTCTTGAGACTAGCCTGCGCAGGTTTCCTGGGTGGTTGGTTTGTGGTTTGTACCGTTGCAATTAGTATCTGGATCTTAATTCAACCTCTCCATCTCCCTCCCTTGCCCCACCGGAGGTCACAAAGGGGGGCAACTTGGGCTCTTGGTGAAGCTGTGCCTCTGTGTCCTTCAGAAGCTCCTGTGGGGGTCTGGGGAGCTGCCCCAGGGCCGCAGCTGGGCTGGAGAAACGGGTCCACAGCCCTTCAGGTCAGTCCTCAGGACAGAGGGACTTCCAAGGGCTCGAGGCAGTGCCAGCGTCAGAGGGATGGGACGCAGAGCATCTGCACACACGGACGTGGCTCCCGGCAGGTCCTTTGAGAGAGCTGCACATGGCTTAGATTCTTGGTCCATTTTTGAGCCTCCCCCCCCTCCGCCCCCGCTGCCTCACCTCGTCCTTCCGCTCCCCTGGCAGGTGAGCGTGGCGGAAACCACACGAGGGGAGGAAGGCAGTTTCCAGTGCTCTAGTCAGGGGTATTGTTATGGTTTTGTGTGTGTGTGTGTGGTGTTGTTTTTTGGTTTTTTTTTTTCCACAAAGGCAATGGTTTGGGTCACATGGGCTATTTTAAGACGGATTTTGCAAGTTTCCTCTAGAAAGGGTATTTCCTTGAGGCAGTGTTACAGCACCATCTGGTGGGGTCCCAGCCAACCTCCGGAGGGAAAGGGGCTGCTCTGCCGCAAATGGCGCTACCGGAGGGGCTGCCCGGAGCTGCAGGGGAGGGGGCCGGGGCCGGGGCCGGGGCCCTGCCTGCCTCCTGCCAGCACCGGCCCTTGGCAGGAGCCCTCGGAGGGCTGAACGCTCTTTGAAAGCATAGCCTGCTGCCCTGCTGCGAAGCGTCCCGGGCCTCGTTCGCTTCACACGATCTGTCTGACGGTAAGGTGTGCTAGAACTGCCCTCTGCGGCTGCACCGCAGCCGACGCTCTGGTGCCCTGCGATCTAATTGCTTATGTACTGGTCGAACCCCACGGCTGCATAAACCGCACCGTGATGGCGACGGAGCGTGCGAGGCGCCCAAGACCATAGTCCAAGACAGCACCGGCTGCTACGTAACACCACAACTTCTTCATCGTAAGTGCAAGCATAAACCACTCCCACCACACGCTTTTTCCACATACGGCTATTACTGTTGTTCAGGTAGTATAGACAAATGTAGGGTAGGAAAGTGCAGTGCAGGTTTGCGAGGTCTTAGCTGGGCTACATAAATTCACCCATAGTTTGTGAGGTGTTCGCTGAGAGATTCAGGGTCTCAAAAGTTACATCCTGAGTATCATCCATTCTCACTGGGAAATAGAGCACAGTATGATCACTTTGGTGTTCAAGGATAAGAGCTACAAGCTACTGGACTAAAAGAAGTTCAGGAGAGTATGTACAATAGGCAGATGTGGATTTTAGACAATCCAACTGCCAGAACTGGGAAAAGGTAAAGCAAATCGAAACAAATGGAGGGCAGGTGTGGGCAGAAAGCTTGCAGCAAGCATTTTGGCAAACCCGCAAGACCAGTCTACATGATCAGCAGTGGTCCTTGCACAGTGCTAGAAATACGTTGTGACAATTTGAAGGAAAAGAATGAGGAAGCTTTTTAAACATATAAGAAAACTCGGGTTTTTGAGCACATCACTTTTCAGTTAGGCATTCACAGGAACTGGCAGTGATGCAGAGAACATGGCAGTGGCCATGCGTGTAAGAAACAGGAGAGCTACTTGCTTATACTTTTTGTTAAACAGCCAGTGTGATCTGAAGCTTTACTGGGAACAAAGACATAGAAGGAACAAAGCCAAGTGTGATCAAAACCAACACTTCAGGCTGAAGCACTAGATGTTGTGTTTAACTCCAGCTCTGGTAAATTCCATCTTTGGCCAGAGGGATGGAAGGGCTAGGCTGTCTAGAGAGCCCAGATACCGACTCCCTGGTGGTCAGTACCAGCAGGATAGATGGCCCATGGCCTAGGCAGGTAATGTCTGCTTTGGAGAGCTCTGGCTGGTAGCTGGAATGCTGCTGGCCTGGACTCCTGATAGCCCGAGGCACTTACGAAAATCACAACCAGAAGTCACAGTGGTGAGTGGGGCCTAGATCCACAGTCCCATTCACTGAGTTTGAGGAATAATTCTTTCAGCTGTAGATGTGAAATGCAAAGATTTCATCCAGTTCCCTTGCTTTCCCTGCATATCTTTTCCTTACATCTCATTCCTGTCATTGCAGTACCAGCATACGCTGCACCACTGCCACCCTACCCCCCCAACTAAAATCTGGCCCAAATTTTAACAACCATTTGGGGTACCTCTGGTTTCAGGGCTTTACAGTGGGAGCATTTTCAGATTTTAATAATTTCGGCTACGCCAATGGGCACTCAATTCCTTTAAAAGAGCATCCTGCTACATCTTACCTCCATGAACCACAAAGTAATATCCATGGGCCTCTGATAGGCAAGGAGAAATCAGCTGCCTTAGAATGCCAGAGAGCTGGCTGTTGGATAAAACAAATCCAGCGTGCATGTAGGATCCTGCTGAACCCGATCTCAGGGTCTCCAGCGATGTATCACACCTACATACACACATACAGAGCAATTCTTGGTCTGAACTGAAACATCTACTCTAAGCACATTGATCTGGATCTTTCCAGCTCAACCTGCCACTGCTAAATGCCTACAGTGCAAGCGTTCTCTAGAGTGGAAAAGGAGAGAACAGGCAAAGACGACATTCGTCCCTGTTACAGGAAAAAGCCATCACACAACACAAAAGTATCATTCATTACCAGTGAAACTCTGTCTTTTATTTTAAGCCCTTTGTTAATCTTGAAGAGCAGGTTTTACCGTACACTCTTCTCCACTCCCTCATGGTCCTCAGCCCAGCAAATCAATAGTAGTGATTGTCCTTTGAACATCTTGAGATTACCCAGACATACAGAGTTGCCATTAGTTAGTATTTCACTACAGCATATAATTTGGCCTTGTTTCTCACCCAGGCCCCCAGCCTGTTAACCCTTGCACTTTCCTCTTGGTGCTGACTCTATCCAAGGCCTGAATGGCTCCCTTATGTGGAATCAGTGTTTCTGCTGTATCCCCTCCTTTAAACTGACAGGCATAGAGCAGTCTGCTTGTGCTGCTCCCTCAGCTACAGCCCACTGCCAGGCATAACTGTTAGCTAATCAGCGTTATTGTCCTAGTAAATCACCCCCAGGGTAAAAGGCTAACAACTCTCTTGCAGGTTTGCAAAGAGAGGGGGTGGAGGGGTAACTGATTGCAGGGCTGGTAAAATGGGAAACGTGCCCTCAGGTACTGTACACACAGAGCATTTAGTCTTCCAGCAAACAATGGCAAAGTAAGGGGAATGAAGGAAACAGACTGGAAATTACACGCTTCCAAAACCCTTGTAAGAAAACTAAAGCCACTTAGGAACTGTACAGCACTAAGATCAGGGTGCAGCAGGAGGAGCAGGCAGAGCAGTGAACTTGCCACCTCAGAACTCATCATCCTTGACTCTCTGCTAGAGCAGTGGCAGAGCACTGCAGGTACACAACCTGGGGCATTTCTTCCTACTCAGAAGCACGCTGCTACTTCAACTCATTTTTTAAAGAGAAACTTTTCCTCTCCTGAGAGGAACCAAAATCCTTCTCAGCCCATTTCATGGCTCCACAAGCAGCAGCAGCAACTACAGCTGCTGGATGGCACGAGTCAGAGCCGAACCTGTTCAGTGAGGAATCCTGGCCTTCGCTGCAGGCATGTTCCTCCTCCTGACCTCCCTGTTTTGCAGCTGCAGGTGAACACCCCCACCACTTGCTTTCCTTTTCTCATCTGTAAAGCAGAGATGTTATGTGGCCAAGTATAATCAATTTTATCTTCACAAACTGCTGGGATACCCTTGGATGAAGAGCCCTGTGTTAAATTGACAAAAATATAATTAATAATAAAGAAGTGCCATAAACATCACAGAAAATACACTCTTACTTTTGGGGTCAGATGTAGCCAGTTGCCAAAATGCAACTAATTGCAGTGCTCAACTTCCAGCTGTGCCCTGTGCTGCAAGCAGTTGCATGCTGTAGCATTAGGCTTCCCCTGGGAAGAATATGTCCTGTGTAAGAGAAGCATAAGAAATCCTGGGTAGGAGTGATGATGTTCTGTTTGCAGACTGACCACTTGGAGAACAGAATGGGAGGATAAAGTTAGGAAAAAAAGGAGAATGACCGCTTGGAGAAGAGAATGGGAGGATAAAGTTAGGGTATCTGTGTTTGTGAGGGAGGCAAACAGAAGGATCACAGGGCAGTTATAGCCCATGTCCTAATTCCACTTCCTCCCTCTCAGAGAGGACTGGAAAAAGCAGTATTGCAGGACACCCGAAGTACCCACTTTTTGTGATGTAACTGAATTGACTTCTGGAGGATCACATGAGCATCAGAGCTGGCACAAGACAAGGGGCAGGCACAGGGATGGTAGCTTGTCTTGCCAGCACCAACGTGCTAGATCACCCTAGCCATATTGCCCAACTGCACCCCCAAGGTACAAGTGGAACCTTTGAATCTAATATCAATTTAACATTTGTATTGACTTATGTCACCTCCATTTGCTGAGGAGACATTTGTGAAAACTACTCTTCAAAGATCAGGTTAGCAGAGTAAGGGTAGGAGTAATGACAGATTTACTTGTAGATGCATCATGACTTCAAAGCTTTGTTCCTTTCAGCTTTGCAGGGCAGGGAGCAGAAGCTTCCTGCCAGTTAGAAGGGATGATTCCCAGCTTTCACAGGACTTTAATACATTAAAGAAGTCTATTTATGGTTATTTTAAAGTGGAACTTACATTCCTGTGCTCTGTAAAGTTAGAACTAAGGCACCCGATAATGGATAAATAATTTGTTCCAATGCTGTCTAAAAACGTTCTATTTCTAAAATAATCTGGTTTCTGAAATGCATTAATAGTTCAGCTAAATTTCAGACTGTAATGTGCTCCCTAAAGAGTCTACCAAGAAGCCTATGTCTACTAATCAAGATGCCTACCTGACTTGTACATACTGTCTTCTCACAGGAACACAGGTACGACTTCAGTTTTCTTTAGACTTTTTGCTCTTCAGCAGAACACCAAATATTTTTAAGCAAAACAAACAAGCACACATGTTCCTCAATTTGTTTAACTCAAGACCACGTGCTGGAGGAAACCTCTAAATTTGAACTGCTGTCATAAGTATAAAGGTTTTATTCCCTTCTGTGGTCTATCTACACCAGTCTTTGACACTGAAACTGCCACCTGTCAAAACTCAAACTCCCCCCTGTCCTTTTTTTCCCTTTATTCCATCTACTTCAGTCCCTCTTCTTCCCTCTCAAGACTTTTCTACGCTTGCTGACCACCAAGCAACTATTTTATTCAGGCTGCTGAACTGCCCTTTTAACGTCTCTGCACCAACTCATACGCCCTAAAACTACAAATTCCAGTTTGGGTTTGCTCCAAGTTGAGGTCTGAGATGACCAACTTGCAAGTGGCACAAGGAGTTATCCTTCATCAAAGCAATTAAGTGCACACAGTTGTAGCTCATTTTAAATGTCAGGTAAGGTCAAAACTTTAAACCTCAACGAAAAATGTAGTTTTCATTTCCAACTCTAGCGTGTGCCCAACAGGGCTGTGCTGCTCTGAAACCTGCTCAAAACTGTTAGGACTTCCTGATACAATAGTCTTGAGGTTTGGTTTGCCTTTTTTTTTTTTTCCCTAAAGACAAAAAAGTCCAGTCTGCTATTCATAGTCTGTCCTTTTTAAGAAAAAAAAAGATGTGGTGACACAGCAGGAAATGGTGTGGGGGGGTAGAAATCAGACCACCCTTCCGCCTTCTCCCTCGCACACCTCTTAAGGGCTTAAGCTTTTTTGACACAGAAAAAGCCATAGAAAAAAAGTCACATGCACAATAAATAAAAATTTAGGCTTCAAAATCCATTTTTTCTCCAGGCACTAAAATTAATATACCAAAACAAACAACTAAGAGCTGAGTAACCAGGGACTCAACCTCTCCTTTAAGAAAACTGTTCTTAGCTGTTAAAGATTCCTATCCTTGCCCTTCAAATAAACAGAGAAAGCTGCCAAGTTCACATCTACCATAAACAAATCTTTGCCCAGAGAAAGATCAGATTTAATATTTAGTATTTCAAACGCTCACCTTTTCCTCACCTAAACACCTTTGTGTATCTTAGGGGAACAAAGAGCCACTGATTGCCACCTTGAAAAACATCTAAAAAAATTAGCGAGAGGTCTTTTTCCATCGTGTCACATTGCATTGGTAACACCACCCTACAATCTGCAGTTCTTAGTTAACTGTTGCTACATCTAGAAACCAGTACTACAGTTAACTTGGATGCAACAGTGCTGGCAAAGATGTTTAAACTGCTACTACGCCAGCACAGAAAAGAAATACTGTCATAGGTGTTTATACTAAACCGCTATCAGTTCAATCATACAATTTTAAAATAAATTAAAAAAAATGTACTTATAACCAGTATTAATAGCAATACAAATCTATGGGTAGACCGGGCTCTAGGTTGAGAAATAAGCTGTATGTATTTATGATTGCAATCACAACAATTATAAACTTGCTTATAACCTCAGGGTGGTTGGGGGGGGAAGGGGAGGCTGGCTATATTTGGTCTATATTCATCTTACTGTTGCCACTGCTGACTGAAAATTATGGAAGGGAAATGACGTACAATAAAGAATCAATAAAATTCACAAGATCTATGTTAGCTCTATACTTAAAACAATTTGCAAGGTAAGCATGCCGTGGTCAGAAGCATTCAAGGTCTCTGATATTGCACTTGCCAATCTCAAAGGTACTAGGCTAGGCAGTGGACATTTTGGGAAGGTTTTTTGGTAGCCTAACAAATTTAGCAAAGCAAGCAACACTGACATTTAACACAGCAGAGTATACCCCAGCTTTTCCAACACAGTCATATCCAGTAAGATTCCTCTGCAAAGTGATTTCTATTTGTTCCTTGTGTTCTTTCTGAACTGCTAGCATATTCAGATCACATCAAGCCAAACATGCAAAGAAAATTATTAGCAGTAACTTGCTGTAGAAAGGGTGTCAGCCTTGAAGCCTCAGATGCACAGAAGTCGTGTGGGCAATACAAGAATCTCTGGAACCGTATTTCAAAAGCAACAAATGATTTTACCTATAGGAAGATTCCAACACCTATGGCCATTTAGTTGTCAGTTCTTTTGTTGAACTGGTGGACAAGAAGGTATCGCACAAATCTGTCTGCAAGGACTGCACAAAGACTACTATTTGCCATCCATTCAAACAGCCACTGATGGCCATGACAGTAAAATCCTATCCTGTCCTCCTATTAGTCAGCATCTGGTTACTTACATGTCGTAACTGGTTTCTAGTTTACATTTTACTTGCTTCCATATGGGTACACCTTCAAATAAATTTCCTTGTGATCATGTTTGCAAGACTGCAAGAAGTGGCCAACAGCAAGATTACTAAACAAAACTGCAAAGTAAGCCAGAAAAGGTTTTATTTTATTAGGAATGGTACATTTAAACACATGTAAGACTTTGGGATTAATTTACATATTTTTCCAAAAACGTTTCCCTTCTTGAACAATACAGAAGTTAAAAAAAAAAATCTAATTCCAAATTATAAGAACGAACAGTATTTGCAGTGGAAATTTCTATCAATCAAAATAACTGTGCATTCGGGAGATTTAAAGAAGTTATCCTCTTTATGCCTTAACATGATTTACTTTTTCTGTCACAACTGACTACACTCTTCCTGGGATTTTTTTGCTGCTGTCTTTACTAAAATAACCTTCCTTTCCATCAAGACTATTGCTAGTCATACCCAAAAGTATGACACTGAATAATGTGTGTATGAAAGCTATGTCACTTTTATAAACATCAAAAACATGGACATGCATATTGACATTTCTGTGCAGTTTTATGGAGTCACTTGTCAAATAAGGCCTCTACGTACAATACCACATACTAGTGAATTACTGGAAAATTATTATAATGAATTCCCAATAATCCGGACATCTGGATGGTACGTCTCATTTTAACAGGAAAATCCAGCTTTCATTACTGCTTAACATTGTATTGATTCACTATCCAAATGAGCAATATTCAACTGACCAATGTGTATTCCTGAAAGTCTGTTGCAAATTAAGCATATTATCAAGGTCATTTAAAGCTGGAACTTAAACAGCCTGTCAAGCCAAGCAACGGGGTAAAAAAGTGAACTCTAAACTAAATTCAGCTGGTCCATTCATTCTCATACAGAAAAGTAGCCACAGAACCTTAAAGGAATAAAATCTATACTTCCTGTTCTTGGACTCAATACCAAGGACAAAAGCTAATGTAGTATTTTGGAAGTCAAAGGCCTTGGAGGTGGAGGGGAAAGTGGGGGGCAAGAGAGGGAGAAAGCAGCGTATTGTCTCATCCCATTACCTCAGCATTATGTGTACATAATATATCTATGATAGAAATGTTTACTAATAGCAGGGAAAAAAAAAATAAAAAAGACTTCCCACTCCAGACTTCACTGAAAGGAGAAAGCTGACAGCCCCTCCTCACAGAGATGGCCTATTTGATGACAGGCACTTTGGCAATGCAAGAGGAGGTTACCCTTTCGTCATGTTAACTCTTCCCCTCCCAGTTCTCATGTATAATTTGTCTCAAGTCTTCAAGAAACTTGAATCAAATTAAATGCATTAATACATCTCTAAGAGCAGGTTAACTACGGCTATGAGCAGAGCTCGATCTAGATCGAGATTTTCTTTTAGAAGAGGAGGGAGATGGGGAAGAAGCTAGCAAGCTGGAGCGGTGGCTTTTCTGGGAGCAACTCTTTTTAGGTGTACGACTGCGAGAACGAGACCGGGATCGAGATCGGGACCGGGATCGAGATCGGGACCTGGACCTGGACCTTGATCTTGACCTGGACCTGGACCGGCTGTCCGATCTGGAAGATCCTGTAGACCTGGACCTGCTGCGAGATCTTGAGTAACTCCTTGATCGAGATCTGCTTCTAGAGAAACACAAAAGCTGTAGTCTTACCTCCTACTAAATTTAAAATACTCAAATTCTCAGTGACTTTGTATGCACAGCACATCCATGTGAACATCTGAATGCGCTATGCACAGCATTCAGTTATTTCAGAGTGCTGCTAGATTTCTGTTATGCTCCATCACAACAGTATCTTCTTAGGCCAAGGCTAGCAGGAACTGCTAGCCTTGACATTCTCTGCTAGCTTGGCAAAATATGAACTGCCTAATAAAAGACACTTTCCTCCCAGCAGAGGTGGGAGGAGACCAACAAATTTTTAGCCATTTATCGAGAAAAGCACAGAAATGAAAATTCATACCCATCGTATTTATTCTCTCTAGAAATGCCCATGTACATTAGTTTGGGGTTTCTTTCAAGATGCTAAAAAAAAAAAAAAAATCTCTAAAGGCATGGTACACCAGCACACTTTAAGGCCTGAGAGTTTGACACCTTCTCTAGTTATGCATCCCTTTTCTTATGAAAAGAAATGGATTTGTTTTTAAGAGAGACAATGAGAGAGACGCAGCTAACATTTTTTTAATGACTGAATGGCAGAACTGCTTTGGGTATAATGCAAGCAAGCTAACTGTTTTTCTTTTATTTTCATGAAAAAGCTGGCTTTCACAACTATCTGAGAGACATTTCACAGGACTGTGAAGCAGCTTTCCATTAAAATAAAAGGCTTTTAATAACAAAATTCATAGGTTTTTTAGAAGTCCTTTCATTTAATACCAAGTTCTATTGTTAAAAAAAAAAGTTCCTTACTCTCACCTGAAAGTGTTCGATTTACCCTGTTTTCAGCAAGTTAGTTCTTATCTAAATCTGTTTACACTGCTAGAAAGTGGTTCTGTGCAGTGATATTTAGCTTGGGGCCAAAGAATTAGATAATAAAACTTTGGCATCGATACTACCCAAATCCATGCTCTCAGCAGAATTTTATCAGGTCAGGTGACATACCTATGCCTTCTGTGATCTTCAGTCAGTTTAATTCTGCGTCCATTAAGCTCAGTGCCATCCAATTTTTCCAGTGCGCTCTTCATATCACTGTAAGACGCAAATTCCACAACCCTGTATACCATCAGGAAAAAAAACAAAGTTTCAGAGAAACTTAAAAGCAAGGAGAACAAGTTTGGGCCTTTTCCTATCTGTTGAGTCACAGCTTGATGTTTTATCTTCTGAAAGCTAATTTTTAACTTGGTTAACAGGAAAATATGACACTAACAGTCACAGCCATCCATACCTTCCACATCTTCTTAAACATTACCAGAACTCTCATCTGCAACGAGATGGGAGAAAATCCAGGAAGCTACACAAACCTGTACCAGCTGAGGAAGTACCTTTCAGTCCTCCACTACATTGCATTCTAAAGCTGTCCAAGAAAGAAAATAAACTTGCAGACTCTCCTGTCCCATTTAGATTTTTAACAGTGAATAGAAAAATCTCCTCTTTGTTTTTTTAATTTGTTTTCCCCTCAAAAAAGTCTAAGTTGCATTTGCTTGCAGTGGACCTAGAGCACTGGTTTGCCAGCACAGACACTATAATCATACTTTCCTCTCTCCTGCCTTGTTATGCATGACCTTTGTAGTCTGCAGAATTAAGAATGGAGAGCAGGCAACGAGGTATTCCTTATGGAGATTGGTTATGTTCATTTCCCATGACTTTGTTGAACCAGTGCAAAGCAGCCACAGACAGGAGGTATTCTAGCCTCAGGAGTCAGATCATAAATGATTATACATAAATAACTCTAAGTTAAAGACAGCAGAACTCAACTGTTGAAAGGTATTCTCCCTCCCCTTTCTGCTTTGACACAGTTTTCATAGCAGAGAGTACAGACTGAGTTCAATACCACTTCTGAACTCCTACTTACTGACTGTGTTTTGGTTTTTGGTGGTTTGTTGGTGGGTTTTTTTGAATTGGAGAAATTTCAGCATCTAAGCCACATCATAGATTTATGTTTCATTTCTTCTATATTACAAGGATAATTTTGCCTTTAACAGTTTCAGGTATCGTACAGATTTAGACACAAAATGAACTCACCCTTCATTCCTGTTGTTTCTGTGTGCATCCACATAAGTGACCTCCCCTGCCTTTCTCATGACATCTTTCAAGTCCTGCAGCAAAAGTTAACATTTTAGCCTTAAACAGGACAGAAATGAGTCAGCTACCAGTAATACTCCCCTAAAACTTTCTCTGCTAAAACTGCTTAATGCTTTTATACTTCTATACATATAGAAATACGTATAATTCAGAAAAAAGTTTCTGAAACAGCCTGTGTAATAGCAGCTGCATATAGAAAGGATCCCTCATTTTTACAACTATAGTGAATAAAATACTGCTTTTAAAATAATCCTGTATCCCAAACCAGCTGTTAAGAAAACACAATGCAATACTTAAAATACCAATGTATGCACTAAAATCAGAACTATAACAGATGAAAAGCAACATAGTATTAAATGCAGATTTTCATGACTAGCAGCCCACTTAAATGACAATCCAATATATGTAGACAAATTCATTCTATATGCTCACCTCCCCAAACTTCACAGCACAATTAAAAGCAAAAAGGTGCAATTACTATATAATTAATAATTTTACAAAGGGAAAAGTTTTCTTATATTTCACTTGAATATCTCTCACACTGCAGTACCACATCAATAGACACCCTTGTATTTAACTTAATAGAGGCTAAACACGCAGACACTGTAAAATTACTTGCTCAGCAATAGGATAAAGTACAAACAAATAATGTAAAAGGTCACTAAAAAGCTAAACATTTGTATAAGTTAAAGCAGTACTTTTACCAAACAGTATCTGGCATTTTATAATCCCAGACTACTTACCGCAACATGCCACAAGTGGCAGATGATATAAGAAGGTACCTTAAGCAAAGAGTTGCTTGTCCAATACCTAGCTGGCCAAGAGGAACTCTCTTACATGAGAAAGGCAGAGTGATGGCTCATAGCAATATGCTTCACGGAGGTACCAGGGGCCCTGAAAGCACTGGACATAGTCTCCAGTCTCCAGAAGTGGCTAAAGAACCCGAGGATGATCTGTGCTAGCCAATCGAGATCAAACCCAGGCAAACCAAGATCTAGATCGCCAAAAAACAGGAGTGTCATAGGAACCAAAAGGAAAATTCAGAACAGGCCAAACCCTAGAATTTCAGCCACTAGAAAACCCGCAAATCTTTGGTTCTTTTTCCTCCACACAAGAAAAATGAGGGTTAACCAAATAAAGATTGTTAGAAGAGGTTCAAAATGCACTTGGTTAGAAATATGCTTAAGGAAGAAAAGACTACAAAACAAAAAGCCAAGAAAAACTTTAGAACATTTGCCACAGAATATAAGAAGGCTTAGTTTTATCTAATCTTTTAATTAAAATTAAATCATTTAAAAAACTGGCATACACAAACTAGTAGACATTTTCCTTGCTTCACATGTGCTTAACACAAAGAAACCTTAACAGCAAATGAAAAATGGACCCTACAGCACCATTAAAAGTAACACTTCAACCTCAGTATGTTTATCTCAATCTAGAGATGCCCTGGTTTCGGCTGGGATAGAGTTAATTTTCTTCCTAGTAGCTGGTATAGTGTTGTGGTTTGGATTTAGTATGAGACTGATGTTGATAACACACTGATGTTTTCAGTTGTTGCTAAGTAGTGTTTAGACCAAGTCAGGGATTTTTCAGCTTCTCATGCCCAGCCAGCAAGAAGGCTGGAGGGACACAAGAAGCTGGGAGGCGACATAGCCAGGGCAGCTGACCCAAACTGGCCAAAGGGGTATTCCATACCATGGGATGCCATGTCCAGAAGAACAAAATTTTGGCTCTGCTCAAGTCAATGAGAGCTTAACCAGACCAGGACTGGTAAGTCAAAAGGAAGTTAGAAAATGTTAATCTACATAATTATTTTTTAATTCAATAACTTTAGGCTTTAAAATTGAGCCCCCCCCCCAACTTGCCACACTAGATGCTGAATCCTAAGGATCATCATCATGAAACATCATTTGTAATAGTAATGTCAACATGACTTAAGATGCCAACATTATTGATCAAAAGAGAGAAGTGTGCATGTGTTATAAAGCTCAACAGAGTATTTGCTATTATTAGGGGAATGTTTTAAAGTTATCTGATTTTACTTAACCAGTGGCACAGTTGGATTTTATCCTAAATTTACTGTTCTGGTTCACCTTAAACAGCACAAGAATACCCTGTTGTCCTTAGCGGCAAAGGAAAATAAGGTGTAGGACAACCATAAACAGGAAAAACACATATTAAAAATTACATCTTCATGTAACACAGATCTACTTTTCCCAACTGCTTGAAAATTCACAGACACTGAAGAACTAATGAGGGTGGTTGGAAAGCTCTGAACATGCAGAAATACGTTTGCTAAAATAAGGAGAATTCTGATAGTTTGTCTAATTCTGATAGTTTGTCTACTACTTAGATATGAGATTATCTACTAACAATATAGTCAAAAATTTGAGGAAACTGATCTGAATACAAATTTTATTTGTGGTTTGGTTGGTTTGGTTTTTTTTAAACATCCCAGCACAATAACTTTTAAAGGAGACAGAAGTTCTCAAAGCACGGGGATCTGCACGCACCAAAGATGAAATTATGTGCGTTAAGTTTTAAAGCAAGGTTCCATATTGATTGTGCTTGCTAGAAGCTCAGGAGTTAAGAAGAATAATGCCACTACTGTTAATGTATTAGCTCTTTTAATCTGTTGTGTAAGTAGCATAGTTAAAAGTTAAAACGCTAGTCAGTATCAAAGCAGTACAGCTCCAAAACAAAATGAGGCTTGCATATGGATGTTAGCTTCAAATGATTTCTATTTAGGCAGGTATCAAGAAGTAAAGTCTCTTATGCTAACTTATGATATATTTAAGAGAGTCATTAAACATTTAATTAGAATCCTAAAGATTCATCAGTATGAGATCTGAATTGGGTGGGCTTCAGTCTAAAATGGTAAGTACACACAAAGCCATTATAAATATTCACAAGTAAAATAAAGTTACAGAAACATTAAATTTTTTTTCAAGTTAACACTAAACAGCATTATAGGATTTATTCTCCTTAATGCTCCATTCTAGCTTACTTCTCTGGTCCCTACTGTCATTTCCAAGCGTTGTGTTCTATAACAAGCTCTTCATATACATAACTGCATAGCATACCCAGAAGATACTCAGATGAAATCCACTTGCTCATCACATCAACTCAGAAGTTGGTTTTTTTAGTTATTCAATAATTAACACAACTGTACAATTATGAACCTTTTGAACCTGTCACGCAGAAGATAAACAAACCTAGTTCAACTGTTTATCTGCATGGACTGTACCCAAGCTCTTATGAAACACATCAGCAGAGCTCCAGGCAAGCCAAACAGCCTCCTCATGCGGATTTAGCTGCAAGACCAAGGCTTTGAACATTCAACATGTTCTACTGCATCTTTCAGTACACTAATTAAAGTCTCTTTATTCAAAGAATATAAAGGTTAATGAACAAGACTGAACTCCACTGTTCACTCACCTTTTCTAAATAGCATCTGTTGCTATGCCCTTAAAAAGTAAACTTTCTATAGACTGTATACTACACAGAACACAACTAAAGGAATTACTACATGGTTATTCTGTTAAAAGCCAGCTAAAGATTAGCAAAACATAAGCAAGGGGTGCAAAAATAATTAAGAAAGGTGGTAAGAAAGCTTCAAAACACAATTACTCAAAGTTTGAGTTTTTTAAAAAGTATGTACAGCAAGCATACTTTATACAGTAGCTTTCTTAAGATTCCCTTTATTAATGACATATTACCAGACTTCTCATCATGCATCATGTCACAAAAATATTTTGCAAAACATAAGAAAAGACCATAAATTTCATTCAGAACAAAGGCATGCACTTCTAGGTATAACAATACAAAAGGATGACATAGTTTGCATGGATGCTATGCTTCAATAATTTAGAAACAATCTAGAGATTTCAAAAGGGTTATCAGCTCCCAATTATAAAATCTAGTTATAGAACTATTCACACAGATGTGAAACAGAAGACTTCTGTGTTTGAATGGTAATTTTTAGCAATTACTGAAGCTTTTTTGCCTTTTTTTCTTACTTGGGT
This sequence comes from Haliaeetus albicilla, assembly GCF_947461875.1. Lineage (NCBI taxonomy): Eukaryota > Metazoa > Chordata > Aves > Accipitriformes > Accipitridae > Haliaeetus > Haliaeetus albicilla. Next base: position 38,253,502 of record NC_091487.1, read on the forward strand.
TAAATATTTATGATGGCTTTATTAAGAAATTAGCCTGAGAGCAGTCTACTTCCAGGGTAGGAAAATAAGGTGTAAAAAAAGAGGGTAAGATGTTAACTCACCTGCCAGCTGATACGGGATGAAAGGTTTTCAACTATGATCCTGTGTTCAGTACGAACAGGAGGTCCATACCGGCTAGAAGAGTTCAGAAGGGAAAAAAAAAAAAAAAAAAAAACGAAAAAGTTTCCAGTGTAAGGAATTTAGAACTTAAGAAATCTGATGTTTTCTATAGTTTGCTGAGAGAGTTAAGTATTTTCCTTGTTGCTGGACTGCAGTTTGATTCTCCCTAGTCAAGGATATATTTAAGAGTCCACTACAAGAAGAGAGCTGTTACAAGGGGATTAAAAAGGATTTTGATGAAGAACTTTATACCAAGGCAGTCAATATAGCTGCCATTTTTTCTAAATACACTGAAATAAGTGCCTAGTAGAATGAAAATAATGTAAAGAGAATTATTTTAATTTTGGTATTTGACAGGCTTGGCTCACACATACAGTTTTGGAGGTTATTCATGTAAAGGGCAACTTCTAAAAATTTTTTTTTCGTTGGTAGGATAAATTCTGTTTCATGTCAGGGAGACAGAAGGCACAATTCAAAGGCATCTTAGTTTATGCTTCTAAATTCCAAATCACTTGTTAATATTCATAAATGCCTCCATGACCTATATTAGATATTTTTGTGGGTAGAAATATTCTTATTTTAGTAAAATGAGAGCTAGATAACTGGTTGCCCTGAAATAACAGTGGCAGTTTACAGTTCCTGAATGAAAGCCAATGCTGTTCACTTAACCAAAAATTAAAGACCCTCTCAAAAATGAAAATGTGGCACGAAAATGTTCATACAGAAAAGAGTAAGACATCTGGAAAGAATACTGTCCTTGCAGGTCATTTCTGTTCTCAATCCTAGTCATTCTGAATCCAAAGGGATCTAAGAACTATGGAAAAAGATATGCCAGCCTTTTGATAAGTAATGCAGGATTCTAACAATGGCACTACTTTGTATTACTACAAAAAGATTCAAGAATCAAGAACACTGACCTTAGAGAAAATTATTCTCATCTTCTCCTCCCATAGAAACATAATCCTAAATTGTGCGTATTGATTTGTACACTGAAGCATAGGCAATTTCATTTCAGTGCATACCTCAAAGTGTCCCAATTTTTTTCAGAACATCCAGATCTTCCAGGCATTTAAACAGAGGTCCCAGAGTCCCAAAACTGGCAGGCTGAGTCTCATTTTTCCATTATTGCAAACCGCAGTCTCTTCCTGTCTGGCATCGGCAGTCTGACGTCATGAACATGACTACAACGTCAGATGCCCACGACCTTCAATCACACTTCCTACTTTAAAAGTCCACTTTTAGCCTGGACCTCGGACCAATTATACCGCATCAAGGTTACTGCCACTAAAGAAAAAATAATCTAATTAGCATACTTGCATATGCAAATTAGATGTTCCAGACACTGGTTTGTAATTGGCAGCAATTCTGACTTTGAAACAAATGCAGAGGTTTATGTCAGTTAAGTCTTCGTCTTTCTTCCAAACTCTACTCTGCATAGGCCACAGCTATAAATGTTTCTACAGAGTAAATTATTCCATACATACTTACTTCACACAGGTAGATATAAAAGTACAAAGATGTAATGTGTAGTTGTTTGGTGGAATATATGCAAATCATCTGCGGAACTTTCACAAGCACCACTGCAAGTTGGTGTAAGGTTCACCACTGGCTCAAATCACTAAAAGTGAACAACTTCACAAATACTGTATGTCCACTACAGGTATTCTAGATATGAGCTACATCCCATTTTTCAGATTCCACTATCAGACAGAGGCTCTCCTTCAGCAAGGCACCTGCTTGGTCAGCAAACTTAGTCAGTTGGTATTTAAACACTTCTCACATGCTAGTATGTTGTGTCCTAACATTGTTTCTCAAATACAGTTCCTTTTGTATGCTGTGCTGAAGTAAGCATTTTGATAACCATACAACTGGAAATGTGAAAGCTTGGTTAGATGGTAAATACCTTGAACTATTATTCTACAATAATTCTACTTAGCCTGTAAGCTCAGTTTAATGACAAAAGCCTCAGTAGAGAAGCTCTGGCATTTTTCTTGATTTAGTCTTTAAAAACAGCCAATCCAACTGCAGCATTACTCCTTCACATCATTTACACAACAGTAGGAAGCAAGACCAACGTAGTGCCTACAACATGGAGAGGGAGCATTTCATAACAGGTTTGTGAACCTCTGCGAGCCAGTCAAACTGCTTTAAAATCCACATTCTCCTCAGCCAGAGGAGGTAAATAATAGTAATGGACCTCCAAGGTTTGAGAACATAAAAGTTCTTTCATGAAGCTATACAAGGAAACAGAACTGGATCTCTAAATCCGACCACAAGAAGAAAACAGCATTTCCATACAGTTCTTCAGTTAGTGTGTTTGTAGAAAACAGAGTCCAGACCACCTACCTAGATCCACTCTGCGACTGGTAATAACTGAACCGTTGTGGGAATCTGCCCCTTCCTCTTCGGGCTCGAGCATGCTCAATTGTAACCCTTACAATAGGAACAAAACAAAACAAACAAAAAATAAAACACAAACTTCAAGTATTTGACAGTGACTTAAATCTTTTGCAACTGGAAGCACATGTGCACTAACAAGAATTATCTTGCCCTTGCAAGCAATGATTTATAACACAGTCACTGGCATTTCTTAAAGAGCCAGAACAGTGGTATTCTCTTGTCTCATTCATCTCCCTCAGACTTTCATGAAAATTGTCATGGGTCTGTAATTCAGACTGAAACAATTAAATTTGCTCAGCCAGAACCCAAGAGTAATCACAGAGGGAAAAGAGTACCAAAATAAGTAACAACAACCTAATGACATAAACCCAGCTTCCACAGTCAAAACAAAAATTACTGTAATGTACAATAACTATAGTCCACATTGTTGCAAACTGAAGAGCAAAACTCCAAATGATGAGAGGCTATCATCGACTTAATTTCTGAAGTCAACAGACAGATAAATAACAAACAAGTTAAATTCATTTTTACTAATATTTCTAGTGAGAAGACCTTGAGTTAGCTTTTAAGGAGAAGTGGAGAAAACAGTCAGCCCTGCTCCAAACCACCCCTCCTCCAGCCCCAAACTAATTTTGCCTTATGTAAGTCTGTAGCCAGGATCCCAATGAGTCTCTTTATCTAAAGTTATAGAAGGTGTATCCCATCACAGAGACACAAGAAACAGGTGTCAGAGCACAAGCTAATGCACCATATTTGAACGCAAAGCACTTTTGCTGTTCTTAAGGGAAATTATGGTATCACGCTTACCTTTCATCACACAACTCTTTACCATTTAGTTCATAAATTGCATCATCAGCATCCCTGTGGTCTTCAAATTCCTAGAAAGAAAATAGGAATAAAAAAGTATTTTCCCTTATAGCATACTCAAATGCTACAAAACACATTTTCTTTATAAATTTTACATTTCTGCAGCAAGTATCAGCCAGAACTTTGATCAGGGAAGCCGACTCCTAGTACATCTATGACTGAAAAGCCAAGATGTTCCCATTCATGATAATTTCTTCTCCCTCCACCCTGCAAACTCCTTCTGCCTTCCTCAGTTGTTTCAGTATAGCATTTGCAGAACCTATATAAAATAAATTAATTAAATGACCTGGTTTATTACAGAAATGTCTAAACTGCTTTTTGGGAGAGAAGTGGTGGGATTACTTCAAGGCATACAGTTTAAAACACAGCCCTACATACAGGGAAATCCTATATAACAGCACGAGCTGATCAACTGCAAACAAAAGCAGGAGAGCTGTGCACTCCCAAAACCCTCTTAAGAGTTCTGGGGCTGATTGAACTCTTACTGAATTGGCAAAGAAAGAGTAAACCTGAAAAAAAGCCCTTCTCATTTTTTTTCTGAGTGAATTCAGGTCACTAGTGTGGCAAAAAGGTACCTGTGTAAGAAGAGTAAGAAACATAAGCCCCTCTTCAGCAGTAGCCACCTGTGGGCCTGGATCAGCTATAATATGCAATTCCATATACTGCTGCAACAGAATCTGTTGCTTCACTTTTGGCAGCAATGCCGCTTTAGTCAGCCCGAGTAGCCTCTGCCCACTATCCAGCCCACCGGTTCTTGGCAAAGCTGTTCGTACAGCTCTGCAGGAAACTAGGTCAAGAAACCTATCCAGATGAAAAACAGCACACTGTGTGCAGGAGGTGGGGTGAAAAAGACAGTGTTATTTTTCAACTAGATCGGCTTCCCAGGTAGGTTCCTTATGTGGCTGAACAACTGTGGTAACACCATGTGAGGCAAGGGGAGAAAGGAAATAAATAAAGCAGTGAGAACAAGCAGCTGGGTAGGGACTGCTTGAACCAACAGTGTGGATGGAGAAAAAAAATTGTGGAACTGCAGCTTGAGAGCAATGAACAACAAAGAAACTTCTCTAGTTGAAGAAAGCGTTTGCATAACTATAAACAGCTTTTCAGAAGCAATACTGGCTTAAGCAACCTTCCCCCTTCTGCACTGAAATCTGTTTCACTACCAAGTGAACCGTCACACATCCTTGCATGATGATGCAAAAATTATCTTGAGAAAATTCATTTAGGCCTGGCATTTAAGATTATCAATAGTTAGCAATTACAACTCCCATGATTTCAGCTAGTTCCTAACAAACTGAACATCTGTAAGTCTGTCTAACTTTACATACTAGCTTTATGGTCTGAAGTTTGAAAATGTTCTGCACTGAAGTCTACAAAATTTAAGAAAATATAATTAGTTTCAAAGATCAAGCAATGATTTCAGTCAAGCACAATGAAACATACTTTTAACACTACAACAATGTTCAATCAAAATCACTTGGTTTTTTAAGAGATTTTATAAATACAGATTTTAAATAACCAAAACCAAAGATGAACCAACAGCCCATGACAGTGAGGTACCGCAAAAGATAATGCTATTCAATGTATTTATAAATGATCTGGATGACAGGACCAAGAGTACCCTCACCAATTTTGTGGCTGACACCAAAGTGGGAGGAGAAATAGATACACCAGAAGGAATAACTACCACACAGAGACCTTGACAGGCTGAAAGGTTAGGCCGACAAGAATCACAAGTTTTAATGGAAGATAAATGTGAAGTCCTGCACCTGGGATAGAATAATCCTAAGCAGCAGAACAGGCTGGGATCTGAGTGGCTGGAGTGTAGCTCTGCTGAAAAGGACGTGGAAATCCTTGTGGAGAGTCAGCTAAGCATGAGTCAGCAGTGTGGCCTTGCTGTAACGAAAGCAAACTGCGTCCTGGGCTGCATCAGTAAGAGTACAGCCAGCAGACCAAGCGATGTGATTATTCCACCCGACTTGGCATTTGTTAGGCCACACCTGGAACAATGTGTCCAGTTTTGGTCCCTCCAGCTCAAGAAAGACATTGAAAAATTGGAGTGGGACCAGCAGAGGGCCACCAAAACTGATCAGAAGGTTGGAGAACAAAGAAAGGCTGAGCGAGCTGTGTTTGTTCAGCCTGAAGAAAAGGCAGCTCAAAGGGGATCCAGTCAGAGTCTTCCAAAACCTAAAACACAGTTACAGAGATGACTCAAGTGCTTTCCTCATGTGGGTGCACAGTGACGGGATGACAGGTAAAGGGGGGAAAGTCTTGTTCAGACGTAAGGAAAAAATTCTTCATCATCAGAACAATTAAATTTTTTAGACAGAGTTATGGGGCAATTATTCAAGCTTATTAGTGAGCTCTGAAAAGAAAATGCTTCTGCTTAGGAACTGCAGAAGAGAGGAAGGAGGGTTGGCTGACTCATGTGCAGGAGTTGAACAGAAGTTGTTCCTGAATGAGTCAACAGCCCTGCCCAAGAAGAGAAGAGGAACGCTCAGGGAAAGGTGACTTGAGAAATAGCAGCAATTGGAAAGGATGCACTAAATAAACTCAGGCTCACATCTAGATCGGCCATTTACCTCCAGACTTTAAGGGGCAGGTATTTACCTAGAGGCAGGTATTTACCTACTGGCAGTCAACAAGAAGTAGCTCATACTGCAGGGCAATCAGGAACAAGCATGTGTAGGAGTCAAGAAGTAATACTTCAATGAAACTAAAGTAGGGAAAGCCTGGTTTTTTTTCTTTTCCCATAGCTTCACCCAAGGGACTCATCTTGGCAGAATGAATGGCAGGTAAGCCTGCCACAGTGCGAGGGCAGCATCAACCTTTCCAATTTGAACTCAGTGCTGCAGAACAGCTAATTCTCAGTTTTCAGAAGATAATAGTTAAGAAACAGGCTGATCCTGAGTCAACTTGGGAACCTGTAAAGCTGTAAAAATTTGGACAACAGTTTAGGAGTGTAGAGCTTTAGAAAGCAGTGGTAGGAAACTAAGATCCAATGAACTGTGCATTTCATTTACTAGTCTGACAGACACATACGCCCTGTGAACATATATTGATGGTGAATATGCCTAACTTTAGCTGCACAAGATTTAAAAGCTGTGCTGCTTAAATCCAACAACAAGCACCTATTACACCTGTTGTCTTAGCCAACCACTTTGCTTTTATGTCAGGCCATTATTCAGAGAGATGACCAAGCAGACTAGAAGGAGTGAGAGAGGAAAAATAAGTGGTTCTGTATAAACCCTTCTCCAGGTCAAGACTTTGCCAAGTTTTGTAATGCCGTAACAGGATATTTATACTGTCTTCAGACATAAGGGATAAAATTTAAATCCGTGGAAGACTATGATCAGACAATGTATTTAATGTTCAGACAATGTATTTAATGCAGCTAGAATATTACCAAGATTTTGAGCAAAACCTGGCCAAAACCAGGTAAAACTGTAATCCCAGCATCTGAAAAGGAGTCTGAAATGTATATTAATATTTTCCATTTCCCATTGGAACTATTATTCTCTTAAGCATCTTCCCTTCCTTGACATCAACCTAGCAAGGCGAGTACCTGCAAGCAAGAGAAAGGAAGACAAGGTATTACTTACCACAAATCCAAATCCATTTTTTAGATGGATTTCTCGTATGCGTCCATACCCTTTGAAGAATTTCTCCACATCCCGTTCCCGAGCGCGTGAGCTTAAGTGTCCAACAAAGACACGGCAGCCACTCATCTTAAGGTTGATGCTAAGAAGGAAAACAGCACTGTTTATTAGATTAACAAACTTAAAATAGAGTGATTAAGACCACTTTTGCATCTCAGAAATCTTGGTTAAATAGGATTTGATTTTATTGTCCTCCAGGTATGTATGTTAAAAATCCAATTCGCTATAGCCAGAGAAGTGAGAAAATCTTGTATTGCTGACTTCTAACAGAACCTACGCAGAACCCCCAGTTTTGTCCTTTTTAGTCATGTAAGCTAAAGACTTCTTGTATCTAAAATAACGTTTTGTTTGCTGTTAGGCTAACAAGGCTTTTGTATCACAGAACACGAAAAAAACCCACTTTATAAGCTCCAAGATGAATTTACTGGGCTAACAGCAGTAAAAAAAAGAACAAAACTGTTATCCTAATCATTGGAATAACAACATAAAACATTCTCAAGCTTTTGCTTTCACCTGAAAGAATTGCTGCAATAAAAGCTGTATTAGCATCCAAAAGATAAATGGTAGTCATCAAATTATTTGTACCAACCATAAAATACTTTAACAGTCTATCAAGTTATGAAGACAAAACATTTTGTTATTATGAGATTTCAATGATGGCAAAAACAAAGGCTATTTCAGATATTCAGATTTTCAAAACTGTCTACTGATCCAGGATACATAATTTGAGATATTTTTATGGAAGCTCCAGTGTTTACCTTGAGTATATCACTTTTTCAGTTTATGCGATTTAGAAATTAAGTTCTTATAACTGGAAAATATTAATTATTTGGCTCACTCAGTAAGCTGCTTGTCATACAAAAACCAAAGAATCCAAGCCCTAAGGAGAGGAAATACAACGTGATCTTGTATTACAATACTAGGTTGTAAAGCAGACAGAGCAAACTGACAACATATCAGTTAGCTGTGAAAGTAGTTCAAGACAATTTGGGTGCAGTATTTTGAATTAGCATGATTTACCTTCTGTGTTAACACCCATTAGGTTTCTATTGATTAGTTTCTTTACTTGGGCTCAATCTGCCATCAGAGAAGTGCCAGAACTTTGGAAGACTGGGTACTGGACTTCTCACCGGGGCGAGAGGTAGAAGTGTGACAGCACTTACTTAAGATTAGCCTAAACCGTCCCCCAACCACGATCTGAGGTGATGGCGATTTAACCACTTTCACGCAAAAAGTTTTGTGCTTCCCTTACCATGCTGCCTTTTATAACCATTCCTTCCTTTGTGCTCACACTTGCATTTTTATACCCACATGGAAATCCAGCTCAGAGGACTGATTCAGCTTCCTCGCAGAGCAGCTAGTTTTCCGACAGATTGTTTCCCTGATGCACCCTTACCACACAAACACTGGCAAGGCCAGCAGCTGCTATTAAGGGAAAGACAGGCCTTTGCAGAGGCAGGACAGACTTACATAACTATGTGCTCTAAAACACGGCAAGAACGGTCACTCTGGCAACAGCGCTCATTTTGGGAACGACACAGATTTGACAGATTAAAACGACTGCGTTCCTGCTGTTCAATGCTTTTAGTTCTTAGTTCCAGAAAAACAAGGTGGGGAGGAGAGGAATCACGGCAGGAAATGAAGGCGGGTTGGATGGAACCGACTGCCTGAGAAACTGTCACAGATACAACTATGGGGCGCAAACGATCTGCCCGTGCGTTATTTACTCAAACATCAGGGAGCACAATGGACGCGAGAGTCTGCACCGACACCTGCCGCTCGCAGAGCTTCACACGTTGTTCCTAGCACAATGCAACCGCGCTTGCTCACCGGTGGCTCCCAAGACACCACACGCCGTCGGAAGAGCACTCGGCAAGCACGGGCCCGCAGCGAACGACCATCTGCTCGCTCGCTCTTCTGAGAAGTCGCGACGGGACGGGGCTGCGCCAGGCTCGCCGCCTGCCGCCGGCGGGAGGACCCTCTCCTCGGGTTCACCGCCACCGAGGCCGAGGCCCACCCAGCCGGCGATCGCCCCTCGGGCTCTCCGCAGCGGACGCGAAAGCATTACACCCGCTCACCTCCGAACCCCGCCGGCTCCCGGCCATCCCTCGGAGCAGAACAGCCGGGGTCAGCCCTCCTCCCCTCCGCGAAGCCGCCACGAAGCGCGGCGTCCTCCGCCGCCCAGCTGCCGTCGCGCCTCGATTACCCAACGCCCGGCGGCCCCCCGCCGAGCGCCCGGCCCGGCGGCGCCAGCGAGGCCTCCGCGAGCGGCTTCCTTCCCCTCCGCCCGGCGCCGCCGCAAGAAAGGCCGGGCCCGGCCCGCTCCGGTCCGCCCCGCCCCGCAGCGGGGCCCGGCTGCCAGATCCCCGCTCGCAGCCCAACGCCCGACCCTCCGCCGGCCCTGCCGCCACCGAGCGAGCCGAGGAGGCGGCAGCCACTCACCGTCGCCGAGCGCTGAGTCCCGCGGGCCGTGAGGAAGCCGCTCTCGCCGGCCGCGGCGGCAATGGCTGCCTTGTTCCTACGAGAGACCGACACCGCCGCGCGCCCCCAACGGATGCTGCGCAACCGCCAACGCCCGACTCCAACTCCCAGCGTGCCCCGCGGCGGCCCGGCCGCGCCCCGCGCCGGCGGCGGCCGCCTGGCACCCTGGGAGCTGTAGGCGCTCGTTGGGACGGGCGCCGCGGGGGAGTTCGGCGGGGGCGGGCCGCGGCCCTGTCGGGGCGGGCCGCGGCCCTGTCAGGGCGAGCCGCCTAGGCCGGCGCCGTTGGGTCCGGGAGAGGCCGAGCGGGGGGGCTCCCGCCACGACCAGGCCCGGGCTGCGGGGCAGGAAGGCGCTGGGAGCCCGCCCTCGCCCTTGGAGCTCCCCGGAATAAATCGCGCTCCCTTCCCGAGGGAGCGGTGCTGGGCCTGTGCGACCCTGCCAACCTGCTGCCGTCCCCCGGCCGTTCTGCTTCAGGCTTTTGACCCGAGACATGGCCAAAAAAAAAAAGAACGAAAGATGGGCAGTCCGCAGCGGAGGGGCCGAGGCACGCGTGCAAAGAGTTCACCTTCAACGTGTTACACGACGCGTAACGGCTCGGCAGCTACACGAAAGTTGGCTGCGGCCAGCCCCTAACTACCACCTTCTTCTCCCCCTCAGCACGCAGAATTACGCTGCTTTGGATAAAACCCCGATACTGTTACTGTCGCTGACACCAGGGGGAAGCCTTGGGTGGGGAAAAGCGGCTGGTGAAGATGACAGGCTTGTACGGAGGTGCTAGGCAGAAGCAGTGTTTCCACGCGTGTACATGCAGCATGCTGCTTTTCTGGTTTATCAGTGGCTGAGATGTACTCATTTTATGGAATTCTTACAGTGTAATTCGTGACAGTTGACAGTGTGATGATCAAGACAAAAATTGTTACCCGTTTCTGCAGTATAGCATAGCTTGTTGAATCTTCACCGTCCTCAGCTTAAATGTGGCTTAAAATATAGGTACAGTTTGTTTTTCCTGTTTTTTCCCCTCGTCTGATAGCATCATGCCTGGATTTCCTGATTTGACTTGGAGCAAATAGCAAAGTTACATTTATGACATCACATGCTAGATTCAGGCATCGTTCAAATCTCTTGCCCTCTAATTATTCTTTAGGACAGAGATAACCGCTACATTCAACATCCATAATAAACAGAACCGTTTAGGTTGGAAGGGACCCCTTGAAATCACCTGGTCCAGCCCCGCAAGGTTGCCCAGGACCATGTCCACTCAGGTTTTCAGTATCTCTACAGATGGAGGGTCCGCAACCTCTCTGGACAACCCGATCCAGTGTTTGACCACCCTTACAGTAAAAAAGCATTTTCTTGTGTTCAGATGAAATTTCATGGTTTTTAATTGTCAGTGGATGCTACTGAGGAGAGTCTGGCTCCCTCCTCTTCATTCCCTCCCATCAGGTATTTAGACACATTCAGCCTTCTCCAGGCTGAACAGTCCCAGCTCTCTCAGCCTCTCCTTACATGAGAGATGCTCCAGTCCTGCAGTCATCTTTGTGGCCCTGTGCTGGACTCGTTCCACTAAGTACACATCTCTTTTGTACTGCGGAGCCCAGCAGAGGACACAACGCTCCAGGTGTGGCCTCAGCAGTGCTGAGTAGAGGGAAAGGATCACCTCCCTTGACCTTCCAGCAACGCTCTGCCTAATGCAGCCCAGGATGCTGTTGGCTTTTGCCGCGAGGCAACTGATGTGAACTCTTTTTGGTAAGAAAATGGAGTAATGCGACAGCTTAACAAAGCTAACTGGTTAAAAAAGAAAAAGTGGGTAGCTGTAGCTGGGGCAAGTATGTCTCACAACTTTGAATACAACGTTCAGTTGTAAGGCTAGTTTACTTCTTTATTTGATAAGACTGTCTAGGACACTCAAAATGGCAGCCCTGTGACTCTTTCTATGCAAACTCTGTGTAGGTAGCAGAGCTGGACTATTACAGGAGTAGCACCAGAGCCTCTGTGTGCCTGTGTGCTTGAATTGCTGCGTAAGAAGCTCAGAAGCAGAAAAAAGCTCCTTAGGTGGCAGTCTTGGAATGGTATGGGAGTAATAGGGATTTGAGTTACTGGCAATAATGAAGATAAGTCATGCCGGAAGCCCACTTAAAGCTTTTTCGGTTTTATCCTGCATCTCTGCAGTCTCTGGGGTCATGTCAGTGGGGAATGTGGCTGTGCGTCTGGAACGCAGCTCTGGCTGCTCTGCTGGTGCCTGAGCCAGGCTGGAGTCCCGCTTTCCCTTTCTTGGTTGTGGACACTCTGCATGGGTGGTAAAAGGCATGAAATACATCATTAGAAGAATCTGCAGCATTGCCTCTAGTGTGTGGGTAGCATCTCTGGAAGCTATCATGTGCAAAATCAACTTTTGTATTAAAGCTCTGTTTTAGTTTCCTCGTTATTTTGGTTGCATGAAAAGATTGGTCTCTCAGAACACCGACACCATCTGAAAGCCCACTGGGAACTATTAGCGTCCTGACTGCACACCTACAAATGTAAACAAATACTCAGCTGGAATCAGGGTACTTAAAAAACACAATCTGTTTATTGCTGGGGTAAATGAACTGCTTTCTTGCTTCCCTGAAGAAGACATTTTGTTTTCTCTGTGGCAGAAAGCAGGATGCTGTGGTTCAGTACCACAGATTAGAGATTATGCCCTATTCAAGTAAGAAGTAGCAAGAGAGAAATGGTTTGTTAAAGTGATGGTGGTGATGCTTGAGTGTGCTTAATAATAAAGAAGGTATAAAATGCTTTCTCAACTCTGCAGTTTAAAGTAGTGCTTGGTTTTAGGCAAATTGTGCAACGAAAGCCACAGGGTTCACACAAAAAGCCACGACAGCAATTAAGGAACTGGGGGGAATGGTCTGGGAAAAGGTTTGAAATATTTGCAGGGTGACTGCAGCACTTAGACAGGAAAGCAACAGAGCTGGGCTCAGTTCTCCGCTCCGCCACGGACCTCCCCGAGGACCACAGGAAAATCGCTTCTGGCTGGAGACAGTAACCACTCAGTTGCCTTCGCTGCAGCACCTAACAGGTGCCAGCCACCCAGAAGGAATCCAAGACTTACTTAGAGCTAGGTCTTGCACAGGACACAGAGGAAGGTAGACATCTGGGGACCAAAAATGCCCACGTGCTAGCGAGCGAGTGAGGAGCTGCTAGGAAGAAGTGGTGAGGGATGTAGGTCTTAACGTCCTGCCCCTGCTCAGTACAAATGTACCTGCCTGCAGCTGGGAAACCAGAGCCTTGCTCCGCTCGGGATCCACAGCTCAGAGTTGTCTTTAAGTGCCAACATCTGTTTCTAGCGAGGACTAACTAGGACTTGTTTTTCTCTTCAGCTGCTGAAAGACACATTGAGACCAACAGCTACATTTCGTAAAGTGGCCTATTGTTTAAAATAGCCATCACTCTGGAGGCTTGAGTCCACTGACTTCCTCAGGCTGAAGATCCAGGCTCCCACCCACCACAGAGTGCCCTAACCATGGTGTGAGCCTGTGGTGGTGGAGGAGGGAGGCTCCTCGCATTCAAGCTGTGTCACTGTGGAGCAGAAAACTGAGGGAGAGCAAGTTTGAGGGCAGAGCTAGTGGTTGCGCTGCTGGAAGAGGCAGCCTAGGGCCTGTTTCCCACCCTGAGGCTTTGTTCTGTATTTTATCCTTTGACTGTTTAACAGAAAATACCTAAAAAATGCCTCTGTCAGGGACTGAAATGCAGCATTCCTTCTGCAAACTGATTGCCTAAACCACGAGGATATGGGTTCATGCTTTCTCTCCTATTGCTTGGGTGCTTATCTTTATTTCAGAGAGGTAGATGGAGTGAGGTTGGGGGGATGCTCCCTGGCCCAGTCTATTAGTTTTCCCACTGGTTGGGGTGTAGTGCTGGGAGGTGGGGATCTCCTGAGGAAGGATGAAGCGTTGAACTTGTATTACTCTCCTTCTGTGGAGATATTTTAGACAGTTAGGCTCTTATGGAGCAAATGGGTGGCAAATCCACCCAGAGGCTTTGCAAAGAAAGCAGCCAGTCTTGCTGGTTTGTACTGCTCTTTGTACACACAGTGAGGTTTGCAGTCCCTGGTGACGTGGGGTGTTTGCGAGGGGAATGCTCAGGCATTCTGATGATGGGGACTGTCACAGGGCACCAGGTGTCCAGTTGTTTCAATGGCCTGTTCCAGGTCTGCCCCGAAGCAGAAACATAGGCATGCAGAGAAGGCTTAGGTGCAATAGGGAAAAGCCTAGTCAGCAATACCTCCAGATGTGGGCAGCAGCTGAACAGAGAGTGTTTGGATTGCATTTGTAAATATAGGCTTTGCATTTCTACCTTCTAGTGACATCTAGCCCTTTTTTCCCATATGCCTTCTTCATTTGCACAGTGGGAATAACACTAGGTGCTTGCCACAGCAGTAGTGAGAGATTATGCTTTTCCAAACAGTATGAGGATCGGGGTCACTTAAGTATTATGATAGCTAGAGGTTCTTCTTGGTATTTTGCTCAAATGCTTGCTAGGTCACCAGGATGTGAACTACTGACTAATAGTAAGAAGGTGTAAACAAACCTGCTGAGAAGAGATAAGGCAGTGGTGAGGTGTAGTGCAGTTTCTACCAACATATTTTCATGCATCTATGTCCCAGAAATCAAAGCAGAGAACAAAAATGGGAAACTATTTCCTGAGTGTTGTGTGGTGTTCAAAGACAGAGGAGGAATCCATTTTAATATATTGGTGAGATAAATAGTCTACACTGGCTGTAAGTCCTCAGAATATAGAGAAGATTAATTTTCTTCTTGCATTTTTGGTGGGTTTAAATTGCTGAGATGTACATCTACCTAAAATAGCCTTATAGAGCATCCTTCCCTGTACAAGATCTAATCATCCAACTTTATCCTTCGCAATGGGTGAGTTCTCTACCGACTGCACCACTGAACACATTTTCTTGGTGCGTGCTGGGGAATGTTCTGATTACCTGTTTGTCTCAGGATATGCCCTAGACTTTGTTAATCTAGGTTTATTATGCTAAGACTTTTCCAGCAGCTTAGAGCTAATGCAATGGATTTTAAGGGTTTACACAGTAGCAATTCTTTCAGTAGCCAGAGTCACCTCGGCAGTTTGATTAATTCAACAAGATTAAGCTTTCTGAGTGCTTGGCTACCAGAGGGGTGGAACAAAAAATCTGTCCTACCCCAGCATCTGTAGTGCAAGTAATGTCATACAAATAATCTTCTTGTTATGGTCCGAAAATCATACCTGCATTCTTGTTTCCTAACAAAGTCATTTTAGTTTGAGCCGTTCCTTTTCCCAGCCATTACAAACACACCTCTGTCCGTTACTTCCCTGATAAAACCAGTCTGATTCAGCTGGATGGATCCTCTGCGGATGTATGAATACTTCTTTGAAACCAAGTTCATTCAAGGTTGCAGACCAGTTTCCTTTCATTGTCTCCTGAGACTCCTGGCTCTGCTCCTGCACTCCAAATCCAGATGCTGGCAGCGCTAAAGAAATGCAACAGTCACAGGATAGATTTGAGAGGCTTTTGAAAATGTGGTTGACGTTCTGGCAGGCAAGACAGACTCATGTTGTCTGAGCACTGATGTGTTTTTTGCCCCTGTACTGTCAGACAGTCATGCTGGGGCAGGTACTGAGATCTCAGCAGCCAAAGACGTCAACAGCCATGAAAGGAAAATGGTTAATTTCTTGGGAAAGCATTATTTCAATTTCCGTGCCTGAAAATAGTGAGTATGGCAGACTGACGAAAACAGTTTACCCCTGAATGGGAGATGTGAGCTTGAAGAGGATTGTCCACTTCTTCTGTTCTTGGCAGGGGAAGGGGCAGTCACTGAGCTGCAAACAGCTGTTTCCAGAGACGCATTTCATCAAGGCTGATGTCAGGACTTGGCTAAAGAACAGCACGTTAGCTGCAAAACCGTGAGCCTCACACAAAAAGCTGTTTTCAAGTTTCAGCTAACTACTAACTGCCAGAGACTGTTAGGCCGCACAATTGCAAGATACGTCTTGTGCTGCATGAGGAAGGTGAATGTGTTGCAGCACCCTGGTGCTCCTCCTCGGATGGGGTGGGAATGGGGAGGCTTTATCTACAGCCTAGAGGGAAAGACCCAGTCACGTCACCGCTAGGACAGTTTATCAAAGACCATGCCACCTAAGCAGAAGAAATACCAGCACCTGTGCCTAAAATTTTAGGCACACCTATTGCCAATATTCTGAACTCGTATTCAACTACTCAGAAGCACAGGCGAGGCC
Organism: Haliaeetus albicilla; assembly: GCF_947461875.1. Lineage (NCBI taxonomy): Eukaryota > Metazoa > Chordata > Aves > Accipitriformes > Accipitridae > Haliaeetus > Haliaeetus albicilla. Next base: position 38,269,336 of record NC_091487.1, read on the forward strand.
TTTCTGGTGCTGTTAACACCTCAACTTCTCCAAAGGATGCAGTGCTGTGGTGCCAACGGAACAGCGTTAGCAAGGCTGGAGCCCACACAGTGCCACCAATTTGTGGTGTAAGCAGGGATCAGCCACCTGTTTTCTGTCTCATAAAACCAGGAATACTTACACCCAGCTGGGGTTTTGTGTGAAACCTGGTCACAGAATGCAACACTGCTACAGGTCAGTAAAAGGTTTTTGTAAAGACTTCTGGAATCTCCAAGCATGGACTTGCAGTGTGCTGTCATCAGGATCATTCAAAATAACTTGGCTCCATTCTCAGTGGTAGCAGACCTGGGTCCAATGATGGCCCAAGGTGCACCTATGCTCTTTTTCGAGCCCTATTTCAAAATAACATGGGTCTTTTATCCGGACAGTGGTCATTTAATACCCCAACAGATATTCTCCCCACGCCCTGGTATTACTGTTTAAATTAAAAAAAAAGAAGAAAAAAAGCATGCATTAAAAAAAAAAAAAGAAAAAAATGTATCATTACATCTTCTGGGAGTAGGTACAACCCACAGAGAACCTCAATTTGTTTGACAGTGCAAATGTCCTTTTCCAGGTGCAGCAAACCAAGGACAGGGCAGCTACTGTGCAAGAGGAAAGAGGAGGGTTATCAAAGGAAGGGCAATGAGTACTCTGAGGCAAACTTCAATATAGATTATCTGCTCATGCCTGTAGTCATCCTCTCTGCTGGTTTAGTTTTCAAACAGGTAACATGTACATTAAAATGTGGCAATGGAATTGGCACTCCATATCTTTGAATAGGACAGTCCCACTTGTAGCAACGTAGTAGTGATGTAGCTGAAAATGGGCCTATAGAGGAGCTTGCAAGTGGATTAAATACTGATGTGGCTGCAAGACCTACATTACTGACAATTCACATCAACCCCCCCAGGCTTCTCCATATCACAGGTTACAACACAGGAAACAGCTCCAGCTCAGCTCCAGCACTCAATAACAATGCAATTATAGCTAAGTTACGTGAACTGTCTCTGCTTCAACCTTTGAAGACAAATTGTGGTGAGTACAGTCTGGCCTTGTCTATGAATGAAGCTAAATGGCGCTCACTTGCATGCCCTCACATTATCCAGCCTACAGGAGAATGCAGATCTTGGTGTCTCCTGGAAGAAACGTGGTAGGAGACATTAGCGTCCCCTCTCCCAAATACAGTATGCAGATACTGTCAGGTTGGGATACATCACAACACACTGCTGTGATTTTTATTGTGTCCTACTCAAGGTCAGGAATAAACCAGAAAGGTGTGCTGAGCCCCAACCCAGCAGGTACAATGCTTTCCTCAGGACTTAGTTCTGCTCTGGAGAACAGAAGGCAATGCTACCCAGAGCTGCAGGAGCTCCTTGTGAATCTGTGCATGAATTCTCCACTCCTGCAGTCATTACTTCAAAATAAAAACTGCCTTCAGGACTAGAAACAGCAGTATGTGGTTATACCTAAAAACCACTCATTTGAAACATGTCATGAAGCAGTAGTAATGCAGTGTTTTGCTCTTAACTCCACATTTCCTAAAAAAGTTGTGGGAAGGCAGGAAATGCACCTGCCATATGAGATGGCCGGGAAGGGATTAGCTGCTTCCCTTTCCTGATTTTCAGGCATGCGCGTGTGTGTGTGTATACCTTATGACTTATTAAAGGTCCCGAAGGAATTGTTCTGAAGGCTGGTTTCTTTCGAATGACCAGTGCAAAGATCATCTTGAGGGCTCTGCAAGAATTTATAATGTCAGAAGATGTGATATCAAGAGCAATGAGATATTCAATGTTGAGGACGAAACAGTGGAGGAATTTTTCATAGATGGTTCAAGATATGGTGGTTGGTTGTTTGCACAGGTCTAGTAACAAGAATATTGTTCCTAGACATGTGGGTGTATCAGGGATGGTTAAAAATTGTATAAGACATAAATTTAAAAAGTAGTAAGAAAGCTGTGAAAATTCCGACATCATTCAACAAGAATGAAAAGCTTAAGGGCGAAAGGAAGTTTACCTTTGAAGTATTGTAATTTCAATTTAAAAAACATTAATTTTGGATGCTCTTTGTCGTTTGTGGTTTCAACTAAATAGGATTAAACAGTTTTACTATACAAATGAATAAAGTCTAGATTTGTTATCACAAGAAATTTTTAATATGGTTTGTGACAAGCAATATCAAAGTTATCAACTCTCAAGCTTCATGTTCTGAAACCAGACAACTCTCAGCAACAAAGTTGTGCACTGATAAACATAGGAGGCATATTGTATTTTTTAATTAAATATGAAAACATGAGCTGTGTACATTATTTTTTCCCTAGAAAACACAGCAATTTCAAAAGTTTATCATAAAATATTTTCATGAAATGAGTGAACCAGCAAACACATGCACTTGTGTGCCTTCCCCCCTCCCAAGATAAACGTGATAAAAGAGACATACGCAAATGTAAAAGTTAACAGAACAAGTGGTGTTTTGTTGTTGTTTGGTTCTTTTTGGAAAGGATGGAATGTAACATTGTGCTCGACTTTCTATGTCACAACAAAAAATATTTGGTGCAATATTTTAACATTTTCTTTTTAAGTTTCAATCTGGTGGAGAAAAATACCTTTTTCTATAATAAAATATGTCTGTTCTTTTTAAAACTTAACTTTTTTGCACAAAATAATTTTGTAAACTGTCATTTCAAGGGCAAGGTAGGCGGTGCCATGTGAATGTCCTCCCCCCCACTTAAAAATGTGATCTGTTATCTGAAGCAAAACAGGGAAACACAAAAAAGAGCGGAGCAGAGGCTGCTTTGCAAAGAGAAAGAAGGGCGTGTCGGACGGGGGAGAGGGGAGGGAGCGTGTGGTGGGACAGAAAAAAGTTAAAGGTCACTTTCGCCGTAGAGTGCCGTGGAGAAGGACATGTAGTCCAGGGCACCGGGTACAGCATCACGGCCATTGTAGGGTGCCATTCTAGCAATGCAATATTCAGCCTGATCAGGAGGCAGTTCCCGCCGTAATTCATCCACAGTGATGTAGTTCTGCAATGAGGACAAACAATAAGGTGATCGTTACTTTCAGAAAACTGACCTTCCTCAGAGGGAGAACCACCCCCTGTCCCCCCAGGGCAGCAGACAACAGTCAGGGACAGGACCCCAACAACTCGACTAGTACTGTACACCCACACAGGGAGCTCTCTGCGCATACACCTTGGGAGGAAATGCAGTCACTCCCTACCGTTTGGACAAGAAAATGGTTTTAACAACAGAGAGGAAGACTGTTTTTGCGGAAGAGATGCTGGCACACCTAAAGAAAAGACCTGGAGGTAAGTAAGGTAAGTTATTAGTGTAAGACTGTGCCTTCCCATTGACAGTGGAGGTCCTGCTGAAAGCAAATGGAAGGAAGCAGAAATTTCATTTGGATCCTGTCCCTCACTGGCAGGAGGTAACAGCTGCTTGTGCTGCTTGAGAGTTGCTGTTGCCTCTCTTCAGAGCAAGGAAAGGAGCCATCCCCACTAGCTCTGGCTGGTGGCACCAATGCAGGCAGCAGACAAGCAAACACTTTGTATTGCTTCCACAGTTCCCCCAACAATCCTTGCCTTTCACAGCAGACGTTTTTAATAAGCAAGCAAAACTTCTTATGTAAATTCAGCTTCTGGAGACTCACTGAGCTGAGCTGAGGTAGCCTGGCTTCTCTCCATGCAGTAGGTAACAGTAGCTGCCTGTTTGCTAACCAGTATGTTGTCTTTAGCTAACTGACTCACGGGCATTTGCAGTCTGTCTGAACAATGGTTCGGGTTTCACACCATCTCTCCCTCTCTCTCCTGTGACTTTCAATTCTTCCCCCCCCTCCGCCTTTCAGTGTAATGATTGGAGTGAGTAAAGAGGTATTTTTCTTCATAATGAAATGCTGTCTGATTCATGTTATAGTCACTAGAGCACATTGAACACTGACAAGTATATTTAACGTACTGCACAGAGTAAACAAGTTAATAAGTAATACTGTATCCAAAAGTACCTATTCATTCAGTGATTAGCTTATCTGAATAATGTGGAATTTTCAGGCTTTGAAAGACAATAGGACCGGCTTTAGTCAGGTAGATGCCTAAAGGACAGGTATCATGGGTTTCTACATTACAGATTATGAAAAGATTATTAGTGAAACATGGAAACCACTACTGGATTTAAGAGTAACTCATTACAATCAGAGAAATGGTATCCCACATTTCAAGTGAGATGAATAAAATCATTAGCAAACATAGATACATTAATATTACACGTACATATTATTTGTTCAATTACATAAAAGATCAGTGGGGATTGTTATATGAGAAAAATAAGATTACTTTTTTTTTTATCAGCTGGTTCCACTGATGATGCAAATTTAGAAAATGAATGCTTTTAGTATCATCCTGGGAGTTTTCCTACTTTAGACCAATTTCTGTCATTAAAAGATGCTCCTCTTGCAGCTACAGCATATCCCCTATGAAAATCTATTGATTGTATAACAACTGATAGTGACACACGTATGTCTGAGAAAGGTCATCTCAAGTTTACAGCTGTCAGTAATTAATAGTTTTTCAAGACTAATCAAGAACCATCTGTTGAATTTGCTCATACATTTTAAAATAACAAACTGCAACCAAGCTCTTAATTAAATTTTTAAAGCAAGAGTGGGCAGCAAAGTTCTGACTGACAGCTGAACAGGACTTTCAAATGCGTTGGCAGGCTGCTCATTAATCCACACTTCAGCCTTGCATTCCTCCAGCACCGCACAATGTTCATGTGAAAATACCCTCCATGCTGGAGAGTGCTTCCCTTGACACCTTCTCTCGGAGACAAAAGAGAAAAAGGAAAGCAGGAGCAATGCAGATGCAGAAAAGGAAGATGTGGAGCCTGACCTTATCTCCAGCCAGGATCTTGAAGGAAGCCATAACCTGGTCAGCAGTATCTGTATCTGCTGTTTCCCGGGACATGAAGTCGATGAAGGCCTGGAACGTCACTACACCCAAACGGTTAGGGTCGACGATGCTCATGATGCGGGCAAACTCTGCCTCTCCCTGGAGAACAAGAAAGTCATGTAAGCCTGGACATTTGAGCAGCAGTACTATGATAGTGGGGAGAAACTGTTCAGCAGCGGATCTCACAGCTAGAAAAACAAAGCCAAATAGAAACCACTTCTGATTTTTTTATCAGGATATTCTTTTTTAGCTTGCTATTTTGTACAATAGCTTCCCACTCATTTGTCCTTCAGAATAAAATATTCTCAGCTGTGCACCTAGGATACCATCCAGCTCCATCTACCTATAGGACAATGCTCCTATCAGGGAACATATCACCCAGACTTCAGGGGAAGATGCAAATTTCTCTGTAATACATGTCATGCTAGATGTCTCTAGCAATATTTGAAGATCTGCATTCATCAATTCCTTTTATTTTCATTTACTAGAAGAGAACTTTTACAGTTCTCTTCAGCTGCCAGAACAGAAGCCACCAGAAGAAATGCCTCTGGGGTCTTTAATAGTATCTGGTTCATCTTAACTAGACAGGCTTAGGAAAGAAGGACTTGCATATCTGGGGTGGCCCAGGGAAGTGGTCTTTACAGGAAGGATCCTACAGAAGCCAAAACCTTGCAGTGTAGTTTTCTGCTTTTTTTTTTTTTTGCATATAAACAGAAGATAATCTATTCTCATCTCTGGGACCCCTTCCTCCTCAGGTAAGAAGGAGGGGAGAGCAGAGGTGCATCTTTTCCTGGGAACAGGCTCTTCTAACACATCTAGAACAGTATACCTTCAAGAGTAATTAAGGTATCTAATCAAATGTTACTGTGGCTTGGCACACTACATTAAAGAGTCTGTATTTATACTGGGCTGATGAGTAAAATGATTAAACACTGCTTTGCCTGACATCAGGAGCAAAGATACTGAGAGTACAGCTGGATATTTTTGCACTACGCTCTTCTCCTGTCCTTTCATGAGCAACAGTCTTTGGTGAAGCTCTTCCTATTAGTTATCGCACCTCTCAAGGTGCCACATGTTACTGTTCTGAATATGCCGGTACTCTGGTGAGGGAAAAGCTACAGGGAGGATGACTGGAACTTGAACTTACTTACATGTACAGGAAGAGAGATGTGAAATAAATGGTAAGAATGAGAGAGGCAGCGTTTGAGTGTATTCAGAAATCAGGTCATGTATACTTCCAGATGAGTTCAAATGATACTTAGGGCTGGGGAGGTTGTCTGTGCTGTGCAGAGTGTAGGTACCAATACAAGGAAGTTTATTGTTTCTTCCACTTGTAGCTACACAGTTTGATAAATATAATTCTTATTTGAAAAATACAGGAATTAGACAATGATTTCCATTTTTTTACCTTCAGCTACCGCTGCGAGACAAAAATTATACATATACAACTAATACTAGATTTAACATCCGTTGCTGATAGTTCTGGAAAATAAGGCTGTATTTACCTTGATTCACTACACATTCTTCCTTTATTTTTGAAGGTACCTACAAGAATCACTTTGAACAGGAGTGACAGAGGGCTCTACATTACCATATTGTAACCCATGGAGATAAGGCAGGCTCGGAAATCTTCACAATCCATCATACCAGTCTTCTTCTACAGGGAATGACGCAAAGATGGAAAAAGCCAAGAGAGAAAAGGGAGACCAGTCGAGGGAGAAATGAACCCACAGGAGACATTACAAAGAATGAGTTTCACAGGGGAGGAGACAGAAGGAGAGATTTACAATGAAAAACAATAGAGGAAAGGTAGTTTGTGAAACCACGAAGAAGCAAAGGTGGTTTTGGACATGGAATAGTTTACACACAAGGAAGATATCAATGAAAAAAAGGAATGAAGATATCAAGCAAGACAGATTGAGGGATGGAGAAGAAAAGGAGTGTTAAGTGACACAGAAGTAAATGGAATAGTTTGAAGACATAAAAGGAATTCTCCCAAGACGAACAATTAGGGAATTAAGAAGGAATAGATACCAAAGTACATTTAGAGAGGAAGTAGTACAGAAAAGTGATGTATATATAGTCAAACACAAGAACAGCAATGACAGATGGATTAAGACAAACAAGAAAAGAAAGGAAAAAACTGTTATTTTTTCACAGTTTAACATCTGGCTGTGTTCACCACTAGCATTCAGTACCTGTGCATCGTTTCCAATATCGTAACCCAAGCTGATGAGACAGGCTTTGAATTCCTCAGGGCCAAGTGTGCCGGAGTGGTCCTGGTTATGCGGTGTGCCAGGCAGCAGGACATGCAGTGCCAGTGGGGTGACGGTGTGGGGCAGAAGGAAAGGAGACACAGAGGAGTTCAAAGGGAGGTGGAAGGACAACAAACAGGTGCACCATGCAGTGGGTGAGGAGAGAGGGAAAGGAAGAATGACATGCAGATAGAAAGACAGGGAAGAAAAATAAAAAGTGCACAACATTAGATATCACAATGACATTTCAGGATGTGCTAAAAATGCTCTTGGAACAGTTCCTTCTCAGAGAGCTCGTCACATCTTGAGAGCACTTGAATGACAAAAACAGTTAATGCTCAGAAGCCTCAAGATTTCCATCTCCCAAGTGAATTACTTGCGTCACTGCTTGTTATTCATAATGTCAGAAGCCCTGTGTTTCACTAGTAACCCGAAGTGCAGGTAAGCAGGCAGAGGCAGTGGGAAGCATTGCCTTATCTTCTAGTCAAAAGTCCCACTAAAGGAGTAGGTGAGGGCAGGTATGTTTGGCAACACACCCAAGGAAGCTTAGCTGTCAGGGCATCCCAGGAACAGACAAGGAAAAACAGCTGAAGCTCAGGGGAGCAGTGTTATGGCTGCATTTATGACACCTGCACATGAGGTGGTGCTTTGACTGGCAAAGCTATTTCAAGTGCTCAGCTCTGCAAACAGCACTGCTGTACAGCGCAGCACAACATGGCTTGGCAGCTGCTCTTCCCTTTGCTCATTCCCCGCTCCCCCAGTGTTTGGATGTACCCATCAAACTATACACAAGCTAGCACAGGAACTGAGCATCCCAATCCACCCTGCAGAATTTTAGCTCAGGACAGCTCCCAAGCACTGAAGAGCCCCTGCCTGCTGACACCATCTCTGGCCAGATCAAGGAAGCTACAGACAGGATGATGGGGCCAATTCCAAGCGACTTTCTTCAGAAAATCAGCTTTTAGAGTCAGCGTTAAGCCTTCATAAATCAAATACACAGATGAAGATGGGAAACCCACATTCTCTCTGCATTATCATTCGGATTGTTGTGGAGAGAGGGGCAAACGATATGAAGGTCAAAATATAACATCTACAGGGCTTTATGGGTCCCTCTGCTAAGAAAAGAAGCCATGTTTTTTGTTTTTCTCAGGCAGCTAGAGAAGGGCTGAAATAGCCAGTGTTCAAGCAATCTGAAAGTGTTGCCAATCTCTGAGGGTGGGCTGCAGCCCTGTTCTCTGGAGACCTTTCAAACAGTCTGGCTGGTGCAGCAAGTGGTGGAGAGCAACCTGTATTTGCATCACTGATTTAGTATCTCTGCAGGCTGCTCATGGATTTCCAGACAACGTTGACGGGGTTGATAATGGAGCCAGTTTAAGGCTTGGGCTGCTGTCTCTGCTTCCCTGCATGACACCTTTGTGATTCGGGTTGAGAAGGAAGAGCTGCAGACAGGCTGGCAAATTGAGGGAGGAGAATTTCCTTTAAGGAATTCCTTTCTTACTGCTCCCGTTAGTGCCTTGGCATGTATTTCCACAGTAAGGCAAGGCAGGCTTTACATCAGGGTTTATCTACACCATGCAACGCCGTGGTGTGTATAGATCCTCCTGTTCGCTCCATACAAGAGCAATACTGGTCTCCTCAATACAGGTTTATGAGATGGTATGTCAGAGTGGCGGACAGCTATTCCAAAGAATTTTATAAATCTGCATAATAATCTGCTCTCTGGAGAAGACAGGGTAAAAGTCTAATTTCCTAAATAAGCCTTCAAACTTTTCCATACTTAAGCTTTATCAGGAAACTTAGCAGTTTCCTGTGAAGATACACTTCTCCTCCCAGCCCAATGATCACTTAGCAGTCTTCACAGGAATGACTGCTCCACAGGAGTGGCATTTTTAAGAATGAAACATCTTCTATTGATCTAGTTTTATCACAGTGACTGTTTGCTTCTTATTGCACTTTGCAGTCTACATGGAAACTTTTAGCTTACCAAGCTGCAGTCAGCACTGACTTACCCTGTCAAAATGGTTGAAAGAAGCCCGGAACTCATTCATCTGTTCCTGGCTGATTCCTTTGGCATCACGGGTCAGAATCTGGTTTTCCACTTCGTTGATGGTTCTTGCAATTGTTGTTAGTAACTGCTCCCAGCCCACTCGGATATGCTGGAGAAAGAGGACAGGACAATTTTTAAATTAAAAAGTAGCTCTTCTGCCTCCCAGTCCAGTGGACAGGATGTGCTACTTGTTGCAAATGAAATGATCCTTGTGGCCAAGGCAGGAGAAGTCCATTTGCTCAGAAAAACTTCCTTCTCATCTGCAGTGAGCCAACCAGATGTTTAAAACCTGAATTTTGACTAAAAAAAAAAACATTGAAGAGGCCAATTCCTGATCTTAAAAAAGTCTTGGTCCTATTGCAAAGTTCCGTTGCCTTGTCAGGCAACATACTGGGGGCCTTTAACACAAATGAGAATCAAACTCAGTGCTTCTAGGACTTAGTTGGGCAGAAAACTCTCCTTACCAAGAAAATAAATAAACCACAGTCCTTGGAAGACACTGGTGCTCCACTGTCTCTGCTGCTGCTTAAGGGGGAGCTGGCCAGAAACCAAAAGACAAGTTTCAAAGCCCGTCTGTGTTCTGCTGGACTCATGTTGAACTCAGATTGCTTCCAAGAAACCTCACGTTGTCAACAGAAAGCCAGACTCCGATTTTAAAAAAGCTTTTGTTGGACTTTTTTCTTCTGCCCGGCTGTGGCAGCTCAAAATCACCAATAGGCTGCCACAATCAGGTGGCAGGAGAAATGAGACCAGCCACTCTTTCAAGCAATACTGTTGATCTCATGCAGGTTATTTCTATTGTCTCTATTTGGAAGTACATTGGAATGGGTTGGCATGAAGTACAGCAAGGCAAAAACAAATTCAGCAACATGTTGTTGCATGCTTGGCCACATTGTCAAGCTCTCCATTTTCCTGAGAACCACAACACGTTGCCAGAGCTAGATGTGGCTGATGCTAACTGGCCACAGCAGATGAGGCTGTCTGATCTGCTGCCAAAATATTTACCTCCATGGTGTAGTTGGTGTGCTTGTTGTCAAAGATAAGCGCTTCCTGGATCTGTTGGTGGTCTCCTTCCAACTGGTCAATCTTTGGTTTGTAATTCACAATGCTTTTCTCATACTGCCGCAAGTGGTTGAGCTGGTCCTCCAGGGTCCCATGCATCTCTATTGAAATGCGGCCAATCTCCTGCATTAGCAAAGCCAAAGGAGTTAGAACCCATTGGAAGCACAAGCCTCAACATGCTTGACATTTATTGCAGCTATTTCACACTCACACAGGATGATGATTCAAAAAAAATCTCACGGAGCAGTTACTTTAAATGAGCCAAGACAGTGTCAGCAAAAATTTTAGCAGAGCCCTGAACATTTTCCAAGTGAGGTGAGTCATGAGATGTGTCTCATACAAGGATACAAAAGAAAAGGAAACTGCAGTCCATAAGATAGTACTGTACCAAGCCAGATCTTTTTCTGATGTACTGTCTGCCACTAAGTTAGTCCCTTCATACAGACATATTTCTGTAATTGCTCTCTTCTTTACAGCTCCTGCCATCAGTAATAGCTTTGTATTTTTCCATTTCATCAACTCCAATTACTTTAACTCAAATCTCACCTAAAGAGAGAAGAGCTCCCTTAACAATATGTCTCCTCTACTGATGTGTAATATGCTAATTGTATTTATTTTGTCATGTGTATCAAGACTATTGCTGTGAAAGCCGTTACAGAAAATATGCCTCTGATCTAGGGTTTTTAACTTGCTGCATATAAACACAACTCTATTAAAATACCAGTGTTCCCCATTTTAAGTCATGTTTTTTATCTCTGTACTAAAGAGTTAGGGGAAGAAAAGTACAAGAACTTCAGTAACTGGTATCAATCTTGGGATTCTCCATATTTTCTGTGAAACGTTCTCTTGCTATAACCTGAAGGAAGAAATGACCATGACAATGGTCAAGAAAGACCAAGGATAAGAATATCAGTGAGGATCACAGAGGAAAACATACTCTTTCAAAATGAGCAAAGCACTACCTCCATCTTGGTCTGGATCCAGGGTCCAATGACATTGGCTTGTGCACCAAACTGTTTACGAAGTCTTTCATTTTGCTGCTGGCGAGCATGTTCTTCCATCAGGGCTTGATCCCTTCTGGGAACCAGTTGCCGCACCTACAGCAAAGAGTAACAAAGCGTGCAGTTTATACATACAGAGGCACACGTATAGTAAATGTAGAAATTGCCACAAGGAAGGGAGGAGTGGGTGTTTGCACTGAAAACAAGCAGTCATATGGTTTAGGACACGGTGGGAAGGCTCATGGAACGTGAATCCTATCTGCTGTAGGGTGCACGCTGCAAACTCATCTCGGGCAATGGAAGACCAGAAGAAGCTTCCGTTCACCACTTGGGTTTTTGGTGGCTCATGTTAACTGAATTGCAGGACCCTGTTCAGATCTCACTTTGGTGATCTTGTTTGGTAGCAAGAACCATCAGCACAGCTGGTATGGAGAGTAGCTGCTCTTTTAGGATTACAGCAAGGGAAGGCTACTTGGCTGTGGACGTAAAACATCTGAAGGGTCTAATGGTGAAAAAGGATACTGAGTCACATGCCATACTTACGTGCTTGTCAGGTCAACTGAGGACTGAAAACCTCAAAGCTTTTAATTTAGCATCTTTCATTATAAAAATAGCAAGTAAAAGGGATCAAACATCCCTTAGGCATTTACATGAAAGATGTCTTCCACTTTCCAAGCACATGGCAACTGAGCCGAAAACAAATGACCAAAAAAAAAAAAAAAAAGCTCAGCAGTAAGCATGAGAGGGTAACTGAAGAGTAAATAATCCACTTCCTGGGGCCTCAGTGATTGAGCAGTGGCATCCGCCCACACTAACTTGCAAGGTTGGAAAGAACTCACATGTTCCCATTTGCCATTGATCTCATGTGGGGTGATCGTAGTGTAAGGATTTGTTCCTGCCATGTTGACATGGTATGTCTGGACAATCTTTGAGACTTCATTGTGGATTCCCAGGATGGCCTGTCGCTCCTTGTCGGCATCTGGCAAAGTGGCTTTGAACTGTTCGTGTGCTGTGGTCAATCCCTGCAGAAGGAAGGCAGCAGCAAAGGGAGGGTAAGAGCATTAGTTACTGAATAGCCTCTTCAGCAAATGTATCCCTGCAGAAGTAACTGCAAAAGCTTACATATTCCCAGGATACAAAGCAGGCTACTCTAACACACTTTTCAGGTTCTCTCAGCATCAGTGAACAGGCTGTTTTAAGTAGTTAAATGATGTGAAGTCTCATTTTCCCTCTGTTTCTGTCCCATGTTGACCAGTGACAGAGATCACATCCCAAAAAATGGTGGAATAATTCTGGCTCATAATTTAAGGGGAACTATTTCTCCAACACTGCTCAGTGACTGCCTGTCAGCCCCTTTGGGAAGAAGGTCTGACTACTAGCATTACTTTAAAGCAGTCATGTCTCACTAGTGTAAATGTGCCATGTTTTTCTTTTCCCACTAGGTATGCACTAGTTCTACACCTAAGATAATTCCAGATTAATAGTAAAAGTCAGATTTGGTCTGATCAGAGTCAGTTAGAACTAGGTAAAGGTCTTCAGCCAACTGCAAACTTGCACAGGAAACATATGCTCCTCCTGCTGAAAACCAGCTCCTTCTCCCTGAACACAACAGGCCCTTTCTGTTTCCCGTCTTGCTGCATTGCCCAGACTCTGCTCCAAGGACCGATGGCGGGGGCACGCTTGCTGGTAGTTTGTGGACAGCTGACAAGCCAGTTGGTCCTGGCTCATCTCCCACTGCTTCTACAGGCCTTCAAGGTACTTCATCCCAGATGCCTGGAAGATCAAGACTAGGGAAGCAAATGCAGGGAAAAAGGCAACAAAACAAGTGGGGGACAGAGAGGCATGTGCAGGGATAATCAAGGGAACAGTGTGGACAGGAGAAGGAATGAAAGTAAACTGTATAATTGACCACTCTTTTACAACACACACTGTAACTACTTTTTGTAAAATTCCTTCCTTACATGGTGACTCATTACATTGCAGCTGCTGCAGTGGCCATAGAGATGTAATGCAAGTCTAGGGGGCTGGGAAAGATATGGCAAACAGTCACAAAGAGATGATGGAAGTGTTTAAATGCTGTTCAGATTTGTTCTGCATTAATGAAAGACTTAATGAACCCCTTTGTTCAGGAGAGAAGGCTAGAAGAAACAAGTAGCAGCTCAGTAACAGAGCTGATACGAGGCTAGGGCTATTTCACTACCCCTTCACTGCCCTGGCTGTGTAGTGTCTCCTCTTGGTCTCCCATTCGCTGCCTCACTGATGGCCACATTGTTGTCAGCCATTCCTGCAAAGAGCTGACTTGGATTCTTTTCATAAGCCCATCAAGCAGGAGAAATAGAAGTCCCCACTGCAACCCAGGAAGAGTAATTCCTGCTCTCAAAGGTCTGAAAATTACCTGTAGATACCTCAAGCTGCTTTTGTAACACCCTTTCAGAAGGGGGAAAACTGAGATATTGTCTCTGTTGCCTTGCAGGAGGCAAGAAGACTGTTGCTTCAAATCCTAATCCACTACCAAAGCGGACAATTACTGCCCTCATGGCACGTCCTATCACATAGGACCAGATGACCTGGTCATGACATTGTATAGGGCAACTGACCTGCAGAACCTGTGAGCAGCATTAAGCTTTGCTTATGTGGGTTAAAAAAAACCCCAGAAGACCCTAAAAGAGAGAGTCACTCAATTTTCAGGCTTTCATTAATAAGACTCTGGAGTTACACTGAAAAATCCACTGTCACTTCTTTGTGTTCAGCTAGGATGGTGTGAGCACATTTCATACATATTCAGATCCAGGTTTTTGGAGGAAATCAAGGAAAAACATACTCCTTTTTGTTTCTTTTGCTAAGGCTCACTCACTAGAGCAGAAGTACCAAAACATGACCTACAAATTCGGCACCACTAGGAATCCAGGAGACCCGACTGCCCTCTATCCCAACCTGATTGGTGCAGATGACTACTCTGTACCTGGATCTCCTCAATGGTGTGAACAATGAATGTGTCCTGCAGGTCCTCCATGGCCCCTTCCATCCAGTTATTAAAAGGGGCAGCTCGTTTGGCATATTCCAGGTACAACTGGTCAATTGTTTCCAGTAGCTTCTCTGTCCTCTGCGCATGCACAAAAAAAAAGAAAGAAAATCAGAAAAAAATGGTTAGAGAAGAGTAATCATATAGATATGTGGGTTGTCTGAGCTGCTCTTTCCTTTCAGACCTAGGTGCTCCCAGGACAGCACTACAGTAAAAGTCTCTCTGCTGTTAAGAGATTATACACAGGATGGATTTTTTACTCTGATGGAAAAATCTGAGGTCTTTTGAAATAAAACAAGGACAGTCTTTTCAAGCAGAACAAAATTACAAAACACAGAAAAGTAGAAATAAATCAATAGCCTGAGCAAACGAATGGCACTATAATTGGGCTGGAAGGGGAAAAGCAGGCTAAATATACTGAAGTGTAGCCCTTGTTTACCATCCAGGATGTTCTAGGAGTGCACAAAAGAGCTGAAATTGGTTGCTCGTGCCTGCTGCAGCTTCCTTTCCACAAATGACCTACCCACGTAATCCCAAAGGTCCAAGTTGTAACAGGTCTCACCTCCAAGGCTTCTCTACGTTTCTGGGTTAGGGCACCCAGATTATCCCACTGATCACAGATCTTCTGGCACCTGGCATTGACACTGGGAGAGTCGTAATAGTCCAGCTCACTATAAGGGGTAGGGGAAAAAAGGACAAGAAGTCAAATAAATACCTTTTGGAGAAGAAAGAGAAACCCATTAGAAATCTTTATCAGCCTTCAGGACTGATTCAAAGAGCTCATGGTCTCTGCAAGCAAAGCGAGCCAGGAAGACAGCAGTCTCTCGTTTTGGAGACACTGTATGTTATAGTACATCAAACAGCACAGAACAGGAAGAAAAACAACCACCACCCAAGCCCTCAACAAACACTGGTGCTGGCTGCCTGATGGGAATAACTTGGCACTGGTGGAAGGGAGTATACACTTTTGCTCAAACTGAGAATAAACAGATTATGAGCAGAGCAA
This sequence comes from Haliaeetus albicilla, assembly GCF_947461875.1. NCBI lineage: Eukaryota > Metazoa > Chordata > Aves > Accipitriformes > Accipitridae > Haliaeetus > Haliaeetus albicilla. Next base: position 38,284,688 of record NC_091487.1, read on the forward strand.
TATGCCCCTGTATTCTGCTTAAGAACATCGTGCAGGCTAACCACCTGTATCTCGCACATCAGAATGGGCAGCAAAGATTTTACTATGAATGCAAAGAAACTGCTTAAGATCGTTCTACGAGTTGCATAGTACAGGTGCCAAGTAATAGCTAAATTACACAATCCATTCATTTATTTAGGACAATCCCAGAATTACAGTGTAGGTTTCTCTCCTATATGCCTGACAGGGAGTGCTTTGCTGAGATGTCTATAGGTTGGCACCCACAGAAGACAGGCTGGTAAGAGTATGGCTGGGGAAAGGAGAGCACGGGGGTAAGCTGAAGTTTCTGGTCTTGTATTGATTGCTTTGTGCTCTTGGTTCTGCACATGGTCAAAGAGGGAGAAACCGGCAGGCAGAGGGAGACCAGCCAAGCTGGGAAGTGTCAGCCTTGAAAGAGAAAGCAGAATAACTCACTGGGCTACTGAGTGACCCTGGGCCGTGTGATGAGCATTTCTCTAAGCAGGTTTAAACAGTTTCCTCTTGCCTCCCCCAGCCTTGTTTCTTCCAACCACGGTATTGCCCTTCTGAGGTGTGTGGGCACAACTGTTGATGGAGTCTTGCGGTAAACTAGTCAGGAAACCGATTTGGGCTAAAAATAACTTTTTCTTTGCTGGGTTTTTAATCCAGATCAGTTCCTTGATCTACTTTGCTGCAGAGCCAGCACTGCAGATGAAAGAACTGCTTCTGAAAGCCTGGCTTGTAACACACCCATGCTGGACCACTACTGCTGGGGAGTGGAATGTGCCATGCCCGCAAACACGCCTGGCATGGGCAGCTGCAGTGGCTTCCTCCAGACCCTCTCCATCTCCCTGGCAGTGTATTTCTGGGGGAGAAAAGAGCTCAGCCATGGTTTTTCAGGGCATGGCGTCTTTGCTGAGGTGGAAAATGGATTTTGGAAGGATGACAGAGCCGCTCTTCTCACACTTTGGAAGAAATCACCTCTCCCCCATATTAAGGCCCAGCCTTCCCTGTTGCTCTTAGAGCTGCAGCTGCTTTGGCTGGCATGTAGCATGTGCTTTGGAAGTGGCAGGTCAGCTAATGCTTGCTGACTAGCCAGCCTCGGTTTTAATCTTACTGACATGGAGGATTGCCTTGAACGCTCCTCCTGTTCCAAGGTCAATCCTCCAGTGGACAAGGGAGCAATTCCGTAAATCTGTGTTGTTAAAGGAGATAACGATCTTGATCCAATTATCCTGATTTTTTAGAGAAAAAACAGTCTTTCAGCCCAAAAGTACTGATCTTAGCCCAGACACTAACTTGACATAGGCCAGTGTGATATATAAATATTTTTAAAATAGGAAACAAAGTCAACGCCAAGTTGTTCAGACTGTTTTTGCCAAGAAACATGCACAGTTTCAAAATTTCTCTCCCTATGCTGCAGAGACCAGCTCTTTACCTGCCTGCTATCCCTAGTAATCAACTTCCTGCCCTGAGGAGACCCCATTTGTCCTGGTAACCTGTGTCACTCGTCACTCCAGGAAAGGGAGTGGAAGTGAAGGTTTCCAAGCCGGGGGAAGCAGGAAGGGAGCTGAGCTGCTGTGGGGATGCCCTGGAGCAAGTGCCGACCAGAGTCCATAGGTGTGGAGCTCCTGGGACAAAGAGCTGGGGGTGGCAGCAGAGGCCACGATGGGCTCAGGCATCAGCAGATTTTTTTTTCCTGCCAGAATAAGGAGGATTTTTTTGATAAAAGAGAACAAACTGAAGGCCTGCTATGCTCTGTTGTTTTCTACTGTTCCTGGAAAAGTATGACGGCGTTACAACTCTGAAACCTAGCAGGCACCAGCGGCAGGTCAGACTCTTTAGGAAAGGGTTCACAGCAGCATAACGAGCTGGAAGAAACTTGGAAACTTGGCTTGGGGATATAATTCTGCCACCCCCTCATCAGCACCCACGACTCATCCATTTTCTGGCCTGCTCTTGTGGTGCGTCCGGATACTGGAGAGCAGTATCCTAGATACCGTTTGGAAACACTGGGACTTCCCAACATTTTTGTATGGAGATTGATTTATGGCTCGCCAGAGGGCAGAGGGCAACGCTGATTAAGCCTCTCTGGCCACAAGGATGGGATGTGTGCCGGGGTGCCGTACTTGAGCTCTTGTGCAATAGCAGCAATCTGTTCCACGCGGTCCTGGTGTGCAGCCAGGTCGCTCTCAAAGGCCTCATGTTTCTTCAGCAGGGCCTTTATCTCCGAGAGGGTAGCCGTTTCGTAATCCTTCTGCTGCAGCATTGCTTCCTTACCTGGGGAGGGAGCCAAAGGACAGGAGAATGAAGGGCAGGACCCAATGCCCCCAGAGCCATCTCCCCATCCCGGAGGCCCTCAAAAGGGCATCTGCCCCACTCCAGACACCCTGCTCGAGGCTTGCCCTCATGTGTGCTGGCCTAGAGATGCACAATCCTCACTTTCAAACCACAGAGCGTGAGTCTGCCATTAGCAACAGTGAAGGGCACATAGTGGAGCTCAAGCCAGTGCTGTGACAGTTTATACTGGACTAGTCTCAGTGTACGCAAACTGGGCTATGCTGGTCCTGTAAATGCCAGCCGTAACATTTACTGTACGGTAACTTTTCCTCTGCTCTGTAGCTCTTTTCTATCCAAAGTTCTCACTTTGCAACTGTTAGGGAATGCCAACGTGGCCGTGTTATGTAGCAGAACAGAGATCAAGCTGATTTTCATACATTCTTTTCTAATAAAGTAAGAAACGAACGTAGCATTCTTGAGAGGAAAATCTCATGGAAGCACCTATGCATGATCCATCTCTTCCTCCCTACATAACGGACAGCACTATGTCAGGCAATACGAAGCAGGTAGGTTGGCATTACCATCTGTCCAGGACTCATGAATGGATGCCTTCTGCCGGAACTTCTCTGCCAGGTGATCCAGCCTCTCTAGCCTCCGGATCTCATTCAACAACCACTCCTCATAGCCCTTCTCAGCCTGCTCTAGGCCACCCCAGGCATTGTTTATATCCTAGAGACAGAAGCACAAGAAGAAAAGGCATTTTAGAAGATAGGGGGAAAGATGTACATCAGCATTAGTCTCCATGAGCTATATGGCTCCAACTGGTTGGAGGGAGTAGATGTAGGCTTTTAATCTCATAGTGTTGTGCAAACAGGTCAGGAAGACGAAGTGCCAGACTTAAGATAAGCAGGACTAGCAGTGTCAGGATATACCTGTCTGCACGAGAGTCCCTCTCGAAACACTTCCCCACATGAAACTTCAACAAAACCATTTTTCAATTAGAAAAAATAAGAGGCACCTAGACATCTCCTCATAAAGACATGCAACTTGTGAAGAGCCTCAGTCTGGTTTAGATACAGGGAAGCAATGATCACTTGACCCTCTCTTATTATAGCCTCACTGAACTATATTCTGTAGGGTTCCTACCACAGAATAGCTCACTCTGAAGTTGGGGTATGCTCTGCCCACCCATGGGCACAAAAGGAGTCCCATTTTTTAGGCATGGTTGGGGTATATACGAGCAGTTAGCCCCACTCACCGAGACCATTTTCCCTTCTGAAGGCATGAAGGCTGGCCTGTTGCTGAGCCGCAGCTTGGTCTGCAAGGTGTTGAAATTGATCTCAAGTTGGCACTTCTCTTGGACCTTGGGGGGCTTGTGCAGGCGGCGGTAGTCCCGGAAGTCCTCCAGTTTCTGCTGCATGGCTTGCATGGTGTTCTCTGGGGCCCGGTTCTCCAGCCAGGGGATGGTGCGACGGATCCACTCCAGCAGCTGGAAAGAGCAATGACAAGCCTCGAACTGAAAATTGTGTCAAAACTACAGGTGTTGCTCTGAATTCATTAGGGACAGTTTACTTCTATGTTTGCTGCCAGAAAGATTCTCCCACCAGCAGGGCTTGTAAAGAAAAGTTTGCCAGCTTTTTTGGATGCATTTTTTTTTAATGAGCAGCCCATTCCCTACCACGCTAAGTAGTACTGCTTGTTGCAGTACTGCCAATCCAACATGCTTAAGCCATAGCTTTCACACAATCAGGACCAAACTATGTCCTCAGATTACACTAAAGCCTTAGAGTTTTGCTAGACTGTTGCATAACTAAAGGATGCTGTAAGTCATATTATCTCCAGAAGGGTCTGACAGGAGAAATCAAGTTCTTGCCTCCAGTTACACTTTTCCCACTCTAGCTTCCTTGAAGTCAGTGTTGCTCTTTGAAAAGCTCTCTTTAGCAAATCTATCTGAGGAGCCAGCAAAATGCTAATGCAATAGACAGTTTATACTGTGAATGGAGTAGTGTCCTATGCTTTTCAGACCAGGCTGAAACCAGGCTCATGGGCTATGTTTGCTCTTCTGTTCTCCATATTCCCCTCCCTACTTATCTTCCACAAACACAGTCCAGTCCATGTTCGGTCACTTCTGTAGTTTCACAGCTGTCAGTCTGTCAGCCTTCTCAGTTAACCAAAGCAGCCTCCAGCTTGTATCTTACACAGATTCTTTCCAACTATCAGCAAACGCATATTTCTTTCCTCAATTATCTCTAACTTCCATTCTCTCCGATCCAATTCATGACTTCTGCAGTACCTCAGCATACAATTTGTATGAAAGATGTTACAAAATTGTATAGTCCTGAGGAATGCAACTTAGACCAGCTTGATTCTTTCTTTAATTTTAGCATTTCTGCAGCTGCTCTTATTAAACTGATAAACTCAAAGCTGCTCTATGGAAGCTTTCTGTTTTAAAGCAGATTGCTCTTCCCTTTAAGATAAGTTCAATCTTTAATTTTTCTCAAGCTAGAAGGGGGGAAAAAAAAGGATTTTCCAGGAAAACATGGGCCAATAGCATTCCCCAAGATTAGTTATCAGCATTAAACGCAATTCCTTTCCACCACCCAGAAACCAACAGCACCATGGACACCTACATCACTGGCCAGTTTTTCATAGTCTTCCATGAGCTGTTCATTTTCTTGGTTGACTGCCAGCACCTTGCAGATACGATTTGCTGCTGTCTCCGCCTGACAAAGAGAAGAAAAACAGAAGAAGGGAAAAGTGTGAATAAAAAATATAAACCAAAGCTTGCAGCTTAGCTTCCTGCTACATACCTGCAGGTAAAGTCTCCTACCCTTGGCTCTAGCAACCTGTCTGCACTTCAAAACATCTGTCCTCACCTCTTTGCTTTCCATCTGACCTTCTACAATAATTTATCTTTCCCTTCTCAGGTGAATAAATTACTTCAGAGATTCTCAGCTCTACTGATCCCACCCTATGTATGGTGAGACAACCACATTTCTATGCCTTTTCTGAAGCTGATTCTATGAGAGGGCCCTGTTGTTTGCTTCCTACCAGCGGGCCCCTGGCTGCCTCTTTACAAAGACAGGGGGTTTCTGCCACCACCTCCACTGCCCTCACCAGCATTCAGAGCTGCAACACCAGTAACTGAGTGGTGTCAAGCTGATGAGACTCTCTACATGCTTTTACACCAGGAAAGAACTACCTAAACAGGGTTAATCCATAGACTGGACTTTGGAAAATTCCTAATTCTGTTTGGAAGATAAAGTGGTAGATACTCTTCTTAACCTTAAATTCTGCCCAGCAGAGCTGTCTTCAAGCTTTCCCTGTATTTCTGGCACTCATTACAGGGCCACCTCCTCCAGCATCTTGCCACATGACACCTACCATGTATTCAAGGTCTCATGATCCAGCTGAGGATTTTTTTTTTCTCCTTTCCGGGTAATCTTTCTGCTTACTCTCCCAAAACAAGTCTCACCAAAAAAGAGCCTGTTATTACTATTTAGGTTGTTTTTTTCCATTGTGGGACCAAAACCTTGTTCTCTGCAGGGAGTTGAACATGTTAAAACATGAATTTGGAACAAAGTAAGGATCAGAAAAATCCCAGCTATGAACTCAGGAGCAGCCAGTCTGCCCTGGAGTGCCATGCATGTGTTTGGCATGGGGAACATACAGCGGGCTGATCCTTGCACAGCATGTACCTGTGGATATCACCTCCCTTTATCATTATCATGGTGGGTGCCATGCCACAAAGACCCGGGGGATATGCCCCTGTGAGGGGTGTCAGGGGATTGCTCAGCACCCTCTTACCACAGTACAGCTATTGCCCTGATGATCTGTTTTTAATTAAAGTTTGTAATTTAATGGGGTGGGTTTTGATATCCAGAGAAAACTTTATAGACACTGGGGAAGGTCCTAGAGCTACCCACGGGGCCTCTGTGGAGTAGTCCTCCTTACAGAGGCTAAGTGGAGATGAAGAGGAGAGTGTACATGCCAACACCACAACAGACCAATTGAGAATGCTGTGTCCTGCCTTAAAACTTTGTGTGGGACTGATGCCAAAAGAAGTTTTGCTGAGCTTATAGCTGGCAAGATTCAACCTTTTTCTATTTTTAAAAGGCCTTTTATTATATATTTATTCAATCTCCAAGGCCATTTGAGAAAAATCCTCTATTTTTTGCAGCTGATGCGAGGCAACAAGAATAGCAATAAAGTCATAGGCTATACAGAGATGTATAGATTGCTAAGGTCCCAGGGGGTCTGGCAATCTTATTCATTTGTAAGAAGCTGTAAAAACATATTCAGTCATCTATCCCTTCACTAAAGTGGGCCAGCTAGCAGATACACAGATATTAACCAATTTAAAACATATCAGAGGGACCTGTACAGGAGAAAGAGCAATTTAACTTAAAAAAAAAAATAATCTGCAAAAAGTGCAAACGATGATTACATTTAAGAGAGTTTGTATTTTGATCTGTTTTTAACTAAAGTTTTTACTTTAATGGAGTGGGGTTTGGTATCCAGAGAAAACTTTATAGACATATGTCCTGGGTTTGGCTGGGATAGAGTTAATAATCTTTCTAGTAGCTGGAATAGTGTTATGTTTTGGATTTAGTACAAGAATAATGTTGATAACACACTGATGTTTTTCAGTTGTTGCCAAGTAGTGTTTATACCAAGTCAAGGATTTTTCAGCTTCTCATGCCCAGCCAGCAAGAAGGCTGGAAGAGCACAACAAGTTGGGAGGGGACACAGCCAGGACAGCTGACCCAGACTGGCTAAAGGAATATTCCACACCATGTGTCGTCATGCCCAGTATATAAACTGGGGGGAGTTGGGCTGGGGGAGGGGGGCAGATCGCTGCTTGGGAAGTAACTGGGCATCGGTCGACGAGTGGTGAGCAATTGCATTGTGCATCACTTGTTTTGTTTATTCCAATTATTGTATTATTATTGTCATTTTATTATTATTATCATTATTGTAATTTTATTATTATTATCATTATTCTTTTCTTCCTTTCTGTCCTATTAAACTGTTCTTATCTCAACCCACGAGTCTTACTTTTTTTTTCCCCTGATTCTCTCCCCCCGTCACACTGGGTGGGGGGGAAGTAAGCGAGCGGCTGCGTCGTGCTTAGTTGCTGGCTGGGGTTAAATCATGACAACATGGAACCAAACAGTGTGTCAAAAAGACATTGCCAGAGCCCTACCATGATGTGCTTAGTGACTGCAGGGAACTGCTGGTGCCAAATGTTTCTCTCAATCACCCCAGGAGAGGAGCTCCCTGCACACTCTTAACTTTCTTCTTTTTACACCCCAGGAGCTCACTGCAGCAGCAGCCAGCTGTGCAGGAGGGACCCCATTTCACAGAGGCATATTGACATGTACCCAACGATAGATTTCCTCCAGCTGCCCAAGTTTTTAAATATGTGCATGTGTGTGTATATATATATATATATACGTGTTGAACATCTGCCCAAACACAAAAGCCCTCCGAATGTCAGCAATTACGACATTATTTGTATTATGCTAACGGCTGAAGTGTACAGGCTTTCTCTCCCCTACCAGTACTTGCTTCTCAATGGTTCTTGCCTACTCCAGACTGCTCTATGCAACGGTGTGCTGCTGCTGCAGCAGCAGGAAAGGCTCTGTGGCCACTATCACCATTAATGTCATGAGCAATGCGTTGCACTGACTTGCTCTGAGCAAGGCAGGACAAAAGGATCCCAGTGCTTTCAGGTAACCTCCACAAATACCTCCCACGCTGCTGCTAATGAGCTGATCTGTGATGATGGCAACCTCAGTGAAACACTTCCAGGTAAAGGAAGAGTGGCTCGCTAAGATATTTATATGATGCCAAGGCAGCTCCCCCTACACCTTCGTTAGTGGAGTGAAAAAAGTAATTTTGACTTCCCCACACTGCTAAAAGCAATGATGCATTTAGGATGCTCACACTAGCTCCAAACAAGCCAGGATGCTCACAAGGCATGGAGCACCACTGAGAAAATGCACCATCCTGGGGTTTGGAAGCTGCATACCTGTATTCTCAGAGAACTTGTGTAAGCTGATCAGCTTCACTGAAGCATCGTGCTGACACATGAATACTGCTTGCACTCAGAGACTGTGGGGAGGGCAAGCCCAGGGCATTCTGCTTGATACCACACTGCTGTGTGATATGCGTGTGATGTCTGGTGGACTCAAAATGGAAATGTGAATAGCCAAAGTAGCAGTAATTTCTCTGCCTTTTGTCTTTTCTGTACTTCTCAACCCTGACCTGGACTGCCTAGCTGTCTCTCTAGCTCATGGATCCAGGTCTCTTTGCTGAGAAGGATCATAAAGGAAGGCACTCCCACAGTGTGCTACACAGGGAAGATGCCTTCCTGTTGCCGTCCTCTGGCCCCAGAGGACCACTCCAGAATACTGTATGCTAAACACAATCTCTTAATAAAATGGTAAAACGTTAGTTAGAAATTTTCACCCCAGAAATTAAGTTTACAAAATATCAAGCCAACCAGTAGTTGCATGCATTTAGTGTGAAAGTCAGAAGCAGTTAGGAAACAAGCAAACCAACCAAAGCAAGTATACCTACAAATATATATATATAAAATGGCATAAAGAAAAAGCAGCCATCTACACACACGTCAGGCTGGGGACCCTGTACCTTCAAAAGCTCAGTATAAGAGAGTGAAAGAAGCAGAAAGCAGCTCATGGGACTTCCCTTCAGGACTGGTGGCAGTAATGAAAAATCTGAATGAAAAATGGAGCAATATCACAGTAAGTCACCTAACCATGCACGAGGTGGTAAGACATTACAGTCTGGGCTGGGGCTTGTACTCAGTAATCACTTTGCATTTGCCCAGGGGTTTGAATCTGCGTCACTCAGCAGCTGGCTAATGCACAGCTAGGGCAGCTCCAAAAAGGAGCTGTGCCCCTTCTGCCAGGGCACAGTTGAGTTGCTGGCCCATCAGGACTGCTAAAAAATTAAATCTTCAGTCTTCCCTGTAAGCCAGTTAGACTACACAGGATTGAAGCTTTAATAACTAAGAAGCTCCAGCTCTAGTTCTTGCCCCAGCTACTTGGTTCAGGTCCTGAGGCAGTAAAAGGTTGTTTTCAGTTATCCCAGGAGACCTAGCATCCACCTAAATTGCTGATGAGAGCATGGGACCTACTGAGCAGGTTTCCACATCGTGGAATGGGTAGAGAGGGAAGAGGAAGGCATTGGTGAGGGGCACAGCTGCTCCTGCAGCAGGCCACAACCCTCCTCATATTGTGGTTTGCAGTTTCCTCAATCAGGAGTTCTTCAAGTTAAGCAGAAAGCTTGGAGCTGTCCCTCAGGGGCACTTGGCAAACAGCAGGCCTTATCACAGGGCTGGCATAAGTTCTGAGACTACAGTCTTCCTGGGCAAGTATCAGCTGGCTGGAGTTTGCAGCCTGGTCTTAAGGGTTTTGAACCATTCACAAAGCAGGATCCTAGTGGAAAAGTCATGACTACACAAATTATGCCAAATGGGCAAGTCTACTGCACTGCTGTGGGACATATTCCCAGTTCCTTGGAAACAAGACAGTATCACATAATTTATATGAAACAGGGCAGAGAACACAAAGCTTGAACTAAAGAGCTGCTCCCTGGAACCTGCTGCCTGCGTTTGCCCTCTGAAAGCCAGCATCAGCATGGTATCTGCATCAATGCTAAGACCATCAGCACTGCTCTGTACAAAAGAGATGGACTCTTCCTGGAGCCAAGTTAGCCCTCAAGCTGGGCGACACATGGAGTGTGTCTCAAAGAGAAAAGGCCTAGTGAGAGAAAGAAGTTGTGGCTGGGGGAAACAGAGATTTTACATCTGTTCGTAACATGAAGAATGCAGTCTTCAACTTCAGATTTTATTGTTCCAAAGCCTACAATCTGAAATCAGCAGTGATCTTGTGGAAAGGCTGCAGCTCAGCCAGGCTATGGCATGGGAGGAAAGCATGGACGTTTTTATTCTATTCAAAGGATTGCAGGGAAATTGCTGTTTTGGAGGAAGTTTGCCCAAAGGCAAACTGTGACTATATGGTTCCTCTGGGGACAAATGTCCCAATGCCAGACCAAAAGACTCTGGAGTAAAGAGGAAGCAGAGGAAGAAGGACTGAAGTTATGGAAATGGGTAAAGCAAAGAGAAATAAAACATATAGGTGGTTTGGGAAACAGAGGACAATAACCAGGAAGAAGCAAGGAATGGAGAAGTGTGTGAGTTTGCGAAAGCTCAAGTCCTGGTAGGAATGGACTTTGTGGCTGGAGCACAAAAGTGCTATGTAACCAGCACACAGATGATTGAGCCTAGGAAAAGACCACTGACCTAGCAGGGGCTGAGTGTGGAAGGCAGGATGGCAGCTCAGGGAGGAGCCTGTGATTTCCTGGAGTAGGCTGATTTGATTGTGGTGTTTCTGGAGGCGCACCACCTGGCCAGGATGATGCCCACTAGTCACTGAAAGGGTACTGACTCTGTCAGACCAGACATTCATTCATCTTTCAATGCCAGCTTTACCAAATGCTGTCTCCACCGCTGGGGTATGAAACTGGAGGGAAGGAGCAGCTCAAGTCTGTCTGAAAGGACATTTACATCACTTCTCCTGTAAGACTACAGATGGCACATCCAAATGCATCGCTGGATGCATCGGGCTTCCCTGGAAATGCCCTGGGGCGGACGGGGGTCTGGCGCATTCCTCGGTGGAGAGGAGCGGTGGGCAGGGCGGGGAGAGGGGAGGGGGTTGTTAGCGGTAAAGTCTCACCTTCTGCGCCCCTGAGAAGGCGTGGTAGTAACATGAGACATAGGTCATTATGGCCTTCTCATCCGGCCTTAGCGTGCCTATAATATCTGTGCAGAGAAGGAAAAGAGGTTGAAAGGATAAAGTAAGAAGCAGCACATAGAATAAAACAAAACAGTCATGGGTGGCGTGAGAGAGGGGGAGAAAACTTCCCATCATGCATTGCAGGACAGGCCAAACAGATTTCCATGCGGAGAGCTGGGAATTCGGATCAGAAGGTGGCTAGCAGCGTTGGCTTGTGGCTCAAAGCGGCACCCCTCCCTCTCACCCGCCCAATCCAGGGTGATCCCGAGCTGAGGATCTGGGCTCTGCACCTTCACAGCTGTGGTCTGGGGGCCTTGCCCAAGTATGCAAATAGGCTGTTTGGAGGTTTGAACGCCCTGTGCTCAAGGCCCTTCTGTACGCCGAGGAGCTAGAGATCAGAGCCTTCCTACGCAGTGCACTTCCTACGCAGTATCTGCTCTGCTGCAACACGCACTGCCTGTTCTTATGGCACTGAAGTACAGGCGCCTGCTTGGTTTTGGCGAGAGATATTTACAAGGTTTCACCTACAAAATGTTTTCCTTGAGTGACTCCATTACCAACAGGAAAATGGCTAAGCCAGACACAGCAAGGACTCAACTGCCTGATTTCCAGCATGGTGGGTGAGAAAAGAGGAAAAAAAGAAACAAATGAACAAAACCAGGCATCTCGGTCACGATAAGCAATGCTCTGTTTGCAAAATTACCACGGATGTACTTGTTGGACATGCTTTCTAAGCCCCAGGTGAACTGGGACTGGGTTTGTGGCACAACTTGAGAAAGCAGCAGGTTCAGACCTTGAAGCAAGGGTGCGGGAACCTGCACCATACGTAACGTAAAAGATAAAGCTTTGGGTATTCATTGAACCCTTCATAAAACCACTAAGTCAGCTCTGTTTCTTCACCTTTGAAAAAGAAAAAAAAAAGAAAAAGTGAATATGTATCAGCATTGTTTCCAGTGGGGGCAGGCTGCAGTGTCCTGCTGAGCAGAGCATCTATGTGTTGGTCTCCACCTTTGTGAGACCAAGCATCCTAGCTCAGATTTCCAAGGAACAGGGGGCGTAGGTCCTCAGCTGTCAGTGCAGCAGTTCAGAAGGCAAATGGAGAAGGCAAAGCTCCCCACTCCCTTGGATTTGTGTGTGTGCCAAGGTGCTGGTATATGTAAGTGTCACTGACTATAGGGAAATGGGACTCCTGGCTCCCTGGCCCCACATATTATGTCTGGGGCACCACTTTGAACCAACAGCCAACTCTACCAAGAGCATAATAATAAAGATGCCCGTAGCTAGAGAGGAGAGAGAGAAAGAAAAAAAGGTTTGGACATTAGCAACGGCACCAGGTGTGCTCTGTGGAGGGAGCTTGGGATCCTGCGATACCTTCTGGGCTCCTGAGAAGGCGTGGTAGAAGCTAGAAACATAGGTCATGATGGCTTTCTCGTCAGGACGGGCAGTTCCAACAATGTCTGTCAAAAAAAACCTCACGTTAAGAGCATAATCAACTGATGTAAGGAAAGCAAAGGAGAGGGAGAACCACAACTGTCCAGGAGGCCTGCTGGGGTATATGCTTGTCATAGCAACTTCACAGGGCTTCCCAGCATTCCCCAGAAGATGTGTCTCTCTCAGAAGCCAGGATCACCCTCCTGGTTCCCCTCCCTCATGATAAAATTGCTTCCAGGGTCTGGCCAGGCTAATGCAGCCATATGTCAGCATGTCTCGTGTCACAGCAGTTCCCCATCCTGAGAACATTACTGTGAATGCTGGGTTGAATCAATCCAAACTGGCAGCAGGTTGACATGGCTTTTATAGACATATTATACTGCAATTCCTCCATGCAGTTCTTCAGGAAAGATCCTTTCTCCCTTCCTTTCCATGCCCCTGTCCTCCATTTCAACACAATCATGGCTTGAATTTCAAAAGGCCCTTTCATTAGTTTCAGGGGAAACTCAACACCTCCAGAGATCAGAATTAATGGTGTGGAGGAATGCACATTAGCTCCACTCCATGAGGGAGGAGAGTGATCAGGAAAGAGCAACGGGAGGTCCTGCAAGGGGCTCTCTTTATCATTGCTAGCTTTGCTGAGATCAGAAGCTAGATCCGCTTATTTTGGAGGTGGCTTTGTTTCCTACAGAATGGAAAGAAGCACTTGAATCTAATCCAGAAACCTCATGATTTTTTGTGACCTCAGCATGATGAATGTAGGGAAAGCAAGACTCATCCCTGGGGATGGGAAATACTACTTAAGAATATGAACATCCTAGTTACCCAAATACAGGTTCACTGGGTTCAGCTGCCCTATCCCCACCTTTCCTCCTTGTTCCTCTCACTCCCTTATTTAACAAAAGCCTTTAACTGCTTCTCCTGTCCAAACCAAGCCTGAAATACAGCTTCTACCATTGAAACCAGCTGGCTTCAGGCAAACAGCCAACAACCAGTGAACTATTTCAGGCTGTTATTTGTACTCCAGAGTTACAGTCTTCTAAGTCTATTGCCAAGCTGGTCCTGACAAGGCTCTGAAAAGTAATCCTTGCTGTCCCAGTGGCCTCGGGGAAGCAATCACGGTCAGCAGCAAAAGCACCTCTGAACAACATGGATCTCTGCCTTGGTCTCCAGACCCAGTCGGTGAGGGATCTTCATGCCCAACACTTCTGAGTAGTCAAGAAGCAGCAGTTTATAATACTGATATCATGCCCCCAAAAGAAAGATTGCCAGAAAGAGCCCAGAAAAAAAATTCTGGAGCAAAAGGAACACAGTCCTACACCATGCATTAACTCAGTATTAAGCCTGACTCTTGAAAGGGAACACTTCAGTCAGCAGTGGACATAGCCAGGTGTTACTCATCTCTGCCTAGTGTATCAACCCCAGGTTAAGATCTCCACACCAGACTCAGAAGACTGAGGGGCACAGGAGGAAGAGGGAAGCAGAACATGTGATCCTTTATTCCACTGTAACTTTTTCCCTATACATTTAGTATGTGGTGACGGAGGGAGCATTCAGAGGTTACTGAATTCTTGTACAATACAAGTCCACCTAGAAGAAGTGGGAAATTTCTTGAGAAAAAGCAAGTTAAAAGCCACTGTGTTCTACTTTACCTTCTGCATCCAGCATCTTGGGAATATCCAGATATTTCTCAGCCACGTCAAAAGCTGTGTTTAGATTAGTGAGAGGATCATCCTGGGAAAGAAACAGAGCCAGAGCATCAGCATCAACTTGTAGTAAGGTATACAGCATTTCTCTCAAAACAGGGCTATTGTGCTTGGTTTGTTCAGGTAACTGTGCTGTCCAGACAAAATTATGTGTGAATCCTCATGTAGCAGGATGAAATAATTAGCTTCCTTTTGAAAGCAGAGCCTGGAGACTCATGATATGATTATTAACATATAATCTATGCACTTGCAACAAGAAGGAATAATAAATTTTGTCTTGAACCTAGTTTAAAGTAAAATTAGCTTCACATCATACTGATAGTAAACGGCCATATCTCACATTTACAGCTCATGCTTGTATTAGGTTTGCAATTTCCATTTTAAAGAACTGCAGAGCAGTGTATCTGTTAGAACATCTAAGCAATACTAAAATAGTAACAACATCTGCAACGGGTGCTGTCCTTAGCTAGTGTACAGTTTGTTGAACACCAGTTGAGTGGGAGGAAGAGAAATGTTTTAACAAATCTCTACAAAATAAATATATATAAAAGTACCCATTTTGTCTGAGTATTGCTTTTCCTCCTAGGTGCTGCACAGGACTTGTCATTTCCTTAGTACATTTCTATTCCTCTATATATAAAACTTCTGATGTGGCAGGATGCACTTCAGATACAGACATCAATAGACAGTAATCAAATCCTAAACAAAGTTAAATGTGATTTATCATCATGAGTCATATCACAAAGGTAACTAGATTTTAAAGAGCCACACAAGAGAATATGAAACACAGATGTCACTGGAAATGAAAGACCTCTGCAAATTGTTTCCATCATTCAAACATAATGATCAACAACAAGACACCAACAAATGTGTATGACACCCTCATACAAGTCTGATTCCTATATTCCTGTGTATCCATGATACTTAGTTATTCTGAAGGATTGATCCAGTTCATGGGTGACAAATGACATTTGTACTATCAGTTTCTACTGTTGAGACAGGTGGCTTCTGCTGGAGGAAAGATTGTGCATAAACTGCTAGTGTTTAGTCACCTTGTTTGCTAAGTGTCTTTTGGGAGACAGAAAGGATGGGGTGGTACTCTCCATATTGTCATTTGTGCCACTCACACTGAGACCCACCTTCAAAATTAGCAAACAAGGAGTATAATTCACCTTCTTTCTACAGTGACATCCATGTTCTGTTTCTTTTCTATTTGAGATCATGCATGCCTTTGCTTATTGCATTGACTTGGAAGATTAAGCTGTGCCTGAACTCTAATCAACAGGCAGTTTCCTTTGAACACACCCAGCACGAAAGATGAAGCTAGGCAGACTTGGGCAGACAGGGTATGGGCATGCAGAAAAGTTCTTTTATGGCACTGGTCATTATGTAGCCCTTGGATTACAGTCTTCATGAAACTAGGAAACTGAGCTATTCTGAAAAGCAGTTTTCTGCAGCATTTCCCTAGGAATTAATGCATGTATTAGGTTGGCATCCCATATCATATTCCTTTGTGTGAATGTCTCCAGTAGACAGCAATGTTTCACCTACCAAAGTAAATCACACACAGAGGCCATCCAAACAGACATGACCAGTGATCCTCATTTAGTCCACTGGGACAAGTCAATATTAAGCAAGGAAATGTTGCATGGGCACACTGTGACGAAACGAGCAGCTGTCAAACACGGTAACAGGCCCTCATCTCAGTGTCAAATGGTACTTTATCCCCATATAATACACTTTCAATGGAGACTACGTAAGCTATATCTGTATCTACTTCTTCAGAGTTTAGCAGCAGTGCAGGCAGGGGATTTTTACTGTCCTCCAGCCACATGGAACCACCCTATGCCATGGAATTAGAGGCTGGTACCATTTCAACTTCAGCCTACTTGTCTCCTGTGCCTGCTGTGGAGAAACTTCTATGGACCCAAGTGTAACTAAAAGTCTTATTTGAGGAGGTAAGACTAGCTGGTATATAACATACCTTGTCCACTATGTGTAGACACGGCCTTAGCTCCATTTAGGAAGGAAAAGTAACAGCCTTTCTTTCACTCAAGTGCAGGAGCATCCAGAAGTGCCAAGTGGCAGCTCCCTTGCCAGTTTTCTGCTAGCCCATGTGCCATTTTCTGCTTCTGTAGAAATGCCACCACTGTGTACCAAATTTCAGCCTATGCTGACCATGACCACTATGGCATTGCTAACACCCTGATTAAGTGTTTAGTATTAACACAGACCCTTCCTTAGCACAGACCGATCTGAAGGAGCTGCCTGAAGATCTGTCAGCCTCTCCTGGAGGAAAGGGAGGAGCAAAGTCACTGCAGATAGCTTTCCTATCAGTTTCCAAGTAACAACACCAGTAGCAATGTTGCCAAAGGTTAAAAAGAAATTTTAAGCTGGAAGCTGGGAGAGGTTTCCTGATGGGAAAACTTACTAGGCTTGGGCACTCCCAAAGGAAGGGCTGTAAGTCTTAACATGCGGGAAGCTGGAGACTCACCTAGATGAAGCCAGCAGATTTCTACTTTGTATGTAAGACAGATGTGTGATCACATAGTCTCCTGGGGAAGGAAGCTAAAGATAGGGCTACTGAAAGCAAGATACCTCAGTCCAAGACTAGCTCCAAGATAAGCAGAGAGCTAAACCTGAGTAAGACCCTGTTCCCTGTGGGAAAATCTTCACCCCTCATGGACAATGGAGCTGCTCATCACAAAGGTGATGCTTCTTTGTGCAAGAGATAGGGTTTCCCTGGGGGCTTGTCCAAGACTACAACAGGGTCTTGAGCCCTATGAAATTCCTCCAAAATCCACTGCTTTCAGTTTCATCCCATCGTTCACCAGTTAATCATTATTTCAAATCACCTGTTTCAGTTGACTCCCATGAAAACAGATAAACTAGTAAAGACTGGCCTGGCAGCTCCAAGCCTTGCAGTACAGCGCAGCAGCACCACAGCTGCAGCCATGCTTTAGGGACCCAAAGGCAGCAGAGCAAACAAAAGCCAAGTCACCTGTCCCCTGATTCCTTCCACAGCTGAAACACATACCCCAGAAGAGCACTGACCCAGACAAGGTTCTGCAGAGGTGCCTCAGTTCCCACTCTGCTTACCTGAACACAGAAATAGCAGAGATATGAAAAGGAGCAATGGCTTGCCAGGCTCTAGCTGGGCCAACCGTGAGGAAAGCTATAGTTTTACTATGGAGGAATTACCTTGTTTTAACAGTGGCAGACAGCAAACCTGCCCTAAACAGATGCCCACCTGGCACGTTCTCTGCTTTTGCTGATCAAAGACTACCACAGCTCCTCCTCTTTCACCACAACCTTAACTCACACAGGGAGTCGTCTTCTCTCCTCCTCCAGCTATTTCTAAGTCCTTGCAGCACACAAGGTTGCCATGGCAATTATTGCAGTGTGACATAAAAAAATCTTCTATTAACTAGCAATCAGGAAAGGAGATAGAGGGGGAGTAAAATCAAGAGAGCAAGCACTTACTATATCTGCCAGAGTTGAAGACACTAGGAAAGAAATCCAAAACTCATGTTTTCAGTGATATCTGTAATAAATGCATCCAACATGGCAGTAGACATACCACATTTCTATATGCATTGCAGTATATGAGGGGGTGTCTGGAGCCATCAGTCCACCATTGTACTTGATAAAAAGATCTTAGAAGTGGCTAACAGTTGAGCTACAGTCAGGGGTAAAAAGAGGAAGGGAAACCTCATCTTCTGCATATCCCTCACATGCAGACCATGAGCTGAATCTTGAGATCTTATCTACAGTGAGCTGAACAATAGCAGACAGACCTGCACTGAATAGAAACCATCTAACCAAATAACTAGCTGTGGTGTCAGGGAATCAGACACCAAGCTGGGTGGACTTGCACATTTTATTTTGGGGCCTGGACTATACAAACCACTTCGGCTAGGCAGTGCATGTAGGCAGAAAAGAATTGTGCTTGCTTCACTGATATAGCTAGACTAGGAAAAATAGCTAGGAACATAAACTCGGTACAAAATGGTGCTGACAACAGAAGTTGCTAGCTTTTGGGAAGAAGACATGCAGCTACACTGGTTACCTTTTGCTAGCATACACTGCCAATACAGGGTCTGTAGCATAGACACAGCCTCTGTGAAAGAGCAGAAAACACTAAAAGTGCACAAGAATGCTGCCCAAACCGGAGGTACAATGCAGACATCCTGGCAACGTGGACTGATGTTCACCCCTCCATCTTACACATATGTGTGCGTGTGTGTACACGGAAACACACACAACATTGCCAAAGGCACACACAACTGAGATGCCATTAATCACTCCCTAGAGTTGGAAGAGACCTGGAAGTGGAGCTCTAATCTACTATCCACTGTGATGGCTGCTTCTCAGTAGCCTTTTCTCATGTGTTTCTCTGCAAGGTAAGTCCCCTGCAGGTCCAGGGATGATTTAAAATGCTGGGGTTGGTTGGCTGGTCTGTTTTTGAGGGAAATGGGAGAGGGGATGTAGACTCCAAGGAGAAGGGCAAGAATCAGTTGAATTGAGCCAAAGGGAGGAGAAAGAAGCGATAAAGGAGGAAAGAAGTGACAGAAATAGTCCAGGCAAATACTGTGTTTAGGAAGGTGCCATGTTTATACATTCTACAAATGGGTTTCAAAGATCTAGCATAAAAAAGACAACTTTCCTTCAGCACACATCAACTGCCAGAACTAAAGGCTAGGCTCTGAGCTAAGTTCTTCCCAGCTATTTGCTCAAGACTTCAGCTCTGGTAGAGTTCTCAAACATGCATTTAATCTCATGCCTTTAGAGTAATTGAGGCAGAACAACAATAAAAAGGATACAGAAAGAGTCAGAAGACTGCAGGAGGGCAGAGGGAACCTGATGAAGGATGGGATCAAAGGCAAGTGGAGAACAAGAGATGCTGGCTCCCTTTAACCTCACTCCAAGGAGGACAAATCCCTTCCCATCTACATTGATTTTGGCTAGAACAATCCACCCTCTCTTTCACCTTAAAAAGCCTGCAGGCAATATGACCAAATAACTTTCTCTCCCTCACTCTCATTTCGCTTGGGTTTGGCTTAGGGCTTTGTTGATAACAGAGAACACTGTAGCATTTACCCAGCTGGGTTTGTCAGACGCACATTGCTTAGCTGCTTTTATTTTCCCAAGATCAGGCACTGAAAATGTAGCTCTAATAATTCCTTTTTTTATTGCTGCTGTTTATGTAAACAGGTACAGTCTCTCCCCACCGTTTATTCATCGTGTGCTGACTCCAGACACTAAAAGTGATCAGATAATTTAATTGACTGCTCTGCAAGACAGTAAAGATCTAAAAGGTTACTGAAAAGCAGATCAGGCATCATACAATTCATTGCTTCAAGGATGCAGCTAATTGTCTATTTGCACAGTGATCCAAGAGCCCAGGTCTATTAGTGATGGTCTTCTATGTTTATTTCCCTAGCTAACATCGAGCACACATGCACTTTATAACACCCAGCCCGTGAGATCAGATGGTCAAACTTTTTGTGTATTAGCCCCAGTAATGACACATGAATTATGCTCTTGGTGACATTTCACTCCACATGTGCACAGATATAGTGAAACTGGATCTCTGCAGACTGCAGGAATGCCAGTAGGATGAGAACCCAGTTTGGTCATCCTTTGTCCTGCTGGGTGAAGACACCTGCTGGCAGCACAAACCACTGAATGCCTATTCTCATCATCCACTTAGCAATCTTGTCTCCAAGACACACAGGAAGCAAACTTTGGAGCAGCTAGATATC
Source organism: Haliaeetus albicilla (assembly GCF_947461875.1). Taxonomy (NCBI): domain Eukaryota; kingdom Metazoa; phylum Chordata; class Aves; order Accipitriformes; family Accipitridae; genus Haliaeetus; species Haliaeetus albicilla. The sequence goes on from NC_091487.1 coordinate 38,304,692, forward strand.
ACGTTACCAGTGGCAATTTTTAAAGTAAAATTGAGTGTTATGGCAATTGCTTTCCTGGCACCTGATACCTACATGCCAGGAGAAGCCCAGTACTGCAGATGGTTCAGTGCTAAGCTGCAAGCATGTGACAAGTGTCTAGTGAGGGCACACAGACCCCTCAATGAGCTTTTGCATTTGAACACCAGGTAACCGGTTTCTATCCAACTCTCTGCAGAAGTGTTAAGTCTGATTTGACTTGCTAGTCTGTGACATTAGCACAGAACTAGTCTCACATTTGTTGTTACTGAATTTGCCAGCTTTTGCTCATCAGCTGGGATTGGGGCACGTGTGTGTCTCATAAGGCAGTCTGAAAGCAGGGAAAGTCAAGCAGGAAGCTCATTAAGTTCACGCTTCACTAAGAAGCCTGAATGTACTGATTCATCCCTCCTTCCTTCCCCCCAGTCCTGCAACTGCCAGCTTGTGCTGAAGTTCTCCAATTATGTTTATCAGGCTAATTCTTCTCTCTACTTCCAAGGAGCCAAGCATCTGGTCTGACAAACAAATTGAGTTGTACCTTTCGTAGCTTCCCGTAGTCGATGAGCTCTGGACGGTGTCTATGAATTAAAGCGCAGAAACCAAGGCCGTCTTTCCAACTACAAGAGAGACAGAAGAAAGCACAATGAACAGTGCTCAGCCAGGGAGAGACACAGTGACGGGCATGAGCATGAGGGAAGGCACCAAGACAGCAGGACAACTAATTCTGGTTTAGTTTCTAGCTAACAGTGCTTCAGTAAGTGCTGGGAAGGAGACATGTCTTATACCTGCATGAGACTGCAATAAAGATTTCTTTCAATCTCTACAAAAATCCACTGTGATTAGGACTTGCCCTTTGCATCAGCACCTCCTTTTTGCCAGTTCTCTGTGCTGAACTCTGCGCATGTCCTGTGGAGCATGCAAGGACAGGTCTAGAGCTCAAGGTTAAAAAAAGGTGTAGATACAAGCCCTAAAGGAGAAACAAGTGCATTCCATAGGGAAAAGGTAGATGCCCATAGCTAACTCCACTATAGTACTGACTAGCGTGGATGGCAATTAAGCTCTCAGAAAAGTGCTTTACATTTATATGGTTCATACAGCTCTTCAAGATGTGCTGGAAAAAGCACTATTATGCAGAATCTTCACTGGAACATCTGCCAATTTGGAAACATTAAGAGCAGAGCAAGAAAACCTCTCACCCCTTCCCAACTTTGCCATACTACAAAGCTTCTGGTACAGCCTAATGGCTCCTACAGTGTTCTGAGTTTTCACAGAGCAAAAACTGTCTTGCTTAGCCCATGGCACATGTGCTGCTCTCAGAAGACTTAATGTTCTGAAGAACTTTACGAAAGCAGCAGTTGTAACCAGAACGAGGATTTGGGATGTAGGTACTTGGGTCCTATATAACCTCTGCCTTTAATTTCATAGGTGTCTCTCTAGACTACACTGTTACTGTCTAACATGCACTTGCATTGCCTTGGTAGGTCTGTCAGGAACACTTCTGAATATGCCAAGAGACATATGAAAGTAACACAGATTGTAAAACTAAGTTCTTGCCTGTAACTCACCTGATATGGAAGTTCTGGATGTTTACATTTTTGTAGGGGGCTGTCTTCCTCTGACACCATAACAAAAGTCCTTCTTTAGCAGATGTCTCTAGAGAAAGAAAGAAAACACCCCAATTAACTTATTTTCTTAGAAAGCAGGAGTTTCTGAAGCATATGCTAGCAAAACATCACCAACTCCTCTTTGGTACAGACTGCCCTGAATTGTGCTTTATTTAATTTCACTTGCCAGAAAATTCCTTGTTTGGAAGAGTCTACTAGGATAGTTTTGTTACTAATATTTTCTTAATGAGGTTCTGTAATAAGGAGAGAGCTTTTTGGGATTAGAGAAGAGAATTTTGTAGGACTTGTAAAAGATAAGTCCATTTTCAGTGCTAGTCACTGAATCAGCCTGCAAGAAATGCAATAGATTCCAACATCAAAGTTGGCTTTCAGGCTTAGCCATCGTTTTGAGCTCCTCTTAACATCTCTTAGAAGAAGAGGATGTGAAAAACTCTTCTCAGTATACCTGAACCTGGCCAGAAATGTCAGTGAGATGACAGGGCAGCTTGGGAAGGGTAGCTCCCTAGGATCTTCCAGTGACTCACCTAAGAGCACATTCTGGGCTTTTTAAGTGGCAAAGCCATTTAGTTACCCCGGTTGTTCATTGTTGAGCAGTGGCTGGAAAGAACTAAGATTTACCTTCAACTGAGATATCTTGAATGGCAAAACGAAGGATGATGGTCCAGATCATTCCAAGAGTCATTTTAACATTGCCATCCACGATTTCTATGGAAAAAAGGTAGAAAGAGAAGACATAGAAGGCATCAAGTTGCAAGTGGAAATCCTAGTAAAACAGGAGCATTGGGGAGCACTCTCTTTTGCAGATGGGAGAACTGAAATTCCAGCTGAAAACTGTTCTTCCCTGCCTCCCCAGATGCTCTGCTGATACAGCACAGTCTTGCCCAGTAGTACCCTGTAATCAGACTGGTTCTTTTCCAGTATAATACTGAGCATAAAACAGACACCGATGATCCAAAAGACCAGGAATAAGTACCAATTTAGATCAGTGTAATTCCCCACAGGGGTCTAGAAACACCTTCTTAGGTTTAATTCCAATCACTTAGAAGTCATATAAGCCAAACTGGGAAAAAGAAAAGCCTTCCTCTCTTACTCTGATATGTCTACTCCAAGTCACTTACAGAACTGCCCCAGCGTAATTATATCAGAAAAAACAGTGATACTTCCCATGCAGATAAGCTCTGACAGCTGGTTTTGTCATGTCACCAAGAAAACCAAGAAACATCAACATTTTAATTTAAAACAAGCCTAAATACGCCAGACTGCCTGTATAGGACTTCTTTCAGTCATATAATTGCCAAAAGACACAACAGAGCATTCCTCAAAGTAAATGCATCCCGCTTGAAGAGGAAGCAAAGACTCATGCTGACCAGCCCATAACATAAACTAAGATGTTAAGCAGATTGTGCTTTATTGCTCGTTGGACTCCACAATATATATCAGCAAGGGTCAACAACTTGAAGTTTTTAGAAAGCGACTGCTTGTTTGTGTGAGGTATAATCTGTTTAGGATGGGGGATCAAGATTCTGGGGGGAGGTGCTGGGGGGGGATGCTGGCCCAGAAAGAGGTTTCCACCACGTATAGATTAGTGCCAAACAGTCCAAATGGCGAGCAGCTGGGTCTCAAGTGCTGATCCTCAGCATCTACAAAAATTCTGCACAGACTATATATATACTTTATAAAATTTACAGCCTTCACTTTTTTGGATAGTGAAACTAGCTGAGCTGCCTTCTCCTACTCATTCTCTGGCAGGTTCCTGCATGGCAGAAAGATCTTTCACAAACAACTGACAAGTTACGAGAGTATTTCCAGGAAGAAAAGGGTTAGAATTAACCTACTGTTTGCATGTAGAATAATTCAAGTCCTAACAAGGCTGCCAGAAACTATTTTTGTACTGCTGTAGACACCTCTGTGCCACTGCTTCCACAAAGCTGCCCAGGAGGAACACATCATGCTCTGGGGCAAGTGGAAATTTGCAGTATAGGCAACTGCCACCTATCACAAAAGTAAAAATATTTGAAATTTTCCTTTTAAGCCATTAAGAAAAGTTTTTCCTCTTATGAAAAATTTTCAAAATGCAAACCTCAGTATAGTAAAAAACAACAGACAAGTAGCACACACCCGAAACACATTGTTTCAGAAACTGTGATTTAGCAATACATGTAGTGCAACTTCCAGTGTAAATCAGAAGGATAATCTCCACTGTGCTTTGACATACATCTGCCTTAGGGATTTACAGGTTTAAAAGATAGAAAACAAGACTCGTCACCTTGTTCTACTGTAGTAAACCCCTGTGTCCACTCCTTTCTGCACTTAAGAATACACACAAATATCTTGGTGGGGCATCAGTTTGCCCAGAATTAAATAGCCAACAACTTTTCACTGTAGTACAAAAGAACTACAGTTACTGTTGCTGGCACGAAAAAAACTATGTTTGTCTGTTGACAGTTTTCTCACAAATGAATTTTTTATAGGTATTTTGGGGTCAGGGGTTGTCCACTAGGCTGATGTATAAAAATGTCATGTGATGGCAAGTATATTCAGTTCTGCACTTTTTGCATTCTTTACCCCTCCAATAAAGCACCACAATCAACCTAAAGGAAAATGCTTACTATTGTTACAAATACCTGAGATACTACAGCTAAAATATAAAAGAAAGCATCTATGTTTTCAGCTTGTTTGTTTTATTCATGGGATAGATCTTTGTGGGGATTTTCAAAAAGCAAAAAACCCCAATGCTTGTAAAAACCACAGCAGTTGGCAGGAGGACCCTAGGATATATTTAAGATCTGAAACTAAATTGAGCTCTTTATTTTAATGGACTAGATTAAAATCTGATGGCAATACTTCAATGTTGAAAATGCTTTATGAACACTAATAAATCAATCAGTGAGCTTAAACAGGTAATTAATATTACTGTTCCATGGATTTTAATTGGAAATAAAGGTCAAGATACTTACATAAAACCAGATGGCGTTAAGTTGCTAATGGCATTAGAACTCAGCACTATGCTCTGGTCATGTTCTCAAATTCCAGTTTTATAAAGTTAGCTGGTGGAGTTAAGGTGGAAAGCATCTCTTCTCCCCAGCCCTGTTCATAGCATTACTCATTTAAAAGGGAAGATGTGTGCTCCCTGCTCCCATGTCTGATTCTTCCTTAGCAGTGCACCAAAGCAAAGCTGCTCTAGAAGAAGCCCAGAATATTTCCACCACTTCATCTCTACATATCATTTTACTTTTTCTTGAGACAGAGAAAACCACCACCTACCAAGCAGATACTGATGTCAGTGAGATTAGTGAGTGACCCATCCCAGGATGCAGATTTAACCAATAATACCATACCCAGTACTTTTTTTTTTCTCCTTTAAACAGAGTTGACAAAAGCATTATTATTTGTTAGAAGTGGGCAAGCATTTTTCATTTCTAGAGCTAAAAAAATTCTCCTGGCAACCTGGTTACAAAGTCAGCCAGCCTGATCAGAAAGGCCATATGCTCTTTGGCCCTCACTCACTTGGTTTTCCACCCCTGCATTCCCCAATGCCAACCTCCTTTTCCTTTAGGATCCCTTCAGCTGCTGCCATTCTCTTTCTAATATAGTGGAACATAGCCAAGAAACAAAAGTAAAAAACATGGCTGCAAAACAGGTTTGCATGAAGCCTTCTGCTTCCTGGTGATGAAGAGAAAGAAACTCCACAGGTACTGTTAAAAAGTTGAACGTTAACACTACAAAGCTAGAACAATCTGATCTTTAATTAAAGATACTGTAGGTTTGCTCCCCACTGATATAATTAAGGCTTAGTAATATGAAAGCAGTTCACATATTAAAAGGCTAATAATCAGACAGTATCTTCTGCCTGACTGTGCTTTCCAAGTGCTCTTCCCAGGCAGGACCTCTGCAACTGTTTGTACTTCTTCCACTACCAGCAGCTGTTATATGAACAGCAGCAGCAAGTGCATGTTATTAATGTGATTTACATTCAACTTGGGGGTGGATCAGTTGCTGGCTAAAGCTGGTGAGGCATCTGCATCCACTGGAAAGAAATTTTTTGCATCGGTAAATATGCTTCCACCCAGCTCCCATTATTGTAACAAATACCATGAACAAAATACGCAAAAACTACAGTACTGTCATCCATTTGTCTGACAGCCAGTTAAGGGCCTGACAAATATTCAGTCCTTAGGAGCAAGACGGGCTGGCTACATAGATGTGGCTTTTAAAATGCCATCACCTTTTTTAAATGCATGAACTCATTTTGAAAAATGCAAAAATTATTAAGCTTACTTTTCTACCCTGGCCTGGGTAGTTAGAAGCAGAATCAATGCTACAGAAACTGTTATCCCCGCTAGCTACTTCTGAGTTGCCCATGAGAGCACAGCCTCTGGTCACCCCATGGAGAGAAGGACTTGCAGGGGATGAACAACTGGCAGGATAGCGTTATGATCTGCGAATTGGAGGCATAGAGCAACAGTGGTGACATAAAATAAAGGCTGCTCTGCATTTTGTCTATCCTAACAAAAGCCAAATAAAGCAAGACAAGCATCTATGCCCCTGTCTTCAGAAAGCATGTTGCTAATGATGGTCCAGCCATATTTAGGACAGATGGCTGGCATTGTTGATGGGGGTGTACATCTCAACTCCCTAATTGTGCGTGGGCAGGAGATAGGGACAAATATAATGCTATGTTTCACTCACTGACGTGCAGAGACCTTATTTTCACCCTCTTTCCACTGTCAAATGTATGCTTGCTCTGCCTGATGCTTCAGCAGATGTTTTGCTCAGATGGGACTTCTGCAATTGTTGAAATCTCTAAGCTTTATTTCTCCTTTCACTTGCACAGATGAGAATAGGGAACAGCTCATCCAAAGTTATCTTTATGCTGAACTGAGCCACATCTGTCTAAGCAGCAACTTTCTATGCAGATTAGAGGTGCAAATAAAACAGTCTTAGGGTCACATACTTGACCTATTCAATCTGTTACATCCCAGGAGCATTTGACACCAGTATGGAATCTATTACAGCAAAAGAAGGCTTCTGAGGTGTCAGATGACAGTGAGATTTAAAAGCAGATGAAAAACTATTCAGAAGCTGCACCAGGCTAGAGCCTTCCTTGATCCAGATTTACACAGATCTGCTCTATGCCACAGCTGCTTTGATCTTGTGGACGCTGGCTAACATGGAATATATCCTGCACTCATGCTGCGTGTAGGAAGTCGTCTTCAACTCTGGTTCTTGTTCACTGGGACACCACTGCAGAGCTTGGCTTGTAAACAGCAGAGAGGGATCTTTATTTGATGAAATGCGAGATAAATGCCATGAAAACATTTTTGCTGGCTCTAACTCTGATTAAACACAAGGTTTCACAAGGCTTAAGCTGACCTGAGAATCTCCTTGGGATTCTTTCTGAAGTTTATCTTTTAACCACAAAAAATAATAAAATAAAGTCAGGACATTGATGTCCAATGCCATTTGTCTAACGTATACAAAGAGCCACAGCTGGGCTGCAGACGCTTCACACGGAACCCTGCTGCCCAGCAGATACCCAGAGATGGAGCAAGCCACCTCAAGGTGAGGAGTGCTGCCCTAGCCAGTACCACCACGCTGCTGCTGGATGGTGGTTTTCTCCTCTGGGAGAAAAGCCACCTGCAAAACTTCCTAGATCAGTCCAACCTGACTGAGGCATTTACAACTCATTTTCTTGGTGCGGTGTTATGACTGCCTCATCAGCTTTTATCTTCTACTTTGCTGCTGCATGATGTCTTCTTAAAGTCTGAAAGCAAGCCCTTAAAATTCATGCTCTAGAAAGGTTTATAATCCCTTCCATGGACAAAGTTACTGCTGTGCTGTTCGAAGTAAATGTCCATTTTCATAGCTGATGTATAATTTACTGTACACCAAGCACCTGGATGGACCAGGCAGAAGCCCCTGCAGCAGGTTATGTTTCAGGGTGACAACCAGAGTGGCTTGGGCTCGGTCTGGGTGCATGGGCAGGTGTGGGGCTAGGGGAGCCCAAGCTGTGATCACACTTACATGGCCTGAGCTGGCATCACAGCATGGGCCCAAGCACCCTGTATAAAAATCAAAGCTAACCTTGGTCCAAACTTCAGTGCCATGCTACCTTTGGTAGTATAAAGAAACTCATATGGGTTCACCATGTAGCTGCATGGGCCCCAGGACAAAGGAGAGGCAGGAACATTTGGCAGGGAAGGTCAGGATCACCATTCAGACTGATATAAATCATGGCTTCCGTCACAAAATGGCCACCTCACAGCCTGTTTCTGAACAGGGTAACTGCTATGAATCTATACTGAATAACTGGGCCCTGGAGATCTTTGGTCACAGACCATTTTACTTGCAAATGACTTCTACGTGCTGTGAGGGTACAGTCACAGCTGATTCAGGAGCAGAAATCAAAAAAGAAAAATCCAGTGGAAGGAGAGGAGAAGGCAAACTAGTGCCAGGGAGAGCAGAACCAGGGAAAAAAAAAGGGAATAGAGCAAGGAAGATAGGGTCCCATATAGATATGGACTACTGTATCAGACACTGCATGTACCAGTCTTTTTAGTAAGGGCACAAAATGACCTTAGATATGCATTTGTGCTACATAAACAGTACTCAGGGCCAGCAACTGCCTCAGGTTGCTCATGTGGGAAAAGCTGAGAAAATTGAAAAGTTTTGCAGGCAAAATATCAATATCATTGAGCCATTCGCCCCTTGCATTTTGCTCTAAAATACCGAACCCAGTGAATAAGTGTCTGCAAAGTCCCTGGACACTAGTTTCAAATTGTTCCAAAGTCTCCATAAAGTTAAAGCAGCACATTGAGGTAAAGATCTCGGTAAGGCAAACATAAGCACCTGCAGTGGCTGAGGTATTCTGCCTGATGTGACACAGAACAAGTGGACCACAGGATGGGCACATGTCTTGGAGATGTCCCCAAGAGCATGCCTGAAAGGCGAAAACTGGGGACAGCATGCCAACACTGCTCTGACCTCCTGGGCTAAGGACAGGCAGGGCTCAGTCCAGCAGCCCCATGACTCTCCCGTAGGAGGAATGCTCATCCAGGACTGTATCATGGGCTCATTTCCTGGCTCTGTCATGAGTTTCCTTGAAGAAACCACATATTTCCATTTGTAAGATGGAGATAACAACCTCCCTCATTTTCCGTGGTCACTGTAAAGACAAACCTAGAAATACCACAGAAGCAGAGTGTCTCCACAGCAGTGACAACATGAGTCCCTAGGCAGGACACACACAGGTCCAGAGCAGAGGAACACAACTGTCATGGCAACACAGTCTGGCTAAGATAACAAGTCGTTAAGGTTTATAAAAGAGCAAATTATCTTACTAACTTGCAAGCCCTTCTGGGTGTCGGGTGACATATCTGCAAAACACCCACCATCTTTGCTAAAAAGACAAAAATCCTACACAACTCCCTGCTGTCTGCATGGTCTGCCAGTTCATCTTGAGGGCATCCCTGGTGCTGTCTACAATGGTCTCTACACAATGATACACAGGCTTCCAGCCAGAGCACCCAGCTTTCTGGGATGCACAACAAGAAGCCCAGAAGCTCTGAAAATTGGAGCCTTTGGCATCCTTGACCTGTGCTGGGGCCTGCACTTGGCTTTGACCCATGGCGTGTCCTACAGCAACAGGGGATTTTTTGCAGCAGCTCTGCAACAAGCTAAATACAAGCAGCTGCTATGCTTCAGTTGAGACTTTTCTTCATTCAAGAAAGAAACATCTCAATTAATTTGTTTCTACTGCTGCTCAATGTTTTCCTTAACTCATGAGAACCAGGAGAAAAATAGGTGGACCTGACCAATAAGCCCAAGTGGGAATCAGGTTTGGCAGCTTGGTGTGAAAGAAGGATTTAATTCCAGAGTAAAGGCCTAATATATCCCCTTTTTCCTCCACAGCTTATTCTACAAGGGCATTGTAGGGCTAGGAAGGTGCAAAGAGAAATGACATGCAGCTGTGAGAGAAAGGCAAAGGCTAAGCACAGCTTGGGCCCAGACAAATCAGCTGGTTTCTTTACCTTCTGCTCCAATAGATACTAGTTTGACTCCTTTGCTGGCAATGAAATCCAAGGCCTTGTTCACATTGGAGATCTTGTGCACTCGCATTTTGCCTCTTTCAGGCTTAGCTAAACGTTCACCTAATAAGAAAAGGGAAAAAAAGAGTATTAGATAACAATTCTGAACCCTTTCTTCCCTGGTGGGTGTTTCCCCACAGTGGTGGCTCCTGCTGCTCAGCCAGGCAGAGGGTAGACCTCCCTGCATCCCTTCTCGACAGTGAAGGCAGGACAGCCACACTCACCATTAAGTACCCGGAGAAAGAATCAGACAGAAAAGTATCTTTTTGTTGCAGATAATTTAATAACAGAGGAACTATCAGCACTGAGTCCTGTCCACAGCAGGTTTGTATCAGAGGTGAAAAAGTCCTTCAAAACCACACTGACCCAGGCAGTGGAACTAACCTCTGCACCATTAACCTCAGATAACGATGACTGGAAATGGCACAAACTTCCCTCCTTCACAAAGACAGGTGAGGAGCTCCCCTCCAGCATTTACAACACCCAATTTACAAAGCAAAAGTCTCCTTCTTGGAACTCCCTACAGTCAAATATGAGGCTGATCCTGTATCCTGCCTTTTCCCTAGCCAGGATACAGACCTCCTACCTCTCTAGTCTCTTCACTGAATGGCCACAACTGCCTGCATCAAGAAATAAAACCACTTATTTGGCAAGTGGCTTTATAACTGTAAGGACTGTCATCTCAACTCCTTTCCATTACATGTTTGATGTATTTCTAACTCCATGCAATGGTGTGCACAGTGATATGCATTTTAAATGTTTATAACGAGGCAGAGAGAAGTAAGCAGCCTAGCTCTGAGGTAAGAGCAGGTAAATCTCTGACAGAAATGAGTCTTAGGGCAAACACCAGCTCCTGATTGGAACAAAGCTGGAAGATTTGGAAAAGCATTTTCTTGACCTTATTTATTTGAAAGGGTTGCATTAAATGCAGTCATGCCTTTCTTGAAAGGTTGCCTGCAACTATGCTCATAGCCTACTTTTACTAACACTAACCCAACACACAGAGTAAAGAAATTAAAGCTTGGGCAGGAAAGTGGACTTTCAAAGGAACCTCTGCTAGAAATAGAATTAGACAGGACATCAGGAACGACCTGTTGTCCTGGTTTGGCTGGGATAGAGTTAATCTTCTATTAGCTGGTATAATGTTGTGTTTTGAATTTAGTATGAGAATAATGTTGATAACACACTGATGTTTTCAGTTGTTGCCAAGTAGCGTTTATACCAAGTCAAGGATTTTTCAGCTTCTCATGCCCAGCCAGCAAGAAGGTTGGAGGAGCACAACAAGTTGGGAGGGGACACAGCCAGGGCAGCTGAACCAAACTGGCCAAAGGGGTATTCCATACCATGTGATGTCATGCCCAGTATATAAACTGGGGGGAGTTGGATGGGCGGATCACTGCTCGGGAACTAACTGGGCATCGGTCGGCGAGTAGTGAGCAATTGCATTGTGCATCATTTGTTTTGTATATTCCAATCCTTTTATTACTATTATTGTCATTTTATTAAAATTGTTTTCTTCCTTTCTGTTCTATTAAACTGTTCTTATCTCAGCCCACGAGTTTTACTTCCCCCCCTCCTCTCCCCATCCCACTTGGGTGGGGGGGGAAGCAAGTGAGCAGCTGCGTGGTGCTTAGCTGCTGGCTGGGGTTAAACCACAACACCTGTGAACCACACAACACCAAAAAGCAAACAGAACAGCACTTTCAGATCACAAGTTCCAGAATACAAAAAAGATCTAAACAAAATGCAAGCAGGTTTTGCACTTCGAGAAAAAAGGTATGAGACAATTAAAAAGAGATCAAATGGGCAAGTCTAGGCAAGTAATTACTCACCTGACCTATTCAGTTCCAAAAGTCTCCTGCTATATCTTGAACCTGAATATTCAAGTTCATGCGAGCTGACTCAAAACCTTTATTTGAGGCTTAAGGGTGAGAAAGAAAAGTACTTTTTAAAGAACTCTTTTCCATACTAAAACTGGATGGCTTGTTTCCTAACAAAGGAGGGAGGAAAAGCTAAAAGGGAGAAATATAGATTATCTCCATAGCCATGCCCCACAAAGAAAAAAAGTCTGAAAATGAAAATCCTTTAAAAGTGTTTCAGTGATTACTGTAGGCTAGTGTCATTAGCTCTCAAGCTTAAGGATAAAACCAGATTCACTTTCAAAATGAAACACTGATGTCTGACAATTTAAGTAAAAAGATGTATTTATGGTACTACCTCCATCCTAGGATTAAAAAAAAATCTCTTTTGCTTTAATGGAGCCTCAGGTACACATCATGGTATGTAGCTTTCCTTTTCTATTTGGATAATGCTAGTCATTCTAAATAAAAGTGGAAGCATTTTTTGTAACAGTTTCACAATTACATTTTTACATATAGTTTCACAATAGACCTAAGCAGACTTATGTTGCCAAATGTCAACAAATGGGTTGAGCCAGCTAAAAAATAACCATTTTCTTCAGTTCATGTGACTGTAAACTAGCCTCGCAAAAAGAAAAATAAAGACAAGCGATTAGGTTTCAGCTGGAACAGCAAGCTGATCCAATTCACCTTGTGGCTGCATGTGTATTGCTAACACAAGGGAGAGCATCTGAACTGCTCTCCCTGGGGCTGGGGAGAGCAGGATTGTTCCCTCTAACAGCAATGTGATCCTCAAGCAATTGATGGTGATTGCAAAACTGCAGTCTCCCTCTCTCAAATACCACAATAGGATATTTGTTTCAGAATCATTTTTCCAAGAACTTAAGTCCCAAAACCTGATGGCTATTTCCTTCAGACTTGGACTTTATTACAAATTTAGATTTCCAGAGAAAAGCTTCATCTGGTTCCGTGCTATACATTATTAATGGCGTGGACTGTTAAAAGGAAAGCCTGCTAGAAATATGTTCTACTTTCAGCTATTTGCATCATTGCTTTATTTCTCAGTACTTCTCCCAGCTGGGACAATGAAAATGGTCTACTCACTTCCATTCTCTGATTCTCATGTACTAGCCCAAGGCTGTACTTTAAAAGCCAAACAATGCAAGGAAGTGTTGGCACAGAAGTTGTTTACAGCAAATTTGTTTAGGAAAAATTTCAATTAGTCATTCCTGCTGTTGGGCGGGGGGGGGGGGGGGGGGATAAAAGCCTTATAACTTCATTTTCAAAGTACTAAATGTAAGCCTAGCCTTTTTCAGTCTTGTAGTAGTATTTTTAACATGGCTTTGTCAGGGGAAGGAAATGCATGCGGTGAAAAATGAAAGTGTATCTTTTGGGGCAATTTTGGGGCGGGGGGGGCAACCGTTACTTCTCACCACAGAGGCCAGCGGGAGAGGACTCGCAACGAGGAAGTCCCAGGACTGTCCCCTGCACAGTGGCTGGGGGAAACGGGTCTCCCACAGCCCCAGTGGCACAGTCCCTCTCCAGCCCTAGGGTCTCCAGCAGCTTCCCTGAGGCAGGCTCCATCCTTCCCCCCCACGGCAGCCACCCCTGCGGCGGGGGCAGAAGGAGACAGCACCCCCTCGCTCCCACACGCCGCAGCCCGGCAGAGGAGGCACTCGGCTCCGTGGGGCTCTTGGCCAGCCCGGCCCAGCGCTCTCATGGCTGAAGGCTCTTATGGTCATCACCCTCTGGGTTAGAGGAAGAGACCAGCCTGCCACAGAGCACCCCTGCCCGCACCAAATTCCCCGTCAGCAGCTCTGCAGCCCCCCAAAATACAGGACGAGGAAGGTGTGGAGTGAGCCAAGAGCTGAAAGGAAAGGCCAGAAGTGGAACTGGAGGCCTAGAGCCATCCGGAGACTCACCCTTTTGGCAGGTGATCAGTGGGAACCGTGGCAGGAACATACAGGCGAGCCCTTGCCAGCCAGCAGGAGACTCCTTACCCCCAACGCTGCTCCTGGGCTGGGCTGCTGCTTCCCCAGCTACTGGCCAAAGGGGCTACTAGCAAGGCCAGCAGCTGGAAGAAAGCTCCACAAGAGCAGCGGGGCTCACAACTGGAAACTGAACCACCAAGGATGGAAACGAAATGGGGGGGAAAAAGAACTGTGCTAAATTTCTCCTCTTTTGCCCCTGTACCTAGAACTGCGGTTCTAGCTTCTGCTGGCTCTAAGGAAAGGATGCTCAGTCCCTAGTGTGTGAAGGACCGTGGCCTCTGGTGGGATGCAGCCCACAGCTGCTCCCCACGCCTTTGCCCGCTGGTCATCTAGCGGCAGACTGTGGGCACAGAGCTGCTCTGCAGCAGATGGGTAAATGCCGTGCCCACACCACCAGTGCACTCAGAAGCCTTTAGCTTCTTCCCAAACTGAGTGGGGTCCGACAGGCCCTGCCAGTGGGCTCCCAAGGGGACAATAGGAGAGGAAGAGTGGGAGATGAGGCAAGGAAATCAAGCAGTGTGAGATATAAGACCCCCTGCTTTAGCACCAAGCCTCATCCGCCCTCCCCTATTCATGCTTCTCTCCCCTATCTTCCAGTTAGACAATGAGAAACTAAGCCATCAAGGCCCATCTGCCCCAGCTTCCAGGCTGCAGCCCCTCTTCTGCAAGGGAACATAAATACAGAAAATAAACTAATAGGACTCTGCTACCTCATTTCTTACAGGCACTGCAGAAGCAATGTGCATGCTGCAAAGCTCCAATAATATTTTGAACTCTGATCCCTCCAAGCCACCAGCATGAGCAAAAACCCTGAGGTTTTATCCTATATTCATAAATTCTGAAAAACACATATACTGACAGCATCGGGGAAGGGGAAGGCAGTTTGAGTGCTTCTTTCATGGCAATTTTATTGGAAAACGTACCAAGAAGGTCAGGAATACAAGTCACTGTGTTGGTATTACTGGCTCAAAAGCCATCAAAAGAAAGTCTGTGAGCATACAACCCCAGTTTCATACATACAGTCTTATCCCCCCCTCAGTGCCTCCCACAATACTTTATTGAGGTATTTATTTCATCAGCACATCAGTAGGGATTACTGCTTATATGAAATAATCCCTGGGAGATATCTGTCAAGTAGTGGGACTTTTGTGATAAGGAGTGAAAACAAATCTGACCTAACTTGTTCATGCCACTGGTTTTATTTCAGACTGGGTTTTCTGGGATTTTGCTTTTCTTTGGGATTTTTTTTTTCCCTGAAGGCTTGAGAACTGAGCTCAGATTGAAACTAGAATGGAAAAACTTCAGTCACAGCTGAAACTGAACAACACAGAAGATTTACTGGTTTGACTCCCCTCTTCCAATAACTTTTTTCCTATTCCCACTGTCATGTGGCTTTGGTATGATTTGCCAGTGCAGCATTCCCACACTCTTCCCAGAGCTGCTTCGTCAGCCCTGCCAAGCAGTAAGAGCCATTGCCTGAGCCTTCACAGGAGGCTGTGCATTCCTGCCGGGCAAAGGAAAGCCGAGAGGCAGGAGCAGGAATGCAATGGGCAGCCTGCACAGGCCATGAGGCTTGGAGTACATTCCAAAAGCACATTAATGGTCACTACTGGAGACAAGATATTTGGTTAGGGAGAAATTTGTTCTGAATCAGAAAGCAGCTGTTCTTATATTCCAGCAAAATCTGCAGCATTACAGCCCTTGCTGTCCCTCTTCCGTGAGAAAGGGGGAGGACAGATTTCAGAACGGAGATGCTTAGGACACTTGAGAGCACCACACAGAACCTCTCTCACCTGAAATGACTTCCAGAAGTAACATGAGTTTAAGACCATCCCTGAAATCTTCCTCTATGTTCTCAATCTGTGTCCCAGCCTTGCGGAGGTGAGAATTACACCATGCTGTAAATGTCTAAAACACAGGAAAGAAAGAAAGAAAGAAAGAAAGAAAAAAAAAAAGCAGTCAGTAATCTTCCCAGAAGCCAAACAACAGTTCAGAACCAAAGCAGTGCTGCTAGGCACCATGACACAGATTCAAATGCTGGTTAGGTTATCATCTTTCCACCCACTGTCCTTGTGGAGCACAAGCATTAGTACCTAAATATCCAAAGAAGTGCAGGGTGTTCCTATGACAGAGGGAGTTTGAGAGAGACAGTCACTTCATGGCTCCATCACGTCTGATTTTCTGGAGAGGCTCCTACATTTTGTGTTTGGTTTAAAATACCTTGAAACTGATTTTAAGGCATGCTAAAGTGCTCAGATTGCTAAGGACTCCAGTGGTGTTGGATGACACATCTTAACATAATATGAAGGAGAACAGAAAACAGCAGTCCATATCTTCTAGTCTCTAGACATGTGCTTGAGAAAAAAAGGACCATTCTTCTATGGCCCACTGCCTCTGGTCTACTCCATCCCCAGCAAACACTGCAGCCCTTAGATTGAGGGACAGCATGCTGAGCTCCTCAGCCACATAAAACACATCCCAGTAGTGTCTGTCCTGCTGCCTCCGTTCTCACCAACTTGTTGCTAAGCAGACCTCCCTCCCCTTCGTGACTGTCCCACCTTCCCTCCCCAATCACGTGGAGGAGTAAATGCTTTCTGAATAACAGTGCTACCACCTGTCTCAGCAAAAGTGCAGGTCCTAGAAAGGATAAAAGTATGCACTACTTAGTGACACTACTGTTTAGCACAGTCCCAGACTCCTACTGTTTGAGAGCCTCTGGCAGAAGGATCATTGCAGCCACCTCAATGATAGAAATCACAGCCACTCTGTAATTAGTGATATCGTGCACCACCACTAGAATAATAATATGAGTCTGAAGTGCAGGAGGGACTGAGGTCCAACTACAACACAGCCAGCAGCATTCAGGCTAAACAAAACTCTTTTTGGAAATGCCTTCTGACCTCAAGTGGTCAGGATAAGAGGATGTCTCATATGAGAGAAATGAATTTCACCACAACTGATGACAAGACACATTTTCTGTGGTTGCAATCTGTCAGCCCATATTCGGAACAATGGGCATGTGGGGCACTGACAGGGAAGAGACCATCTTATCCAAGAGATGTGATAGTAGGGATTATCTCAAAAGAGCACCACGGGAATGTGTCTGAAAGAGAAAAGTGCTACCATTCAATGGTCAAAACACAAGAAGCAAATACAAAACACCTTAGACACTTCAGTGTGGCATGATCTTAAATAGGTGAATCAAAGACCTCAACTTGGAGATGCAGAAGCTGTTTGACACAGAAGTACTGTTTGAAGAGTAAACGGTTGCAACTAGTTCTTTTAAGGCAGACAAGTTTGTCCAAGTGCTAATGAATGCATTTCACAGTGTTTGAACAGGACACCAAGTAAATCCTTCCTTTGTACAAACTGATAACCCCTCAATCACTCGTTAAATAGCTCAAAAAATTAGCAGCTCCAAAAGCCCAGTGCTACACAAGGAAAGGAGGTCTTTCTTCCCTCCCTCTCCCAGATGTGCTCCCGGAGCCAATTCAACTCACCAATTCAACTCACTGACCCAGCAAAGAACTCTTTACTTTCTTTAGTAAGGCTAGTGTTCTGCGCAGTAGTGCATGGAGGCAGTTTAGCAAAGTTTA
Source organism: Haliaeetus albicilla (assembly GCF_947461875.1). NCBI lineage: Eukaryota > Metazoa > Chordata > Aves > Accipitriformes > Accipitridae > Haliaeetus > Haliaeetus albicilla. The sequence goes on from NC_091487.1 coordinate 38,321,865, forward strand.
ACAAGCCTCTGCAAGAGAAAATTGGGCATACATGGCCCAGGCAGGAGGGTGGAGTGGACCACAGCAGTCATGCCATCTTAGGCTGTTGGGGAACCACAGCAGAATGGACTCAGCTGATACTGAAGCATGGCATGCCAAAAATTTAGAAATGCTTCACCACTGCTTACACCATGCACAGGATTTCAAAAGAAAGATTACCCCAAATGGCAAAGAGCATCAGGGCTTGTTCTTATCTGTCTGGAAGCTGGGCTTCCTTTAATAACCTGCTCGCATTCATGCTTACACAACTACAAATAGCACAGCAGAATCTTTCCTTGGAAAAAGCATTGTTCAGCAGCTGCCAAGCTTCCCACTGCTGTGCTCTGGCCTTGCTCTCCACTGGGGCTGTGGGATGGAGCAGGATAACAGTGTAGCTGTAAATACTTTCATGGCAATGGCCCTTTGGACAGATGCATGTATTGCGAAAGTCTGGGATCTTTTTTCAAGATGGCCTGGTTTCCTTCCAGATTTAGAAGCTTTAAAAAAAGAATAAGTCATTAAGCACCTTTTATTGCTTTTTATTGTTATTCTCCTGAGAAACAAAAGTGGGGGTTTTTTTTCAAATAAGAGCGGTTTTATTTGAAAATGGGTCCTGTATCCTGAAGTACATCCTTTTGCGCTACTTTTTTCATTCCACTGCCTGCGCTGTATTATGTGAGAACAGGTTCATTTATTCGGCTGCCTTTTGCAGCAAGGCTCCTTCACTCCTCTAGAGGGGCAAATGAGAGCAGAGATGCTTTCAAATGCTACATCATCATCACATATCAAAGTATAAAAGCAAGTTATGTCAGGAAGGTTGTGGGTGCCCATGAACCTCCTTCTCATATTTGGAAAGCAGACGAAAGCAAGATACCTACTGGCCCTGGGTCACATTACAAAATCCACGTTGAACTGAGGAGGAAGCCTGAGGTCTAACTCACAGGCCACCAGGCTGCACTTTTCTTTCTTGTATGACTTCTCTGAAGCCATTTTGGGTTTGTTTTCCATCAGCCTAAAACAGATCATAAAGTTCTGCTTTAAATCATGGAAAATCCTGGTATAGCTCAACTGGGCATCTCTTTGCACGTTTTGAGGATGGAAGAGGGTGACCAGGTCTACATTTCTAAGAAACACAGATGAAATTAAAAGCAAACCACAAACCTTCTAAACTTTGCGTTATTATAAAGCCTGGCAGGATAACCAGATCAGTGAGATTATTTTTATTGCTGCAAGAATCACCTAGGGCTTAGTGGAAAAGTAAGTCCCAGAGCCACCACTCCAACTTCTCTGCTGGAGCCATCTCCACCACATCACAGCCTCAGACATACTATAGTGAAATGACTCTGCAAAACACTGTCATTAGCCATCAGTGGCAGAGCTGACACCTCATCTCCTCAAGGACACGGACCATGAAGGGTTAATAGACAGAGCACATGAAGTTCCCACTACACAACTCCCAGATGTGCAGACATTTTCACAAGGCACCCTTCAGGTCCTACACAAACTCCAGGAAGCATAATAGCATAAGCAGCACAACAGCATATGGGAACGACAACAACCAGCAGCCCAGTGTGGATACATTAGGCCATTTTACAAGAAAGCAGAATTATGAATGCTTTTAATAATTGCACTGAGATTCACAAACCAACCCAGAGCAACATCCATCAAAACATAATAATCAGAAAACAGCTTTATATTGTATTTGCTGCATATACTGCACAGGAGTAAAATCTCTTCTTACTTCAAAGTAGTAAATTGGAAGGAGATTGGACAGACAGATAGGAGGAGGCTGGAGAAATCTGGCAGGAAAGTCAGGGGGAGCAAGGGAAGAAGGGAGAGCTGAAATTTTTGCTGTCCGCTGTGTCTTGCAATCCTGGCAGTCTTGTTTGGAGCAATTTTTACTGACTTGGCTTCATGCATCTACACAGGATCCTTTTTGTTATTCTAGGAAACCTACTGAAACCACCCACTCACCCCATCCACCTTCTGGGCAACACAGCCACTCCTCCCCACACCCTGAGTCACAGCTAGGGGTGGCAATCAGCTCAGGGTGGCCACTAAGCACTGCTGTGCTGCCTGTCACCAGCAAACAAGCTTTTGAAAGTGGAAAGGGCTTCGGAGAGCAGCCAGCCATCTTTCTGGCACAGGCCCAGCCCTGGGAGCAGCTAGACAAAAAAAACCAAACCCACCTGTGTTTGCTGTGGTGAGGTGAGGCACACCACGGTTCGGAGGGCAGAAATGCACTGCCAGGTGGGAAGCACTGTCTCCTCAGTCCACTGCTCTGAGGCAGCAGATGTGCTTCCCTGCTGCCTGCAGACGCAGAAGCCTGGAGATTATCATCCCGCTTACCTCTAACTCCCTGTCCCAAAGACGAGGAAACAAATACTCTCTTAATCTTGAGGCTTACAGAAATTCCACAGAGCTGGAAAACTACTTACTGTTAAATAATAGCACAAAAACATACCATCAACTGGATTTTCTTCATACAAATCTCACACCATAAATTTTCTATGGTAACTGCACAAGAGGTGCAAACAGAGTTGTGTTTCTTGGCCCTTGGATCTTTCCATATATTGTGCTCTTAATTTCATTTTTGGATGCAACAGATCACCAGGACTCCCCTGCAGGTCTGCCTCTTGTTCAGCGTTCACAATGGAGGATGCCTGATCAAGGAGCGTGTGTGCGTTTGCATGTACATGCATGCATTTCTCATAATTGCTCTCTGTGGCCCCCGCTCCCATCTAACTATGATTTGTAGCTTCCTTTTTTTACAACCCAGCTTCATCAGCAAGATCCCTGACACTGAAATCAACTCTTGCTATTTGTGTGCTGGGTGCTGTATGAACAATAGGACCTTCACATTCTACCACAATATAACCTGTCAGATAATAAAAAGAATAACATGTTACTAAAAGCAAGCAAATATGATTAACTGTTCTGCTGCCTCAGCATACAAGGCAGGTTTACTGCTGGGGTAACCTCTACAAGCCTAACTGCACACCTATTTTAACAGGTATGCACACCCTTTTTCTGACATGACATGAAAAGTCCCCGCTTCTTCAGAGTTCACTGTATTAACCCTTGCCCAGACACAAGTTAACTAAACACAACAGCCAGGTGATTGCTGGAGGTCCTGCAGCCAAAGCTCTAATGACATACCATCTTCAGCTATCTCTTTCCAGTTATGTCCCAGTCCTGTCAACTGCAAACCTACCTTTGGTTCTTCTTGTATTACATGTGCATGCACACATGCACTCTCTGGCACTCTTTGCACCTCCTAAACTTTTGCTTTTGTTCCTGACAGCCAATACCCTTTCCTCTTCACACTGTCCTTTCCAAATTCAATACCTTTCTGGTACCAAAGTGGCTCAGGCAACATTCCTGAAACCTGGGGAAGCAGGACAGTAAGTCACCATTTTTAAGTTTAAAGAAAGCTTCTGCCTGGAAAGCAGCAGTGCTGTGACATGGCTAGGAGTTCATCTAAATAGCTCTGCTGCAAGAAAACAGTCATAAGGCACTTTTAGCTGCTGAGCAATTTTAGCAATGTAAATGTCGAAGCTACCACAACCACATAAGTGACAGATACTAAAAAAAATAAATGGGCAGTTTTATCTCTTTGTGGCTGTGACAGTGACATTCCAGCTTTGTCTGACCTTTCCAGATGCTCTTTACTTCTCTCCTTGCTAAATCACTCTTCCATGCAGCCCTGCTTTCCGTGGGTGAGCGTAAACTTTCTGACACAGCCAGGACACTGCCATATTTGTGTAACAGCCCCGGAGAAGCTGTAACTGAGCCAGAGCAGTGCTGCTTGCCTCCCTTCTGACAGGAAAAAGGTCTGGCTTAAGCAACCAAAGAAAGAATTCAGTGGAGCACTGCCTATCCAGAACACCACCACCGTGCTCAAAGGGAGGCAGTGTTCACAGCCACCAAGGCACACTCCTTCCTTGTGTTTATGCTGGGGGATGAATATTAAGCAAGTATTTCAACGCAGCTTTGCTGTCAAGATGTGTCCACAAAGGTTTGGCTCCTTTTAAGAAGGGGATGGAGCTGCTAGCACACAAATTTCAGGCTAGTAGCACAGTTTTATGCTGTCTCCACATGTGATCTGCAAAGTGAGGTCTTTAAAAGGCTGAAAGCTATGGGTGCTAGCCCAGGCTTCCTTCTAGTGTTGTAGGGGAAATGACAAGACAACTCCCTTTCCAATCACCAGAAAAGAAAGCAGCATATTCAAACAATACATCATGCACAGCTGGAAAACAAAATCAATTTACCCAGCTGCAAGTGCTGCTCTTCTGGTAGTCCTGCATTCAGAGGAGTGCACCTGGGCTTCAGAATGCACAGCCAGGCTGCATTCCCTGTCTGGCCTGAACACAAACTCTCCAGGGCGCCTGCTTACTACAACGCCATACATCACAGGACTGCTGGGACAGATCTGCTAAGTCTTGCAACAAATTCTACAGCCGATTCCACACTGTAAGGAATTTTATTTAAATGAAATTATCTGGAACAACAACTGAGGCACTCAGCTAATAACAACTAATAGTTTATTAAGAGCAGGCAGAAAACTGCTGCACACATGGCTTTTTTTAAGCAATAGAATTACTACTAAAGCAGTTCCAGCTGCCCCCAAATGGGATCCTTTCCACCTTGGTAGTCTGGAAGCTGAATATACTGTATCAACTAAGGAGGATGCTAACCCACAGTCACCACAATCTCTCTCCCTCTTGCTCCTTGAACAGACAGACAAGGCCATCATTAGCTTTTTAATTGGAAGGTTTTGGACTGAAAGGCTGGGCAGGCCATGAAACAAATCTCAACCATCCAGTCCAAGTTTCCCTGCACTCAGCACTGATTTATTACCAGCATTAACCCCCAGGGTCTCATGTGATTTTTTCCCCTTCTTGGTGCTATTGCTCTCCGACAGTTTCTGTGGCACCTCCTTCTCCGAATCTTTGTTTCGCACCTTAAAGCACTTGGAAGCATTGCCGGGGTCTTGTGGGTAGCTGCTTGTCACCCTCCCCACACTCAACACAGTCTCAAAAGACAGGCTTGGTTGCAGCTTCTTTTCCTGCCCAAGGCTGTGGTATAAGCTGACAAGGAGGTGCTTAGTTAATTAGGGAGTAATTACAAAGTAATCCTGGATCCTGTCAACACCTTGGCACAAGAAAGGCCATGGCTGGACAAGACGGATCACACAAACAACCCTAGCGAAGAAAGCTGGGCATTGAAAGGGCCTGTCATGAAGTACAAGTGTGACCAGATAAGCCAAAACACAGTCTCCTGGCCTACTGAATAGTTTCTGTGCCCACAGGCCGCAAGTGACAGAAGCTTTATACACATATGTATTAGTGGTTTTCAGCTGTGATAGAGGAAGTGCAGCTCTACAGCCCTCACCTCTGTATACTACACCTCTTGGTTTATTCCTTGGTATACTTGGATGTCTGCTAGGATACCCAAAAATACTCACAAATGGCTGCCCTCTCTTCGCAGCAGAGCTCTAGGGATTGGAGATCCTCTACACAAACCTCATCGCAAGTCCAGGGAGCCACCCAAAGTGCCTTTTGTTTGAACTTGAATTAAGAGATCAGCCACCATTTGCCACAGCCTCCAATTTAATCTTCTAACCTTAAGTACCTCCACTGTACATTGCTTTGCATTTGAAGCCACCTAACAATTTTTAAAAGAAGAAAGGCATTTGATAAACTCTTTTAGCATTTACTCTCCTAGCCTGTTCTCCAGAACACAGGGGTGGTTCAAAGAGCTTGGTTTGTGTTGAAGAGTTACACTATCAGCAGGGGACCTCCAAAGAATTACAGGTATGATAGTCAGTGAGACCAACGCTGCACAATGAAGAGCTTTGCTTTCCAACAGAGTAGGCCAGTTCTCAAGGAATTAAATGCATATTCAGAAGAAATCATTACAGACACTCGCAGCACTATTTCGCCACCTCCACAAAAGGAGTTTAGTATCACTGGCATCAGTGGTAATGTCGTGTTCTGGTTTAACTGTGGCTGCTGACTTCCAAGCATGGCTGAAAGACAAAATATAGACGCTGCTTCTGAAGTACTACGTCCTGAAAATGGGAGGTATCATTACATTATACTGTGTGTTACCAGCATCCACCTAAAGAATCATTTGGAGGCTGCATAAGGAATTATTGAGGGTGAAAAGGAAAATTGTAAGTTTACCTGCATTTCCCAACTCCAGGGCACAGCCCCTGCAGCTTGGAAACACAGAGCTCAGTCACTGCTTCTCAGCCACTTCTCAAAACCTGCCTCTGCAGCTCAGGATGAGAACACCACTACAGCAGTAAGAGCCCTAACCGTAACTGTATAAGCCAGGCTGGATCCCAGTGGGAACATGAAGTTCACCACCAAAGCCTCTCCTTGTCCGGAGGAGCTAGGAAACATTGCAAAGGGAAAATAAACCCTCCTGACAATCAATTCATCCTTTTGGATAATGGCAACAAATCAGCACATCACTTGCAAGAAGCACAAGTAAATTCAATGTAGTTTTCATTTTAGTTCAGTGGAATATGGTTCTCAGTGTCTGCTACAATTTTTAATTCTCCTCTCCTGGAAGACAGTACAACCACCACACCACCCCCCTCCCCCAAACCAGCCAGAGTCCCTTCCACACTGGTTTTCCACTGGCGTGGTATTAACTACTTTGGAGTCAGAACAATCCCTTTTATTAGCTAACAACGGCCTAAAGTGGCAAGGGCAGAAATCTCAATCCAGCGCACTTCCCGTCCAACTCAGGGTAAATATTTGTTCTTCTCTACATTTGTGCCTCTGGAGCCTTTAACTCCATTTCTGCTACAGAGCTGCACCATATCAGGAAGAATCTGCCTCTGGCATTTGAAAGCTACTGACCATTAAATCAATGAGTTGGCTGGCATTTCAGATCAGTAAAGTACAAGCTCTCTTTATCTCAGAGTTACCAGGGAGCACTAATAGCTAGGAACTTAAAAAGTCTTCAGACATGCAAAAACCATACCAAAAAACTGTACAAGCAGATCAACTGGCTAGAAGTATGGTCTTTCAGAGTTTATTGTGAAACTCAGACTAGCAAGACTCTTCCTTATGGTCTTCTCTCTCCTATGAAATCAGCTCATAAATGTCAACTTGCTTCAAGCTCTCTCATAACAAAAATTAAACAGTGCTTGTCTCTGCACTTTATACGCTGAACTTCCCAAATGCTTTATAGCATTTGAAGATATACTGGAAGAAATCATTTTACTGAGCTCTAGGAAGCAACTATTCATAGACTGAAAAGTGGCAACAAACCACTGAAAGCAAGACTGTTTGATTCACGGAGGCTGAACTCCAACTGTCCAGTCAGGATTGGGCCTGGACACCAAGAAGAAAACCTTCATGAGCAGCCTTATGTCCTTCATGGCAGGCCTGCACTTTACACCTCACTGCCCAGTCAAACTGTCTCAGAGGGTTTATCCAGACCCAGTTCTGATTTCATGGTGAGGCATCACCCACTCAGTCCCAGGAAAAGGCTGGGGGTGAAGACAGCGAATGCCTGGCACTGTAACATGAATCAGGACATGCGGACCTGCTCCAGCCATGGCTTGTCTGAGGGAACAGGAGATGGGTATGGGACTTTTTTCAACTGGAAGCAGGACAGGGAAGTGCCCTCCCTCCAGTGGATTCACATTGCTTCATAGGCAGATGTAAACGCAACTGCTGTGCGAAAGATTTGTCTTGTACTTCTGCTCTCATGGGGCCGGGAGGCTATCAGTTTATGCTAAGTCCACAAAGCCAGCAGTGCAGGAGCTTATCTGGCTGAAAGGCCTTCTGCAGTGTAGGTTCAAGAGACATTTGGGATGACCCAGAGCCCTCATGTCCATCTCGCAAGCTGCTGTCCTAAGGTGCTGCTTCCTCCAGCTTCCTAGAGGATTCACAGGTGTTGCTTTTTCTGTGGTTCTTTTTCAGCTGTTTGCTTTGCTGATGAAGGGTAAAGGAGGAAGTTAAAGCTTCGTTTATCCAGGCTTTCTAAATACAGAGCTAAGTAAACAGGTTGAATAATTGAAACAACTTAATGTATTTGCCCACTGCTCTGTATGGATGCTGCAAAATTAGCACAAAGCGTTGCTCCAGGCTTTTCAGGCTGCAGAACTTTAGTGACTCTGCAACTCTGGAAGGCAGAAAAAAATTGAAATAATTTGGTTTTCTAAGGGATGATGGCAAGTGTCCTGGCTGAAAGAACCTATAGCTGCATTTCTAGTGAGAAAGGGACTACAAAGCAGTGTTTGGCACAAAGCCTGAGAGCTCCCTGACAAAGAGCAAGGAATCAGAAAGGATACCTGTATCTGAAGGCTACGTGGCATGGATATAGTATGTATTTGGGCTTCACTCCCATCACCAGTGACACAAACTCTTAGTTAAAATGTACAGGAAGAAAATAGACTTTTGGATATGCTTGTCCCCTTGGCCATCATCACTGTCCCTGACTTAATGTGCTGTCAATGCTCAGAGTTCTCATGCTCATTTGCAGCTGTGAAATGCATCACTCCCAGCTCCAGAGGATTCTCCTTTTGAAAAAGGTCTGCAATTGTTAAGATCATTCACTTGATATGGGATTTTCGAAAATTAAGAAAATAGCTCCTAGGACAAGATGACCGTGATGCACGTGTACTACCAAAGAAGGGCCATGAAGATCAGTAGGGACCTTACTGTGCTAGGGACTACACAGACACAGGGTGAAAATCTGCTCTGTGCTGCAAAGCACGTTCAATATGAGACTCGGAGATCAGGGTGGAAACAGTGCATCTCAGAACAACGAGGCAGCGTTAGTCAGGGTGCTTGGCAGTGGTCTCAGCACACCCACAACCTACCCCTTGTCACGTTCTTTACTGAGATCATAGTAAACTAAAGAAAGATTTAATCCAAAAAAAGACTGGCCTATCTGAAAAAAGCTACAAACAGTTCACAGTCCCTACAAGATACATAACTGTGTCTGAACAGCAGCCTCCTATGCAAGACTGCAGGACTGATTCCCTCACGCTCTCCCATGTTTCGTGTCATCATGCTATGTTTTGGTGCCATCACCTCGTTCTCAAAAGCTACATCCTGCTGTCACAATGCAATTTGCTCTAGCTTGGTCCATGCAGCTGGTACTGGCAGCCTGACTGGAGGAGAAACAGCAAAACTGTGACTGTCTATAGCAAATGACTCCTAATCGAGAGAGGCAGTACAAACAAGAGCAAGAAAGCATTTGTTTGAAAATGTAATGAGCAGACAGTTGGCATAAGGGGCTGATGGAGGTGAGAGCTGACATCTCACAGCAGAGATAAGAAGAATGGGAGAGGTGACATGGGGCTTTGAAAACCAAGACAGGTACCTCATACTTAACAAGGTGAAGAAAGGGATGCTACTGGAGAGACATGAACTGAAAGGCATGTTTATAAGTGATGGGTGACAAAAATTATCGCTGCAGCTGTTTGGATGAGTGTGATTGGATTGCTTCATGGAGGTCAGAAAAAAAGGACGTTGCAGTTACTCAGACATAAGATAACCGAGAGCCCATGTGGGAGGTGTATGGGAGATCCATCAGCCATTCTGGAGGGAAATGAAATGTCAGGTCAGAATAGGGAATGTCACATCTATTGTTGGATGAAAGGATTTAACTGATCTGGGTGGAGGCAAGATATTGAATGTTTACATAAAGGCACTGCAACAAAAGTCCCACCACTAACCCATGTGAGCAGTAAATATCTTCTAAAAGGCAAAATACAGAACTGAGCCTCAGGAACTCTGAACAGGGACCACCCTTGGCACCCCCCTCCCTCCCACCTCCACCCCTGCGACACAGACCAACAGACAGACTGCGAAAAGGTGGAGCTACTCCTCTATCTACCCCTAAGTAGATGTGCCTCTTTCATTCACACACACAGAGCAGCAGGAGTTGTCACTTTTTACTGCTGTTACCTCTGTGAAGCCAACACAGATAATCGGGATGGTGCCGAGATCTACACCTTCTCATGTATGAGAAGTAGGTCCTTACTCTGGTACAAGCTTGCCAGTGCGTCCACTATGTGTCTCATTGAACCTGCAGGCCTTCAACAGTGCACAGACAAGTGCAAGGATGATCAGATCCTCAGTGAATCATTAGGAGTTGACACAGGCATCTTTCCTCCCAGGCTGTAACTCTTCAAGTTACATTTGCACAGCTGTAGGTTCAACAATGTTTTCACTTATAGTTTAAATACCCAGCCCATGAAACAGCTAAGAACAACACAGATTCATATGTATCAGTGTCTGTGTGTCCTGTGGTTGTGGGGAAGGGTATTTATTAAGGTAAGGGTCATATTTAAAATTGAATTGCAACGCGACATTTTGAATTAGATACTGAAAGTGCTAAAGCTACTGTGGGTGGTGAGATTATGAAGATGGTCTTTTCTGGGATCTTAAGACATATTCCTTGCTGAGGCATGAATCTGTCATTTAAGAGCTAGGATAAAACAGGATTTAAACTGTTTACACTAGCACTGAGTAGTAAGCTATTTCTCAGTGTGCATCACAGCCCAAGGAGTGGTCTAATTAGTGAGCATCCTCATGGGCCCTAAGGCATCTGCATGCTGCTGCAAGTTTCTAACACCACCTTACCACCGCATGCACTGCAAGTGATGGGATCTCGTATCTTCACCCAGCATACACAGCCCTGACCAGTACTGAGGTGTGCTTTGAGGGATCTGTGCCAAGCCTGTGGGTACACCTGGACAGCACAGTGAAAACTGGTGTAGAGGTGTCTGAGTATCTGAGCCAAGGTACCAGAAACAGTGGTGGTAGGAAAAAACAGCTTGGCAAGGGCTATCCGATATAAGAGCCATACCAGAGGTCCAGGGCACAGCTCTATGTAGCAAGCGTAGGAACTGAGGCTCAGTACTGCAGTGGAGCAAAGAAGCAAGGGAGGTCAGGTCAGGTCTTCCCAGCATGTGTGTTCAGACCAGGATGGAGATCTTAAAGCAAAGTAAGAAAAAAAGGCAGTTGAAGATTAAAAGTTATGATAGGGGATAATTACAGCAGGAGCTTTGTTCCAGACTGCTGTGGTTCAGTGTTTCAGACACCCCAAGAGAGCAGCAACTGCATTAAGAGAGATGGAGGCAATGCTGGCTCACCCAGCATAACACCTGGCTGAGGACAGCACTGTACTTCTATGCTTCCCCCAATTTGCTGTCTTTGCTCCAAACTCATGCTCCTGTGCCCTGCCCATGGCCACCAAGACTCCAGACTGGGAATCTAAGCAGAATATGACCTATTTTTAAGGGGATGTAGTCTTTAAAGACTTCCTTGATCGCATGACCAAAACCTCATATTTTTATCTATTTTGACCTTAATTATTTTGTTTGTCTTGAAACTGTTTAAGCAGTTTATCAAAGCAAGAAACTTTCTCTAAACAAAGTCAGATGTGGGCCTGATATCAAGGATTAAAAGGGAAAGAGAAACATTCAAGAAACATTCAAGTTTGTTGGTTTTTTTTTTTTTTTTTGCTTTGATCTTTTATTCAACCTGAACCATTAGCAAAGGCAATTTCAGTTCTAGGTAGCACGGTAGCTCTGAGCTAGTATCTATTGGTATCATTTATTCTTTAAAAAGCTTGTGCTATGGTTTTACAGTCTAATTTTCCAAAACTGTTATGAAAAGGAAAAAACTAAGTGAGGCTTAAAGACACATGCACCAGGGATCTGCAATACTTTGGGAGGGTATTGAGCCTGTTAGAATAGCTGCCCCAGGTAAAGCCTGGGAAACGCAGTCAGCAAACTTTCTGGACTTGACCCAAAGGCTACCAAGGAGAATGTTTCCACTGACTACAGGGGGTTGGGATCAGGCCCTGCACTGCTGGGGACAATGGCAGAATGACAGAAAAAGACTAGTGACTCCAACCAAATTCAAAGGAGCCATAAGGAGCTGCTGTGTTATTTAAAAGCAGACGCACAGAACACTTTGCCAGATACTAATGGGAAAAAATTTGATCTCTTCTTAAACCTAGCAGCAAGATTTTCACCATCCTGATGACAGAAAAACCTATGGGAACATAGCGGGAAACACACTGCAGAAAGAACTGGGAGGAAAACACTGCTACCAGCCAGTTCAGCCCATCAGGAAATGTTTGCTGTTTCTACTTTTCCACCTCAAAGAGATGGAGGCTTCAAATAACATTCTCTGAGAGACAGAGCACGAGGGGACGGCGGGGAGGCAAGTCCCAGCATCGATGCCCTGGGCAAACGGACATCCCCATTGACTGGTGAGGACTTGGGGACCAGCCCAGGACCACCTTCTGTAAAAGTCACACTCTGCTCCTCAGTCACCCTCTGGAAAGATGCAACAAGCCCAAAGGTAACCTAGATTAGTAACACCACACTACTGTACCTGGCTGGTGAAATTAACTTGGTATGCGGGGCAGTCAGGAAAGCATATAAATAATGTGAAGGCAGGAGCCAGAGCTGTAGCAACTCCAACGGCTGAGGACAGAGTGTGATTTAAGCCCTAGCCACAGACACGTTCACATTCTTGCATTTGCTCATTTCTAGGAGATGAGGTCAAAGAGCTCACCACAAGAAAGGACGGATGATGTAAACTGGATGCTGAGTGCCAGTACTAGGGTTTTTTTTTCACTGTGCTCTGCATATACCCAGAGCCTTTCCATTTATAGGAAAGGCCATTGGTATAAAAGGTGCATTCTTCAGTGGGCCAGAGGAGGAAGCATCATACTGGGTATAAAAATGTTAGCGCTGTTTCCAAAGCTCAGCACTCCCAGTTAAGGGATGAGAGGAAAAAAACCCCAATGTTTACCCTCTCTCAGGAGGAGCTTTCAGGTGGGCAGAGGACTGGAGGAGAGATTTGAGGAGGAAAATCAGGTATTTTCGGCAAAGAAAATGAATACACCTCCGAGTTAACAGTGTTTTAGCTGTTTTCAATAAAAAGAGCTAGATAGCCTTTTTTTTTGGATGAGCTTTAGGCTGGAAGAAAGAGGATTAGGACAACTCTTATTTGCCATTTGTCCCAGGATGCTGTGCATTAATGTAAATATTATCTTGGGAAAGAGAAGATGGAAGAGGAGTAAAATCCCACTGGAAACAAAGTTAAAATTAATTTTTTTTAAACATTTCTATGTTACTTAACAATTTAAGTTGTTAAGATTTTCCCTTCCTTTCTGTAGCTCCATTTCCACCCTAACCATACCCCCAGCTATATTCTTACTAGACAGTGAGTATTCCCAATTGATAGCTGCAATTTCACCCTTTTTAGAAAAGTGAGCGAGTTTCAGGATAGCTAAATTTGAGACATTGGCTAGAGCGAATCAGAGACATCTTTTCCCTGTTCTACAGAAAAGGGCCTGTTTTCTGCACGGGCACATATAAGAGAAGCACTTTGTCACAAGTTGCAGGATTTTGCTTCAGCAGTGGAGTTGTGATGTCTTTCAGGAGCTGTATGTAGTTCAAATGCCTCATGCTCCCATTTTCTTCTACTGTGCAGGAACTTGTTTAAAGGCATCTTCCACAATAAGCTACCAAGTAGGATGGTACTTTACAGGAGTCTGACAGGTACAAATCATGGGAGATGCAATTCCCTTTGGAAACCACGCCACAGATGCAACTGAACCATTAGCTGCATACACAAATGTATTTTGCAGAAGGGAAAGGAAACTGGCCAAAATATTGAGATTCTGGGATTTCTAGTACCTGTCTTTTTTGTTGTTGTTGGAAAAAAAACAAAACAAAATCACCCTAATATTGCTTTTCCCCCGTGGAAAACACACATTTTTCACTAAAAAAGAAGAAGAAAAAACTGTAATACTACAGTTAAGAGTATATACATTTTTGGTCAAAGAACATTTCTAACAGTTTGAGAAGGACTGGCCCTTTGCTGTAATTGGTGAACATCCCCCTAGGTACCACTGTTTCCTAAAGCATCATCAAGAAGACAGGGCACGCACACAGTGCTGCCAGTTTTGCCATCAACCGTACAGTTCCTAAGTGTAGAAAAGGTATTTTCTCCCCCCTGCTAGGACAGTCACTGGGAAATGAACACGGCAGTTAGAAAGATAGAGGTTGGTTGGATGAGGATGGCAGAGAGGCAAAGGTAGGGTTTAACTTTTGATTCATCTGTAGGGAGACGCATTCAGTTATAAAGGATGACTGGTAGTTGAGGGGAACTGATTTGAATGGGGTCAGACAAAGATTAATTATTATTTGCCTTTGCTGCTGTTTAAAGAGAAGGGATGATGAAAATTGCAACATGAGAACTGCTTCTGACTCATCCTGGGACAGGAGGAGGAAAAAGGGGAGGTGGGGACTAATTTTGTGTTTTCTTGGATGAGGGAAATTGCAAAAATAGCTGGGGGAAGAGTTTATTTGTGTTACGAGCTTTAATCTCAGTCTGGCAGTGGTGGCAACAGGCTTTGGTCCAGCAGCAGCCGGAGAGAATGACCATATGAAAAATCTGTATTATACATGAACATAAATCCAGAATTTTCCATTCCTCTTCCTTCTGCCTGGAAGCATACAGCATCTATTCCCAAAAGTTTCAGATAGCAGACACTGAAATGATCACTAGTCCCATGGGCTAGGAATTATTTTTTCACAGCTCTAGGTCTAAAAAACTTTGTATTTTATCCTTGAATGGGATGAAATATTGCAATACAATTATATTATTACTGAACTCAGGATAATTTTTTAACTTCCCTGCCTGCCAAACAGAGCACAGGAGGTTGCTGCCGAGTCCAACAACTGTACTTCTACAGCATATGTGACCAGAGGTGCAGTCAGTCCTCAAGGAGATACACTACAGGATGCACAAGCTACCAATGGAAGGGAACATTTGCACGGGTTACCACAGACCTGTGCAAAGCTCTACTACTTTCTGACGAGTAGCTCGCTCCGCTAATACTACTATGTTCAGGTTTCCTTTTGGCACGCAGCTCTGCTGAAACTGCTCAGAGACCACAAACCATGCCTTAATAAAGAAAACACACACACACACAGAAGAGAAATTCCACCACAACTAAAACCCAGCCATCCTCCTGCTCTTTCCACCTCCCACGCTGAGCTTCAACCTTGCATTTAGAACAAGTCAGAAGTGACTGGCTCTGTTCAAAGCATTAAAACAGCCAGGCCACAGATGCATCAGCAGTTTTATAGTCTTTGTAGGTAGCCACCAGTCACATGTCCGCATAAACTCATAATCAGGGGACTATTTGTCTCTATTTCTAGGCTGAGCAAAATAGGAAGCTGCCAGGACAGCAAGCGTTGTCGGAGAGCCCTGGAAGATGGAGTGCTGTGCTCAGACACCTCGGATACAACAGGGCACCCATCCGCTCAACAGCTGAGATGGGATTAGTTAAGGAGGCCAAAGGGAGGACGTGAGGGTAGCTGCAAGGCATACCCTGAGCTCAGAGTCCCCCAGAAATAAACAGCTTGAGCACCCCCCCTTGCTACGCACCGGAGAGCTTCACTGTAAACACACCCTCTACTGAAGCAGAAAGCAGTAATATAAACCAGATGCTGTAGGGAATTTTTTCCCTCTTCGTCTGCACTAAATTTAAATACTGAGCTCTTCTTTTGCCAATTCATTCTTAAAGGGCCTGTGTGCCGCTCTTCATCTCTTCATCTTCACTTGTCCGAATTTAACAGAGAACTCAGCAGCCCTCCATGCGCTGTGACCACCCCAGGAAGCACATGTTCTTCATGAAGTCTTGAAGGCTGAGACCTGGCTTTAACTACTGCACCAGGAGCCCTCACAGCTCCTCTGCCCGTTCACCTGGGCACGACGGGAATCTTGCAGGTGAAATCATGGCATGAAAGCACTGCTTGTTGATCTGGCCACATAAATGCTAATGGATTAATGCAGTGCCATCCATTCACTCGAGTTCTTCCAAGCTGATAAAGGAAGGGAGAGGTGCCATGCAAGACACACTTCGGAAGTTTGGTGTTGCTTTGTAGCACACACTGCCTACTTAATCAACAGGACACATCATCACATTTCAGCATTGTGCCATGGCTACATCTAAATTTAGGCAAGGATTCCTGGGCTGAAGACTTGCAAAGCTGTAAGAGCAAAAGAGTTAAAGGCAGTCTGACATGCAATGGGCTGTTGAACAGCCCAGTACACAGGGCTAATTGCACACCATTCAGTGCAGCAGAAGCACACAAGCAGCAGCGTAATTGCACACCGGGTAACAAGGTTTCCCAAAAGCTGTTTTTCCAGCTTTGACAAGGAGGTAGGCTCAAAAAAACCTCAGCCATAGTTTTTAAGACAACTCTACCCTGCCCCACCGCTGAACATTGCTACTCCACTATGAGGTGCAGCAAGGACAAGTGTGTGCCTGAACTGCAGCTGCTCCACCTCCAGGTCCAAAGTCTTCTTTCAAACCAGGTGTGAGCCCTAGAAAAGTTTCCCCTTCCTTGAGATATATCCTACTCCAGGTCTTTATCTTCTCAAGAGAGATGCAGTAGAGTCAACACAGGAACTTAATTCCCACCTCATGTATGACAAAGAATTGCACTTAGCTTTCAAAAATTGTACCAGACCTGATCAACACAAAGAAAGTCCCACCAAGAAGCTAGTTTAATTGTGGTGCCAAGAGCAATCCACTAGCTTTCTATGCCAGGTGACTAAAATGAGTACCCCATCACAGGCCTTGCCTCCCAGGCAGAGTAATGGAAATCCATTATCTAAGGACATACAGGTCTCATCACAAAGGGCAGCAGAGGAGAACGTGCTAGGAGTACTGCCCCTCCAGACAACGGGCTCCACCTACATTACCACCGTCACACTTAAATCAGTCAGCTACCATTGTACAGCTGAACTGACTGCACCATCTTCCTAGTGCAGGCTTTAAGTCACCATGGGTAACTACTAAAATGGCATCAAATTTAAACATCACTGAGGCTGTGTTCCCATCCCCCCTCACCTTTGTTGGGCTATCAAAGCCCACAGCTGCTTTGGTTATCAGCAGGGATTTTTTCCCAGGAAGGTGCCTTAGCCTCCTGGCACTACTAAGCATTGGCTACCCTTGGGAACTCAACCAAATCACTAATAACGCAACAAGCAACATGCCATTCTTGAAGGATGCAAAATAATGCTAGTGCAACCTTTCCTATGTACTGTTGTATTAAATTTCTACTTGGTTTCAGCTCTTCTTGAAAATTAATGCCTCACCCCCAAAATCAAATATTAACGCATTTATTCTTTGATAACAGGCCATTCAGTAAGCAGCAGAACTAACAAAGTCTGGCTTCCTACATTGCTCTGGTGCACGTTTGCTGGTGTCTAATAAGGAACAAACCGTGACTTGTCCCATCCTGCCACACATCCAGAAACAAGCATGCAGTCTGCACCTTTCTTCGTCGTCTGAATTCTGACTTATTTTCCCTAACTTTGCTGTTAATCATAACGTCATTGACCCTTTGAAGGCAAATAGTCATAGGGCAAGAGGGATATTCTCTCCTGGAATATAAACTAGCTAGAAGATAGAAAATGAAAGCATGAAGTGGTCAGTCTCCATCATGGAGAGAACTAAGCAGAGGGGTGACACAACATTTCATACAAGCGCAAATATCACCTCATATAATTATTAGTGATAGAGGAAAAATAAGATGATCAGTAAGGTGAAAACATATTTTGCTTTATAAATCCTAGCTGTGAAGAAGTAGATTTAATCAAAGGCAGGTGAGTAACAAAATGACAAATAAAAAGTCACTGGTGATAAATCCTCAAGGATTCAGTTGTATTGGAACTACTCAAATATCTTACTGGATCCTAAATTAATTCAAAATAAACTAGGACAAAACAGGGAAGAGCCCTGAACAGCTCACCAACTCATCTGCTTAATGCACAGCAATACCCTAAAAGTGAGACTGCAAGTACAGGTGATGAAGGAACGGGATGAACAAAATTATGGACATTACAGTAAGAGCACACTGCTCTGTGCTGTGCCTGCATGCAGAGCATAGTGGGGTCCTGAACCTGCACAACACCAGAGCAGGAAAAAAACATTTTTGTAAGCAAACTCCTTAAATCATCAGAGATGTTCAATTTACTTCTGCTTTACAGTTCAGTAGGAAAGAGCAGAATGTAATTACACAGCAATTGTTCCATACATCTATGGCAGATTTTATGCAGAGTTTGACTTAGGTGAAGGTCAGATCAATACTATGTGGCTTACAGTTGGTTTGTTTAGCTTTTTTAAGGCAATACAAAGTAAATCTCCCCTTTCCTGCCCCTCCCTTGCCACTCTTGAAAAAGACATTGTCAAGGTACAGAAATAATTGTTGAAATCTAGACTTTCTGTGGACATTGTAGTTGCATATTAACTACCAGTGTGAAATGTCACCGACAATAGCAGCTCTGAGGGTAGCACAGGGAGGTGCCCTTCTCTTACACGCAGAATTGAAACCATTCAAAGGATGGGGTGCTTTTTACCTTGTGTGCTGCAAGTTTTGAAACAGTCTTACAAAGATAGTAATTTTAGGTGGATAACAGAACTGGGCTGCTTCAAAAAGCAGTGCTTCAGCACCCCCTATAAAACAGGGCATCAAAACCACTGTGAACCATCACAACACATTATTTGCCTAAATCGAGTATGCATGCAGTCATACCTCTAACCCATATCTTTCCTTAGCTTTTTTAAATTTCTAGTAAGCTCTGATCTCATTTGAAATGTATGTTATTTTAGCTACAAGGTCCCCAACTTGCATACATTGCTCTTGAAACTCTCAGATGTGGCTCCTGACCACAGGAAAAGATCCATGGTCTAGCTTGTCAGGAAGAACAAATTACAAGGATGCCCACTGCTTTATACTTGCACACAGGTAGCTGGAACCACTAATTTTACCTAGAAACTGTCCAGGACATGGGCTCATCTTGTTTTCTGTGATGCATGAAACACTCTGCGGCACAAATCAACAGTCAGTAAACCTATGCACTTATTGGTTTTCAAAATAGGGGGCACCCATTAAAAAATGCAGAGGTGCTCTACAGCAGTGGTTTCAAGCCACCACACAAGTCTGTAACCCTGTGGCCCTGCCACAGCAGAACGGGTTTTTTCCCCAGGGACAGGAGAAACTTCTAATCCCACAAATTCATGAATGGCATTTCCTAAAAATAAAAATATCTCAGTTTCTTTGGTAAGTGGCATGGGATTTATTCAACCCAGGAGCATGATAAAATTCCAGAAGGTTTGAGCTTTCTATGGCAATTTTGGAAAAGCCTATCAACCTAAACAGCGTGCTAGCAGTAAGACTGAAGCTGAACTCATTAAGATGCTCCCATGACCAGCAATAGGAAAGGAGTTCCCACAGGACCAGAGCACCATCCTGGGTTTCTATCATCCCACAACCTTTTACATCCTTTACCAGTACCTCAATTTAGGCTACATGGGATTTTTTTCAGTCCTGGAAAAATCACTTGGAGGACCCTCAGAGTGTAATTTGCTGGTGTGATATGATGCACAAGCACCACAGTGTTGTGCTTTCCACATCCGTACTCTCAGCCATTGTCTCTGTTTCTGAACAGGCTCTTTTGGCTGTGCCCACCCAGTACACCCTTGAATCACGTAAAGATGGGTGCCTGCCCAGCAGCCTTAGTTACCAGAGCTGGTCTCTCAACTCTTACCCCTGCTTCCTGACACAAGTCAGCTGCTTTCTTGTATTAGCAGATACACCTGCCAAGTTCCCAGCTTGGTGAAGGGAGACGAAGCTATGCTGAGGAAGCCCATAAATGCACAGGGTACAGGCATGGCTGACTTGTTTGCAGGGCAGAGCGTGCTCTCGCTGATGGGGAGGGCAGCAGGGTGGCAATCCCCTCGTCTTCCAGACCGACCAGCACCCAGTGGTGCCCCACCAGACCAGCGGGACCAAGACGGACACACAGCACACTCCTCCGTCCTGAGGAGGCTGGCAGAGATGAGGCACAGCTGCAGATGGACATGGGAGGCAGCAGAGTCACCAGCACGGGACGGAGGGGCACCCTCATTTAGGGACAGAGCACCAAGCCGTGCGGGGGAAGAGGGGGACCCTGTGCTGGGCTGCTGGGCTGCTCTGCCAAGCACATAGGCCAGAGCTGGAAGAGAGAGAGGAGACTGCTGCCGAAGAGGCACAAGCCAGAGGGAGAAGCCAGCGCAGCACCGCTGGTATCCAGGGGACGGAGGCAGCCCAGGTCTCACAGGCACTGCGAAGGCCCTGGCAGGCACACAGCACCAGGGACGGGCAGCAGGCCTGCGTACGTCCTCCCATCCACTTCTTGTGAGACACCATTTGCTTTCCACCAACTACACAGTCTTTGGAAAAGCAGGTATATCCAAGGAGCAGTTTAAACAGTTTATTTTTATTAATTGCAAGGAAGGGCAAGTCAGTAACAACAGCACAGGCTTCCCTGGTATCTGCCAGCAGCATCTGCCTCCTCCAGCAGCTGTGGAGGATCCCCGGGGCCTGTTTCACACTGTGCTCATCAGCACGGCAATGAAGACAACGCAGGAGGGATGGAGCACAACAGCTACAGTGCTGTCTGTAACAGAGCAACACGCACCCCTTCCTACTGTGTCTGAAACCCCACAGGTTCAGCGGGGCAATGAGGTTGAAGAAGCTCCCGCTCCTGATGTGAAAGATAAAATGAAGTCTCTGCCCAGGGAAAGGCAAATGATTTACACAAGACATTTCACTTGAGCATAGGATGAGGTAGCAGGGACTCTACCTTTACTTGGGAGCTACTGTGGCTTGCAGCAAAGAGGATTCCTGCTAAAGGAGGACACAAAACCCATACGGGCAGCCAGAATGACAGAACTGCAAATCCAAGGCACAGCAAGTGGCACCAATGCTCATACCAGAGCTGCTGCAACCCATCACAATGAGGGACATCCTCTCCAGTTTCCTTCCACTGCAAGGGACAGGACTTGCAGAAGTATCTTGGACTCAGGTGGGAAGAAAGTTTCAGGAAAAGATAATATCTTGCTGAAAACATTTTCCTGCCAGGATCTTCTGGTTCAAATGTGGAAGCTCTCATCTTGGAGAACCTCTACTTAAGCTATGTTGTCACCCTAGTAAAACACCAGTTCCCCCCTGGCCACAAGCTATACATTTAGGACAGGCAAGGAAGAAAGGGCAGGTACTTAGGAGACAGTACCCTGGTTCCACCTGAGACCTGGCCTGGAAGGGCAACAAAAGCACTATAAAACCTCACTGCAACACTGGGATACTGGGAAAAACAAAACCTTCACTCCAAGGCTGGGCAAGTAGCCTGGACAGACTGCTACTAAGCTGTGCCCTGACTCTTCCTTACATAACTTTTTAATCTATTTTTGCATAGAATTTAACAATCAGCTAAAAAGGAGTCCTTAAGACATGTGTCAAGCACCCTCTCACAGATAACCCTGTGGAAAGGCTCCTGCACACTCCAAGGCACATCTCACATGCCAGTTCAAGGTAGGTTTCTTTTGCCTTTAATCATTTCTCCCATGAATAAGTAACACCTAATGAAAGTGCTCTTACCCTGACAGTATTTGTATTCTGATACCCAACTGCTACTCATATGCCTCTCCTAAGACAGTCCCTTGTTAAGATTACAGTAGCAAGGGCAGGAGACATGGAAGTAGACATTGTTTAACACAAGTGCTTAAAGCAGTTGTTTAGCTTAGTACCAATTTCTTATTTCAGACTTTAGGCCTAAAGACCACTGGATTAACACCCTTCATGGAGTCTTTTAAACACAGTGTTCTCCATAACATGTGCATATCTATACATGACAAAGTTAAATCCTTCTTTACTGTAGACTCATCCTCTGTTCAGGCAGCTCCACAGCAGATACTCCTTGAGCAAGCACTTCTGCAGACAGCATATGATAAGTCACTCGCCATTTTGCCCTGTCCTGCTATGTACTTAACAGCAGTGCCTCATTCACACTCGTGCTTACACCACCCAACCTTGGTGCAGTTCCACAGGAGGGAAATCTCAAACATGGTATCAGTCACAGTCCTCTCAAGTACATTATTTTAGGGGAAAGGGAATGGTTTCACAATGGAGAATGACTAAGCCAACCACCACTCTTCAGTTACCAAGGCTGGATGTCCACTCAAATTCATCACTGTTGCCCAAAGATTTGCTGTAGAAGTTACTACCACATCAAGCTCTTCAACCCTGCTGCCTTGTGTTGGGAAGCCGCCTAGAGATATCTACTACACACAGAAAGCCAGCAAGAGTATTTATGAAGCTAGGGGATTAGACTGAACTTGCTTTGATGCATGTTCGTAAGTGCTCATATTCTTACATGTTTGTGTAAGAAAATGCCAAATCATTTAGTCACAGATAATACGTCAGAGTACAGTTCATCTCTTTAAAAGAGTGCCTTCCATGCTCACCATTCCTAATTTTGCAGTTGCCTGACAATTTTCCTTTGCAACAGTTGCTAAGCAAAACATTTGCAATTCAGCTTACTATCGCAACTGATACATGGTGATTGTTCCTAATGGTTACACAGTAAAATGCATGGCTGTTGAGTCTTGTTCGGTTTTGACCAACCTTGGTTTTTTTCAGATCTGTGACACTCAGGATATTTTATTCTTTACCTAGGGGATGCCTAAATCATTTCTATTGCAATATATGCATACATGGATAGAATAGGAATAATAAAATTAGCAGATCCTGCATCATGTTACTTGGGGGGGGGAACAAAACAAAAATACAAAACAAAAACCACCACACCACTGACAAGAAACAGATAACCCAAACAGACAGCAGGACATGCAGTTTGTGTGCAATCTACAAGTCATCATTGCCATGATGTTTGTCATCTGTTTTATCAACTAATGAATCATCTGAGTGAGGCAAGGTACATGCAAATGACAGCAGCGTTAGTTACCACCTGGAAGTCAAATTACCCCTGGTACAAACAGCCAAGGAACATTTATTGCCGCTTGTTTCAGAAGACCTGAAAACCTTATTCTAGCAATATCCATACAAGGTCTGTCAATATCTACTGAAAACAGATATCTTGCTAGCACCCTAAGACATCTACCACAAGCCTTTTAATTAGAGGAATTTGGGATTATTTCTGGAAGTTCAAGTAGCTTTGTTTCATCTACAATAATCCAGTTCAGTGTAAGATCAATATAGAAAAGTTAATTCAAGACAGACTCAAACTGCTATATTTTTAATATTTGTGGCTAAGAAACTACACACATTAGCAGTCACAGTTAGCACTCAACAGAATAGGAAGCAGGAACTCATCTTCCTTCCTGCTGAAGTACAAAATGGCAAACAAAAGTCAACTTTGTTGAGAAAAAAAGTAGGGTCCTTCTAACATTACTAACAGACACATGGACAGGTTTATTTGAAGCTTGTGCTTAGAGTAGGAAACCTCTCCTATTCCCCTTCAGCCCAAGAGCTTCCTAAAGGAGGTAGACCCCAATAACAAACAGGATGGTGAAGAGAAGTTCTTTTTCCATTAGCTTTGACTTCATCACAGAGAGGGGAGAAAAAAAAAAAGCACACCTCTCCATCCTTCCTCTTCCATGTCTAATTCATATAAACTTCATCCATGGATCATGATCAGACTTTTCAGATAAGACAGAAAGAATGTGATTGAAAAAGACCTTTGGAAGCATGGAGGAAAACAGACTTCTGCGATTCCTAAGAGATGATAGAAGTCTTCAGAAATGGCTTCGGAAATCAGCAGCAATGTAAGCTGCTGCCATGTATTGAAGCTCTACGGAGGACAAGGCAGGTCTTCACATGTGAACTGGTACTAGACTGAAGAAGGGAAAAGGCCCATGCTGCGTATGTGTATGGGCAGAGATGAGTTCGTTAGGAGACAGAAAGAAACAGACGGATCTGCCTTGTGCAGGAGTAGTAGGAAGGTAAGTCACACCCTGCCTCGGACCCCACGGAAGTTTGCTACAGTTATGCCCACACTGATAGCAAGGGTAAGCTATAGACTGTGCTGAAAATTACACCTTCCCTCTTGTCCAAAACCATGCCTCAAAAACTAATTTGAATTTTATACTTGGTTCTCCACCACCACAACTGCTTGTATTCAGTACTGGCCAAATTGCTGAGCAACACCCATACAAACCCTTATGCCAAGGGGCACAGTCCCATTTCCCAGACTAGTCACTGTCGATCCTGGGTAGCTTCACGTGCTAATCTCAGACCAGAGTCCAGCCAGAACCTCCTTTGGTAGAGATCAAGTTACTATGGTGTAAGTTAATTCCTGGCAAAACTCCCCTGGCTTCAAGCTTACACCAATGATAAATGCAGTTCAGTCCAATCCAGTCTTTGTTCCTAAAACTGTCTATTTTCTGCTCTCCCCATAGCTTGCTCCAAAGGCTGCAGTGACGAGCAGGTCTCTGCAAGGGAGCTGATGGCAGACTGCATAGCTTCACAGGAATACCAACATGAAACACATTGTTTCAGGATCTCTGGTCAAGTGCTAATCTTCCGGATTTGGATGCCAGCCCCTATTATGAGAAGTATGCAGTAAACAGAACTGTGCCATGTGATACGTGCACTTAACCCTCTTCCTGCTGGCAGCCGCACGTCAGCACAAAGTTGCAGCGGGAACAGCAAAACAGTGTCTCCACTGACTGATTGGCCTTTTGTCCTCAGCTTGGTGCTTACTGCTATCTCCTCTGGAAAACCACATCCACACAACAAAAGGTTGTAGAAGGATGAATGCAATTTCCACCATAACCAGTCCCCTAGAATTCTGCTTTATTTGGTAATCTACCCCACTCTGACTCAAGCATATGGCTGGGCACCAGCCACAGCCATGTCCAACAACAACACTGGTCTACGTGCAGCTTCACAGGGAAAAGGGTATGGGTAATTAAGATCCCACAGTGGGAGGCTCAAGCTGATCTTGTGCGTGGGCCAGGAAGAAATAATCCCACTCCCAACACGCTGAATAACCAGCGGGTGGGCTTGAAGAGCAAGGACACAGTTGTCCCAACCCTTTCCTCAGCAAGCAATCACGCGATTGTTACACACTACAGTAGGTATTGGCCATTGCCCAGGGGCACCACAGCTGCTGCAGAAGCATCCGGTGCAGTGCATCACACGCTGCGCTCCCCCTCCAACTGCTGCCACACGTATTGTGCAGTTATGACCACGCAACCCTACACCAGCACCCACCACAGCTTGGTAAGAGAAAATGACCTGAACCAGCAGGCTGGAAGCCAGGTAAGTAATTAATTTCAGCCCATCTCTCTCATGGGATCCTCTTCCCTCCCATGGGATCACATATCCTATCATCAAGGCACGCAGGATCTAACCTTTGCAGGACTCTTCCTTCCTCTTACGCAGTCAGATGGCCACAGAGCATTGTGCTTGTAAGGGAAACATTTTCTTCCTGCACAAATCAGGCAATCCAACTCAGTAAGTGGAGTTTTCACAGCATTAAGTTCAACTTGGTACTTAACAAGCCTAACTACACTTATTAGTGGCCCAGGACCTCCTCACATCCTACCTCCTACATCCTATGCACTGCACTGGCAACTGCCAGAGGAAGTTAGTCATTTCCACATTAGACTGTCTCCCATGCCATGAGCCAGCCAGCTCATTTCTGCACACAGGTAAGGTATTGTTAAGTGAATCAGAATTTATTTCTTCCCTTCTCAGCTGCCAAAACAGCTAAGCCTCTTGCATTGCTTAGCAAGCTACTCTCTAGCACTTTTTTTTCTGACTTCCTGATGCTTAAGAACCCAACCCTGATAATTTAGAGCCTGTCTCTTGCTGTCTGTGTGGTTTCTCTGTATTTAGGACTGCTGTAGGCTGAGCTCTACCCAGGAAGATGCAGCACGGAGCCCTGACATGTTTACGCTGCAGACTTTGAACTACACTTGAAGCAACAGTTGGCAAAGCAATTCAGGTCCATATGAAAAGCAACCAGGCAGCAAAAGCAAATCAGATCTGAGCTAGGGAATAAAGAGCCAGGCACCCATCAGTGGAGCTGCTGCAGCAGACCATCTCTCCACTGACAAGGGATTCCCACTCAGCTCACTGTAGCACCAGCTGGCCCTGTTGCATTATCCCAACAGGGAAGCACCAGCTCCCAGGCATGAGAAGCCAACCCACAGCACAGCCCTTTGCTCCCCAAACTGCCTACAGCAGCCTTGCCGCTCTTTAAAGATGGGGATCAGACTACTAGTACCTGTTCATGGAAGAAGTCTGGTATTCTGCAAAGTAGCATGGCAAAGTCTTCAGGTTTTGAGCTTTCAGATTTGGAGGGCTAAAGGACTGCACTTGCTGAGCAGCTTTGCTTCCTCAAAGCTTCAGCAACTGGGTTCGTGTGAACTGCTCTGAGTTCTGGCAATCTCTGCAGGGCCTAAGAGGAGGCAGCTAATTTTCCTGCATAGGCAACAGAAACAGCTTCTTTCCCAGTTCAGCAGCTGCTGCACAGGAGTTCTTTGAGCAGCTATTAAGCACCGGCTTCCAGAAGGCGGGAGACTGCATTGGACTTGAAAATGAGACAGGTGCCAAATCCCAGTCCAGGGCCAGTGCTTGGGGAACCAGACAATGTGATGTTCAGAACACAGATCCACCAATATTTATTTCCACAGCAAAAACAGTTAAGTTTGTTGGTTTTTTTCTTAGACTCTCTCCAGCTCTTTCCCATTCTCTTGCTGCTCCCTCACTGTGGGGAACTATCTATCTTTAACTCTTTTCCTTCTTGTTTTGGTAAATTAATTTTAACACTGATTAAGTTCTTTCATCTGGCTCACAGTTCATGTCCACAAGCAGTTATGTTGGAGCAATGCAGAGGCTGTGCCTTGCAACAGAGTGAAGGAGAAGCTGGGGCCATGTTATTTCTCAGGCAGCTATTGCTAGTGCAGCCCCCTTACTCTATCAAGCCATAAGCATATTCTCACTGCTTCCAACATTACTTACTTGTGTCAAGCAGATTTCCATTCCCCCACTCCAAAACCCTTCCCCCATAACTTCAGATCTCTTGCATGGCTAGAGGTGGTTTTAGGCTGCATTCCTACCTAAGGAGAGTTGGCGGACAGTTTATTCTTTTCACATGCAGACTAGAACCATCACCTGGTCCAAGCTGCAAAAATTCAAGGAATCTGGGCAGGGCTTAAAGAAAGTGAGAAAGCATTGCTTTGCTCTCCAACCCAGTAAAAGGTATTCAGAAGCCTGGAACAGAGCGCAAACCTCAAGCTCCTTTGCCTGCCAGAGCCAGGTCCCCTCTGCATTTGCTGCAGCTCCAAATACCATATTGCTGAGCGACTGGTTTCACGGCTGGCATTGATCACTTCATTGACAAGCTGTCATTAAAGTGGGCAGTCCCACCCTGCATTCGCCCTTCACCTCGCCCACCCTGCCACCTCCTCCTTCTCTTAATCTTAGGCTCAGCAGGATCAATTCTCATCTGGCTGAAAACTCACTTTTCCATAGCGTGTGCAGGTACTGATCATGGGTGCATCCAACTGAGAACCAGTGACAGTAAGCACAGTCAGACTGGATTGAAGATTGTGAAACTGCATCTGGAGTGAGTCTTGCCCCAAGTAAATCAATGAAGAGAGAACACTCAGCACTCACAAATGCAAAATTTAAATAAATTAGGTGCAAACTGTAAGATTTTGGCAGGCCTTTAGAATCATCAGGGACTGCCAATTTGAATATACCTTATGTCACCCTCTGGCAAACTGTCTAGAATACACTTTACAGACTGCAATTACACAATACATTTATTCACTTGTTTTGTAAGGCTGCAGAAGTACCAAAGTTCACTAGCCAAAAGGCAGAAAAGTGCTACATAAACTACATTAAGAGCTCTGGAGTATGTTATCCCCAATACATGTATGTAAAATATTTTGCCCATTCATATCTTCTTGGGAAGGCAAAGCAAGTAGTGAATGGGGGGTAAATTAAGCCCCAGGTAGTTTGATAGAAACAGGCATGACTAGTCTAATTCTATTCTACTAAGATTGGAAGGGTGGTTGTTGTTCTGGTGCACTGCAACTTCATGACAAATAAGCACTCTTACCAAACCTTGTTAAGGGTTCACATGAGAAGCAGTCATAGGAAAATGAGACTTACCAATCCACAAGGTCAGAGGGGAACAGAAACCCAAGAGAGTTTTGCCAATGCCTTACTCTTTGCTATAGCGTCAGGACAGCACTCACACCCAGAGGCACACTTATCCAAAGGACACCTCTTACTGCATACTGCACCCTGGCACTGATGAAGAGCTTTGCTCTTTGCCTAGAGAGCTGTTTCATTGGATGGGCTGTGCAGGCCAAATCTACACCTTCGATTCCCACAGCTTAACTGTGCCCAGTGCAAACACTCCCCTACCTCAAGCCTCTCTGCTGCTGCCCTGCTCAGAAGCAGAGCATGGCTTGCTCAGGGGCTGCTGGAGCCCACTGCCAGCAGGGGACTTCCAAATAATCTCTGAAGGAAAGCGGACACCACCAAAATAGTCTCTACATGAAAGAGATGAAGATAATTATTAAAAACCTACTAACAAAAAGTTTCAAAGGCTCTTTCCAGCACCACATCATTTTGCTATTGTATCAGACCACAAAAGCCAGCAACCCACCTAAGCAGAACAGCAATCTTCAATCCAAAACATGTGAGATCACTGAACACAATGGCAGAGCAAGATGGGAACACAGATTTCCCTTCCCAGCTCCAGTTAATGAAGGTGGGGCAAAGAAAGGGAGAAGAGGAAGAGGGAGAATTTGGGTTAGGGAAACGTAGGTAGAAAAAGAGATATCAGGGAGTACCATCGGAGGCTTTAAACTCAAAGCAAAATTTAACAAAAAATAGTATGCTGGTGATTGTATTCTCTTTGGTTACGCCCACATCAGAAACTCACTACCGAATATTGATTGCTGTGCTACACTAGCAGAGTTGGAAGGGTGTGGAGAAAGGGACATCTATACTTGCAATTTTGTAGCAACATGCTGAAAGCAGATGTCTGAAGCTAAAGATGACAGAAATACAGAAGCACCACTTTAAAGCAGTCTATTACTAAACCTCAACCTGAGCAGATACTGGGAAGCACTCAAGCAGGGTGTGCTGATAGCAGCTGCACCAGTACCTAAAACCAACAGCAAGTCACACACAAGGTGCTAGTGCAGAAGAACATGAAATTGAAAGTAATTTCTTTGATTGCAAGCAACTACCACAAACAGGGAAGCAACTTTTATGTGGTCTTAAGATAACACTTACAAGTTAAAAAAAAAAAAAGGTCCATTTAAAGTCAGTTATCTCTTCCATGCTTGTGGCCTTGCAGCATCTGGGAACCATGCTCACAGATCCGAGTATTCTGGTGCAGGGTGGTCTATGAACACAGGGCAGAAACACTGTCCCTTTCACCCATTACCCTGCAGGCTATGAGCATGGCAAGAGACTGCAGGAAGATGCAGATAGTTGCAAAGGCAGAGTGCAAGGCAACAGGCAGATTCTGCTCAGGCCCTCAAGCAGAGATCTTGGCACATCACGGGGCCCACCACACAGATCTATGGCCACTGGCACTCTAGCACTTCCTCCTCACCTTACTGACCACTCTGACCCACATGGCAACAAGTACATTTTCAATCTTTCATGCAACTCAGTGACAACAGCAGGGGCAATAAGGTAAGTATATAGACAGCAGTGGCAGAGGCTGACAGCATGCACAAGATCCAGAGGCGTAAGAACATCTCTCCCCTCCTAAGCTAAATCCAGAGCACATGGATACTCATCAGAGGTTGTTTCTCTATTCATTTCAGCTGCCAGGGGCCATGATGCAGACTGCACATCTTATAGCACCTCTATTGCCCAGCACCACACAGGAATGAAGCCTGGAAAAACTGCACAATAATTGCTCAAGAGCAAAATAAAAACCCTGTGATGGGAGTGGGTTTTGGGGTGAGGGTGAGTTGGGGGTGGTGGTGTTTGGCTGTTTGTTTTGTTGGCTTTTTTTTCTGTGGTTTTGTTTGTTTGTTTCAAAAAAACCCTTGTCCTCAGGCCAAAAAGACTTTTCATTTTTCTGACCCCATCACAGGCCAAATACTGCAAATGAATACCCTACTTGGCTGCTGAGTACAGCATGCCTGCCAACTGATGGCTGGCAGCTAGGTATGTTACCACTGTGGGACCTTTGCTTGGTGCAGTTGTGTGTACTCACCCACCCTCACCCCTTCTCATCCGACAGGGCTCTCTACTTTAAAAGCTACCCACACTTGTTCCTCACCACAGTCCTCCTCCTCCCCAAGAAGGAAGAGCCTGAGTTACGAGCAGCTTCATCTCAGGAGGTAAAAATGAGGGAGCAGAATACAGGCTGGAGATAAGCATGCTGGTACTGCCCTCCTGTCAGGTTATGAAGGGGAGAGCAGGAGAAACCTTCAGGAAAGTCAGGCTCATTGGTCCCAAAAGGAGAAGTGGCTGAAGAATGCAGCAGAGGGATGCCTCTGCTTGGAAACCCCAAGTCCTGCAGAATGAATCTGCAGGGAGAGGAGCTGAAGTCTCTTGGCCTTGCCTATGAAGTTAGTAATTTGGTGGGTGGGGAGAGAGGACAGACACTGTGCACAGAGACAAGAGGGTACTCTGGCAGCAAGAGGAGACATTGAGCTTACTGCAACATAGGGATTTTCTGCCATGTAATAAACCAAATGTTAAGTACCAATACATCACAGCTTTAATGCCACCAGCTGCCCTGCAAGTTCCACCCAACACCAGTGTCCTCTGACACAGCTTGCAAAGAGAAGGTTCCTTTCTGACAAAAGGGCAGCAGGAGATCACCATGAGCTGGGCACACTAGCTCACCTCCATGGGGCTCCTGAGCTTCTCCATCCTATGGGAAGCCCACATGGCACCAGCTGGGGCTCGGCATGAGGGGCAATGTGGCCTGTACCAGGCTTGCCCTGTGTCCTCTGCACCCACCCCAGGCCATCAGCAGTAATCACCTCTCACAGGACTGCAGGCAAAAGTTGTTCCAAGCTCTACAAACACAGAGGATATAACGCTTCAAGTGTTTTAGTTACTGTAAGCAGTTCACTAATTACAGTAGTAATGATTGGATTATGGCCAGTTAACAGCTTTAAAGAAATAAGCCATTAGAGGAGGGGGAGGGAAATACTCCTTTGGGTCTAGGATGGAGACAGCTTTCAGCAGTCCACCCTGTAGGAGGCTGTCAGCTGGCTGGGTCAGACCATTTGCAATGGGCTGCAACGGCAAGTAGCAGTCTAACGTGTCACTGAATGATACGCTGGCACATGAAAATTCTCAGTGTTGGAGGAGGTGTGTTTGCAGGAACAGAAGCGTCCTGTTCATACGCTGGCCCTGTCAGCTCCAACACCTCTGCATGACTGGACCCAGAAAACATGATGCAGACAGGTGTGTGCATGCTAAGTTACCAACACAGTATCATGCTTGTGACGCTTTGTTTCAGCATGCAAGAAGTTGTGACTACAGGCTTTTTAGAAACTCTTTAACAGAGACCTGCTAGCTCCAACCAAACAGCAGAATGCAAACATTCACAGGATCAGAATCCAAAGGCACTCACCAGAAAGTACAGCTAGAAATTTCCTTTCACTAGCAATTGTTGCCAGCACTGGAAGGACCACAGTATCAGGCATTAATCCCTTAGTCCCTCCAGTTGCTAAAAATCCATACAAGGAACATGCAGGGAGGCTCCCTGCACACCTCACTCTCTCACATCTCCTTATTCTTCCACAGCATCTGGCTGCAGAGCACTCTTTGCAGAAAAGCAGCTGGACCGATGGATGCCTGCAAGAAGTCCTATCCCAATGCACAGAGACCACAAGAAGGACTGCCAGCTCTGGAAAGTGAAGTTTTTTGCAGCCATGCCTTTTCTGTAGAGGGCAAGAGGTCCCAAATGCAGAGCCTCCCCCTTGAAGGGCACCTTCTGCCCTTCAGCACCTTCTACAGAAAAGGAAAGGAATATCTTATTTTGCAGAAGAAATCCCCAGTGTGTTGAAACCACAATGAAGGGAACAACACTCATTCCCAGATGACTACCCTGATGGTACTGTCAGCAGTACATCCCTGCAGGTTGGGTAGCTCTGCCTAACCAAGGAAAGCCAACTCCTTGCACCCCACCACCTACTTTTCCCTCTCCACTTGCCCTAGAAAAAGCAGGTCCCTACACCCCTCGCCAGCCCGCACCCACAACAGCCACCCCTCGGTGGCAACACCCCACCATTGTGACCCCTGCGCAAGCTCTTTAGTGCCTCCCCTCACCCCCTCCTCAGCAGTATCTTGCTCTGCTTGGTCTCCTTGTTCTCCTCTCCCTTCAGAGGTCTTCAGCTGAGGACTGGCAGAAACTGAGTTTGGTATCGCTGGCTGGAGGGTGAGGATTTCTGGCATGAGAAAACCAGTAGAGCTGGGCATCTTGCCCAGAGTGAGTTCACACTTGGCTCACCACAGCTGGAAATAGTCTCATCCCTGGCCAGGGTTCCCCAACGGCCCAACAAAACCCTCGGGAAACAGCAAGTTTCCACACGTTAGCCATTTTGAAACAGACTGGTTCATGTTCATGAATGTACTTCCCCGCTGCCCCCACCCAGCCCTCTCTGTGCAGCACAGCCGCCTGCAAGTGCCACTGCCAAAAGGTGCTTGATGAGCAAGCACTGGTGAAGCACAAGGTCTCGCTTTGTGTGCGGAGCCAGGTGTGGCCAAGACCGACGCTTCCTCTGGAGATGCTCCTTCTGCACAGCAACACCGCGAGCAGACCCAGAGGGAAGGCGGAAGGCAGAGGCTTGAACAAACGTACCCCCACATTCCTCTTCCCACCACGCCCTTGCATCGGAGCTACTGCTCTCCCCTCCCTCATCGGCGGGAGATCTCCACATCTCCCAAACTAGATAAGACATGTAGGAAACTCACCTGGAAGCATAAATGTGCTTAAAAAGCTGGAACTGTTTTAGGCTGCAATCAAAGTTTTCCTTAGGAAATTAAGCATTTTCCGTTGCAATAAACCCTGGCATAGATGTGGCCTAAACAGCTTTAAATGAAGTGTCCTTTCTTTGGCATTGTTTAGCAGTTAGGAAATGAATTAACTTGCTTTTTTTTCCACCTCTGGAGCCAAATTTTAAAGTTTTCTTGGGGATAATACATTTAAGTAGCAGAACTAACTCATCATCTACTAAAGGGTAGATTTAAATAAACGGAGGGGAATCACAGGTGTACACTGGGTAGCAAGAGAAACTCAGCTGCTATAGAGCCAAGGAATCTGGCCAGGAAAAAGGGCTCTGGGCTGTACACATCACTTTCCATGATGAAGAAAAGAGAACTCAGCTAGGATGCAGAGAGACCCATGTATGGTTCTCTCACTCTCCCTCATCTCTCAGAGGCCTTTATGGGCCAGCTCCTGGAGCAAAGATGTAACAGCACAACTTCCATTTACAGCAGTAGTGAAGTTTGAGTGCTTAGCATCATATGCTGCAGTTAGGAGTAGCAACTGCCCTGGCTGCCTGATCCAAAGGCTATGGAAAGCAGAAGTCCTTCCTCCACTGCCAACTGGCCTTGGTTTAGCACCTCTGTAGGATGCGAGAGTTGTCCACAGTATTGTAAAAAGAAGCACGAGTATTTTGCATGAAACCTCTCTGGTCATCGAGCACTCGCTCATGGAAGGAGCAGAGTGAACAGGCTGCCCACCCACACTGTGCTGTGTGCCACAGGGATACAAGATTTCACAGGGCTCCCTCTGAAAATGAGGGCCATGCAAAGGACACATGAGCAGAGCCCAACTGTGCTATCCTGAAGGGCAGGCCCTACCTACACCACAGCAATGCACAGTCACTGCAAAGTCAAGCAGACTGCCCAAGAAGCAACAAGCTGATACATCAAGTCATCCCTGCCTTTCCATTGAC
This sequence comes from Haliaeetus albicilla, assembly GCF_947461875.1. Taxonomy (NCBI): domain Eukaryota; kingdom Metazoa; phylum Chordata; class Aves; order Accipitriformes; family Accipitridae; genus Haliaeetus; species Haliaeetus albicilla. Next base: position 38,355,714 of record NC_091487.1, read on the forward strand.
CATGTAAACCATCTCAGCGGATGTGGAAGAAGCTGCTGCTTAAGAAGTCTGCCCTGCAGCCTCACCTGCCTATCAACTATCCACACTGCTGTGTTTCTGTAAGATTGCCCAGAAGCCCTGGATTGCTGGCCTTCAGAGACCTGCCTGAAACCACTCCAATCTGAGCAACAGACAGGTGATATATGGAGACTCACATCAGTGGTGTCCACTGTAGTGAGTGTTAATAGCCAAGACAGGGCCTTTTCACCTGCCAGCACTTCCCATCTTGTCTCTAATACAATGGAAAGGCCAGTTTTGCTGTCATTTCCCACACCACAGGGATCAACACATTTCCAGGAGGCTTTCAGTCTACATAGGTAGAATGACAAATCAAAGGTTCATCTGGATGAGACACCAAAATCCCCTCTGTTTATTCCTGTATACCCCAGCCCTGTCAATGGGAGCTGTTTCAGTGCACTGAGGGTGGAGAAGGTCTCTGCAGAGCCTTGTTCATGCTGTAGTGCTTTAAAGCAGCAACAGATCTGGAAGAAGGAGAAGAGAGGACAACTGCAGGTAAAAGCCTGAGGTCAGCCAGCTGCAGTACTGGTACAAGGGTTGGCTTGCAAAGGCCTGACCCAGCCCTTACCAATAGGATACACACATTGCCAGCTGAGCAGGAAAGACACAACAACGGGAAACCAACACGGGTAAAAAACAGTTCTGCTTTACTGCCTAATAGGGAGCCAAGAGGTTAAACTGGCGCCAGGCCACACCACAAACATCCTATGACCAAGTTCTGCTCTCATGCAGTGGGAGAATAAGAGCAGGGAAGGCAATGATGGGAGGGGAACAGGAAGTGAGCTTTTTTTGCTAATCATATTAATGCTAGTGGTTTTGCTCACTTAAGCATCTTTTGGGTTGGCCCAAGAAGTCACCAATTCTATTTCCAGGATCTGGGTGACTCTGTTGAGAACATGTACATCAGTCTCACATGCTGGGGTCAAAATAAAGCAGTGGGTCGCTCCACAGACTTCAGTAAGACTTTTCTGGCATGACTAGCACCAGACAGAAAGTCCTGCTGCTGCCAAGCCTATCTCACTCCTCTACACCAATTCATCCCAACAGATCCAAGCTCCGCGTAACATGCTTCAGCCCCAAAATCCCAGAGTTAGAGCAAATCGTATGCCTCTATAAAGAAAAGATGACTCTCGGCCTTTCTTGCTAAAGTCATGTTTTTCCCACCTAGCAGTTGCCAAGCGTACTACACACGTGTTTTCCCCCCCTAAATGCACAGTTCACCTATGGCTTTGAGGGGATGAGAGGGTTTTACGTTGCTATACAAGATTTGTAGGTGATGCTAAACACATTCCTTATGGTGACCATCACGTTTCCGGTAGTCACACACAGCAAGAAATCAGTTTTATGTTCTTACATAAAAGAAAAGTAAACTCTGTTGCACTCTGTCCCCCATCCTCCTCAAACACCATTGCTTAGACTGTACAAAATACCTCTAAAAATCACAGCAATACATCCAGCAAGCCCCTGGGGCAGATGCAACACATTAAAGTGAGACCAGTCCACTGTATGTGTTGTATTTTAGCAGTTTCCCAACATTTCCCCAGACAGCTCTCCAGCCTCTTTTCTACAGTGACTGCTTTCTGCACCTCATCATCAGAAAGAGCACAGCCATCCTCCGCTAGTGTAAGTGCACCCCAGAGAACAGCCTAAGCGTCAGGCACAACAGTGATAATCCACAGGCAGCTGGAGATGCTCTCAGTCCTTCCCCAGCACACAGCCATGCAAGTTTTCACCATCTCTGTCGCTGCTGCTTGTGCCAACCTTAGGAATTCCAGGCCAAAGTCTTAAGTGCATCCCAGTGAGGTGGCACAGAAAAGCACATAGGCTCACAACCTGGCTGGGGAGGCCAAGTGAACCCTGCTCCTCCTGCAGTTAAAAATGCATGAGACACGTTAGGCTGCAGAACTGCACCTCTCACACAGCATACATGAGAAGAGCAAGGTGCCTACAGCAGGAGCAGCTGGGGAGTGTATTACCACCATTCATGGTGGTCACCTCAGTGCTGGGAAGAGCAGGTACCATTCACTGGGTCTCCACTGTAACACACATGGCTTCTAAAAATGTGATCCCAGTGTTCACAAACACTTTTACTGAACAGGTTTACCAGCCCACATTCTCACAGTACCATCCAGTTACACTTGAATTTCATAGCCAGACAAACACCACCTCATACAAAAGTACCCGCTTCCTTCTAAGGGGACAAGTTCTCACCAGACAGCCAAGAAAACTGAAGTTTCCAAACAGCTTCTGCTTCAAGATGCCCTACGTGGCATGCCAGATGCCCCAAGCTATACCACTGAGCACTGCAAGCAGTCAGGGAGGAAAACTTTACCCTCTCTAGCCTTTGCACTTATGCACAGCAAAATCGTCATTACCAAATCAAGTACACAAGAATTTAAACTGGTTGCCTGAAGCAGTCAGCAAGAAATTCCCCAGACAGACAGACTTTACATCACTGGGCTGGTAGCTGGATGCCTTTGAGGCATTTCACCCTTCCCTAGAGGATTAGGAGAAGGAACATTCAATACAGTTTGGTGAGTACAGTGTTCTCATGAGTTGATCCTTGTGATCTGTTATAGAGCCCTCCAAAGAATGTCCAGTCTCCTTTTTAACCTATGCCTGCTTTCTCTTTAGCCTCCCCCCTTAAATAGGATGCTGAATAGGTGGATAAGTCACTGCAAAGTGCACATGCCTCATTCATCATGCACCAAGAGGTTACAATGCATAATCATGTTCTTGTTAAAAAAACCACAAGCGCACATCCTGATGAAACCTGATCACAGAAAGTATGAGGCAGCTCCCACACTCAAGGACAAATAACTGATCTACAAAGCCAGACATTTCCAGAGCCCCCCTACAGCAACTTTTGAGTTTAATGTTTTGAAGAGCAAGTATCTGGCAACAAGCTACCTATGTTAAACAACAAATACTTGATCTGAAAGATAAGAGATATCTGGTGACCTATATTGCCTGCCTGCTTTGACTGTAAGAGAGCAGCTAAGCAAGCAGCCTTACAAACTTCACTATTCTGCTTCTGTATTGATACTGGTCGGTGCAAAATAAGCACAGAGGACCCTCAGGTGCATCAGGACCACCCTCCCTACAGCACACCCAGACTACGAAGACCATGCAAGGACCATCCCTTGCTATGGCCCATCGAGTACTATGCAGTGTCACTCACAGTGGGAGCAAAGGGACCCAGTGCTATACATTCACCAACAACGCACATTTATTTACCTCAAGGCTGAATCTATGATAGTGCTGAAAGAAATTTCAGCAAACTACAGATTAGGTGTGGTATCACACCTTTGTGTGGGTCCACAGCAGCCACCACAACTGAAGCTTTCTGGAAATCTGGACACCCTTCTCAAAATAGACCCTGTCTGGACAAGAGGACACTCAAATCAAGGGAAAAGGAAGCTGTGATTGTGACTTTTACATTTTGTCAGAGATATTAGTCACACTCATACCACCTGATCTGAGCATGCTACCAGCAGGCTTGGAGGTGGGGTGTTTCCATGAGGGACCTGAGCTCTGTTTAGCAGGTACTTTCTATCATTAACAACCCCACCTCGAACAGAAAGGTGATTAGCACAGCAAAATTCAAATAATAACAAGAGCAATAAGACCTCTTGGATGCAGACACAATAGGGCTGTGAGACCCATGGCGTTTTAGGTTATGGAATCACTCTTGTATTTATGTGTATCTTTACATGCAGTGCATGGCACAGAGTAGCGAGAGGGGTTCTGGGAGTCTGCCATTTCTGACAGGGAATTTCTGTAAGTTTGTGAATAACTGTACTTAGCAAGTACTTCTTTAGGGCAGAAAAGTTGCTTCCAAAGTCTGTGCTATCACTGCTTCAGCAGCACCATAAATCTGAACAGTGCAGTTCTCTCAGCCAGAGATATCATTTACTGCCACATTGCCACAGAAACGCCAACCTGGTGAGGCAGAGCAGCACTGGATAAAGGCAATTTTTTTTTTTTTTTTAAAGAAAAGCATTACTATCATTCCTTACAGCATTTCAGTTGTATATGGCTGTTTTCCTACATGCTGCAAATGAACACTGCCTCCTACTCATGTTGTCAAGACAGCAGGTCAGAAAGCAATTCCACATTTAAAGTTTCCCACCCAGCTCTACAGTTTGGACAAGTTCCTTCAGGCCAGATTTTAAAATAAACACTGAACAAGGTGCACCTTGAGCAACCAGTTCATGAAACAAGAGTGGCCAACAGGAGAGCCTGCTGCACGCAGGGCCTGAGTGCTGACCCCTACCAGCACCCCAAAGCAGCGCCAGCTTCACCCCAGTGTCATTCCTGACCTCCCTGGGACAACTGGGAGGCGGTGGCAGGAGGTTGTCCTCCTCACCACTACCCTTCGCCTCACCTGCGAAGACGAGCCAGGCATGCTGAGCACTAAGTGGCTCACCCAGTCCCTCAAGGGCAAATCCAGCTCCTTCACCAAAAGCCCCCAGGGTGACTCAGGAAAAGTTTGAACACTGCAGCTGGCCATCTGTCATCAAGATGGAGAAATGTCCTTGTGGGCACAAGTCACAATCTCTTGGGCAATAAACACCCACATACGTACTTTCTACATGGCAAGCTTGTCTATCTCAACAGCTAGGTGAGACCGTTGCAAAGCCTTTCAGCAAGTTTTGCTTTATAACACTGGGAAACAGCAGGATCAATCTTGTTATGCCTTGGCTATCACTACTTTGAAGCCTGACTCCAGACAGGAAAGAAGAGAGGAAGGAAAGGAAAGAAAAGGCTATTAGAACAAACTACTGAGAGGAGTTCAACAGTGCAAAGGGGAAAGTACTTTAATCCCCAAAAGAGACCCCCTGCTCCTACACAAAAGGCTGTGTAGAGGCTTATATCAAGTGAGAAGTACCTGAATTTATTCTGCACATTGTATTTTTTGCCACTTATGCATAGCAACGCTGCGACGAGCTCTTTAAAACCTCTTAGAGTCTCTTCTGATAGACATGAAAAATAGGCTTCACATGGAAAGCCGCCTTCCTCCCAGGAACTGTCACTTTATCCCTACATTGTAAAACAGTAACTTCCCAGGAAGGGACAGGTGGGAAGAGGTGCGAGACCAGTGTCTCTTCTCTGTATCATGTTCAAGATGCCAAGCTTCACCCTGCAAATATGAAATTGACTCTGCAGCTCACCCATTTACCCATCTCAAAGCAGCTCATGAGATCGTATCTCAAGCACCATCCCAGACAGTGAAGGCTCTCATATCTGTCTCTCAGCGCAGGTAGGAAACCTGCAAACCAGCTCCCGAAAACTCAGCAAACTTGTCCTTACAGCCCGTCTGTTGAGGCCGTTAGTAAAAATCAGATCTTCCCACTTCCGACGCCTGCCATGAGCTCTGCTGAGCCCATGCAACCAGGAGAAGGGGGGCTGGATTCAATTCATCTTTGAGCAACATCTCTAAACTGTTTGCTTCCCAAGTCTCAATTAGTCCCAGCTGCGCAAAGCCACACAGGACAGCACTGTGGCACAGCTACCCCCAGCCCGCAGGGCCTTACTGAGCTGGGGCACAAGGGGCTGGGTTGGAAATGGCCAGCAAGGCACAGTCACTTCTCGCACAGACATTTGCTCACTGGATTGCTGGCCGTGCCACCACTTTAGACATGCTGTCTCCCCCCCAAGAGAGGGCCTGAGCATGAAAGTTTCAAGTCTGCCTCACTGGCTGGCCTCAGTGCTATAAATAATAACAACAACAATAATTTGGTGGTACTTAAATCAGATTTTGTACTGCCTGATTTAGTACTTGAATCAGGCAGATCTCCTCTGTCAGAAATTCTCTAGCTATTCCTTAGGTGAAGGAAAACCTAAACCACATGAGTCAACCAGGAAAGACTGAGCCTGAAGAGACCGTAAAGGAATATTTGGGAGGCATGAATCTCTCCTGTTCACCTTAGTAAGCTACTAACTAACGTGTACAGTAATGAACATTTACCTTTAATTACTGCAACGATTTCATTTCACAGGTAAGAAGGAGTGACAGTTCTACTACACCATACAACGCAGGCTTATGCTTGATGGACAGTTATCTCCCCACCTAAGAAGGAAGCAAGCCCCAAGACCCCAACAGGGCTTTTGGTCACATTCAGACCCTGGGAAGGGGAACAAGACTGTCCCTCAATATCTGCACAGTCTGCCCAAGCTGGGGTCCGGTCATTGATCCCTCTGAGGGGGCATTAGCCTGACGGGCTGCAACTGGGAAGAGCCATCACATCAAATTCAACTGGTAGTGGTTGACCATCGAAAGAAATTAGCTTGGATTATTTTGAAGCAGATGTGCAGAGGAGGGGCAAAGCCAAGAGGGAGTTTTAAGGAATTAACACAAGTAACCCAGGTTAACAGAGTAGCTCTCTGTCCCCCTCTTGTGATAGGACCAAGAGGACTTAAAATCTCCTGGAAGGCGGCAATATTAAAAGACTTTACGGCACGTACCACAACCTGGGGTTTGGGACTTCTTTTTAATTCAAAGGTTCAGCTCCTGCTTCTGACAACCAAGCCAGTATCCCACTACAGACAAGATATTTTGCCTCACCCTGCACTGTGAAAGGCAAAAAACCCCACGGCATGACAATCATTTTCCCTCACAGCCTGTGAGCAATACTGCCCATCTCGCTCTGGGCCCCACTGGCCGTTTCTAGATGTATTGGCCAGATATAGGCGTACAACTGGAGATACAGATTGCGGTCAGGCAGATCTTTTGAAAAGGAAGAAGCTTCCCTCCTCAAAGGAGCAGAGCCCTGTCTTCTGATACGCCATCCAGCACTCACAACCCCCACCACCCCCAAGATTACATTCCTCTTTCTCCTTTGTTGAAATATAAGATCACTGCCATCAACTCTTTCTCCATTAAATGCCCTTGGTTGTGTGCTTTAATTCGCATGCTGTCTACTCTCACCGCCCCAGTCCCTCCAAGCAAGGAAACGACTGACAGCAGCTCTATAGCTATCACCTTCAATTAACTCATCAGACTCCAGTGGAGACTTCTGAGTGGCATCATTTCAGACAGCTACGAACAGGAGAACCCGAAAACCCTTCACCTGGAAGCAGAGGAGAGGGGAAGGAGAGAGGCTAAAGAGGAAGGAAAGTCTTTTCACTGTTGTGCCCTCCTTCCCAGTTACTCCCAGCTCCTTACAGGAGGAAGCCCCGCACCTCGGGCTACGTTATATATATTACTATATCATCTATGCATAGACGAGCAGTATCCTCCCCTCTAGCACGGAAGGTTTGGGGGTTCTCCCGCCTCCTCGCAGCTGAGGCGGAGCAAGGCACGATCCAAAAGGCGAGCCCGGAGCGAACAAGTGACCGGCTGGGAAGAGCGGCGGGAGCCTGCTGCACCCCGAGGTGCCCCTGCCGCGTTCAGCACGAGCGTCGTTTCGAATTCTGCTTTATTGTTGCCTGATGAAGTGACTAAAACGGAAATGTTTCGGGGATTAGGATTCCTGAGTGATCTAATACAGGATGCTTTTGGTTTAAAGGAGAAGGGGAAAAAAAAATATATAACTAGAGAGCGGCGAGGCTGGAGCTCCTCCTGAGCTCCCCTCCCCGACACCACCCTTTCGGTTTAAAAAAAAAAAGGGCCGAATGTTACCATTTTTGGACATGAGCTCCGCGCAAGCCCTGCCCTAAACCACACCATTCAAACGAGAAGCTAGTTACCGTCCCGCGGCCGGGCCGCCGGGGCCGGGGGGGCGGGCAGCGGGGCGGCCGGCGGGGGCTGCGGGGGGGGGGGCCGCCACCGCCCCCCCCGCCGGGGGTCCCCGCTCCGCCCGGGCGCACCTGCGGGCCGGGCCCGCTGTGGCGGGCCGGGTGCCGGTGACAGGGCGGACATCTGCTGCTGGGGGGGGGACGGGGACACCCGCCGCGGCACCTCCCTCCCGGCCCCGCCATCACCTGCCCGCTCCACCCGCCCCCGCCGGCTCGCCACGCCACGCCGCGCCGCGCAGCGCCAGCCCCCGGCCCGGCGCGCACCGGCCCCGCCGCGGCCGGTGGGGATGGCGGGGCCGGGTCCCGGCGGCCCCGCGGCGTGTGTGTGTGAGGGGAAGGGGGTGAGGTGCGCCCACCTTCCTCTGCTGCTTCTCCCAGGCCGGGTCCAGGAGCAGGTCCCGGTCCCAGTCCTCCTCCGGCTGCATGTAGTCGTTGGTCTGCTGCGGGTCGTAGTGATCCATGGCGGCGGCGGCGGCTGCTGCTGCTGCTGCGGCGGCGGCGGCGGCGGCCCGTTCCCGTCCCGTCCGTCCGTCCCGTCCCGGTGGGGTGCCCGCTGTGCCCGGCCCCGCGGCCGCTCAGCCCGAGCAGGCGGCGGCGGCGCCCGCTCCCACCTCTCCGCCTCGGCCGCGCGCACCACCGCGGGGGCGGGACGCACCGCCCCGCCCGCGGCCCGCCCCCGCGCCTCTTATTGGCCGGGACCCGGCGGCCGAGCCTGCATTTCCCAGCCACAGCGCCTCGCTCATTGCGCGCCCTGCGCGTCCGTCACGATACCCGGCCGCCGCGATAGGCGGGCTGCGGCCGCCCCCCCCGCCCCCAGCACCGCCCGACAGCTCCCCCGCGGCGGCGGCGGCTGAGGCAGAGGGCGGGCGAGCCGGGGCCATAGCCCGGCCGGGCCGGGGCGATGCCGGGAGGCTCAGTGCCGCTTTCGGGGCGTTTTTCTCTCAGCGGCTCCGCGGCGTGGGAGCCCGTACCGGGAGCGGGCCCCTCACAGATCCGCCCTAACGGGCGGCACGGCCGAGCGGTGCGGGGGGGGGGCGAGCCGCGCGGGTCAGGGCAGCGTTTTGTCACGGGGAGGATGTTTTCGTGTGACAGAGCTGGTGGCCCGGCCTCCCGGCCCCGAAACGAGGGTGCTCGGTCACAGCCCTGCAGTCCTGCCGCCACCCCGCTCGAAATACAGCTTCCTCGTAGGGTCACGCAGGCGTGCCCGCACCTAGGGTGCCAAAAAAATAACCGTTTTCTCCCGTTCCTGACTGGTAACTGCTGGTCGAGGCTAGGATTGCCAGCACCGGCGGCCGAGGCTTCGCACCCAGGGTCAGCAGCTGCAGTCGTGGGGTGCCGCAGCCGCCCGCCATACCCTCTCTGCGCCGTGCTGCGCCAGGCCTCCCAGGCGCACCTGCCGCTTTCTGCCCACAAATATCCTGTTTAACAAGAAAACGCTAAATTAAAGTGCGTTTGGCTCATCTAGCAGCTTCCTAGGAGAGAAGCGCTAAGCCATTAAGGGGTGTACTGATACACAAACGCTTGACGTGGGTTTCTGTCAGTTGAGGGGAAAAAAATGGTAACAGCATTATTAGTTTCCCCTGGTACTCTCACTGAGAAGCAGGATGGCAGCTCTCACAAAAGTGAGAGGAAGCCCAAAGAAACGCTGTTCCGCTACACCATCCAGGGCAGAGTGAGCTCCTGTCCCAATTCATCCAGATTCAGAGGAAACGGAGAGTTTGTGGCCCGTGAACGTGGGAGAGAGGGAGGCTGAGAATGGACTGGAAGGATGCTGCAGAGCATTGGGATGAATCGAGCAGAAACGCTCAACATCAGGCAGGATTTAGCCCTGAATTACACCAGTGAGCTCCTCTTCCAAAAGGAGGGAATCTGTTTTCTCCTTCTAACAAACATTGGAGGTGAAACTGCATATATTCATTCACTTCTTGGCATAAAGAACTGCACAGACCATAATGGACAGATGCTCTGTACGGTACTCTGTCTTCATGTGTCATATGATGCTCCTTGTGTACACCTTCAGACATCATGAACACAAGTAGAATTATCAGAGTTGTTCTGCACAGTTCAGAGACTTGTATCTACCCTACCATGTATCACTTGGGGTAGAAAGGTTATTTAAATATCTAAGTACAGTAATATCCATGATTTTCAAAAGCAATGCAAGATGTCTCCATTTTGAGACCATTTGGGAGACCAGACCATTCAGGGCATCCAGGACTAGCAGGCACTTTGCAAATCCTCCTGGATGTGCTTCATGATGAAGTGTTGGGGAATGCAAAATAGTCCTATCACTCTGGAGAGACAGTAGTGGACTTGAAAGAAACTCCCCCCCCACTGTTCAGCACTGCAGAGAGGTACAGATGATGATGGCTGTTTTTTGAGAAGCAGAGTGGAGGAATTTACATTGGGGAAATATGTACATCATCAGGTTTTGAAGAGAAAGGGCCAATTTTTATTTCTGACAACCATTTGATGAACACCCAGTAACAGAAATTACAACAGCTTCAGCCTGATCACATGATAGTTTAGAGATAACAAACATGTCTGAAAATGTTCCTACCTTCCAGTTTTTATTTATCAAGACACTTCCAACCTGAGGAATCTGGAAGAATATAGGAATTGGTAAGATCTGGGGAAACAAAGGGAGGCGGGAAGCAAACATTCCTTGAGAGAAGTCCTGGGCTTTGTATTTTAAGGCAGGGGGTCCTACTGTATTGCTTCCCCACCCTTGTACTTTAAGAGCCCATTATTGAAAGCCACTTTTCACACCTCCCCAAATGTGATGAGACATCTCAGCTGCCATTCAGTGAGTGAGGATTTTCAGCATTTTCCAGGAGACGCTCAGCACCATGGAGATCCAAGCCCTAAGACACGTGGTGGGTTTCTGTGAAGCTTAATCTTCTGGATGCTGCCTCTTTTGTTCCTTGGAGTTGAGTTACAAAGCAACTATCCCCATAGTCATAATGTTATTATTCTTAGCTGTGTAAAATACACCTAGTGATCTCTTACAGAGGTTGGTGGTACTATAAACAGAAAAATGTTATTAATTGCCAATATCCCATTCATTTACCCATTTCTTCTTGCACAGGGCAGAGGATAGATTAGATGATTTAATGTACAACAACAGTGCAATAAAATGTAATACAATCAAGAACAACTGTGAGGTTTCTAGTGTATTAGAGCCTCTCTCCTAATTGTCCCTGCCATTTCTATTTCTAACTTCGTGATCCTCACTTCACAAAATCCTTGCCTGGATTTCTGGGAAACGTCTTAATTTCTCACTCCTAACCCCATCCCAACTCTTAGCTTTTCACAGACTTCTTAACAAAAGCGAGACACTGTTCTTGGCCAGAGTTTCGTGAACTTACGGGCAATAGTAAGGGGGGGGGGGGGGGGAGTGGAGATTGTTTCTAAACTTGGGATAGTTCCCAGATCCACTTGACCCTTGACCTTGTGAAGAATTGTACCAGCACCACGAAGGGGAAGAGACGAGCTTGCAATGGGAGAGGGAGGCACAGCAGCAACAGGAGCTGCGGAAGCCGGTGCTGCTGGTGGGAGAGATGACTGTAACCACAGCAGTACTCTGGTTTTCCTTATTTAGTCTCCTGGAGTTCTTGTCTCCTCAGTACAAGATTGCTGCTGATTTCCTTGGGCGTTATTCAAGCCTTACCAGACCAAGCGGGTCTCCAACAAGGTCTTTCTGATCCAATGAAGGGAGAGTGGGCTTTTTGTAGTGCAGCAGACAGAGCCACCGTAGGAACAGTTGGATGTACATCCTACTTCTTCAGCCTGCGACAGATGAAAAGAGGAAGGAGTGCAAGGGCATTGGGGTATTTCTGGTTACTGTTTGCTGCTCTTTCTCTTTGTGCTTAGCATATTAGCTACAGGTCATGAGCTTCCCTGGGGAGATATCTTTTTTCTTGCCAAGAACATCCATAAGCTTTTGTAATGAGGCCCGGCAGGTGAGCTCGGTCACTGTACAACGAACAAGACTGTGTTGAAGTGGCCCTTAACTTTTGTTTTGCGAAGTGTCACAGCCAAGTTTCAGCTCTTATATACTGCAGATACACAAAAACTTTGTAGCTCTGGGATTTAGCACTTAAATTTGAACTGCATGTTGGGCCCTTACGGTAAAGAATTCAACAAGTTACACTTTTCTCACCATTTCCACTTCCCCAGTACAGGACACATTACCAGTAAGAAGTCAGCACCTCTGAAATGCAGACATTAATCTGGTGGAGTTCAGTGGGGTATACCATGCTTCATGGAAGACTGGGGGCAGGAGGGGTGCTCATGCCCAGAGATTGGGTAGAACTTGTGCTTTTAAGAAGTGCCATGGTCATCCAGGGATAGCTGGAAGCGAGGCAAAAAAAAGGAACAACCAAGGCAGGGATGCTGTGTTTGGAGGAGAGGAAAAAGGGGTCTGAATGAAGCTCCCAAGTACAAAACAACTCTCTTCTTCAGGGCCTCTTCACCTGAGCTGTATTCCTCTTCTACCCTGCCATTACTAAGTCCTCTTCCCCTTTACTTCCCTTCCCATTTACCTGAACTTCCAAAATTGGCTCCCCAACCCTGCACCCTGGAAGTAAGGTGACTTCTGGGACTGCACAAGTACCTGAAGAAGGTGTTATCTCCTCTTTCTACTGACTGGGGGTCAGCCATGCTTGTTCAGAGCATGAGGTTTAAGGCCAAAGTGACTTACAGAGCTGTCTTCACATAGTAAGCACTTGCTAATATTGTTTGAAGTGTGCCATTTTGTGAAAATTATGTTTGGGCTTTTTTCCTCCTGTGAAAACCTTGATTTTAATTTTCTAGCAGAATATACCCTAGATTGCTCCCTTTGCTTTCACGGTGTCACTTGAGCAACAATAGAATCAGGAATTATACCTCCAGTCCCATATTCCTGTTATCACATACCCATTGTATCTATTTTCATCCTGCAAGGCAAATAGAGTACTTGACCAACATTGCCCATACACTTCCCTTTGCTTCCTCCCTTCACCCTTGAAGGGGAAGGTGTTTGCTGCTCAGAAGTGCACAGCAGCATCATGTGCAAGTGAAGCAGACTCACCTCAGGCAGCTGCTGAGCTGGTTCTGCAGAGAGACCTAGGAAGTAAAATCATCCAATGGTACCTTGCCCACAGGGTCACATTAGATGCTCATGAAACACACTGTACAGTGAAATGACCGCCTCAGTGGGGTTAGCATCCTTATGCTATGATATGGGCACAGAGACCTTCAGTCACCCATGGTTAGGGCTTCTCATTTTCATGTTTTACCTGCTAGTTGCCCTGTACTGAGGGGCAGGTCTTTGTGGGCTTGTTTGCTCAGCCCTTTTGGTTTTCTGTGTCAGTCTTTAAAGGACATCCCATTTCACAACCCTGGCACAGTACTTCTGTCTGGCCCAAACAGTAAGGAGGCTCAGGGACCAGAGACGCTAAAGACAACAGCCTTTTCTGTGTTCCTACAAGAGACAGCGAATGGATTAAAGCATAGAAGAGAGCATGCTTCAAAATGGAGACCATAAGCACACAAATTCCTGACAACTGGTATATCCATGTACTAACCAAAGGTTTGATCCAGGCCATGCTCAGTGCAGACTCTTCTGGTGGAGGCAGCTGAAGGGGAAGAGGCTGCCCTGAGACACAGGGGAAGCCATGTGCAGCAGGGGCTGCAGCAGGTACCCACCTCCATGAGCCAAGCTCTGAAAGGCAGAGCCAACCTGTGCCTTCCACATGGCCAAGGTAGCAAGAAAGCAGGAGAACCTGGTTACTTCTGGAGACTGCAGATGAGATCCAGGCTGGCTCATTCCTGGTGCCACAAAGAGGGAAACTCAGGTTTGAATCTCTTGTTCTCACTCGCTGGCTGAGCAGAGCTTGCCAGGTGATGTGCCTATGGCTTGCAGATGCAAGAGGCAGAATTTGCTGCTTTTCTTGCTTCCCAGGCACCAAAACTGGCCATAGAGCAAGTGTGACAAGCTTTGGAGGCAATTGCTGTGAAGTCTTTCTGGAAAGGGAACAGCAGCAGGATAGTAGTGGGAGGGCAAGCACAGGGATTAGTCTCTTTCCATCTCCACCCTTGCCCTCACAGAAAAATCTTTTCTTATGAGAGAGTCACCGAACTCTCAGACCTGTCATTATTTAGCCCTAGCTTAAAAACTTCACTTAAAATCCCTTCCTTTCGCTTTGATGTTCTCCATAATTGCGAGTCTGCTATTTTCTAGCACAACGCTTGAAAAAACCCAGCCCTCCCCCATCTCCAAGTATATCACTTGTACAGTGGTATCTTCAGGCTGTTCTCAAGCAGAACCCCTTTCTGGCCATGGCTTAGAATGACTTCCCGGAGAGAAAGCCAATGAATGTTTCATTTCTTCCGAGCAGGGCAGCTTCCTTGTCATACTTCAGCAACAGCACGCTGCACGGCTTCTTCCCGCACGGCTCCACAGCTAACCTGCGAGTCTAACGGTGACCAGAGCAGCAATAGTCATTGCCATGCCATCTATCACTGCTCTGGGACGCGTTGGGTCCATTAGTTACGGCTAGTACAGTTAGGGCATGCAACAGTAGGTTACAGTTGTTGCAATAGTGTGTCAGCAATCCCTGCCTGACAAAACCCACCGCTATGCTCAGGTATGTTTAGAGCAAAGTGCTTTTGCTCCAGCTTTCACATGCTGTCTCCAGCAGCCTGTAGCCAGCTGGAGACCCCAGGCTCCATCCACCCATCCATGGTGCACTTTTACCACTTTTACACAAGAGAAGCACCCCTGTGGGGAGATCTGCAGGATAGGTGAAGCAGCCACAGGTCTGCTCCAGCATACACTGGGCCTGCCAAGGATAATGCCTCAGAAATGGATTATCAGAATGCTCAGTGCTCTGGTCACACAGCCCCTCCATCCCTGACAGGCTGCTTATGCAGTGGCTGCAGAGAGCTGGTGCAAGACCCGATCATGCATGAAGTTCATTTGCTCACAATTTTTGCTCCCTGCATGATGCAGGCCCAGGATGATCCCATAGGGGGAACCATGGAGGGTGACGATGGCAGAAATCTGATACAATGCAAACTGCGATATAAGCAGGCCAGGCGGCTACTGCAGTCTTTGATTCTAGGTAGAGGAGTTCATGGTGTGAGATGGCATAACTTCGCACTGCATTGCTTTTGAGGCTATGTTAGTTTGTTAGTTACAAAGGCAGAGCAAACCCAGAAGAACAGATATCAACAGATCTGGAGCAGGCTGCACTGTGAGCAGGCAGGGAACGCTGTGCAATCGCAGCAGCATGGCAACGTACATGTGCTACGCAGGCCGGCGTAATGCCAGAGCTGCAGCTCTCTCAGGCCTTCCCCAGGAAATCCATGCCCAGAAGTGTACATGCACAGCAGTGTCATTTGTAGGACATGAGAACAAAACCTTCTGTTCCCCTCAGCATTTGTAAGGCCGTGGAATGCTGTGTGTGGCTCTGGGTGCCAGTTTTTAAGATACACATCAGTTGGAGAGCATCCAAAGGAGAACTAACAAGAAGGCTCAGAAGTCTAGAAAACCTGACCTTTGAGGGGAGACTGAAAGAAGCTGGCTTGTTTAGTCTAGGGAAGAAAAAACTGAAGTGAGACACAGTAGCAGACCTCAAAATATGTAGAAGTTTACTGCAAAGCAGAAGACGGTACACCATTTGCAGTAGCCACTGGAGAATCTGCGAACTGTCAGGATAGCAAAGCACTTGAGTAGGCCACCAAAGGAAACTGCTAAATCTCCACTGCTGGAGGCTTTAAAGAACAAGTAGAACAGCTATAAGAAAGGCTAAACTTCAGGGACAACTGATCCCACCACAGTCTGGGGGATGAACCCAGCTCTCTTGGGATCCCCTCCAGCTCTATTTCATAGCCCGGCAACACAGTCAGCTTCAGAGGGTAAGACAGTACCATGAAGGAACATGACATGGTTGTAAAAAGACTAATGATGGAAAAAAAGCATTTGCAGCTGCAGGGATGTAAAAATGTAAAATCAGACATATGGAACCTGACCTAGACAGTCCCATCAGATACCCATGTGTAAAGCACATTTCAGCATGACTGCAGCAGGAACTTGACTCAGCTGAAAGAGGTGACTAAGGTGAAAGGGGCTGTGTGAAAAAAATACAGCCACATGTTTACATGCACTTACATGGACAAAAACTGTTTTAAATCCACTTCAAGCTCTGAAATGAAGTGGCAGTTCTCTTTTGTGTTACAGCTATCAGCAAAATTTAACATCAGTACTCCAAATGCTGAGAGGAGATGCTTCACTCTTAGTTTTGGCTTTCAAATGCACCTCTCATGGCCTCTCCATCACCTCAGGCTTTTAGCATCAATTGTTTATTTCAGTAGTGAGACAGGTCACAGGGACATCAGACTGCAAACTATATTCACAGTCCATGCTTGGGTATGAGGCCATGATGACAGGTAGTTCATCAAGGGCTAAGAAAATGCAGATCCATATGACTGAAGGGAGGCCCACCCTTCATCATTAATGTACCAGCAGGGCATGAGTGCTCTTAAAATTAGGGGGAAAGGGGCAGGTTAACTCATATCTGTTAGCTGTAGTCTTCAGGGTGCTAATCAAGGCCCTTGTAATATCATCTAGTGCTCCAAAGACTGCCCTGGGAGATTGAGGAGAAACAGCTGAGCTGCAGGTTTTTGGTGTCTTCTGTACCACACCAAGCCACCCACCTCCACCAGCAGCAGAGGTGGCACAGCTTAGCACAGCATAGTGTGGAGGAAGAGCTCACTCCTTTCAGAAAAGTAGTTGGTACAGCTGAAAAACACACCAACAGCCTTCCAGGCATGCCAGCTTTTTCTCAGCACATAGCGGCCCAGCAGCGAGTGGGGAACACAATGCTGAGTCAGCGAGACTGGCATCCAAATTCAGACTTGTCTCAGAAGTGGAGCAGGATCCACACACTGAGCCTAAAGCCGCCACTCCATTAACTTGCCTTCCCAAAGTACCCTTGCTGGAGCCTGAAGTTGTCCATCATACAAGAAGGGATGGCTTAGGGCTTTGCTTGAAGAAGCCCCTTCATCCCACTTCTCTCAAGGGTGCAGGGAGCACCTAGGTGGTCAGCAGCCTGCCTGCTTCCCCAGAGCAGATTAAGCTCTTGTGCTCTGCAAGCAAAAACTGCTGCATAGCAGCAGCTATAGGTTATACATGCTTTTGCACAGAAAATCATCTTGTGTTCATTATGTTTTTCTCCTAACTGACTCATTCTCCTTGCTGTTTCTTCTCTGTACAGTGAGAGCAACTGTGCACAGCTACCTCAAATCAAACTATGCAGTGCAAAGTTACCCCCTACATCAGAAAGCTTCTTATTTGGGAAGCAGCGG
Organism: Haliaeetus albicilla; assembly: GCF_947461875.1. Taxonomy (NCBI): domain Eukaryota; kingdom Metazoa; phylum Chordata; class Aves; order Accipitriformes; family Accipitridae; genus Haliaeetus; species Haliaeetus albicilla. Next base: position 38,372,862 of record NC_091487.1, read on the forward strand.
CAAACCTCATACCTTTATATTTGCAGTAGGTCCACTGTCAGGAAGGTGACACTTGTAGAGCAATACATCCAGTGCTGTAAAATGGAGTTTGGAGAAGACACACAAGCAAGGAAGATGCTGCTGGGCAGCACACGCAGCAGGAGCAAACACTCAGCAAGCAAACTAGGTAAGCTGCTCTCCCCAGCTTCCTTTAATCCCTTCTCTAGTAGGATTTCCCCTGCTCCCCATCCTCTCAAATAATGTACACCTGTGATTTTGCTCCTAAGAGGAGGCTCCAAACCAATAGTGCAAGCCCTGGGCTCTCCTGTGGTGCTTTGCCTCTCTTGGTTTTTCTGAGCTATGACTACCTGCTCATGCCTTCTCTCCAAGCCTAACATAAAACTAGCTTTGAAACATAGCAGATAAAAAGGGATGTGAGAAGCACAGACAGTGGCACTTTCAGGCCAAGGGAAGGAGGCTCTCGGGGCAGCCCAGCCACCACCATGTTCAGGCTGGTCTGCTGACTGTATGCATGCCTCACCTATGCTCTCTGTGGCTGTAGCCCAGCAGTCGGGGCCAGGGCTCAGAAGTCATCTTCACTGCTTACAGAATTTGTCCCATAAGCAGGTCCTCCCTCATCCCTAAGAGCTCCTCCCAGGGCATCCTGCTCTCCATTTATATATTCTGCTTTTTAATTATTTTTTTTTCCCTGAGAAAGCCTCAGCTATTTCCTTAATAGCAGAGAGGGAGATGAAGGGGCTGAGGAATAATAAATAATATTAAGTGGTGGAGCAGACCTCACGTTAAGTGTGAAGTCCACCTGTCAAGACATCAGTCTCTCATGTCTTTTGTTGGACCAGCCAATTAACCCCTGTGGGTACATGTTTCTTTCCTGACCTCTAGGAAATCAGCAAAAAAAATCTAGAAAATGCTGCTCCGGTTTTTATTTTTTTGGCAGGGCAGGAATTTAGCAGAGGCCTTCCCTGCAGTTGTGCTCCTGTCGCGGGAAGGACAGATGCGATCCCATGAGGGATGCCTGGGAATCAAACTATAGGCTTTTACGTGACATCATTTGAAGCTTTAAACAGGGGTTTAGTGCAATTGCTGTCCAGCCCAGCAGTCGGGTGACCTGCCCAGGTCGCCCTGGGTAAGCGATGCACACAAGCCGGATCGCTGCAGTACTTGTGGACTGGATTCATTGTTACCCACTCTGTCTCTCCCCAGCTCCAGTGGTGGCTGGCACTTGGTATGGGGACAAGAGCCGAGTGCCCCTGGTCATCCTGATGGGCCATGCTACCTCCACCCCAGGCTTCCCCCACCCCGGGCTGTGCCTGGCCCAGGGCACCTGGCCAGGAGCCTGAAGGTTTTCACAGCCATCTACGGTAAGGCTGGCTCCCGTGGGCTGGCTCACACCCCCCCAGCATGGCCACAGGGAAGGAAAGGTGGAAACCTTCCAGCCTTGTATGGAGCGTGGCGGTGGCCGAGCGGCAGCGGGGGCGATGCCGTCCCACTGGCTGGGGGGTCCCGGGCCTGCACCACCTGCTTGGTGCTGGCTTCCCAGGGTGGGTCCTCTCACCATCCCTCCTGCAGCACCCGGCTCGTCTGCAGCCCCGATGGGCTCTCTTCTGAGCCGGAGAAGGAGGCTGTTAGGACCGAAGCTGAGAAACGGAGGGCCAAACTCAAACCGCCGGGCAAGAGGAAGAAACATTGAGTGGGGAGTTTGGGGGTGGGCTGACTGCTCCAGACATCTGCGCTGTTTAAATAACTGTCTAGGTAAAGATGCACTGCTTTATATTGCCCTTCAGCATACAGGCAGAAAGTGGTGGTGTTTTCCTCTTTGGAAAGTGAAAGCTGTCCTTATAGCTCCCCTGGGTCTTCCCCTGCTGAAAAAGGAGAGCCAGTTGTTAATATAAAGGAAGATGTGGTTTCTCTTGTGTTACGGTCAACAGCAAACTCACCGTCACTATTCCTGGCCAAAAATACCCTGAACATCCCTACACCATCCTCTTCACAGGGCAGAAGTGGATGGTATTTCAGCACTTGTGCTTTCAATGGACTAGGAGGCAGCCCGTTGGGGCAACAGGAGCCTGGCTCTGGGAAGCACAGAGCACATAGGCATTTGAGAGGGAGAACAACCCTGCCATGGCCATCAGCAAACTCATAGCCATTCAAGCTGCTATAGCTATGAAATGGAGCTTTTTAAGCATAAGAACTGCTGCACCTCAGGTTGCTATCACCTGTGTGCCAGAGGCCCAATGCACAGGTCTCTGACCCTCTATATTTAGTGAGAGCAGTGCTGTAGGAGGGCTTGGCAGCTTTGGGGGGGGGCAGTGGGAACCCCATCATAGGCAGAAGGGTTCTGGCCTTGGGGCTGATGCAGTGGGACCCACTGCCCCCTCGCCCCAGGCAAGGGAGGGCCTTGGGAAGAGGTAGTTGGAGCCTTGGCACGTGCCTAGCACACCTCCTCTATCGCTGAATTGCTGGACCCATCTCATCTGTCCCCACAAGCCTTGGCTCAAAACACACTGGATGGCAAACACCTGCTTTTCTCCAGACTGCAGAGAAGAGTTGGAATCCATTTCCATGAAAATTGTTGGAGAAAGGCTAAAGGTAAAGGCTAAAGGCTGAAGTCTCATCTCCCCATCCCCAAGCAGTGACGTGCTACCTCACAGGAGTCATATCTTCCGGATGAATGAACCTTACAGAGACAGAGAGGTGGTAGCTGCCTGTCATTTGGACGAAGAGCGCCAGCCTCACCTGCAGAGGTGGCTCTGTGGCCGTTGGGTATCCTGATGCCTGACCGCAGCATTTTTCCCCTCAGGCGAGGTCAGTTCTGCAGCCAAGATGCTTGTTACCATGGTCTCCTCCTCCATCTTAGCTTTTTGGTGATACACAGCCTGGTATGTCTTGCTTATACCTACAGCTCTGAGAAGCTGACCCCCAGCAGGCGTCACTGCCTCAAAGTCACTGGACAAGAACGAGCCACAAGGTCAGTGTGCTGGCCTCTTTCTCCTAATCACTCATCTCTAGCTTTTTTTAAAAAAATGACCTAATCTCACAGGGTAGTTTTACTGCAGTAATTCCTGTGATAACTGAGCTTGCAGGTATTTGGAAACAGAGTTATAGTCAGGGCCAGCAGAAAGTCTCCTATGGTTGGTGGCAGTGCACAGACCCTGCGGCAGAAAAAGGCATCACGGATTTTTCTCTTGCAGTAATCATTGTGCAGGCTATGTACATTGTACCCAAATGGTTACAGCTGGAGAAGCTGAGCTCATGAAGCATGAGCCTCAGAAAGGTTCCTTGTACTGTTGTGGTAAAGAGCCACAGACACTCTCTACCCTCACGTGTAAGGTTCAGCTAAAAAGAGCATATTTCAGGTACTGTATCAGCCAGACTTCTGAGAAGTAGTGATGAAAATAGAAGCCTGGGAAGAAAGTGACCTGGTCTTACTGTAAGACTCTGCAGCTCTGGGGCTGAGTTTGTGGCACTATCCTGTTCTTCTGAACACCCCTCTGACACCCAACGTCTCTGGGACACACTGTTCACAGCGCTACAGTCTGGCACAGAGGAATTGGAAATGCCAAGATGCGGAGATTTTGTGAAATATTCTGGTTATTTCTTATAAGGTCCCATTCTAGGTCCTCCACTGTCATAGATGAATTTAGATGGTTCTCAAGATACCCCACAGGCAACAGCTCTAGATTATAATCTGTCTTTCTCTATAGCAACACCCACATAAAAGAAAACCCCTTGTGGCATAGTCTGCCTGTCTGTTTATAAAGGCAGTTTGTTCCTTTTTGAATGGTAAGTAGTTTCTGAAGGGGAAAATGCGAAAAAATTAAGAGGGTTGCCAATTGTGTAAAATGAATTGGCAATATTTTTTTGCGAAATACAGTGAAATATATTCTTTTTTACTGCAAATCATTACAACTACTAATACGCACAGTTCTGTGTTTCCTAATGCTCATGGCCATCTCAGGTACAGTGCCAGAAATATGCTCCCAGAGAAACAATTCTAGTTCTCTGCTGATAGATCTCTGCTGACAGCCACTGAAGCATATTTTAACCCCTCTCTCTGTTACTTTCAGCTCCAAGTGTGCCTAAGTGTACTTCAAGTACCCTGAGTACCTGGTACCCTGAAGAATAATGGAAATAGAAAACAAAAAAGTGTGAATATTTGACTAAGAACCTAAGGGAACTTACATGCAAATTATCCATTTGCAAACCGCTGCCAAGGCAGTGCCAAATTCAGCCCTAGCACTACGCAAATACAAATGTGGTTGATGAAGGGTTTTTGCTGGGAAGTTCTGGTTAATTTCTGGCCTGACAGCACCTTGTCGGGGCGCCCTGTGATTCTTAGCAGACAAAACTGGGAAACAATTTCCATCATAGGTCTGTGCATAGACTCTGTTCCACATACTCATAATTTCTGAAACATACAGCTTTGGGATTAATCATGTTTCCAGGCTCTTTATTCAAGGATGATTTTCTGCTAAGGCAAAAAAAGTAACCAAACCTCCCCCTCCATCCCCCTGGATTCCTAAGTCACCATTCTTTGAATGACAGGCAATGCAAAAAAGTACACAATTGACATGGTAGAAAATAAATATAAATACTTCTCTATCACTTGACTCAAGCAAGGCTCCATTTTGGATTTTGAAAGGTACCCAGGTCTCCCTTGTGCTGAGTTCAGTTTAGCACCGTTGCTTGACTTGAGTGAGAGGAAAGCAGAGAGTATATGAGCTTAAGGTTACTGGAGTATCACTTTCTAACATGCTCAAATAGCGTCTGCTAATAGCAGAGGTGAGCACAGCTCCCAGCATGGTGGCATCTACTTGCCATCCCCTCTGGCCAGGGGCTTAGGCTGGGGCTGTAGAGCTGCTGGAACAGGCTGTGTGGGTCTCACTGCAACACATAAATAACCTCACTCCTCTCTGACTCTGTTTTCTTAAACCAGAAAGTTAGCCACAAGTTACATTGCTTTAGTTAAAAATAAAATGTTAAATATCACAGGGTTGTCTCCAGACATCTGGTCTCTTTGTGCCTGACACCTGAGATCCCTACAAGTGAAAAACAAGGTTCCCCATTTTCTCCACGCTTTTGCAGTTTGTTGTCTCTGGACGTTTGTCAGCACCATGTAGTTGCTGAGTTTCCTCTCCAGGGCCAGTTTCCTTGTTTGCCCAGACCTTTCAAAGAGCTCTGGGGAGAAAAAGCCCAACCCCTCTTGTATGACCACCACAGAGGAGAGGCGAGTCCCAGCCCAGCTAGGCAGGTTCTTCTGGGGCATGACCAAGGCTGACAGCACTTGCACTTCTTTTGCAGTGCAGCGATGGCACGACATCTTCGCTGATGCCAGCTGGTCTGGAACAAGTCCCCGACCCTTCTTATTTTGCAGCATTACCTGTCTCAGGGCAATTGTACCCCAGCCCTTGGGCACTCTCTGGGAGTGACTCCCATTTGCATCATAGCTTTTGCACTCAAGTAATGAAAACTTTCACAAGGGAAAAAGAACTATGCACAACAATAGCGGTAATTATGGAAAGAGCAATTAAAAAAAGAGAGAGGGAGAAAGAGGGTCTGGGCCCAGTCCAAATTGTGTGTGCCCAATAGCAAAACTACCATTACCTTGAGCAGGACTGAGTGCTGGCGTCTTCCTGATTCCCAAATAAAGCTACAGAGGAGGCACACCTCAGATTTACAGCAGCATTTTTTCTTGTACCTGCTTATCTGCTTTGTTCATTTATCTGTGACTTAGCATTTATATTTACAAAATTCAGCCCATCCAACAGGTTTCTGGGAGCATAGTCACAGCGTATTGCATGCATCTAGAACACCCTGAGAGAAGAAACCAGTTCCAAGAGCTTCTTAAACATCAATAGACTTCAGCTCTGCCAGAGCGTTGGTAGGAGAAATTAGAGATGGGTGCGAACAGCTGAAAAATTCCTGCCACCATTCTCCAGCCTGATTCAGCAGAAGTACCAACCTCCTTGCAGGAAGCTCGTCCCTCCTGACAGCAGGTCTGTTTCCCTCTGGTCTCTGCCCACACAAGCAGCCTAGAGACCCCCAGCCCTCTATGGCCACCGTCGGTGCAGATGTTTCAAAGCAAGGACTGTGGTGTTCCCTGAGTGCAGCCCAGTGCTGCGTGTGCTAGCACCCTCTCACATTTGCACCATCCCCTTTCATTGGGCACAAGATGACATTCAGACCAGCCTCGTCACAGCGTAGGTCTCTTATTTTCAGATAAGCCTGGGGTGGATGCCCTGAAAAAGGGCCAGTATCTGCCTTCCACCTCCCCTGGAAGAGCAGGAGCAGCGTTCGCTCTGCACTCGGTCCTGCTGAGAAAAATTCAGGTCTTGTATTTTAATCTCTAGCTGCCGACACGTCTCTCGCTCCTTCCAGCTCCAAGGGGGAGGCCTGGAAGGAGCTCCCACTGCAGGGTGTTGCCCAGAGGGAGGACACGCACATGCATCGGCCGCCGGCTGGGAGGAACTGGCGGAGGGAGCCACAAGGCTGGGAGGGTTGGCTGGAGGGGAGGTCTGCACCAGGGGAGGCCCTGGGTGCTTCCACGTGGTTCGCTTAAAAACAAAACCAGAAAACCACATCAAGTCCTGGGCTTACAGTGTAATAAGGCATTAGGACCTTGAATCTCATTCTGGTTTAATGTCTGTGAAAGTTCAGAACAAATTTTTTCCGCACACCGGTAGGAGTCTGTCATTCTTGAGCACCATCGGGTAATTCAGGTTGGAAGGGACCCCCGGAGGACATCTGGTCTAACCGCCGGCTCAGAGCAGGGCCAGTTTTGATCAGGTTACTCAGGCCAAAAAGGTATGATTCCACTAACACTTTCTTATTCATCCTATCGGCTGGCCTGCGAGACTGCATTGTGGTTTTACCACACTAGCAATACAGAAACCACTGCAGCTCTGCCCAGCTAAGAAGTCAGGTTCTGTTTTATTTTTTTTCCCCTGTTTTATATAAAAATGGCAATCGGTAAGAGCCCAAACTGTCCTCAGCTCCACCAGAACAATGGCCATTGTTCTGGAAAAAAGCAAGTCATGCTGAGCCCCATTGTGCTACTTCTAGCAGCCACATTGTCTTTGATAAAAATAACCCAGGGCTATTCTCAAAAAACCATGCTCTGAGCTCCTCATGAAGGACAAGGTCTTTTGATACAAAACCATGTCTGAAAGACAGTATCTGCTATAGCATGGCCTCATAGCACCACAACTAAAATACTGCTGGTGACCTCTTCTTGTGGTATCTGGGTTTTGCCTTGGAGATCTCCTGGCCAAACAGAGAGTGTGCTGGGTCTGTGCTGCCCGGGGACCAGGTGAGCCTGTGGTCCTTCCCTCACAGCCCTCTGGTTTCACCAGGAGTCCTGTGCCTTGTAACTGCTTTTGCTGGAGACCATGGACCGGGCAAGACAAGACGTGCTCTTTGGCTCTCCATCATGCAGTGCTGGGTGGGGTAAGCAGCGCTTCAGCCAAGCACTGAGACAAGGCAAAAGGAAACGCACGGAGAAGGAGAGGCTGTAAAGAACCAGAGAAAGGGAAGGAGGAAGGAAAAATTTGGGACATCAGGTCATGTGCTCCCAATGGGAAACTTAGGGGTGTTTGGGTCTCTCTGGTTTTAGACATCAAGTCCTGCCTCCTCCATGGAAACTTATGACTATGTGGAAAACATCTGCTCTCTTTGAAAGGAAGTTTCTTGCCCTCAATGTCATAAGACCTGGATCTCTCACCTGAACACTCAAAAGGTGGACAGTATCTCCCACCAGTGCAAGACTTATGGCCATGTGTCCTGCTGGTGGATCGGGCAGGGAAGGGGGCTGGTGGCAGATGGGGCTGCCCACTGCCCTTGCCCCACACCGCAGTAAAGAGGTAAAATGGGAAATACACAGAAGCAGTGGCACGAGGGACGGAAGCAGGAGGGTTTTGATGGGAAGATTAACCAAGGAGCATGCAGAGAGACACTGTCTAAAGTGACGTGTCAAGAGAACCTGAGGACCACACAGGCTTCTTGCAACTGTGCAAGATATTTCTGGCCAGGCTTTGGGCACAGAGGAAATAGCTGGAATTTAACACTTGGCGTGCCTATATTCTATAGCAAGAAGTAGCATTTTCCTCTTTGCTTGTGAAGGAAACAAGCTATCTTAAAGCAAAGATTTAAATGATTGAAAAATCTCTTCCAGGCAAACTTTGTGGGTGTCTGGTAAGAGGCAAATGAACCGTTTTGATAGCACAGTCTCTTCCCCCAGTGTATTGTGAGGCATAGAGGCCACTACTTTCAGGAAAAATTGCCTGAGGGAAATGACAAATAACTGATAGATTGAAAGGCTTATGTCAAAATCCTCCCTTGCTTTCTCCCAGTTCAATGTCAAAGAGAGGTCAAAAATAGGGCTGGCACACTTTGAGGGTCCTAAGGACTTTGGATTTTGTCGCTTTGTCCTACAGTCAGCAGATTCAAGCTTCCAGTCAAGTATTTCTAAAATTGATGTTGTATTGATGTCAATACAATCCTCCAAAGCACAAAATAGGACACACTCAAGCAAGCAGGCAGATTTCCAAACCGTCTGGCCCCTTTACATCATTTCCTCCTCATAACTCATCCTGCTTGTTATACCTCTGACTTGCACATCTCCAGCTTCCTTTAGATAAGGGAGAAATTCTTCTTGTGTCACATGAACTTCTTCGGGTTTATCGCCAATCTCTCAGATAAGGGGCTCACGTGAAGCAATCCTTGCTGTGCTCACATTCCAGTCTTCTAACAGCAGAACATGGAGCTTTCCCACCTTATAAGGCGAGTTTCGCTGCTCATTCAAAAGGTGCTGCAAACGCTTTAAAAGCTTTCACAGCCCAAGTATTGCAGAAGGAGACGTACCTGGTACCTGCCCTTTTGGATTAGCCAGCAACCTGGCATTCCTGGAATGCTGTTTTGTGCGTGTGAACAAAAAGTATTTGGAAGGCTGTATTATATACTTCTATTTTTTGTAGGTAGATTATTGTCCCTCTCCCAGCCTAAGCCAGCGCTGGCTGCAGTTAATGCAGCAAGTCAGAAAATTTCTGCAGTGAATCAGGAATTTGTTTCGTGGATGGGTAATTCACTTTCCCCAAAGTCTGGCTCTCCTCACTGATGGTTGAGCTCCAGGCTCTGAGCACATGTCTGCTACTGGTGCCTGAAAAACAGGCACGCTAATGTGCTTCTATCTAGAAGAACCCCAAAGCATTCCTTTTTACTATGTGTGTAGAAATTTGAAATGTAAATATATTAACAAAATAAGCATTGGCATTTAAAATGAAGCAGAGAAACCAGATGCTCTGTCTCCCTCTTTATGCAAAGGAAGAAGTAAGTGTCCCAAGAAACACCAAATGGTCCCTGCTATATGGAGACCAGGCTGCCTGTTCACGCGTCTATGCAATAAACCGGACACTTTAAAATATACCGAATATGCAGTTCAGCCTTTTATGTTCTTTCTTTTTTGTTTTGTTTCCAGTTTTCAGGTTAGAAGTCCTTGCTCCACTCATAGAAAAAAATACCTGTTCTGGAAACCAAGGACTGGGGAGGAGGAGAAAGGCTCCCTTTTTGGCAGCTTATTTGAACATCCGGGCTGCAATGATGAGTGATGCACTGTAGACTGTTTCATCGTGGGCCATGCCATTCTCACAAGGCTTCCTATCTCTCACAAGCCTCCCCGCTCACAGCAAGGAAAGCTTAAAGGCAGAGCCGCGGAGGGCATCGGGCTCCTCTTCCACTGCTGGATGGACGTCAGGCTGCGCAGTGCTGTCCTGCGAGAGCTCAGCCAGTCCCTCCTTGCCTCCTCTCTGCGTTTTCCTTCCAGATCCGCCTGTGTGAGGTTTCTCAGTCTGGCAGGTCAGGAAGGGCCAAGGACAGACCTTGGGGGTTACACCGAGTGATGGGGAGGCAGGAGGGTCACCTCTGCGTGGGAGCGAGGGCGGATCGGAGAGGTTGGAGGCTAGCGTCCAGCTGCTTCAGCCAAGACAGACACCAGGAGAAGAGTAGGTTATTTTTAATTAAACCGACAACAGAGAAGGACCCATGATATTGTTCTTGAATGGGAACTATTTAAAGGAATAAATCATCGCCATGGAAACGGGGAGCTTTGCCAGAGTGAGGCAGGAAATGAAGTTCAGTGAGAGATACCCGAGGAATTTTCAGCCATGATAACAGCAGTAACTGCTCATTTTGGGGTTGCACCTTTGGGCCAGGGGACCCCAAGTTGCCTTCCTGAGCCCACGGAGCACAGGGGGGGAGTTGATCGCCCCAGGCGCTTGTGGTGGGATGCAGCACCTCTGCAAGGTTACCCACCAGCACCACGTACACCTGAGGTGGGACGTGAGGAAGAACAAAGCCCGTGGCAGAGCCTGCAAAAGGGCTTTGGGAAGTAAAACTAACTACAAAGGGATTAGACCAAAATGAATCCAGAGGGCTTGAAAGCCTTGAAACGTGTTATCAGCCTGGCTGCTTCTCTTAAGTCCTGATCAGATCCAAAGGCCTGTTCTTTATCTTGAAGCCCTAAGAGGCAAGGACAAGAGCTTAGCTGAAAGGCAACAATCCCTTCACCCCATTTAGGAATTTCTTACGTCCCTCACACTCATCCTACCACTATAGGGAAGATATGGACACCCCATCCTTGACTGTTGCAATTGCTCATAAAAAATAAGTCTCCTAATTGCATAGGGTGGCTTACACAGCTTACACAAACCTATCAGCATCTAGCCTTCCTCTCTGTGCTGTCAGGGAGGCTGACTCCTGAGCACATCTTTTCACTCAATATGTTTTTGGCATTTTTTGTGCCATTTCCATGCTCAGGAGTCCAACCTGGGCAGCTGTCATCTCCTCCACTGCACTTGAAGCCAAGCAGGATATATGGGCAGCTGCTCCATATTGTTCTTTGTTGGGTGCCTCTTCAATGCAATTCCAACCATGGCTGAGTGTGCAGGCAGAACCAAAGTTGAAGGCATAGAAAACGCAGGAAAGAAAAAGCCAATTGTATAAAACAAGCTGGAGAAGCAGTAGTACTCCAGGAGACAATATGGTGGCAAGAAGGCTTCGGGAAGCCTGAAGGAGCAGCAGCACCACCAACGTGAGAGGAACCAGCAGCCCCCATCCTCACCTGAGAGCAAGTGCATTACTTATCTGGCTTCCTTGACACTTATCCTAATGTTTCATTTTGTGACAAGGAACTCCGCCACTTGTGCATGAAAGCCAGTCAGCAGCGATGGTGCTGGCAACCTCAGAAGTGACCTCGGTCTAAGTAGCAGTCATCTGCCTGTGAGTCAGCCTGGGGGCTTGCTGTCATGAACACGTGTCTGTAGGCACTTTGAAATCCATCTTGAGCAGCAGCTCTTGGGTACGATGGAAAAATGTTCTCTGTGATCAACACTTTCTTGGGATCTAATGCCAGTCACAGATCCCAGAATTAGCCCTCGGTAGATTAGTCCTCCAGGCGGATTGAAGCGGAGCTGGGGAAGCTGCTGCGTCTGGGAAGTAGCCGGTTTGTTAGGTGCCTAAATGCAGGGGGGGGTCCTCGACTTCAGCGATCTCATTGTGCACCTCCTCTCCTTTCATGGGAGCAGCAGCCCTACAAGTACCCTGGGGACACACCGCACCAGAGCGCCTGCCTTGGTCCTCGGGGCAGCTGGGCTGCAGTCGCCAGACCCAAGCCAAGAAGGCAGCAGACCAGACGGAGGCTAATATTACCCTTCCCAGAGGTTCAGTAGGTCACTGCTTCATCCTGTGAGCAACTCCAAATTTCAGGGCAGTGAGAGAATTGTTTATATTGGCTACTTGTATGAATGCTGAAAAAAAAAGGGTATTATGGGACTTCTGTTCTTTAATTCCAAAAAGAAATCAAACATGTCTAGACTGTTGCATGCATGTGGCTTTCTTCCAGGCTTCTCCCACCTGGAGCAATAAGCAGGCTGGAAATTCTCCACAAAAGAGTTTTCAACACCCATTTAAAAATGCTCTCACCCCATGCACACTAGCCGGTATCGACCAGCCAAATCCTATTAGGAGACAACATCAGATAGGGAAAAAGCTTTCAGGCACAGGTCACAGAAAGCCTCTGTGGTTTCCTCGCTCCCTTTCCACAGAGCGAGACTGAGGGACCGGCTGGCAGCTCGCCCACGGCCAGGGCACGGGCAGCGCAGGGGGACGTGGCTGCCTGCCCTCCCACAGGGAAGGCTGCGGGACCAGCAGCCACCGCCACGCACCCACCCCATGGGGGCATACGCTGCCCTCCTCCAGCCGCAGGTACACCCCCAGGCACCCTCCCCTGCATCGGACCATACGAAAAGGGCTGCAGTTCAGTTGTGGGGTGGTTTTTTTGTTGTTATCTGGTGAACTTGAAAGCGGCGCTGACAAGAGATGTCAGAGCTGGTTGTGGAGAAAGACATTTCCCTTTAGCGAGGAAACGGCCCAAGTTCAGACTTCATTCACATCAGCTCACTGAGGGGCCGTGACGGCGGAGGTGGGGAGGACCAGCAGCTGGGGAACGGGTGCTCTGCCCTTGCAGCCTATCCAGCCTGTCCTCTTTGATAAGGCTGACAGCCAGGGAGGTAGGAGGGTTGTGGGAAACAATTAGCAGAGAGGACAAGGGAATTGCCATGCTGATTGAAGCCTGAGGTCTACCTCGTCTGGCAGCAGCCCCAGCGAGGCGGCTCAGAGGGAAGTGGAGAACCGTGTGGTCGGGCAGACATGAGACTGTCACATACCTTTAGTCAGCCTTGGCTTTTTCTGACATTTCCAGAATCTCATAGACACTGAAGCTCAAGCTACCATGACCTACATTGTGTTCAATCTTCTTGCCAAGGTTACCAGTCCCAGACTTTTCATTCTTTCCCCTCGTATTGAAGGCAAGATCCTTCTTAACCTAGTACCGTAGACATTTGTCCAGCAGAGGCTGAGGTGAGACACCAAAGTACCTGCATAACCAGTCTGAGATGGGAACAGCCACAGGAGCGGGCTCCGGAAAGCCCCAGGGCCCTTTTCCCAGCACATCTATAGAGCTACCTTCAACTGCTTTCCCTGCATGTCCTTGCTCACAAAGCCTCAATACTTTGCCATCATCACCATCATCCAGCCTTTCCAGAGCTGCCAGAGACATGGGTAGAGGGTTTAGCCCCATGTGGAGAACAGGGCCAGGGAAACGGGCAGTGGCTTTCACACTTTGCTAGTCCAAAGAAGTCCAGATCATGTAATTTTCTGGACACAATGCAAAAGACAAATATTGGAGAGAGATTTTGAGAGATCTGCTCCCACAACAGGGAAGAGCTTCTGAACTCAGACGGCAAGTTTGGTCCCTGTATGAAATATTGCTTAGCACTGGTGGAATGTTATTACACAGCAGTGGATTTTAAGTAGGTCTAGATCATCAGATAGGAATCTTTCTAAAGCTATAAAACTTGAAATAAACAGTGAGCTGGGGTCAGACTGGGTCAGTTCCCCAAGGCTGGGGACTATGAAAGAAAAGCCCCCTGCTCGGGAAGGGGGTGCTGAGCCCGTCTGTTGGCAACGTGCTCTGCCTGACCCCGCGGGGAGCTGGGGTCAGTCTGCACGGCTGAGGGCACCAGCCCCGCAGGTAGGTCGGGCAGCCCTCGTCCTGCACGTATGCTTTACGGACCTGCTAGCAGCTTTTCACAAGGAATAAAGGTAGAGGAGATCTCTATTTAGTGTTTTTTGACTGCATCCACTGCAGGCAGATGAGGAGAGGGGCTTGGACTGTGCCCACGTTCGTCGCCCAGAGTCCGCCTCCATGAGACGAGGGCCACCCTGCCTCGCTTCACCACAAACCCACTTTTAAAGTCCCCAGGCTCAACCCTTGGCCAGCGATGTTTTATTTCCCAAGAGAGTCTGTGCTCCAACCTGAGCGCAGAGCCCTCTAGCCCCGAAGCTGGCTGCGGCGGACGGCACCGTGGCACGTGGGCTGCCGAGTGCCCGGGGTGAAAGGGGCTGCCTACGCACGGGTCAGCACCTGCCCGAATTCCAACGCAGGTGTTGGGGGCAGGAGCCCCCCTCCTGCCTGCCCAAGGGAAGGAGAGGACCGCCACTGCTCACCCAGCATTGCGCACAGGCTGGTGTTGGTGCGCCCAGCCTGCTACTGATCCACCGTGCTGGCGGTCTGCATCTCTCCCCACTTTAACTACCGGAGCTGCGTAAAAGCGCAAGCAGCCGCCTCTCGGCATGCCCCAGCCAGGCCCCCGCGACCTGGGGAGCCAGGAGCTCTCCTCCCCGGCTACCTGTGACCACAGTGGTCCAAGACCCACCGTGCTGCAGGCTGGCCAGGGCAGGAGGGAGGGACGGGAGCCCTTCATCCCCCCGTGGGACGCTCGTACCTGGGCTTTTCCTCCTCTGAGAGCAGGGCCAGCTCCTCTGTTGGGAGGAGGCCACCCCAGTTTGGCAGCAGCCGGGATCTCTGACACAGGAGGAAGACGCAGACCGCAGATGGGCTGTGCGGGAGCAGACATTTCCCATCTGGCGGAGCAGACAGCTCTTAGGTGGATGGATAACACTGTGGTTACACAGATATGCGATGTCCAATCAGCTATTCATATATAATTCAAGATGTATGTGGTGACATGCTTTAAGCCCTATAGAAGAATCCAAGATACGTATGAGATTACCAAATACTTACTTTGATGGTTATTCCAGCCCACTGCCTCGGTGGCATCCTCGTGCTCAGCACCAGCCGTATCCCCCCATCCAGCATCGCTCCTCTGCCACTGTGATTTTCCATGGCTAGGAACAACCTGGGCAGAACAAAGCAAGGAGTGGGTAATTATCATCACTGTCTAAAAATGATTTCTTTGGGAAGCTAATTTGATCGGATACTTCCATCTTCTACCGACAGCCTAGGGCCAAGCACACTGCTTTCTTCACCAGCAGGACATTGTCTTGTTAGTATTACACGAGTTATAAAAGGATGAATGAGTGATACCTATAATTTTATTCCATTTCCTGCACGGAAAAAAAAATAATCAGATTTATTTAAGAAAAGAAGAACAACTGAGATATTATTCATCACAGAGTGCTCCACCGGGAAATGTTACAGAGCCCCAGAGCCAGCTCTTTGAGTTAAAGTAATAAAATTTCTCCAGGAACATTCATACGTCTCTCACTAAAACTAATTCAGCCTCTTCCTCTGTTTAGGCAACGATGAATTCTCTGACTGATTAAACCGGCTCCCCCATCATACTTTTCATGAGAAGGGAACTTAAATCAGTTTGGTTTGTTGAAGGTAGTCAAGTACCACCTTAAACAAAATCCAAGTTTTTGGAGAAAAATCCTCAAGCTGCTACTTTTCAGAGATGAACTGATAACAAAGTGTATAATAAACTAAGTGAACATCACCACAACTGTTTAGTGAATTAGTTTGTGATTTCTCAAAGAGTTTGAACACTACTGTGGAATTATAACACAGAACAGATTCTGCAGTCAAAATACCTGTATATCCTGTCCCTCCTCAGTCCGTCGCCGTAAAGACCCGGACGCCCCCACGGGTTATTCTCCAGAGAGCTGTCTGTGTTCATAGATTTGAAAACATCAATTAAAGACTGGACTAACAAGAAATGCCATGGTCTCGGTGCAGTGCTCTGAGCGGCCCTCAGAGACAGGATTCAATGAAGTTACGATCAAATTTGCACTATTATCAGTCTCTTTCCCATCTCCTCGTCTGGTCATCATTTAGCACCGGCAAAACTCCTGTTGCCGTCTGGCAGGGTGCTGCCAGCATCACTGGCTCCAGCTGCCCGCTCAGCAGAGCATGGGCTGAGCAGCACAAGGGGTGGGGGACAGTGGAAAGAAACTGCAAAATAGAAGAATCACTACCTGCCTTAGTAAGAAAATGGGCTTAAAGGGGCTTTGGTCTTTGTACGCAAGGTAAATATGGCTTTCACATTAATCTAAAAAGCAGGCAACTGGACCAGCCAGCTGCAGTACCTTAGGAATGGCACGTGTGGGCTTAATGTAGCTTCTGATGGATGCTTGCAGCCTTGTTACCTGCAATGACATTTGAAATGCTTTTTCAGGAGTTCGCCTCTCTGCTTGCCTCTCTGGTACATCGGGCAGGTGCAGGTTCACCTCTGCAGAGCATTAGGCATTGCACCGTTGACTTCCAGCAGGAAATTGGGCTGTTTAATACAGGATTTACAGGGACAAATGTCTGTACTGCTAACGTCTCCATGGTACAGCTGCAGAAGAGTCAGCATCATGCAGCCACCCAGCCACAGCGCTGCAAGCAAACTTCTCTTCGCGAGAAACTCCCAGGTTTGACTTGTGCTGCAGCAGCCAAGGTGATTAACAGCATGGCAATTAAATGCACAAATCATTGAAACTGCTTGGAGCCTGGTTGCATTTAATCGTCCTGAAAGCCATTAGGAAAAGGTAACATCGAGTTACCTGTTTTATACCCCTCAACCATGCAAATTCCTGCTTTTCTGGCCATTTCCTTCCCATACCCAAGTCCCCCAGGTCTATCTTTCACCTTCCCATGCTTATTCCAGCCATGAGATGAGATCCATGCTTTATGTCTCCTCTTAGTTCATCAGCTTGTCCACAGCCCCTGCCGCCTGCGTCTCCCTGCACCACCTTGCTAAGGGGAGGAGATCCCTGTGGCCTGTCCGCACAGTGAGGTGGGCACACCTTTCCCCCAAAAGTCGGAAGATGGGGTGAAGCAAGGCGTGGCGTTCCCATACCCAGCTCCCAGCAGCCACGGCCATCTCAGGACTCACACCTTCCCTCTCGCAGAAGCCTGTTAAAAAGCCAGCAGAAGCATTAAGTGAGCACAAAGAGATAAAGCCTTGAAATTTATCTTTTATCTAACAGCTATTCTTTTTCTCAAGAAATGGGCCCAGGTTTGGCCTAAATGAGCACTTATTTGGTCCCTGGTAACAAGCAATATCCAGGTTCTTCAGCATCAAAGATGCTTTCCTTTGCCAGCATCAGCCCTGTTCTCCCTTCGTCGGTCCTGCCCAACCCACCGAGAGGCTGCTCCCATTTGTGCTGCCTTGAGAGTCACCGCCGTGTTGTATGAATCAGCTATTTAATCTTTGACAGGCCAAGCCTTCCAAATACTAGATCCTTTTATCATGTCTAGGACGTAAAAGATAGGGGTTCCTGCACCCTGCGACATAGTCTGTGTGCACAATAGCAAAGCTTTTCCATATGCTTCGGTTTAGGGCATGAGGACAGCTCTGCTCTTGTCCCTGTAAGCAGGCAGAGGCTTTGGGGTTTAATTGATGCTGCCACAGCAGGCGTGTTTAAACGGAGTGGCGTGTGTGTGTGTAAACATATAGCTATATGTTTTCATAGAATATAAACATATACAGGCAAATGAAAACAACCTGAGTCAGTTGAATACGTAAAACATTTTTTCCACTTTTGCCTACTCTCTGGAGGGCTGAAGCCTGCGGAGCATTCGGTTCCCTCAAATTAAGCACGGTCCTGGGGGGCCTCAGCAAGGACACAACCCCTGGCACAATGCCCAAGTGCGGTCAGGCCCCGCACCCTGCTTTTGGCACCCCAGCACTGACCCAAAATCCAGCCTGGCCGGGAGGGTGATGGCTGGAGGAGCCTCCCCAGCAGCCGCGGGAGGTGTCACGGGATCTGACGCGGTGACGGCTGTCACTTGAGGGTCAGGACTCATGAGACCAAAGCTTTGCAAGGCTGAGCCTGGCTGCTGATGGCACCTCTAGGCGCTCAGCACTGGTTTGCTGCCCCAGCACTGTTTTCTTGGGTTATGCTCTTGGGCTCTTAAACGTCTATGTCTCAGTGGTACATAGAAACGCCCAAGTCTTTTGCTCAGTTCTCGTGTGGACCTGCAGGTGCCGAGATGGTCTGGGGTGCCCCAGGCAACAGCCCCTGATCCGGGGCGGGCTGCTCGGCACGACAGGCTGCAAAGCCTCCTTCTTCTCACTGCGTAGCTTTCCTGCTCGTAATACAGGCTGCAAAGGACATAGTTACGCTTGTGCGTGTCACCCAACTATTAATAAAGATATTAATAGATATGGCAGTACCCATTTCAGGCTCTGCTGTCCACTAAAATTGTCTCTAACAATTCCCTGCTTGGGGTTAATGTTGGTTAATGCTGAATGCACTGAACGTATGTTGCTCTGGTTTAATAGACAATGCTTGGACATTTCAACACCGAACACACCTCTCCAGAAGCCCAAGCGTTATTGCAAGTTTTACATTTATCAGCTGAACTTGAAATCTCATAAAATATGCTTAGCTCAACACAGTCCATTTTCTATGCCATTCCCTATCAGTCTGCACTATTAATTAGCCATGATGATATTTTCTTGCTTCTTTTTTAGCTCTTGTCCCATATCAAGCCTTCCATCATTCCGCCGGTGCTGAAAGCAAGCCAGCGGGACTGGAATTAGGTCATCCCTTTTCCACAGCCGCTTCCCAGTCCCCCAGAGCTCCCAGGCTTATTAATAAAACCCTCCACTATATTAGCAGTTCAGAGATCTCTCCATGTGGTTAGCTGAAAACCCCTGAGTGCAAATTATCCACTGCTGGTGGTTTGAAGATACGCAGCAAGAGCAGCAGCTGCTTGCTGGCTTTCCTGCAGTGGGAGCATCTCACCGAGAGGTCTTGCACACCCGCCACGCACTGCTGCCCACCCTGTGATACTGCAGACTGCACCTTCAGCTAATCCTGGGCAAACAACAGGTTCCTTCTGATCTGGATTTAACTGAACACTCCTTCTTGCCCTTTATGCCTTTTTTTTTTTCTTAGGACCTTTATTTCCCTCATTACTTGCTCACATTTCCTCATTTCTAACTCATATTTATTGCAGTGAACTTCCCCTTTTCACTGTTTGCTAATTATAAATATGTATTTTATTAGTGCCCCTGAACCCAAGCTCATTTGCAAACCACCAGTACCCAGCTCTCTTGGTGTAGCTTTTGGACTTTCTAGGAAAATGTCCTAAACCCATTTTTAAGTCAGGGCTGGAGGGAAAGAAGCCACAGCTACCCTGGCAGCTGCATTATATGCTGCTACCGACAGCAGTGAAATGGGGTTTTCACATCCTGAAACCGCAAGTGAGGGTGCCACACCAGGGGCTATCAGTGAGGGAGGGAAACAGAGTCCCAGTGACTCCCTTCCCCTCCCTCCCCAGGGAATCACTCCTCCATAGGGCAACGCTTTTGTGGAAGAGCCTCCCCCCTTCCCACAGATGAGAGGAGGCAGAGCACCCCCCTTCCAGCCTGGCTCCCACCAAACACTCCTGCTGCTCCTTCTGCGGTTTTCCTTGCGAGCGAACAAGCACGCTAACCCAGGAGAAACCTGCCAGCTTTCCACCGGCGTTGGAAGTTGAACCGGTTCCCAGAGGAAGCCCAGCAGCGCGGGACTGCCTGCCTCCGTCCCGGAGAAGAGGTTTCCCCCCTGCAGCAGTTTCATGCTAGCAGATCTCAGCTGCTCATGGAACCATCAGTCTCCTTCTTACTCAGAGTTTGCAATTTAAAATGGCTTTTTTCCAGCTGTACACAGATGAAATCCTTCCTTTGAGGCAGTATAATTGCTGTACAGAATGATCATCTGAGGATTTCGTTTGGTTTGAACTTCACAAATGTAATCAGCTAAGCAATGCACTGACTTTAAGTTCTGTAATAATTTTCATCTGGCAAGAGTAAGACTAAAGTAGACTTGCCCTTGGGGTGGGAACAAACACTGACTTTGGAAACTACAGCATAGAATTGTAGAAACATCAAAGGTATTTCAGGCCCGGCAGCAGGAGACCTCAAGATGTGTCACTCAGACTGAAACCTTCCGAAGTTTGTGCAGATTTTCAACTTAAGAGCATAGCGAAGTGATTAATGAGCCATTACTCCTGCTGTCTGCTGCAATTTGTGCGTCTCTAGCAAGGTGATCTACTGTCCCAACATGTTCATTAACTGCTGGGAAGTTGGGCCACAAAAGATCTGTATCTTTTGCATCTATATCATTAGTGGAGGGAATGAGAGGGTACACCCTTCCTGGCCAAAAACATGGGAGATAAAAGGTAAAGAGCCCTCATGGTGGGTAACAAACTGCAGAAGTTTTGACTTTAAAAGTATTTGTAAGCAAATAAAAATCTCCATCTAAGGCTGTAAATTGCTTCCAGTGTTCCTCAGATAGATTATCCTAGTCGGTCAGCCATTTAGGAATTCCAAACATTGCTACAGACTTTCCCAGCTTAAAAATAAGTCTTCCACATCATCAGAAACATGTATGAGCTAAAAAAAACTTCTTTATGGAAAGACTAGAGATCTGCCCTGTCAGACATACTGAATCAACTCTCAGTTCTCACCCCGAATTAAAGGAAATACAGGACTGCTGCTGTTGTCATCCCTGCGTGCAGTAAGTGCATCACACGGCAGAGTCAGCCTGTGTGAAAGGCAAACCTTGGCAATCCTGAGAATTTAAAGCGGGTTTATAAACAGCTTGAAGCATGTACTTCCTTTCATTCCAAGACTCTTGAAGCCTAGATCGTCTTTCCTTTCTCTCCCTCCAAAGCTTAGATAGGTGGGAAGCAGACTTTTCTCATGCGTTGGAGAAAACTGTATTTGAGGATATAATCCAAGCCAGGAAATGCCAGATCTGGCTGTAATATACTGGAAGCGTCACTGAAGCAATGAACACTGTGACATCCTGAGCTACGGACAGTTTCAGTTTTGCTTTCTAGCCACACAACACCTCAAGTCTCTCTAGATCCTAGAGAAAAGCACAACATACAGGGTTTCTTGAGGAGACGTAGAATCCTCTGGAAGGAAAAGAGTGAGTTAGAACAGGATCCTGCCTTGGACTTTGCTGTTCCTCCTGCAAGGATGCCTTAATTTTCTTCCCTCATTTTAATGGGCTGCATAAAGATCACCCTGAAACATAGCCCCAAAACTTCCCTCCAAGGTCCAAAGGCAAATGTGAACTAAACCCAAAGTGCTTTCCTCTAGGGATCTTTCTTCAGCACGTCCCAGGCACTATGAAGCTAAACCAGGCAGCTCTACAAAAAAAGAGACGGAATCGGATGGTCGGAGTCAGGGGCAGCCTTGCTGCAGACGAAGGAGCGATCCCTACCAGGTAAGACACCCTGGTCCGCCCATCCGTAGTGTGCTGTGAGGCACGGCCGGGGCTTCTCGGCTTCTGCAGATCAGTGGTCTTCAGCTATCCAAGCTCAAGTGTGGCGAGTCACTTGTGTTAACGCACTGCTTCGGCTTCTAGGAGCCAGGTTTGGAAGCAGGTGGCGAACTTTTATTCAGAACCGAACTGGTATTTAGGGTATGGAGGGGTTTTTTGTTTGCTTGTTTTTAAATACATTTCAACTCCTTTCCCCTTCCCTGACAGAATTCAGTTCTGAAGCTCATGCTGTTTCTCTTTCTGCTGTACATCCACATTTTAAAGAGTTCAAAATATCTCATGAGTATTTAACTTTCAGAGTTGAGCTAAAGCCAAAGTGCTTTAAAAAGATGCATCAGGATTTCCTCTAAGCAAGTTTTGTTTAAGAAAAGCAGAACTTGACCCTTTTAGTCTTCGTTCTGGAAGCAGGACACTTAGACACAAGACTTTCCCAAAGAGCATATGGTTTGACCATTTTGAAGTGACCAGAATGCAAACCCTGTACGTAACACAGGAGCTGGTGGTTTCAGCTATTAATGCTGCTATAAGCAGCCACGATTTAGGAAGTAAAACACTGCAGACTACTGGCTCATAGTAATATGGTCCCAGGGGTCAATTCTACCTAGAAACAAGCAATTCCTGCAGCATCCGATCACAAAAGTACTAGGCATATAGCCAGAGACATCGTCTGGCTGTGAAGGACCTAGTCTCCCATCAAAAGTTCAAAATCAGGCAGGTTTTGCCTATTTATAGGAACATACAAAATGTTTTTACTCATTCACACCACCTACTTCCAAACAGCCAGCGTGCAGAGGGCAGCTTCATCAAAGGGGCGACTCCGATCGGCTCTGAAAGCAGCAACAACACCAACCTACATCTGTGCAGCAGCTCCAGCGCTGCGTAGGTGTTGGCCAATACTCGAGACTAGAACTGAACAGGAAAATATTCATGAGACAGAAAAGCTGAGCCTGCCAGCCATAACCCAGAACAAACAGCTCACTGCCTTGGGCACTCATTTAGGAGGTTGGTATTACGTGTCTACAGGAAAATAACAATAAAGAAATAATCATACACACTGCCCAATTTGGAAAGGACAATTCTCCCATGTTCAGGACAAACAGGATGCATACAAGGCTGGGTCAGCACCTCCCTCTTGCTCTCTGGACCAAAGATCCCATGAGGCGAAGAAGGGAGAAAGAATCCTCTAGCATTTTCTCAGCAAACTGCAAACCAACAGAGCTGGGCTCAAGGCCCTGCTTCAGTATTTGTGCAACTGTTTCTATTTCCTTTCCCCTTTGCATTTCAGACAAAAGAAGAGCAAAGCCCACTCCTGAATAACGCAATAGGCTCACGCTTAGGACACTCAAGTGAAAGGCAGGAGACGCAAGTTCAAGTACTTGACTTGAATCAGGCAGAGTACAAACATCAAATTCAGATTGCCAATTTCCTACAACACACCACACTGACATCTCTTGAGATTTCACTGCTTTTGACCTGCACAACCACTGAAGAAAACTTCAGCAAACCTAGCACCTGCCATAACCAGTGGGGTTTTTTGTTGGGGCTTTTTGTTGTTTTTTTTTCCCCTAAAGGATTGCCATTTTCTCAGTAGGTGTTTGAAACGAAGTATCTTGTTCATACTGGTGTAGCATTAGCTGGGCTAATTAGGGCACCCCGACACAGCTGCAGGAGTGTGCTGATGTGTTTTATAAATTATGTATGTGCTAGAACTGCATAAGCACATAGTAATTCAGTTGTTGCAGGTATGTGCATTACTCTTTGGTAATCTGCAGACTCTGCAGCAGAATACTGAGCTTCCCAGGTTTGGCACAGACAGTCAGAGAATCCAAGGGACTGAAAATGAGAGAAAACATCAGGTATAAAGGGTACACCTCTCTCAGTAGTACTACCTGTAAAAAGAGACAAAAACTCACTAACACGGAGCATTTTAACTCAATGAAGTAATAACAAAAATCCTGTCTTGCTCTTGTCCACAAACAGCAAAATAAATTATCACTGCACATGAAAGCATCCCAAGACACATCAGCTTCTGATGGCCACAGTGAGCAAGAGACCTCTACCTGTTCACTGGGATGTGACAAGGCAAAGTACAAGACCTCAGAAGAAGACCCAACTACATTTATCTTCTTTAAATATTTGAGGAAGAGTGAATTTCTAGCTACCAAGTGACAGCTTATAAACAGAGATTAAGACCAGGTTTCAATCACTTACTCTGTCATGAAACTTAGGGGGGGAAAAATCCACTGCAATTTTTGCTGAAGAAAAGGTTCTGCAATAAGTTGTCCTTCCCAATTATTACTCCAACTGAGACAGGCTGGGTTTCAGAACATACTGCAATCAACTGGTATGCCCATGGTCAAACCCCTGTGTTCTTCCCTTCTCAAGGCACCTGTATCTTTCTGCATGTGCTTTGTCTGCGAGACCGAGCTGTTCCTCAACAGCAAAGCATCATCTCCATTAAGCCACTCACCTTGGAGAAGACTCACCAGTTTTGGCAAGATCACTTGAGAGCCGGAAAAAAAACAGTAGAACTTTGCTCGATAGATCTCATATCCTCCTGCATCTTTGAAAGCAGTTAATACCCCAGCCCAGAAGAGCCTCATGCTTGCCTGCTTCAGAGGAACAGTCAGCTTTGACTCTCTCACACTTGGGTTTGACATTAATGCTTTAAACAGAGAAAGCTGAAATAAGCAAACACATAACTTGTGAGCTTGTAGGAGTAGCAAGAAGAATTTCTTTAAAGATCAGTCTTTCTCTGTCCAAAGTGTTATGAAGGCACGTGAGGGAGAGTTTTTCTCTCCCACTGATAAGGTTTTCTGGAGATGAACTGTACAACCTGGCCTAGCAAATCCCCTGCCATAACAAGCTGCATGAGAAGTAAATAGTGGCTAACTCACAAGGTAGTTCAGGATTTACACAACCTTTTCATTTCTAAGTACATGGCACATTATTAGAAAAGGTGAAATCTCTTCAGATGAACTTGTAGGATTTTCCACTCAACAGCTTGCTCTCTGTCCCCAGAAACAGGGAGCGACAGTCCCACCGAGCAACACTCAGATCTAGCAGCCCAGGGAACTGCCGGCACACAGCACGCGTGGCAACCCAGTGTAGGGGGAGAGCGCAGAGGCATGGGATCAATGACAAAGCAAAGCAACCTACAAAGAGCAGCTCTTTTCATTGCTGGCTACCTGCAGCAGACAAGCTGCTGCTTGCTTGCTTTTTTTGGTCTTTTCCAGATAATGCAGCTGCCTAGTGCTGATAACATTTATTTATGTGAGAAGGTGAACCCACTGATTCGGCAGCTGCAGTTCTTGTGTGCAGTGAAATTTCCTGTGAACAAAAGGTTAAGATTGCAGCCCACCTTCCTCCTCCTGCTTGACAGAAACTAGAAATAATAAGCACACAGACAGCATGGGAGGCTGTCTTTGGGAAACCACAGCAAACCTTTATGCCCAGAACCTGTAGAGGAGCATTAACACCAAACCTGGGAGCTTTTATTCTGCTTTTGAAAACAAACAAAAGAACCAGAAAGTGAGACCACAAGGTATTTGAGAAAACACTGAGAAAAGATGACCATGTCAAAGGAGGGTGCAGATGCTCATTCACCAGCCATCTGGGCATTCTTCAGAGAAAGGCAGAAGAAGAGACAGCTGAGAAAGTGTTTCCAATGTAAAGAGCTTTAAAAAAAATAAAATAATAATAAAAAAGTTTTGACCCAGCAACCTCAAGATTTTGGCTAAAACCCAATGTTTACAGTCAGGTGTTTATACAACCAAGGAGAACACTCCTATAGTGATGTTCATTGCAGCGATCTAAAATATAATCAGTACAGAACAATTTTTTCAATAAGGTAACAATGTATCAGCTTGTTCTTATTGCACTTTCACTCATGTTTGAAAACACCCCTTCCCCTTTCAACCATCTTACATGCTCCTTAAATACGACATCGTATCTTATTCCAAGTTCTCACTCAGCAAAGCTGACCAAGCATGGGCAAACAGCCTATGGCACACAGGAGTTGTAAGAAAATTTTTCAGCTCATATTCTTTACTCTCCCTCCCATACCTTTCCCTCCCAGAATCCCTTCTGAAGCACTCCTTTACTTTCATCATGTTTTAACAGGGCATCTTCCTTCTTTCCCCAGGTACCAAGTAGCTGTGCATGTGACATAATTATTCTGAGACCAGTGCTCTACGGCAGTAGTACTGCTAGAGTCATATCAAAAGCAAAAATCTCCTATTCCTTAAAATAATCTAGCCCTTCCTCCGTACTGGGCTTGAAAGCCTGTGACAATTACTGTGGTCAAAAGAAGCGTCTTTTTATGTTGTCAGCACTGCAAGGCACACACAGTTTCTATGTCCTTTACAGGTGATTTCTTTTCCCTTCACACACTGACTCCTCTTACCTTGTTGCTAGGGCAGCAAGTGCAATTTCACCAATTCCAGAATGCCAGAACTGAGACAACTCACTAGATACTCCATTAAAAAGAGTCCAGGCAAGAGAGGACTTTGTCCACCTGAACAGTATGCCAGTTCATGACAGCCGGCAGCTAGAGCTATGCTCTTGCTCAAGTTCTCATTGCCAGACTTGGAGTCCTGGTGTGCTCACACATGGGGACATTTCTCTGAAGCTCTCCCTTACACACACAACTCTGTTGAATCTATCTACCCATCTGCAGTTTTAAACATTTGCAGCACAGTGGTGGAAAACGAACCCTGACCTCCAGTGCCAACCTATTTTGAGCTTTGGGCTAAGAAAACTGCTAAAAAAACCCAGTTTTCAGACTTTGCCAAGTGTTGCTGTTAACATGCATCAGTTACATTATCCATCCTTCCACTATTTTGGCTTTGGTCTACTGCCTCCCAAAGGTAGGCACATGGGGAAAGAGGAGGGCACAGTCAAGATACATACCAACACTCAGAGCCATATTCTTAATAATAATAATAATAATAATGAATCTCTATGTGCTAAGCTCACAGAAAGGCATGTTTCAATGCCTGATTTTTAATAGCCCTTGGTTAGAGTGAGGCCTACAGCATAATGCCTTTCTCTTGCCAAACAATCACATTTTAGTATAGTGATGAAGCTGTGTTAGTCAGTTCTTTTCTTTAAAAAAAACCCACAAAATTGAATGTCACCATGGGAACAGTCTAAAGTTGATTTTGGAAAGAGGCTCATTTCCTATAGCTTTTCTGTTGGCATAATAATAATGTCACTGAACTGTACCAGAAGCAAGTGCTTTATGAAGTATCATCTCTAAAGATACCAGTCAGTTCTGAAAATATCCTCCCTTATGGTTACATTTCTTTCAATTCTGAAGCAGAATCAAGGGCCCAGAAAGGTTTCTTCCCCGTTTTCCTCAACAAGAAACACACCCCAAGCTACCACCAGTGTGATCTAATTCAATCATTCTTCAGCCTGCAATGTGTAATAAGTGTCAGTATGGAAAAACTCCTTCTTAGAAGAACAATTAAAATTTAAAGCAGTCATCCTGGTTGGCTGGCTGAACAAACGACACATGTTCACACAAGAATAATTCAGTCAACCGTCTTAATAAGGATTTACTTTAAACAGAACCTTGTATTGGTACACTAGACTCAGTCTCATTAAGGAGTAAGTTGGATTTTTATACAGCATGAACCACTGGCAATCTAAAACAGACCCACTGAAGAATGGAATGGAGAATCAAACGCAATGTTTCAGACCCAAGCTCTATGTGCCTTTAATACTTTCTTTTTCCTTTTCCTTTTTTTTTTTTTTTGAGAGAGTGCACACTATGACAGACATTTGCATTTATCATGTTTTTAACTTCTTTTCTAAGGATGAACTCTCTGAATCTGCATCTTCCAGCTCCGCTCTGTGTCTTTTCAGTCCTCCGAGAGATTGAGTGCTCTCACTGCCTGTAGGTTGCAAGTCAGCAGTATCCTCTCTTGTGCTCACAGTGTAGCTGTTGGAGTCCATTTCAGACAGGCAGCAGTCTTTGTGCAAGGTCACACCCATCTGTACAAGGTTGCCATTATCAGCATTTGAGTGCACCTGTAGTCCTTGTGTCACAGTCTCCTGCTCTCCAAAGCTCTGTCCATTGTTGAAGCATGAAGGGCGAAGATGCAAGTGGCCGTTATTGTGGTTAACACAGGAGGTGTCGAGGCTCCTCTCCTCACTGTCATCAGTCTGGTTTCTGGAACAGTGACCTGACATGCTACAGATGGCAACAGTGGAGAATGGAGGGACCAGTGAGTGATGGCTTGATGCTGGTTGACAGTTCTGACTATTTCTCTGTTCCGTAAGTCCTGCAGTCTGAATGCAAGGTTCTTCAGTACAACTATTTAGCCCTTTGCAGTTAGGTTTTCCATTGAGCTTTTTAGTCTCAAAAGAATGCTCTATACCTCCACTGCTAGTGTCTTCAGATGTGTTTTCTTGACCCTCCATCCACCGCTGATTGTCACATTCATGAGCTTGACCATTACTAGAATTTTCTATCAAGCCACATTCTTTTAAAGTTTCTTTGTTGTGGCTTTCAGTAGAAAGAGCTGGGGAACCTTGAGGAACTACTGAAGTCAAGTTGCTAGCATCCTCCTTATTTAGCAAGTGTGCTGTACTGTGCCTTCCACTAGTTCCTGGTTTCCCTTCATCATTCTCTCCACCTCCTCTGGAGGATTCACCATCTTTAGTAGCTGAATATGATATGTAAGAATAATGAAGCCATTTGTAAGCTTTGTAAATCTTTCTCTCCACTGATTCACTGTCTGAACAAGGAGACGTCCTTTCTTTGAGAACTTCTTTGTTGGCTGAACTCCTTTCTGGTGAAGAAGCTGGAGAAGAAGAAAGATCATCTACTTTGATCTGGGGGTAATCATAGATGTCCTCACCTATGTAGGGGGCCACATTCTCTGTGTTAGTGCTAGTCCTTTCCTCCTTTTGCACCTTCTGTCGGCGCCTCAGTGCGTTGCGTTGCCTCATAGATGTGCGTCGTTCGTTCAGTTCCTCTTCATCTTCTGTACTGCTGCTACTGGAACTGCTGGATTCGTTCTCCTCAGGACTTGGGGACCGTGGCCGTGGGAAAAGGTCTGTATCTAGTTCTGCCTCACAGGTATTCTCATCAGAATCAGACTCATTGGAAAGGGCCAGGAGACGTTTATCCTGATACTTCCTCAGTGCAGAGAGCCGCTGTTGACGGGAAGCCATGTCTTCTCTGGCTGAGGGGGATTCAGTTGATCTTAAGGCCCTTAAGTTATAGGCAGTTTCATCGGACTCTTCAGCCACATGTGGTGGGGAGTGATGCAAAGAGGAAGAGGACTCTGACTCGCTGTAAGCAGAGCGCTCACTTACTCCTGCATGGAGCTGCAGGATTGTGCTCTCACTGAGGTCGCTGTCTGAGTCAGAACTCCAGCCCTCGATCTCCCGGCGCACCAGGGAGTCAAAAAAGGCCATCATCCGTGGATCTTCCTGGACTGACTGGTTGGCATAATCATGGGACAAACCACTACCACTGTTCAACACAAGACTGATGTACTCTTCATGAGTGTAGAGGCAACGTGAATCATCCTCAATTCTACCATCCAGATCCCCTGTGCAGTCAGGCTGCTTGTAAGGACTCCAGATCTATAACAGAAAATAAAAAAATACGTATGTCTTTGAATTCATAAACTACTACAAGCATTTGAAATAGAACAGTAGTGCCAATACCCAGAACAATTGCAAGTTGCAGATTGTTTTTAATAATTCTTATCGCTCGGACCCATACTTACAAGTATTCCAGAGATGCGGGGCTTTTTTCTCTCCCTTTACAAATGTTTTGCCTGCATCTACTTCACCCATCCAGAACTTAAAAGCTCTCACACTGCAGGTTATCCATCATTTCAATATTTCATTATGTAATATTTCCCCCAAATTGCAGGGCTCTATTTTTATGTAATAGGGGATGCTTACTCACTAATGGTTAAGAATAGTTTGTTGCCTACAATACAGTCTTAGCACTAATGAAGGCACTTGTTTCCCAGGAAACTAGAGTTGCCTGTGCCAGTGATTTAGAGTAACATTTCATCCAGCTGCATAGTCAGTCACACCTTATCAGCAGGCAGGGAGCTGAATGTATGAAGGTGAAAAGCAGAGCTGCACCACTCCCTTTAGGGAACAGTTGTGAAGGAAAGAAAGCATCCAGAATCCTCTCGAGACACTGCAGCTGTTTTAGCGGGGAAAGGTGAAGGAGAAGAGTTTTACTGAAAGCTACTTTTGAAGTGAAGAGAGGGAGTAACATTGCAAAGTGTAATGATTTTACCAATAGCAACAGCCTTGACTGTGCTGTCCTTCTAGCCTTCCCTCAGTTTTCCTGGCGTGGAGAGGAAAAGGAAAAAAACAAAACAAAACAAAAAAACACCAAAAGAAGATTCACCAATATCCCTAAGAAACTAGTAATCCATAGCAAACAGAATAGTGGGATCTCCTCACCTTTCTCAGTTTTACTCACAGATTCAGGGGCAATATGATTAAGGCATTCATTGGACAACCACTACCAGTTTATTCTAGATCAATGGTTAATGTGATGCATAACAGTTACTGTAAGCAGAGCTAGTATGTAGCTTATCCACAATACTGCCTTACCGTTCTGCTTATAAAATATCTGATTTCAGGCATGCTTTGGTTTTACCGTACTAACAACCTCGGCGGGGGGGTGTGGGGGTGGGAAATCTATGCCAGCTGTCTATACCAAGGTTGGCCTTTTGGCAAAAACATCTAACTCTTTTCCCAACAGAAATTAGTCAAGTTTTGCTCCAAGTAGACAAAACCATTAACAAAAAGTGTGTTTTGCCTGTGTAAATGGGGTAATCAGCACTCATCTCACAGATGCGTAGTTAACACATGCAACATAATCTGATACTACCATGACAAGCACTATTAAAAAAGCCCACAAGATTGCCAACAATTCTGTATTCCCAGAGATTTTCAACAGTGTACACTAAGACCTTACACCTTTAATACTGGAAGTAAAACAAAATAAATTCTCTTGCAGCTACCTGTTCAGCACAGCCAAATTTAAGATGTACAGGTAACCTTTATTCTGGAATGCTCCCAAACTTGACTGCCTTTACTTTGCACCCTCTGTAATTTATGGTTAACAGAACTTCCACATATCATCTGGCTACATAGATAAAAGAGACACTGTTCCAAAACTAAGGTGGGCTGCAGATACACCTTTTTCTGTATGGCAATCATTAAGCTGCTTTTCAGAGCAAAGGCAGAGGAATGTTACATCGCGTTACAGTACCCTGTTCCTAGGAACATGCCTCAATACAAAGGTGTATTTGCTATTTGTACTTAATTGCTATTTTGACTAATCGCAGTACTTAAGCGAATTCTCTTCAAGTACAGTTCATTAATATAATACTTGAAACCAGAATGAAGACAGCCTCCACTGCTTGGTTCAAGCACTGCACTTACTAGACACATAGCTCAAGGGACAAGCATCAGATTTGGATAAAGATAACAAAACCCAATCTAAGCCCACGCTATGGTTGATGGAAGTCTATGTACTTAACCTTTTTGAATTATTCAAGAGAACAGAAAGAAATCTCTTTTCGTCCTCTAATTATTTACCATGCTCCGCTTCCTAAAGACAACATAGGAAAGTGTCTTCTCTCAGTGAATGCATGCGATTGTTGATCTGGGGATATACCAAGTTTTTTAATAGAAAAATAGAACTCTACTTGCTCAAAAGACTATTCTGAGTTGCTGCCTTCTTGATCATTTAACTAGCTCATGTCCAGTACCTCCTCTCATAATTTATCAGATCTTTTCCCCTCTTTGTCTCACTGCTGAGCATTTCAGCAAGTAGATCAGATCTTTTTGTATTTAAGAAGCATGTCCCTTTTTGTAAATGCTTCATGCTGTATGCCTGGACAAGCAGGCTGGCATGCCCCTTCCTCAAGTAGTCTTAGCAGTGTTAGATTGATCACTAGTTTTTTTATAAAAATTCTTTTTTTAAGTAAGAGAATTAGAAAATTCTTAGATTCTGTATGAACCAATATAAATAGAGGAGAGGCAGTCTGCTCTTAAGTCCCTCTGGGAAAGGTCTGTTTTATAACAAAAAGTAATCTAAAAAGGTACATAAATTGTGCACAGAGAGATTCCACATCCTTGTTAGTGCTACCAGATCTTTCTGCTCACTCTGCAAGCATCAGAGAAAATACAGCAGTGTTAAATATTGAAAAGATAGCTACAAAGAGTCCATAGTGAGGCTTTTCCCTTCCAAGACAAATTTGTTCACAGAGGAGGAGTGAATATTAAAGACAAGACAAGGGAATTCAGGATGAATACCTGCTTGTACAGGATCAGATGTCTCTGGAGACTGATATTGCTATTTTTTAGACATTTTGCTGTGAGGGAGTGTGAGGGCCTGCCTGAGTCCCAGAAAGAAATCAGACTAAAAATCTATCCTTGGCAGAACCAGGAAGTCTTTAAACAGGCAGCAACTGGCGCAGTGCTCTCTGTGGCATCTGAAATGGGCTTCTTTGTAAATGGCATGCTTTTGCCTTTTTCTCATCCTCTGACTGATGCCCTGTCGAGGAATAATGTGAGCAAATTGGAGAAAACAAGTTGGCAAGTCATCCCACTGAAGCAACAATCTATCAAGAATTTATTTCTCTGTCAGAGGATTAAGGAGCTGAATATTACTCACTGATGCCCCGAGTACGGATATAAAAATAGGAACAACAGAAAAGGGGAGTACAAAATTGTTTCTCTACTACAGCAGAGATGCTTCAGAGAACATCTTTGAATTGCTTGTGCTCCATGGTGGCAAACCCCCAAATTTTAAAACAAAAAAGTAGTTATGCCCATAGCGTGAGAATAATTAAAACCAGCTATATTAGATTATCTGATTAGGCAGAGGCAGCTAGCCACAATGACATGAATCTGTCACCATAGCAACATGGGCAAACAGACTTTGCTATCTTTGATATACTGATGATTTTTAAACAAATGGGACTATAACAGTTGTGCTCAGTTACACAGTATTCCATTTCCAATACAAACCAGTATTTCTTTCTGAAAATCCTTGTGCACTTTATCTATTTTATCTTTTCTGGAACTGTCTTCCAACTGCTAATTCTCCGTGGCCCTCCTGTAAGCCCCACACATCAGAGGGAATGCCTCATTTATTTCTCCTGCAATACAATTTGTTTTTCTGCCAGCACACCCCAATGTCTCACACACTTAACTGAGGGGAAAGTGGTATTTTTCTGTTTTATATTGCTTTAGCCCTCATGGTGAATACTTGCTGCAAATTATCATTTTAGTTCACAGCTGTGCTTTTCCATACAATTTTACTGAGGTTCAGGTTTCTGAAATGGAGGGCAACGAGCAATTCATCTGGGTTGATGTGTTCAGAACACACTTGCCTGGAGTCAGGGCTTCTAGTATCCTTTATTAATGATCTTGTTGAGTCTTATTTTAACTTTCTGAAACATCCTCACTTGAATATTCATACACACATACCCCCCCCATCTTATCGACAGTATTCTCAGTCCTAGCAGAAATCAAACCCTAAACCACCGAGTTACTGAATTATATTCTTGCAGGTGCTTTACAACAAAATAAAACTAAAGCAAAAAAGCCGATAACTACAAAGGTCAAAATCATCCTTGTGAATACTACTCATTTCAGCAGGGCTAGGCCTGAAATGAATTTGTATCTCATTTGCAATCAGCATTAAAATAGCAAGTGTGTTGGCAGAAGGACGTGGAATTATTGAATGGCTTGTCTGTATCATGCCTTGATGCTGGTGCTACCAGTTCCTCACTTCTAGAAATACCAAATTTAGGCCAGCTAGTCTAAAAATTAAGGGTTCAGACAAACAACTACTTGCATCTACATTTTTAATTCATCAGAGTTTCTGCAACAGAGGGAATGGAATGCCAGCCAACCACAGTGAAGTTATCTTCTATGATTTAATCCAGAAATTTTTAGAAGACACTTGAAGGACAGTAAAAGGAAAGACGCTTCTTAAGGAACCGATTAAAACAAAAAACAAAAAACCAACAAAACAAGAAAATATAAAAAACCTAACTACAATTTTTATTTATGGCTCTTCCTCTTGTCATCTCAACTTCTCTGAGCAAGCACATCGAACATTTATATGGGGGGAAAAAGATAGCCATGCAAGAGAAGGAATTGTGTTCCCAACAGTTTTTAATGCAGTAAATAGCCCCTCAGAACTGCTGATATTGTTTTTCTTGTTTTTCCCTTCTGCTAGTGGCAGTTACTAGCCTCCAGCCTATCTGTAGTAGTAGCTGGAGTGAAGAAGAAACCACCATTGCGTGGTCACCTGCAAACTGCTGTTCACTAAGACAGTACCTTTAAAGAGTGAAGTCATGCAGATCAGACAAGATATGAGCCTTAAAACAACCTGATCCCCAAACAAAGCATATCACAAGCTGAGATAAAATAACACACAACAAAACGGTAAGAAGTTCTGGCTTGCTAATAAACTTAATACATTAAACACCTTTGCCTTAATTTGTTTCTAGCTTGCAATGTTTGGGGAATTCAGGTCCTTCAAAGCAGCTACACGAGTTCCATTGCACATACTGTGACACAACAGGCGTTCTCTTCTAAGGAAGCATTCAAGCAGAGGTGTCTTTGAAAGACTTACCCAACCTGTGACTGGAGCCTTAATCAAACTAACCTTTTAATCACCAGGCAACCCCCCCCCTCAAAAAAAAACCCTAGCAGAAGTACACAAAAGCAACACAGGGGATGTTTATACCAATGCTAATCCAACAGTCTAAGCACACTCATGCAGGAAGGATTCATAGGGTGAAGGGTCAGCAGATCTAAAATCCAAAAGGGAGAATTCAGGCTGCGTGAATCAAGTTCCCAAAGCAAAAAAAATGCCTCTGGCAAAACTGTTGTTAAACAGTGGCAGTCTGACTGCTTGGAAAATGAAAAAATCAGTGAGCTGCTAAGAATGTTCAATGCACTTTTGTTCAAAGCCTGTATTTGATAGATTTATGATCAAATCTGTCAGAGGGACACAGGTGAAGAAAAAAGTAGAAAAGCAAACTAAAATACCAGTGGAAGATTGAAGAAAAGGAAAGCTGAACTGCAATCAGAACCCAAATGCTGATAGTAGCTGTAATGCAAGTGATGCAGCTGGGCATCTGGCCATGGTTCGAGGGTTTTGGGCCAGTCCATAAGTTGCAGACCACTAAAATGTTCCTTTGCAAGACAAGTTCATTCAGTCAACTTGTAGCTGAGTAAAGCATTTACTAATACTCAACCTCATTTATAGCCACATACAAGTAAGACTTTTATGAAGTCATTCACCAAATAGTTAGAAGCAGCATCCGTTCTCATTATCCTACTTAAAAATTAAATTGTTCTGGTTTCTTTCATCTTGTTGCTAGACCTAAATTATAGCAAAATTTCTACAGCAGCAGAATGCAAAGTGCATTAGTGTAGCATAATTCTCTGCCTCCCCACCCTCAACTTCTGCGATTAGAAATGACAAAAGAGTTTCTGCCTTGCTCTCACAACATTGGCTGTCTTTCCTTAAGGAAAGAAAGTTTCAGAACCTAACAAAGTTTCTTACCTCTTTACATTCTACATAAAAAGGCATAACCTTTCTAAAACTATGGTACATTGTTAGAGGATTCAGAAAAGACATATTGTGGAAGGTATTAAGAGTCTTGTTTCCTCTGGAAGCTACAGAAAGGTATGTTGAATTGATTCAATGCAGAAGTATGTACAAAAATTAAAGAAGGGTTCCTGAGGCAGTATCTGGGCCAAATTCAGCTAGGTCAGGCTAGGCTAAGGCTCAGTGATACTCTTTGGAGAGATTTTTATTAAATTTTAGCACAAAGTATCAGAAGTCTTAGGAGATCACGTCACAGCTGTGACCAAACTCTCCCAAGAAAGACTGTTTGCATGATACTTCAATTAAGTATGGAATGAAACTGGAAAAAAAATTCCTTTTCAAGGTACAAATCCAAAAAACTCTGATCTTATCCCTTATCTCCAAAACCTTTACAATTGAAATGGAGTTTAAAGTTGAAATGCCCAATTAAAAATTTGCATCAGTGTAGCCAGCAAATAAGACGTACCACTTTACAAAAGAATAAGATGAGAAAACAGGATGGGTGTGGAAAAGAACTATGCTGAGCAAAACAGAGCATTTCTTCCTGATATATTGAAAGAACACATTTTCTGATAATTACTCTTACCTTTATAATCTTTTCAACTCCAGAAGAACAGATCATGTAAGTGTGAGGATTAAACCGGACTTGGTTTACAATTGACCGATGACCTTTCAATACCATAAAAGCACCATTGACGACCCTGCCAATGCCACCTAGGGGAAAAACAATCACACACTGAAATCAATAATTGAATTTTCATATTGCTTTCATTCATTATCATTTTAAGTCATATTATATTTGACAATGCTTTCCAGCTTTATTTTGCAATATTTTAAGGCCTGTGTTGGGTGCAGAATTCCAGTTTTATGAGCAATGCCTCTATGAAAAGCTTCAAGTTTGATGAAAAGCATCCTTCCTGCAAATTAGGACTTGGAGGCTAGCTTTAGTTCAACTATCTAAACAAACAATGAAGGTTTTTGACCTAATATGACAAGTATGTGAATAAGAACAACATACATACTTAATGAAATCACTAGTGAAACCATAGTGCCTCAGGCATGACACTACTCAGTTTGTAAATTTGAAGCAGAGACAAATAGAGGTTGACTTTTTTAATAGCTATACTCTTTTTTAAATCAGCAATTCATTACTGTTACAGTTAACTCTAGTCTGATGGGTAGGAATCTAAAGGAGGCAATCTTCAAAGCTACTAATCTGAGTTACTACATTATAGCTGGACTTAGTATAGCTTTCCCTAGACCAGGATCTATAACAACTCATTTCTGTGAATCAAGCTTAGAGAAGGACCTGAAATAACACATCTGACCAGTGGGTTATATCATTCTTTGTCACAAGGCAGGAAATTAGCTGAATTGGAATGCTTTTGTGCTAATGGTAAAATTCAAAACAGAAGCCAGACAACTTTTCTGCTTGGTCATTGATTCTTACTAGGTCTATACACCAAAGCAAGAAACTGTCACACTGTAATTTTTTTTATATTCATAGATTCACACAATTAAAACTATAAATCTGTTAAAAACCACACCTGTGCATCTGAATAAACAAATGTCAATCAATGTACTATGATTAACTTCAGTGAAAGAAACCAAAACTCTTAAAAGAGGGGAAGTAAAAACTTAAAAAAACACTTCAGAAGAAAACAATGTTGCTACTGACAACTTCAAAGGTCATAAGCACACCTTACAGAACGTTAAAATTATTTCATTAGCTTCTGTGCTACTTACAGTTGTCTTAACACTAAACAAGTAAACCTTATGTTCTTCTTGCTGAAGATGTTTGCTATCCTCCTTTGTCCCCAACAGGAGCTTTCAGCTGCAAAAGCTGCTGGTTTAAGCCCTAAGCCCAATGTTGAACAACTTGTCTTCTAAAACAGAGAGTCAGAGTTCTCCTGCAATGCACACTTCCTAAAGAAATACTTGCATTAACACTGAAAAGTAGCAAGATAGAAAGGTCAAGAAAAAAAAAACCAAAGGAAAAAAAAAGGCATTCCTATATCACTTTCCATTTGTTAGGTTACATAAATGATAAAAAACTGCAGCTAGTGAGCTTGTATTCATCCCCTGTCCTCTTAGAAAACGTACTCTATGCCTCCCATTCATTATAACTACACTCTGAAGACCAGACTGATGTGTACATGGTGTACAAACCACGATAAGGATTTTGAAATGAGGATTCATCCAACGCCTAAAAATCCACAGTCAGATCTTTCTACTGCTTCTGGCAAGTGTTCTATTTGCACAAATCAGTTTTTGCAGACCAAACTGCAGTCTCATGGCACTTTGGGATGGAAAGATAATGTGCCTGAAGAAGGGAAAAGAGATGGCGAGTAACTCCAAGGACCAAAACACATGGCCATTTTCAAGGCTTTGGGTATCGAATGAAGGCTCATTTAAAATTAAGAAAACTTGAAAGGCAGACTATCACTCCAGTTAACTTCTAAATATGTTGATCAAAACTGAACTGAGACTGAGCTACCTGGAACGGTTCTCTTATTTGGGCACACCTGTATTTTCTGTAAGATTCAGAGAGAAGTTCTGCCACTGGAGCAAGATTTCAGCAGTGTAAGCAAAGTTGACTGAGAAGTAACTGACTGGAGCGCAAGTTCATTAAATGCCAAATTGGGCTCTTTTTCTTTTCCATCTTACGAGATTCCTCATGTCCTTTCATTCTACTCACCCTGCTAGACATTCATGACCACATTTATGGCTGATGGCAAGTTGCCCTACTCCCACAGCATTCCTTCTAGCCAAATCACAATTGTCAATCCAATTGCGTCTATCAAGCCAACAGTAGATGGTTACATCAAGCCCAGTTCTCAACACATTTATCTTGACCTAGCAGACAAATGTTCCAGGAAAGAGGGCCTTGGGAATGAAGAGACAATTTGCTTATGTTTCCAAGTCTGTAAGTAGTGCCTAAAACAAGTTTTAACTATCCACTGACTCTAGCTGCCTGAATTCAGTACAAAACAAGAAATATGCCCTACAAAACACTTCCAAAAGAGTCAGAAGTTAGAGAGACAATGAGCAAAGAAAGAATTATAATGGAGATTAAATACAAATTTAGGGCACCAATATCTTGGGCTGCATTTCCAGGTCAGTCATCAGCCTTTTGTGGTACTGTCAGCAGTGTGAATTAACCCATGGTTATTTTCCTAGTAAAACAGTTATGTAATGCCAGAACTGTCTTCTGGCATTAAACTTTAAATGTTTACCAATACACTAAGAGCACTGGATGACAAGTGCACAGCATGCCATGTCTAGAACACAGCTCTCCCTAGGCTGTAGTCAAATTCAAGCAGCGTCTGAAGCCCAGAAAGCCAGCCGTATCTATTCTGGGTTGCATAAAAAGCAGTGTGGCCAGCAGGTCGAGGGAGGCGATTCTCCACCTCTACTCCGCTCTCGTGAAGCCCTACCTAGAGTACTGTGTCCAGCTCTAGGGTCCCCAGCACAAGACAGACATGGACATGCTAGAGCAGATTCAGAGGAGGGCCACAAAAATGATGGGAGGGATGGAGTACCTCTCCTATGAGGAAAGGCTGAGAGAGTTGGGGATGTTCAGCCTGGAGAAAAGGCAGCTCTGGGGAGACCTTACTGCAGTCTTTCAATACAGGGGTCTTATAAAGAAACACAGAGGGAGACTTTTTACCAAGGCCTGTAGTGACAGGAGAAGGGGCATCAGTTTTAAGCTGAAAGAGCATAGATTTATATTGGATATAAGGAAGAAATTTTTTACAATGAGAGTGGCGAGACACTGGAACAGGTTGCCCAGAGACGTTGTGGATACCCCATCTCTGGAAACATTCAAGGTCAGGTTAGATGGGGCTTTGAGCAGCCTGGTCTAGTAAAAGATGTCCCTGCCCTTGGCAGGAGGGTTGGACTAGATGATCTTTAAGGTCCCTTCCAACCCAAACCATTCCGTGATTCTATGAAGGAACTCCAAAGCCTTCTGCTTTAATATTGAAGTTCCCTAAATTCCTTTTAAGCTGTTAACAGTAAAATCAAAGGAAGCATAGTACCAGAACATAACTTCACTCCTCTTAGAGTGAAGATGAACTTCCCTACAAAGCCCCTTAAAACAACTAACTGACCAATTACAGGAAAAGTCCCCTAGGAGCAGATTACTGCAATCACAAATCTTAGCAACCAGCTTTTTCCAGTACTATGAGAGGCTTTAATCATTTAAACCAAAAAGTCTTGACTTCAGCAATACTCTGATAATCTTTGTGTCAAATATAATAAGACTGCCCCAGAACCTCATTTTGGAAAATCCCTTGCCTGATGAAATTTTAGTCTACAGCCTCCTATGTGCTTAAGCAACATCCCTAAGTGCTTTAATGCAGAGCTTTCTACATCCTTATCCTGACAGCGGTCCCTTCATTTTATAGTAGCCCAGCAAAGTTGGTATCATATTACGTGAGTATCTGCATGGCAGACATATGCCTGTGTCCAGACTTGTCTGGAATCCCCCTGGTCTCTCAGCAGAGGCTTAGCTGCAGCCATATAGCTTCTAGCCATCTCACACTGTGAGTTAAATTTGCTCACGTCTGCTGGCAAAAAAAAAAGTGCATCTGTACGTTAAGTGGAGGTTGGCATAAGCTGCTCAAATTCCTGAGGCCATCTTCCTTTTTTGCATGTAATAATTTCTATTTCTTTTTGCTGTCTTCACTTGAACTGGTATTTTTATCTGTATTGTTCCAACAGAATTGACCTCTGCTATCCCAACAACATTCAAATTTTGCTTTTGAGATTGGGGTTCTTTTTAGGGGATGGGGGTGTTGTTTGTTTGCTTTTGAATTTAGTGGCATGCGCAGGTCCTGCAAGTGTTTTAGCATGGCAGCTTTTCTACTCTTAGATAGTTACCATGTGTATAAGCAGTGTTTATACATAAGCCATTAGCTTACATATATGTTTATTAATAATATTTTTTTTAAAAGTTTTCAGGGGCTGATTATGCTGATTTTAGAGGGTTTCTAACTTTCTAATCTCTAACTACTGGAGGGAAGAGATGGAGATACACTAGCTGGTTTTGCAATACTTTCCAAAAATTGCTATGCTTAGAGACAGTTCTGAGTAGTGGTTTAGCGTTCTAGCTGTGCTGGTCAATGTTTTTTTGGTCTGCTTATTTGATACACAAAGTGAAATGTCAAGAAAATCCCTCTTCCTCTACATCCTGCAAATAAGTGCTCCAAAGAGGAGCAACACAAAGTCTTAAAAAATTGTTTAACTAATATCCTACTATGAAATCTGACCAGCTGGAAGAAATAACTTATAAAAGGCTAAATTTGAAGTGTACATTTTAAAACAGAGTTCCCCTACACACGTTTGACAAGAATGCAATTGCAACACAAGGCCTATCTACAGGCTCTGACAGAGACAGAAGGAAGGAATAATACAATGCTTT
Source organism: Haliaeetus albicilla (assembly GCF_947461875.1). NCBI lineage: Eukaryota > Metazoa > Chordata > Aves > Accipitriformes > Accipitridae > Haliaeetus > Haliaeetus albicilla. The sequence continues at coordinate 38,413,040 of NC_091487.1, forward strand.
GAAGTAGTGATGTCTACTATGTTGCTAAAGTGATTACTTCTTGATTTGCTTTATTATTTTATGTTTTAAATATTATGCTAATGAAATCCTTGTTAATTACACGGTTTTGCAAATATTTATGAAAATGATTTGATATTTCACATAATGGTACATACCAAAACATTTTAAAAACCACTAGTAAATCATAATGAAAGAGAGTGAGATATTTGGACAGCAATCTGACTTCCCATGCACAAGTTCTACAACACGTAGCAGTGTTCAAAAAAAACCCAGAAGAAGGAATTATTTGAAGAATAAGGAAAAAAGGGAAGTGATAGATTATTAGGAAAAGTGCCCTAGTGCAGAAATTCTGTAAGAATGTAGAACACTCTCTAAACTAATGGAAGCTCTGTTCCAAACATTTAAAAAAAAAACCTGCCAAAGTGCCAGAGAACTTGCTGGGATAAGGAACAAATCCTCCACTGGCTCTGTAACAGAAGAATTAAATGACCTCATTAAGAAGTCCTTTCTATCTAGGACACTGAAAAAGAAGTCCCACTGGTTGTTCATATAAGGTAGAAAGACGTTCCACAGACTAAAGCATAACTTCATACAAGCCTTGTAAATTACTCAAAGTGCTGAAAACTCCTGAGAAGGACCAGATATTTGCAGCTGCTGTGAGTGTGCCATAGCATACCATTCCACTGTAGTACTTGGCACTACAGTAGAAAGCTCATTTAAAATTAATTTAGTTTTCATTAATAATAATACAGGACACATTTAGACTGTAGGCCACTGCCCTGCATTTGAATCCTATGAGGTCACGATGCGCTAATGGAAGAAAAAATACCATAGTTTGGCAGGCAAATGCACAGCACAATGCAAGCAAATATGCACAGCATATAGGGCCTCTGCCTTCAGTGCAGCAGATTATGTTTAGACTCCTTAAAAAGACTCTCTGGTCACTCACACACCTGTAATTGTTTCGTACAATGCATGCCAGCAGATGGCTTTGCTCCTCAGAGGCCCATCTGTAGAGAACCTAGATTTAAACACAAGCACTCTTGCCCTGAGAGCACAGGGCCCTGCAGCATCCCTTCCTGTGGGATCAGGGATCTGACTACAGCTCGCACAGCAGCCAGAACAACTTCAAGGTTTCTCAGCAGCACAGGCAAAACTGACTTTGGTCACATCAAATATGGGGTGAGAACAGCAAGGGCTGGCCAAGATCCTTTCTTCTCCTGGCATGGCAAGAGGAGACAGTTTGGAGGAGGCACTAGAGGACTCTGGCTTAGTACTTCTGCTGCTACAAGAGAAAGCGAAATGAAGCGTCTTCCTGTAAGAAAGCAGGTCCAACTCCATGCTCAGACTGCTTCCTTTGTCACTTTCGAACCCACCCTCCACCTCCCAGGCCAGGTGAAAGGATCAGCATGGCCTTCCAGAGCTTTACCATAAGCACAGGGAGCAGTGGGCTGGCATTAGCACCTGCCTCAGGCAACCTGCTCTTCCATGCAATCACTCACTTTGCCTAGCCTGCACCCAGAATCAGCACTGTGGTGGTCTTGTACTTCCACAGAGGTTCCAAAAGCCAAAGAAAAAATTCATATTTAAACATCTAAAGAATACGCAGACAGCTGTAGTGGTAGTGGCTATTTCTGGAGGTATATTTTCTCCCTTCTTTTGTTGCTGCTAAATATCTGCCATCTCTATCTACGCCTTATCTATACCAAACCTCCCACCGTTGCTATCACCAGTAGAGCTGAAAACAACATGAAAGCTAAGACAAAATTACTATAGAAATAAACTTTGGCACACCCTTCCCATTCTATCCCCTCTCCTGGTCTGAGAGAGATGGCTTTTTCGGTGTTTAACTGCATAGGTTGCAATGGTTTTTACAATGTTACCGGAACCATGTGAATTACCACCAACAACTATGTTTTCTAAACACAAAGAGAATAAAGTAAGTGAAATTATCACACAACCGACAGATACTTTTTTTTTTTTTTTTTTAAATGGAGGTGTGAAAACAGCTTACCTGTGCATTTATTTTCTACTGGTAGCTGCAAACACATTCAATACAATAAAGAGGAAGGAGCTTTGGTACAATCAGATGGCTCGTTGCTGGGGGCTAAGGCTTCTTCAGCCTCTCCCAGTGCTCAGTGCTATCTTCAGCTTTCTAGTGCTAAATTAGATATTAAACATGCTAAGGCAGGTTAGAGAAACACTCATGGGTGCTGAATCTTCTTCCACTTGGCTACAGCACTACAAAGCACCCAACACTGTCTTGTTTTCTGATAGATGCCATCTAGCCAGGACACTTCCACAGGTTTCTGGTATTACAATCCACATGACACAGAAACCAGTCTAAATTCCACTGAACACAAGAACCTCTTCTACACTGCCCCACCACTTGCTGTGATAATCAAACAACTGTTCCAAAGCACACCATTGTCAACACTGACTTGAAGAAAGAGACAAGCTACAGTCCTAAGAGTAAAACAGTTTAGATCCCAAGACCAAACCTCAGAAAAATCAATTTTTTAAAAAATACAAACCTTCCAGAGCATGCTTGCTATTGGGCCAGATGGCTTCCCCCCACCCCAACCCAAGTGGTATGCATATATGCATGTGTGCCCATATATAAATAACTCAAAAATAGCTAAAGACATTAAGAAACACTTAATCATCTATTATTCATCTTCACTTATCAGCCTGGAATTTTGAGAACTTAAACCACAAGCTGTCTCCAATGAGATAACCCTGTTCAAATGTTGTGAAAAGATCTGTTGCTGAATTCTTAAGCCTAAAGAGGTGTCTGCATTTACAATGACCAATGAGGAGAAAAAAAGGGAAGAAAAATTGCATCAGTTCTGCTGAAAATTGGTGCAATTAGTTTAGTAACTGGACCACAATGACAGGCCTTTTCTCGCTAGCAGTTACAGTCAAAGATAGAATTAAAAAGAGATTTTGAAATGCAGTTTGCTGTTCTGATTTAGTGAAGTTTTTTAGAAGGCTGGTGACAGCCTGCTCACGTAAACTGAAGGATCCCCAACTGTCTTCTCAATTGCAAATAAATATCATATCCCATAGCATCTTTGAGTAATATTTCAAAAGCAAGAGACAAGCTCTGAGTTGCAAAGATGATTCAGAGTTGTGGGTGAGGAATGTACATTCCGTTTTGCAAAACATTTGGTCTCCTAAGCCCTCTATTACCCCACAAGACACGTCAGGTTCTGTCTTGAACAGGGATTCTTTACCAGCTAAGAGACCATGTTTATAGGAGTTAGGTTTAAATACTGCCTGAAGTGCTTAACATACAAGCGCTTCAGTCTTATATGACTTAAGTCTTGCTGGGCAGGTCAGGTAGGGCTAATGTCTCTTCTCACTTCTAGCTTGCCTTGGAGTTAAGTAAAAGCTGTGGAAACTTAGGACTGCTTTTCTTCTGTCAGACTAATGTATTAATTTTGCTAGAAACTCTGGCTCTGAAGAAAACCAGGATATATACTTTGAAGAGGAAATTGGCTAACAAATTCACCAAGACAATCGGCAATTACTTCTGAAGCACAGTGGAAAGCTGGGTAGTACTTGGATGGAGAAGAAAGTGGAAAAATGAACAAACTATTCCATCTTCAAAAAAGGACAAAAGGTGGTAAAAAAGCAACCAACTTTCTGGCAAAGGAAATCCTGGCCTATTCAGAATAATCTAAGATTGTGGAGGGAGACAGCCAATAAAACTCTTCAAGCGAACAGTTTCCTAAGCAATTTAGGAAATACCTTTTTTCACAGACTTCCCTGCCCCCAAGTAAATCCTGTCTAATAATTGGATGGACAAAAGCCCTGGCAGAGTTTCCAGCTGAGAGGGAATGACCCAATGCAACCTACTGGGAGGACACCTCTAAATTATGATTATTTGCAAAAAACCAGCAGAATTTGTTCCATTTCCCTGGCAAAACACCAACACAGGTAACCGCATTCCTCCAACTTGAAATATGTTTGCAATTGTCTGACTGGTGGGTTCCTTCCCACTTTTCTTCATCTTTTGTGTGGTAATGTTGCTAATCATTAGATAGCTAGTACTTGCTGCACCTCTACTTAAGCAAAATAATCTATTTCAGAGTTGTCATTAAGGATGCCGCTCTGTAAGAAGATTTATGCTTGCAAAAAAGTTGCTATTTACAAATAGCTGATATAATTTAAGGGAGTTGTATCATAAATATTTATAGCAACACAATGTCTGAATTCAACTGGAAGGTAGAAATCAGTTAGAGAGACATTTTTATATAAAATACCAACCAACAGTACAGGCTATTACATCATCCTGTCTAGTTTGTACAGTATTTTAAATAAAAGACCACTTTCCACCCCCTCAGATCACAGACCCAAAGACACTCCTATTTTAAGCTAGAACATGAGAACAAGCAGTTTTCCATTGAAGCAGAAGCCTTCCAAGGTCTCCACATCCCTACAACAAGACTTTCTCCAAAAGGAAGCACAGCAACCTCTCTAGCTGAACAATTATTCTGAATCACAGGATAAGATTTAAGAAAGGCTGTTTCGTCACATTCAGAACAGGCACAACCCTTCAAGAAGAGCTGAATGAAGAAAAGAGCTTCAATAAGCCTGTCACAGGTGATGTGGATGGCCAATGAGTTATTTGCCACAGAAGCCAAATCTTTAGGTCTAATAAAATAAAGCTCCTGCGTTTTGCTAAACTGTTTCAATAAGGGAACTACTCAAGTTACAAAAGACTAAGACATGCACCTTCCTACTACAGGATCTTCTGATCCCATTAAGCAACCACTGAGGGCAATTGACATTAAGTAATTAATTTTGTAACTGAAATGTTGCAAGTTTACTGATGCCCTTCCTCAAGTTACAAGAACCAAAACCAAGAAAGCTGACCAAAACACATATGACATTGTTTTATAGTATTCCTAGCTATCACTCTTTGTGCAAAGGTCCCAGATAAAAAGTCTCTCATCTGCAGCTGCCTGGGAAAAAAGTTTTCAAGAGCCAGATAAACACAAAATCTCAGATCCTTAATTTACAAATGAGGCAGGACAAGTATAGTAACACGCATAAAATGTAATTCTACAGTCCACACACAAAAACTTACAGATAAATAACTAATTTAAATATATGTAACTTTTGTTTTAACCAAGAGGAAATTCTATAAGTAATAGTAACACAGTGTCAAATGTAAAAGCAAATCATACAAATTAAAAGGAAAGTAGGGAAAAGCCTCTATAAACCCTACACAAAGATAGAAGGCCAAGGTGCTGGTATATTTAGCAGGACCAACTTCAGGACTTCTGGACTGCAACATCAAATGGTTAAATAAGCAATCCAAAATTAGAATGGTATTTTCCTCAAAACTCTGCCATTAACCAACCTTTTAGAGGCTAGCCATCCTCTCAGCTGTGGATTACACAGCTGTGATTAACAGCCTTTGAAAATGAAACAAAATATTTTCATTTTACCTCTAACGCAGCTTGTAATTTGCTCTCACTATTGCTAAAGCACTTGAGACCACAGGATAGCACTCAGTTGTACTTAATATGACTAAAATGTACAGTTTAAACTGTCAGAACCATTAAAAAAGAAACAGTAGTATGTTTCCTAAAGTCTTGAGTCTTTCAATCAAGATTCAACACCCTTCTAAAAGAACACAGCAATTAGTTTCAACAGAAGAGAGATGCTGACATTGTATAGCTTAGTGTGTCATACTGCCAAACCCTACATGATACTAGATGATATCAAATTAGGCACCGACCAACTGTGGCATCTACAACACTATTGTTACATCCCACACACATTGCTGGTTTTCTTTACTCTAACACCCCCCTCTTATACTTTCACACAGAGCTGAGCTAGTGCTATTTGCTTAGCATGTCTGCCCCAGCATGGAAAAGGGTCAGAAATGAGTCGAAACTGGTCATTTCCACCAGCTGATAATGCTCCTCCACCTAGAAAGTAAAAGAGCATAACTGCTCTGCATTAGAAATCAGTGGGAGAGTTTTGGTGTAAGAGGAAAGAAAGAGGGGAAAAGAGGCCATTGCACTGGAGCTGTAAGGAGCAGCCTGTGAACCCAGCACCACTCTGTGCTGCAAGCTTCGTTATGAGATGAAGTTTCTTAGTAACAGATTCTAAGTTCTTCACTGAACTCAGATCAGCTTAGAAGCAGCAGAGTTGGTAGACAAGAGGGAGGAAAGACACACCCTGCTCCAGCCATAGCTCCTCCTTCTCTTCATCAGTTCATCTAGAAGATTTAAATGATCGTTATAGAAGAGAAACAAAAAGAAAATCAGTATGATAAAAGATTCAAATGGCATTGGCCATTGCTATCCAGAGACTGGATTAGGCATTTGTAAACTCTCGCCATACAGCTTTCATCAGAATTACTCTAGATTCAGAGGCTGAGTGAGAACAGCAATTTTTCAAAAAACCAAACAAGTATTTGTCAGACAACTGCCCCCCCCCCCCCCCAGATTCCAAAACAACAAAGCTTACCTGCTTCTGGATCTGGAGGAATCCTCCACATATACAAATTGAAGTCATCAGAGCCTGAAAGGATGTACTGTTAGGAATAAAAATAAAAGCAGTTTACCACAAAGTATCACATGAATTATGTACTTTATTGTTGATCTAGTTTCTCCAAACCAAAAATGAGGAAAACAAGATAATTTGTACCATTCTTTGCACCTCACTGATCAACTTACCCTTAAATGGGGGTGGGGTACCAGCACAAAAATGTTGCATGCATATGAACAGACCAAAATTCAGAAGTGTGCTTCATGTATCTAATGCCTACTGCCCAAACTGTATGTTTTCTTTGCTAAACAAGGCTATGGATTTCTTTTGGCTTTAATACAAGCCTGCCTAGATCAAACTCTCGTATCTTGCAGCCTGCAACTCTGGTCTTTTTTTAATGTCAAAGTCTTTAATTCTTTTTTCTCATCTCCTGAACTACCAAGGAAAACTCCAACAAACACACACCTAAGAAGAGAGCTAGCATGTCCATTACACACAAGCACAACATGTCTGGCTCATCTGTCTACTCAGACCATCAAAAGTCAGTCACTGAGGATAATCTTGAACACTGAACAAAACCAAAGCTAAATATACACTGTCAGCAAGTCTCAAGTGGTTTTAAAAAAAAACATGTTTATCATACTGTTCATTTTTTTCCTGGTTATAGTTACCCTGAAGAGATGGAAGGCTGCCCTTTTTCAACAGTGCATGAGCGATAAGCAATCTCTTTACTGTACAGAAGTGTAGGCAATATACAATTTGAAGTAGCTTAATATATTACAAACATGCACTGGAATGACAGGTGACATTTGACATGGTAAAAAGCTTACATGTCTCAGTTATGTGAGGCCGCAAACTATGCCTTGTCTTCAAATACCTCTTCTCCAATAAACTGTACTCCCTGTCATTTATTTCTCTCCCAAATTAGATATAAGACAACATGTAGTGGAACCAAGGGCAGATTCCAATTCCAGTTATACTGGTGTAGCCAGTGTAAATCTCTAGCCCTCAACCCCCTTAAGGCTCAATACAGTCAAGAAATTGGGGTTTTCATTTTATTGTTAGGGTAGAGGGAAGGGAGAAAAAGAAAGAAACGGAGCAAGTTTGTCCCTTTTCTAACCTTTGATAGGAGACAAATTCTGTTTTGTTTGGCTCAAGTGTAACTGGTTTCTGTCTTTCACTCTCCAGGGACACAAACTCATCAAACAAAGTAATATCAAGCAGTGAGGAGACAAGTCCTGGAATGACACAGGACTGAGAAGCAAATTAACAAAAAACATACCCTAACACTGAGAAAACTGCTATAAATTTGCATATATTCTATTTGCAATCCTAATTAAGTTCATGCAGTATTTGGATGTTTCCAGCCGCAGAAATGCAATAACCAACCACCAAAATCCCTTCTCTGGTTTCCTAGTATCACAATCCAACCATTCTTTTTTCTCTTATTTTTAAGGATGTAGGATGTGAGTAAGCACTTATGAATGCAATTCTGCTCATTTTCTGACAGATAAGAAGCACTGATCAAACAAAAGTTCCTTTGAAAACTTGTGCACACTAGTTCTGCATCACTCATAGACCCATCCTCTCCAAGCCAGAAAGTTATTTCTACAAGCCAACGTGTTCAAGCACTTAGGCAGCTTACCTCTGCCAAACTGACCTGACAGTGCCAGGAATATGTGCTTCCCTTTCATTTGACTGCTCATAAATGTTAGCCCACAGCAGGCTAAGCCACTGTGCCAAAACTACACAGACTAGGGCTCATATAGGCAACCTCCCAGCAATCAGAAAGAAAGCACCTCTAATATGTTTTGTTACACAAGAAATGCTACAAGGAAAAAAAAGTCTTACTTAGTTATAAAGATGTTGCCAATTGTTAGTATTTATTACCTAATTGTGTGGTTGAAGCAGCAACTGGTTTGCCTAGGACGTGTGGGGAAAAATGGAGACTTCTAAAGCAGCTAGAAAGCTCAGTATCTTGAATTTATGGCCATAATGCCCCCCCCCCCTTTTTTTTTAAACCAAACAAGTTCTAACAAATCCTCAATGTAAGAGTCATTCAGCACTTCACATCATAAATCAAACAAACCTACCAACAATGAAAGGCCCCAAAGTGACAGATTTCAGATATCCTGCACCAGGCACACAACAGAAAAAACACATTAATATACATGCAGGAACGAAGTGTCTGTGAGACTCTTCAAATCAGCTTCCAAACTGATTTGCAGAGGGACACACTGTGCATCCTGTAAGACTCAATGGCCAATCGTCTAGGAAATCTGGTGTATCACTGCGCACTGAAAAAAAACATACCACCTGCAAAGACTGCTGATCTGAGTATACTCTGCCTTGCTTCGGAGATAGCAAAATTTAGAGTGCCATTGCAGTGATGTGGGCTAATGGCAATTTGACTGCACTATCAAGAGTGTCACCTGGAGGTCAAGACAAGCGATTATTCCCTTTACCTGGCACTTTTGAGGCCACACCTGGAATATTGTGTCCAGTTTGGGTCCCCCAATACAAGAGTGACACTAATGAATTGGACAGAGAGTGGAGGAAGGCCACTTGGGCTGAAGGCATGTGACCTGCAAGGAAAAGCTAAGGGAACTGGCCTTATTTAGCCAGAAGAGAAAATGAAGGGACAGAGTAGACCTCAACAGTGTCCCACTGTCTGAAGGAATACAGAGCAGCTGGGAATAGACTCTTTCCAGAGGCATGCAGTAGATGCGCAGGAAGCAACAGTCACAACACACAGAAAGAGAAATTCCAGCTGAGCACAAAGGAAAAGCATGTTCAGGAGGAGCATAACAAACACTGCAACTTGGCCCCAGAAAGGCGGTGGATCTCCACCCTTACAAATCTGAAATTTACCTGGACAATTCCCTGAGCAACCTGATCTGACTTTGAAGATGCTCTGCTCTGAGAAGCAGCTTAAGTCAGATGACCTCTAGAGCTCTCTTCTGATTCAATGTTTTCAAAGATTACCAAAGTAAAAAGGGAAATAATTGTCTTGGTGGATTGGGGTTGGTTTTTGGGTTGAGGGGTGGGAAGGGGGGGAGAGGTGGCCAGCATCAGGAAAATGCCCACCTGAAATTTTTACACTCCACCACACATCACAGCTTCATGAAAACTCCAATGGGAAAACAAAACTTAGGCCACATAGGCAGAGGCATAAGCTGCAGTTCAGCATATGGACTTGCATAAGTTCATGTGGTCACAATTTGGGGAATTTAAAGAAAGAAATCAGCAAAGTATTTTAAAGTAGTTCACAGAATCATAGAATGGCTGAGGCTGGAAGGAACCTCCAGAGGTCATCTGGTCCAACCACCCTGCTCAAGCAGGGTCACCTAGAGTCGACTGTCCAGGACCATGTCCAGATAGCTTTTGAATACCTCCAATGGCAGAGATATTCAACCCAACTATCTCTAATTGAGATAGTTCCTACCTACTTAAAAGCACCATGAAGTCCTTCGCTTCATTACCGTTTTCTAGCCTAATGACCTAGCCTAATTCACACCAATCAAATACACTTAGTCAAAGTATTACAGAGCGAATTAAGAGAAAGTAAGTAGGAATGAATAGAGCATCTACATTGCAATTTATGTCTAGTCACAGAACAAAGCTCAGCTCAGGATCTGAGCTGTTCTGAAGTACTTCTTACAGGTTTAATCTTGCAACTGAGACAGCCATCAGTAAGTGCCAAAAGCATTTATTGATAAAGTCATCTACACAAGTTTGATGATGTAAGCAATGGCCTGCAAGTTGTGAACTTTTATATAAAAATTAAATTCTATTTTGATAGTTAGCTCTGCCAGTAATTATCAGAAATAGATCATATTCCACAAAATATCCAACTATTCGTTATCTCTGCCATTCCACTGCCACCACCTTGGCAGCCAGCATTGTTTTCCACTCTCTTTCCCTGTTAGGATACCTCTGGGGTACATTTTCTTGCTGTTCTCACAATGTAGAATTGAATCCCCAAAAGCATTCCTTTTGTCCTTTTCTGTAAGATGAGGTGATAGCGGTCTGAGAAGTAGAACATGGCTTTTCAGCCGGAAACCAAGAGACTGCCAGAAGCACAACTTCATGACTGCAGCTGTTGCAAGAAAGATGTGTCAGCTGAAGCTTCAAGAGCAGACACCCAAGCTGCTAAAGCCAGAAACACACCTCTTCCATGACATTTGAAAAAGCAACTCAGTTCCAGTTAGTACTCTCTGCACAAGATGATGAGAACCCAAGGCCGCTGAAGAGCACAGCTGGACTGACATTACTAGGACATTCATATGATCATCTGTGAAAATTTTTCTTTGATGGATTCATTATTAGTATAACCATAAGCCAATACTTTTCCACACTAGTTGAAAGTTGGAGAATAAGGATTGAGAAAATGCAAAAGTCAGTCCCTACTACTAGAAAATTCAAAGAAATAATTGCTATGAAGTGGACCAAGCCCTACTTAATAAGGCTGAAATCCTGAGGGAATGAAGTAGACTTTTTAAAAGGAAGGAACAGAAAGGACAGAAAAAGAAGGGGTTGGGGTGGGGTAGATGAAAGAATGTCATGCTGCATATGCTTAGACTCCACTTTAATTGTGGCCAAGGATTTTTGGTCCTGAGGGGACATGCAAAACGTAATTCCCAGCAGAGTACCTTTTACTCACTCCCTTTAAGAACAAAAGCCCAGATAATCAAATCACAGAGGCAAGCCAGTGAGAGGCAAAAACATGCGCATTCACAGAGACAAGTAAATGGCTAAGACAGTGTGCACTCTCCCTCCTCCTGCCCTCCCCACCCCCCTCCCCACCAAAAGACAAACTCCAAGCAGAACATAACCTCAAGAACCAGTGCAGTGCTGAATTCTGAATCAGACCAGACACTGCGCGAGAAGCTCAGATGTCTGGGAGGAGAGACCAATATTAAAACCACCTGTTTCATTGTCTGCATTTTTGCTGCTGTATCTGACCAGGACTTCGGAAATCAGCATTAACAATATTCACATGAACATGAGATTAGACAGAAAAACAGTTGCTAATAATTAATATTGGAGTTTTTTTAGAACGGAATAATCAGCTTCTATGTCTAGCTGTTAGCAACAATGACAGGAAAAGGCTTCCAGATGACTACAAGCTGCTGATTCAGAAGTTTGCCTTAGAAGGAAGAAAACTCTCAGGCGTGGTTAGAGTCTGCTGCTGGAGAAAACACAAATTCAGTCTGAGCTTCAAGTACATGTAAAATGCTTAAAATGAACTATGATCAGGAATCTGGCAGAATGATTTCGGACTAGTGCTCCCCACTCATTCCACTGTAACTCTTCTCATTTTCTCTCTCCCCAAGGAAATTACAGCAGTTGATATAAATAAATGGGAGATCTTTGCTGCTGCTATAGTCTCCTAACAGTAGCATTAGCATTGCATTTTGCAGAGTACTACCACTCTGGGGAATTTATTTTTGTTCTTGTTGCTGCCAGTTTGAAAGCTTTCAAAATCCCACAAGCTACATTTCCTCAGGTGCTACTGAATATGGAGCGTTTCAATAAAATTGTATCTAAATCGAACCTTATTTTACAGTTTCCAACATCCACATTTCCAGTTTCCATAAAATTTCCTCTTACTTATGACCTGTATCAGAGACATTTTTAAGCTTTTGGCCCTAGACAAGGGACCAGCAGACATGGATCATTTTTCCAAAGTATCAGCAAGTCTTTTGAATGGCCCTACTAATATAGCAGAGAACAAGAAGAATGTAGGAGAATTTGTCTTAAAAGCACAAACCAAAAAGCACCATCACCATGTAATTGTAAATGGATGAATGAGACCATGGGTAACGGTACAGAGATGGTAACCATTTGAAAAGTGATCGCTGCTAAGTTACTAACAGTAAAATGCTTGTTAGAGAAACTCAAATTCCATGCTACTGTTTACAACTTTACTAACAAGTCAGCTCTGAAAGAGACTAAACTTCTTAAATCTCAATTCCTACTCACTTGAGCATGTCTGTTCTTTCCTCAGAGGGGCCAATGAAACTTGGGGCAAAAAAGAGTAGACAGAATTTTTCTTGGGCTTTTAGTGAGCTGTCCCTTAGCTTCTTGAAGTAACACAAAATCTACACGCTGGGGAAGAAGCACAGAGGCATCCAAATTTGAAACAGTTGTGCTGGTGCTTTGCACAGCTCCTTTAAGAGGCAGAATGTACAGTCCCTCCATATATTGCCTGTAACATAATACAACTCATGAGCGGGGTGTAGATTTTTGCTTTTTTTCCTACAACAACAGATAAAAGAATCTGGATTGGTGGCAGTCTGCTAGGCTGAAGTCTTAACTCCTCTTGAACATATGAGAAGAGCTGCCGTGCACATCTCTCTGGTGGGATATGCACTGAGGAAACCACAGTTTGATATAAAGCATCACTGAAGTCTGAAAAACATTGATTATTTGTCCAAAAAAGGTTGAAATTCATAGCAATCAGCACTTTGGAGAAGGAATCCATATACACAAAGAACATAAAAACTGTGTATATTTCCAAGGAGGAAAGGTTTCTTAAGGAAACAGGGCTTATGCTATTTTGTTCTTTGTGGCATCAATCCATCTCCAGGAACTTTTAAGCCTAATGGCCAATTTCAAATTTGATAGAGGACCTGAGGGTTCTAGAACTATAGACTGCCTAGAAATATTCTCTTACAAACAGGCAGTCACACAGAGGAAAGAGACACACCCTGTAAGTAGCCACTGAGAGCAAAGCAGTGCTACAATTACACCCCCCTACTAAACATCAGGAAACACAAATGGGAACTCATCCTAGAACCCAACAAAATCCCAATGATATCACCACCATCTGCTTCTCATGGAACTATTTAAAAGGGGATAAGAAAGCAAATTACAAATAAATAAAAGCAAAAAGTAAGAAAGGTCACCTCATGTGCACATATATATTTGTGTGCTTGTATATATATATATATATCACAACCATGAACACAGGTCTTGCTATACATTACATATTTTGCATGAAAAATGTTTGACAGAACACAATCAAATTTATTTATTTTTTTTAATAGCTGCTTCTGGGCCTTTTGTGATGCCAAGACTGCTCTACGTATCTTCCTTATAAATGAGACTTCCCCTGCTATTCTCTCCATTTTTAAAGAATGACTGATACTTAATTTACCATTTGATCAGAATTTATTGTTAAGTCTGCATTTCCTGCAGGTTTTCAAATCATCTTTATATTGTTAGAGTACCCACTGAACAAAGGGGAAACAAGGTAAGGACACATCTATGGAGGAGAAAAAGACTTTTTCCTATTCAAAAAGCAACAAGAAGCAAACAAACAAGGAATCGGCAAGATAATAAAGCTTGTTTGAGTTGGGCAATGCCACAGGAATAAAAGAAAAAAGCAGGATCTCCCACACAGCAGAGCACTCCTTTCCTTTCCTTAAACAATTAAGGAATAAACAACAGTCATTTGGTCAAGTATTTCCATCTCTTTGTGATTCCTGATCTCTCTGTCAGGCTGTTACCTTTATGCTGATGAATCTAGGCTTTTAGTATAAAGTTCCCACTGAGTACAGCTTGAAAATCTGCTCTAATGATCATCTGCTGACTTCCTCGGTAAGTATGTTCCCACGTACACACCTTGTGCCAACTTCAGTGCTTGTGACACAGCAGTGATCTGGTTCAATAGCTAGAACAGTAAAATCCCATACAAATCACAACAGTCATTCAATATATTTCTTCTCATTTATGGATTTCAGCCAGCTTCTGTAGGGGTCAGGTGGGTGCCAGTGCAGCCCAAGCAAAGTACAGGACCTTCCCTCTCAATGGCATACTACCTTGTTTGTACCCTCAGTCTGCAACCCTTGTCAGAGTGGCTGCCCCTTCTCCTTTCAGGAGCTCTCACTGTTACCAACTAAGAAGTTCCACTCCCCAAGGCAATTAACCAGGGTGCAGGGTCGGGAAGCAGTAAAGAGCAGTCACCTGTGCAGGCTATTAACCTCTTGCTGCTGTCTCACAATGACAAAACCTAAAGTAAGAAGAGAGGTAACTGGGAAAGCTATTTCTGAAATGTGTTTTGCAAGGATACCTACACATTCTTTTATCTTCTGCTTTGTAATAAATTCTGGAGGGCAAATCATATCTTTTGTGCAATATTTAACAAATGTAAAGAGTAATCTACAACTAGGGCTCACAGCATTGTGGTATTAAGAAACACAGTTGCTTTGAAAGCAGCCATCTTTCTTCATACTAGCCAGGACAGCAGCTTGCAACCTGTACTGTTTGAGACTGTTTTTCAGGAAGGTTGAAACTGGCACAAAAAAGAGCTTAAAAGTTTTCCATCTCAGCCTGAGAATCAAGCAGGTACATCCAAAGGCTTTTCACAACAGAAACTTTGTTCCTCAGTAAGAAGCGTGCCTATCTCATGAACTGGGAAAAGAAAAGCTGTGACACAGCAGACTGGAGAAACACAAATTGCTTCTAGTACATAAAATTTAAAGCCAAAAATTTGTATTCCTACTCCCTAAATCCCTAATCTTATAAGCAGCCAACTCTGTGTGGGGCAGTTTTAAATGCTTACGGAAGCATCATCGGGAACAATCCATCAACATTTTTACAGCTGCCTTTTTGCCATACAGAAAGGCCATAACAGTAATTTTATTCATGAACAAAAGCAACTTAGAAACCCTTACTGTGGATTTCTATGGCAGGGAAAATATTCCTATTACATTCCAAAGACAGGAACAACAAGTTTATCTGAGCGTATGAAGGGGACTCTATTGCGCAGGGCTGAAACTGCATGAACCCCAATTGCTCTCTTTTGTCTTCTTCAGTCATCTGTTACTTACTTTTTCAAATACACATTAAATCAAATATTCTATTAGTCAAAATCCTCCAGAATCCATAGTCGCTTTTTCAGTATCTAGACAAGGCCTAGTTTTAACAGTTCAACAAGAAACACTGTCAGGGCAGCACCCATTGTGTGTCATTTTTAGCAGTGCATTCCTGCTCACTCTCCCTTCCCTCTCCCCAGTCATGCAAGGGATGCTACTAAAGCACAGGTCTCCTGTGATCCACTATGAGCAACATGAAGCCTGCAAACCTCAAAGTCTCCTGAGTCAGGATTCCACTCCACCAGAATTTAGCTTCAGTATGGGTCCCTTTGGGCTAATGCATTACTGTCCAGAGGTCTAAAAACCTCCCCCAAGGGCTTACAGGAATGCACTAGAGAAGGGAGACAAGAAATGTGGTTGGCAGGATGCCCCAGGGAATGGGGGAAGAGGTGATCAGAATAAGAAGGGTTAAAGAAAGCTCCCAGCCCCTTCTGTAAAGACCCTGACTCTGAAGAGACATTTTCATTATGACTCTCCCGTGTCAATTACCAAAAGCAATGAGGAAGAAATTCATAGCCAGATAAATTACTCATGAATGTATTTTATATATATGTAATGTTATGCATATAGCTGGGAATTAAACTGCCATTTAGATTAAGTAAAAAACAAAATACAACCTAATCAGTAATTCTTGGAAGAAGCCAATTTAAGACAGAGTAAGACATTTGATTTTCTTTTTATCCAAGCACAGCAACATATTTGCACACTGAGTGCTTTTTCATATATTAAGAAATGCTGACTGCAATAAGCTACTATTCATTAAGTCTTCTGTACACAGGAAACTCACAATATATTCTTTAGAAGAATAATTTCCTTTCTTCCTTTTAGTTTTTAAAGCTAGACATTGGTAAGTAGCACTTCCTGAGATAAATGGCCTTTAAGTTAGATGACACAAAGAAGAACACAGAAGAAAAGTTCTATTTCTTTACAAAGGTAACGCACAACCATGTAAGACCCTTGGCACCTATACAGCTAATCCTGTTCTTGGAAGGGTTATATTAATGTAATAATTCTGTCCTGCTAAAAACTGGATTGTCCCTAACCAGGGCTACTTAGCACACAGACTTCAACATAATGAAGGTTCTAACTTTATAGGGAGTTGGAGCAGTCTGCAGTACCGTGAGCAGTGCATTCCTGAAACTCTCCTATACCAGTGTAATGTCAACAGAAAAGGCTGAGTGGTGATGTAATGTCTGAGGGCATGCCAGAGTCAAGACACTTTTTGTTTGATTCACAGGGTACAAGTTATTTCTCCCCACCCCCGCCTTTTTTAAAGCGGGCAATAGGCAGTTGATTTTACAGCTACAAGCATTGCAGAGCCTCACATTATCTGCACAGTGGAAAAAAAAAGAATAAGCTGATAGCATTCATCATTGTGACACAGGCAACAATTCTTGAGCAAGAAGAAAAGCTTTTGGTCTATTTTAGTTTGAAGGGGGGGTTGTGTTTTGTGGATTTTTTTGTTGGTCTTTTTTTACTGCTGCCCATCACCATGGCCTCTGAGGCTCCTACATTCAAAAATGCATTTGGGTACCTGAAGCCCTTCAATACCTCCTGTATGCTCAGATCCAGGAATGTACTTTCCATATCAGTCTAGCAACTAAAAATCCTTAGTATTTAAACAACATTTCCCAAATGTTAATGTTGACAAGAAGAATGGAAACTCCCTCAGTACCCTGACACAACTTGAGATTCTCACACATTTTATGATTTGTATGTAAACAAACACTTGTACACATGAGGGTGAAGTCAGTGGGTGTTAGGTGCATAAATAAACTGCCTTTAAAATTCTGGGCCTGGATGCCTGTACTAGAAGGATGGATAAATTATGATCTCACATAAATCTCTGCAGCCAACAGCGGGAGTGGGCAGCTGAGAGTCATGCTTGATCCATCTAGTCTGTCTTACCCTTCCTCCCTTCCACAGCTGTATGACTCAAGTGAGCTCCCAGGTAATGCAAATGGCATACAATTTTGAACACGTTTATCTACCAACATTAGAGCTCTCCTACAAAGAAAAGAAAAATTGGTGTCATGTGAATGAGGTCATTACACTCATGACATGGACAAAAGACAGAGTTCTGAGAGGAGCAAATTAAGGCAATTATAAAAGGGTGCAAATAAAACAGCATCTAAACATTGCCTCTCAAGCTTTGGTAGTTGTAAGAAACAAGAAAAGTCTGACTGTGGCATTTCTAGGAAAAATGCTTTCATATACTGTTCGCTGATTTTCAAATCAGGTTCACAAGGACTAGGACAATAATGCTTTCAGAGGAAAACAGTTTACAAGGACACAAAAAGAAGCAAAGCTGTTCATCCTCCAAGATCTCTGTCACTTAGCTTGTGCTACAACCCACACACCCAAAATACCTGCAACAACTCAAATCCATCGAAGCACTTCAGAATGTGTTCTTTTAAACTTAAAAAAAAAATATCATTGGGGTTAACAGGTGAATCTTTCTGTGGTTTTCTACTTAAAGCATTAATGGTATTTCATTCTTTGTTAAGAGGTTTCAATCTACTTGCATCACAGATGCTCCAATAAAAAAAGCTGGTATGCAGATCGCTGCACACCCGCTATTAGCAGGCTCCCCTCTAGAGTGACAAGTCAGGAATTCTGGATCCAAGTCCTGTCACAATCTCTGAGAACTAAAGAGACAATACTGAGAAAAGATTAGTATACAGACCCTAACTGCCATCAACAGACAAACTAATCAAACTGTTCCCCAACCAGTAGTCTGTTTTATTTGTGCAAAGAAATTGTATTAATTTAATACACATACCTTGTCAAAGTAAGAATAACATATCTGATCATTATGGGAGCTTACGCATTTAATTTCTTAAAATGTAAAGGTGATATCTAAGAGAACTCCTAAGTTGCGTGCTTGCAGCTTGGAATCTGTTCATTTTTGCCATACCAAAATCCAACAGCTCCATATGGAACGTGGTGTTATTTGCCTTCTCTGTAGATTTTCACCACTGTGTTAAAGCAAACTTCCAAAGGCAAGTACTAAGATACTAACAGTTGTGGGTTTTTAAACTCTGATGGTCATGATTTACAGGAAAACTTCCTGTGAGTAAACCATTTTCCATGTACTAGCTCCATACAAAGATTAGCAAAGGCTGTAGTTCTGTGAGGAGCCGAGTCTCACAGCACTGAAAGGCTATCCCTCCACCTCTCTCTCACCCTCTGATCCCTTCCTTATACTGCATTCAAACACTTGTCAGAGCCCTTGGAGTGTCAATATAAGTCATTAACCCAGAAAAAGAAGTAAATGCTTCTGCCAGGTTAGGAAGTTGAATCAGTGAAAGGTCTTGCATCACCTCTGCTGGATAAGAAAGGCCTCCTTTCAGCAGCTCACTTTTTTCCCCAATGTAACTGCATTCTAAGCACTGATGAGTTAAGGATATCCCTTTCTTGTTAGGGTTAAAATATAGAATCGAAATGCAACTTTACCAGATGAACTAACTGTACAGACAACACATAATCGTTATTGAACACAGGAGAGTCACATTTTTAAATTACTAGGCTCTGTATGAAGTATTAAAATCTAACTATTTAAGACAGTTTAAAAGAGAAAAAAAGATCAAGTCATCAGTTTAATAAAGCTGAAAAGAAAAATTGAAAACAGGGAAAATCAGAGGTGCAATCAGAGAACATTTCTGAAGAAGCCTTCCTACCACAAACACCACTCATAATTTGAACACAACTTTCTTATCCTTAGATCCCCTCAAATGAGCCTTAGCTCACACAAAGTTTTGATCCTACAAGGAAATACAAGCAAGGAATTCTATGAAGCTCACTTTGCATGGATCTCAAATGAAAGACATTCTTTATTAAGCAAAGGACAGCAATATTAGATGGGATAGAGGGTTGGAACCAGATTAAATTGGAAACAGATTTATTTATGTTTTTGGTGAATTCTGATTTACAGGGGGAGTCTTGTATACATTATTTCACACTCACAAAACTCACCAAAAAGCAAAAGGGTACTAGATGTATAGAAGGGCAAAACTTAAAAAACATCTTAAATTTTTTTATTCATCTTGTGTATCTTACAGGAGGTTCCAACTCTAACCTTCTTTTCTAGATACACCTGGAACTGGGCTCTTTGTAAAAGGCAGTGCCTAAGGACTATCCATAGCATTGACAACCTTAGCTGAATTTGAGCATTACTGGGCAGGTGTACTGGCATTTTCTGTGACTTCATTATCTTTTTTCCTTCCAGTTAGAGGATGGGTACGAGCAAGTCAAATTCCACATCTCTCTAATATTCCACATTAAACTTCATCTTCCCTATCAGCTTCTTATAGCATTTATAAGGGAATATAAATGTTTTTTGCTCTGATTTCCAACTACCTAGTAGCATTATGTGCTGCTACTTATCTGAACAGAAAGTCCATCAAGTCAAAAGAATATCAAGTTTTTTTAAAAATGCAGGCTTCTGAAGTACCACATCAACCTGATCCAGAACAGCCATATACTTCCCATTAAAGTAACACCATACCCATAAGAAAATGGCTTAGAAAGCACAACAGACGCTAAGGCTTTTATCTAGATCTTCAGTAACAGATTAGAAGCTAAACTATATGTCAGAGTGTACACAGGTCTACTCTGACTTCCAGAGGAAAAAAGAGTTTTTAGGCTGACTAAATAATGGACCACAAATCACCAGCAGTTTTCTTCTTAAACAACACATGTGTTTGCCCATTCTTTATAGTAAGCCACTCTATTTTTTTAAGATAGTTTCATTATTGCATTTTCACACTATTTCTGCCCAAACTTACATAAAACTCAGAAACACTGCTCAAGTTCAGTGATGTTAATGTATTTCCTACTTGCAATCTGAAAGAAGCTCAACTCTGCCTCCTGCAGCAGCAGCAACAGAATTAATGACTAAATTCTGACTGCAGGAATTTTACTGATGACAGCAAAGAAATTTTCAGATCTTAGTTCTATGTTATCATGGCTTGAAATTACATTTTTTGTCCTTAAACAGTGTTAGTGGTTATTAAATACAGCTGTCCAAAACCAGTATCCAGCTCTAGAATCATACAAACTGCTGTTAGTCACTTTATGTATGACGTATTTCTTAGTGATTATTAGTAGGGGCAGAGTCCTGCCTCGGTGAAGTAACAAACTATTCCTTCCTAACCACCCGCCATCACCACTTACAGAACCCTGAACTATAAAGACCTATAATCTGATCTGGTAGTATAGTATTAAAGGAGAAACATTACAATTTTAAATAAGAATCAGTAACTCTATAAAGCCACAATATTTATGTTTTGTGGGATTGCCTCTACTGCACTCAATAGCAGTATCAAAATGAAAGGAAGATCCTTCCTTATCACATGTAGATAACATTGTCTACTCATGGTTCTAAAATCCTATTAATTGGACCTAAAAAGCCTCCACAAATATTTTTCTTGTGAATATAACCTTCCAAGTAAGTATTAGATCACATCAAGCAAGAGGTAAAGTTTATCACATGCTTTGGTAGATGATTTTCTTCTTTCAGAGCCTATGTTATGAAACACTTTGAGCCTGAAAGTTGTGAAACAATTCTGAGGTAAGCCTACACGTGTCCTGCCTCCTGTTTTATCTCCTGAATCAGAAAAAACCCAAAAGCCTTACAGAGGTGGTTTCAAACACTCATGGAAACTCTGGAGATGCAGGACAGCATTGCTTGCTTATTACCTGATCACGATCACCTGCAAAACAGCAGCTCTTCATAGTACATGAGTTGAAGTACCCTTGGTTGTCAAACTGGAAGACAGGCAGCCGGCAATGGATGTCATAGAGGACCGGGGGAAGGCGCCGACGCAGTGCCAGCAGCTGGGTTCCATTGCTGTTGAACCGAACACTCATGGCACTCTGAAGGGAGAGGTTTCCACCATAGCGGAGGAGCGAACTGGGAAAAAAACAGAGGAAAAGAGTGAGATGGGCCACGCATATGAACTGAACTACTTAAAGACAGAACTCTCTTTAACCTTACATTTCATTTCAAACAAACAAGCCCAATAAACTATAATCTTATTTAGTTTCTGCTTCAAAGCATCAATTCCTGAACAAACTTGATTCAAAACCTGAATGACAAACTATCCAACAAAATGCTAAGACTATAAAGTCTTCAGAAGAGTCAAGTTAAAGACTGCAAGTAGTTTTGTTAATAACAAATACATTTCCTGCATAGCAGCAAAGTCTCAGAGTAGCCTCAGCCTTAAAAAGGCTTTTCTTGTACTTCTGGGATGTCTGCATTTGAGACTGACACTACCAGCACTCAGCTCTTTTTGTTCAGCTGGTGCCTGAATCCAGCCAGCCCAACTTTTTTTTTCCTCTGTTCTGGTACTGGATGGCATGTTCTCCGATTGTAGATACACTGATCATTATCTCACTTCTGCATCTGTTTACATTTCTACAGGGCATCAGAGGATGTTTGAACTCTACGATCAGTTCCAGCTGTCTTAAATAAAAGGCCATCTTACCAACAAATTATTGCAAGAAGTGCTAAAATAAGTTACATAGCTAATCTCAAACTTGCTTCATCTAAAAATATTGCCAAGTAGGCAAGACAATTATGCTACCATATGACACTATTACCCAAAACTCTAACATGGTTGAATTAGCTAGTTTCCTTGTTCCATATAAGGCTGTATGATCAGAGCTGGAGCATTTGTACCAGTTCTTATTGACATATACAAGACAAAACCAAAGGGCCACAAGTTTCCAGGCTCTCTCTTTAAAACAATAACAGATTATGGAATTTGCTCCATCCAGAAACCTAAAGATAATCAAAGCGTACCTGAAATTCAACTTGCATTGTACAGGCTTTCTGGTTTTTTTTCAAAGACTTAATTCAATCCATGTACTTGAAATGATTGCGTGTATGGAAAGGGATACAAAGAAGGAAGACATTTTATCCCTTTTTTGTTCAGCGATCACTGAAACCTCCTTAAGCAGCACCAGAGCTCGACCTTTTGTTAATAGGTTTTCAGCAATCCCCATCAAATCTTGTTAAGAGCTGTGACTTTTATGCACCTTCTGGACCAGACAAGGCATGCCAGCACAGAATTTGCAGATTCTACGGGGAAGTTTATTCATAGATTTTAATGCATTATACTTTCTGATGTAGCCCTCTGCCCCAATATTTGTGAAAAAATGAGTCACCCCACATGGATGCAAAGCCACATTCCATGCAGGTTGAAGCACGTATCATTATATGAGATACTGTAAAGTTAAAAAACTATTGTTCCTAAGCCAGACTTAAACAAAACCAAAAACAAAATAGAAGACTCCACGTAATGAATGCACTAGAAATGCACTGCTCTCACACACATGCAGTTTGTGAACTGAACAGTCAAAGCCAGGGTGCCGCAAAGGAACCAGAAGTCACATTTTCAAAGCCAGCTAGTAGGAGCTACAAGCTGGGCACCAAAACTTCTGAACACTTGTACGAGCATGAAGAGTCCTGCTCTCTCACATGTGTGAGAATTCTCCTCCTCCTAGGCAAAGCTGCTGAGATTCTCTTAATAGTGTTTATAGTTTTTAATAAAAACATGAGAAACTTTAATACCAGAAACTGTAACCTTAGAGACAAGGATTTAGGATCCCCCTCATCAGCCCTAGTTTCTGTTCATCAAGATCAATACTCAGCCAGCTCAAAATACTCAGTGAGGCATTAAAAAAAAAAAACAAAAAACAACAACAACAAAAAAAACCCCAAACCCAAAACACACATGACTTCTTTTTTCCCCTCCCCCTCTCCTGATAGGTTTGTGTAAGCCCAAAATTTTTTCTATGAAAGTTTCTACTTCCTTAAAAAAACAAACAAACAAAACCTCCCACAAAAATAAAAAACAAAAAACCAAAAAAAAACCCCAAACCAAACAAAAAAACCAACAACAAAAGAAACAACCAAAAAAACCCACAAACCACCAAAAACCCAACAAAAAAACCCCACCAAAACCCAAAACCCAACTAAAATCTCAACCCCCAAACCAGAATAAACCAACCCAGATTTTTTTGGCTAAGAAAGGTCAATTTTTCTATAAGAATATACGAGTTCCCCACCATGAATGTGCAGCAACCAGACTTAATGTTAAGGTACAGCCACCACTGCACCAAGACTAAGCCCCTTTCCTCATTACCTGTTACCCTCCTCAGTCTAAACCACAGCCCAGAATTCTCTCCTGCCTACAAATGAGTGAGCCTACCAGATGCCCCATTCTTTCAAATCTTCAAGCAAAGTTTCCATGGTTACTATTATTATGCCCTGCCTGAAATATTTTGAGATTATGTTTTATAGTAATAGTAGTGTAATATTAAACTAGCTTCCATTCTGCTTACAGATGTTTTCATTAAGCTCCTATAGCAGTCAAAGCTATCAAAGAAAACACCTCTTGGAGTTGAATTCTGTACTGCATTTCAGTAACTTTAGTGTAACAAAGCTCTAAAAAAATATTTTACTCCAGAAATTAAATGAAGTAAGAAAGGCTAGAACTTCAGAAATTATGATCAAATAACAAGTCTAGAATTAAGGAGCTGCATAGTTAAGACCTCTCAAAAGATCCACAGCTTTGCCTATCTCATACCCTCACTCCACAAAATCTGGCCACATGTGTAATGGAAATACAGTTTGTGCTGCAGTTCCTTGAACATTTGGCTCAAAGGAAAAAGAAAAAAAGCCAAAAAACCCAAAACCCACACTAATAAAAAAAGGCAGTTGGCTAAGTTTGGCTGATAGAGAAAGAAATGCTAAATGCCATTCATATATGGGAGTGACATGCCAATGAGGTTCCCCACTTGCCTCAATTCTGTCCCCAAAAATCAGATTCTGTAGCTTCAAGTGCAGCATTTTGCCGCACTAATCACAAGACAGTGGTTTTCTTTTTTCCCCACCCTGCTGTGTCCTACTTGCTTCCCCTCTTCCTCTTTGAAAGGGTTTATTAAATTATCTGCACATTTTCCTTTAACAAGCTATGAAAAGAGGCAGCAGGTGGTCAGGTGGGGATGAGAAGAGACAAAGTGACCCCCCCTCCCCCCAGACATCCATTTCCTGACCCAAACAGAGGTTAAATATTTACTTGCTCCCTCTCCTCCTATGAGAAAACATCTAAGAGATATAGTCAGAAATATCATGGGGGGTGGTGGTATGGAGGGAGTGCAGCTCATGGCTCCATCTTGGTGGAAAACCTAGGAACCTAGCTCACAAATAGAGGACATAAAGGATTTGAGAAATCCCTCTTCCTCTGCCTCCTACTGCAGGCAGTGCACATGGTAGCAGTATTTAGAACTGAGTAACCCCAAGACTTCAGTATTTTCCATTACAAAATTTAGTTGATTATAGAACAACCATGCTGGCTTTTGGGGAAAAAAAAAAAAAAAGTAATTGCCCAAGATGTCTTCTAGAGTATTCCACTTCCATCAGAATTGCAGGAAAAAAGCAGTCAGCCATCTCCAAGAAATAGCTGGGGGAAGTTATGTTATTTTTTTTACAGTATTACACCAGTGCTAATGCTCATTAGTACTAAAGAGGATGTGTGAATCAAGAAGCTCTAGAGATCTTCAAACTAATCAGAACCAGAGCTTTTGTTCTTTTTCTTTTTTTGGGGTGGGGAGGAAAGAGGAAGGGGAGAGCTGTGTTTAAGCACGTTCAGTGTTCAAATTACTATCTCTGCTTATCTGGTTGCATCATGGTGCTGCTCTGTACATTTAGTCAGTGCTACTTTTGGATTTTTTCACACAGGATTGCATAGGGCAGTGTAGAGATGCTTGGATATGTTGCTCATGTTAGAACTGCCACTTCTGCCTGCTCCTTATTGCATGCTCCAGCAAAGGAATTTCAGACGCAACACTTCCTTGCAGTTACTAAAAAGTTTACTGATGCATCAGACTAAAAGCAATACTCTCCTCTTGAAGACACAGACCATGACAGCTTGTGAGAAATCTGAAGACAATCCTAAAAGGGTACCTCTGAACAAGATGGGTGCCCCTTCTGCCAGAGGCATTATCTTTATGAATCCAGACCTAGACTACTTTGGGATTTAGTCTGCTTCCAAATTTGGCTCACCCAGCCAGCCGTGGAATGCTGATGTTGCCTACCAGCTCTGGAAGCAATAGAGAGACACATGCACTTCTGAGTTTTTAAAAAAGTGATCTTGTATGATTAAGAGAAATATTTAGTCCACAGATGGAACATAACAATCCAAACACACATGCCAGAGCAAGGCTGAGGAGGGAGAGAATGGACAGTTACATGCAATATGGTCATTTCCGTAGTTGGATATGCTGCACACAGGCAGCACTCAAGTGTTAACTAAATACCAGCTCAGCCAAACAATGGAAGGCTTTCAATCCGAGAGTAGCACCGCTAATGTAAATAAGTATGTTTCTGCTGGCAGCTAGCAGGGTGAGGGAAGAAATAGTCTCACTGCACTCAGAATTTGCAAGAAAAGTCTATACCTGAAACAAACGTTTCCCTCTCCTCCTCTCTCCCCTTCTGTAAACAAAGAAGTTGTTTCACTCTTTTTTGAAAAGTCGACTGCCTGAGTGGTAACATAAGCTTAACCCAGGCTATTAAAAAGTTAGCTTGGCAACAGACAGTGGCCATTAAACCTGAGAGAAGATCAATGTCTGGGTAGAAATAAAATAATAGCAGCATGCACTACAGCATTAAATAGAACCATTAAATAAACCCACTGAATAGCTTTTCTTGATAAGCTACAAATCTGACAATGAACTGCAGTACAGATACTGTCCTTGGGAAATGAGTGTCACTTAAAAGGGAGAAGGAAGGAAGGGAGAAAGTGTTGATATCATGAACAGCAGTGTGTGAAACTAACTTAATGAAAGAATGACCTTAAAAGGAAAAAATGAATTGAATGCTCGTCACTAATACACACCATTGCATACAACTGTGTTTGTCAGCATTTCTGTAACCACAAAATTGAGGAACTTCTAACTGTACAAAAAGAACTGGAATGAAACTTGGCAAACAGAATCTTGGCCTGGAAAACTGCAGAAAGGTTTGGGGTTTTATTTGGAAGAAAGTTATTCTGTGTGTGCAAAAACATACACAATTCTTATTTAGTCTGCAGCAAACACTTAGAAAGAACCAAATGAACAAATAATACAAAAGCAAGCACAAGATCAATTAACATGCATTTTTTTTTTTTTTTTTTTTTAAGTAGATTACAAGTCTCACGGAAATCTCAAGACAGTTTCTTTGAAAATCAGATAAACCATGTCCAAGCATATGGAGTTTCTCTGTATGTATTCAGAAGTGTTAACAAATGTGAAGGAAGTCCATCAGTCTTAAGATTAAAAACATACATAAGCAATACTCAGGATTTTATTATTTCTCAGTAACATGCTCATTTTTCTAAATTCTGTCATCACTATTCCTGATTATCTCACTACCTTTACAAGAACTCTCGTCAAGAACTACATCCCCAGAATCCTTAACAGGAAGTAAGGGGTATTTGCTTGGACTTTAAAGAATAACCAAATAAAATAAAGGCTGTGTATTGTTAGCAAAACTAAACACCTTTACTTTCCTTCAAAAAGAACATACAAGTAAAATCAACTGTTTCTACCAGGACTGGAAAAGTAGGGAATTTAGGTTGAAGATTCTGCATGTTCAAGAACATGTCATTCCTTCTGTTCTTTACTGTTAGGGTCAGGAACATGTAAATTAGTATAAAAAGGAATCCCCTGTCATTAATAAACTTTCATGCATGGCAAGCTCTAAGGTGAACAGAAGCCTCACCTCCAAACCAGGAGGGCAATAATTTATTAATTTTTTTATTAAAAGAGATTCTTATCTGTTAAATGACTTCGAATCTGGAGCCTTAGAACATCAAACATCACCAGATTTACGTATCCAGAGCAGCCAGACTTCATAACAGCAAAGGCTTGTGTGGTTTGGCCCTTATGATCTAATTGAATCACTGAACGCTAATGTTGCTTCACCAGTGATCTCCGGCAGTTCTCCAAAAAGCATTATGTTTTCCTTTATTCTGCCTTCATTCACAGGAAAAAAACCTACAGAATTTAAGTATTTTGAGGAATATGACACAAGCAGAGACATAAAGTATACTAAACTCTCCCCCTCATCTGTATTACTTTTATCCTTTTAGGACTTAAGGCTTACCTCTGCCATTACAGCAATTAAACAAGTAGCAAGTGACAACAACAAACAAAAAAAACCCTATTTGTTTGAATGTTTCACATCCTCCTCCAGCTCTATCCGAGGTTTGTTTTGGTCTTATTACAGACCTGTTCCCAAACATTCTCACTGTCCTAGGCTTGCCCTCACTACAGATCGGAGAGTCAGTGGGCACAAGAATGTTCTATTCCCACTCTCTGCTTGAATCATTTAGGTGTTACTGTAATGTAAGTAATAAAAGAGATCTAGTAGACAGTAAAATAGTTTCGCAGGAAGAGAAAAAAACAAACCAAAACCATTTAGCCAGATTAAAAAAGAAAGTCGAGAATACAAAGTAAAGAGCAACTGTCCGACAACCACAAGCAAGCTAGCTAGATCACCTGATCATTTTCCTCCTTTTCTAATCCCTAAATTCTACAGTTGGAGCCCATTATTCAGCCTGTTCAGAAATAGTACCTTGTAGGATGGATGTACCTTGTAGGCAGACTGTGAGAGAGAACACTGGTTAGCTGAATCCAGCAAAACACAAAGGAGTAGGTTCCATCAGATAACTAGAGAAGATGCAAATGCAGCCAGACGTGGCATGGGAAGATGACCTTTAGGCCAAATGAAGGAACAGGAACTGCTTCCAAAATGAAGCACACAGCAAAGTCAGTATAACAGAAAGAGCACAGATACCAGAGAACGTTACCTCAAAAATACTCTGAGTGTAACAGTTGGTAATTCCTGCTGAAGAGTAAAGGCATTTTCACACCTTAGTGTCTATGCAAAAGCAATCACATATCAATACTGCAGTTCTACAAAGCATTTTTTCCTACATATGTTTCTGTGCTGCAATTCTTCTATTGCATTAGGAAAGCTGAGTAACATCAGCCACAGATTTGTTCTCTCATCCAATAATATATATACACTCACCCCCCTTCTTTTCTCTAGCAAAGCTGCATGAATTTTTAATTTACCAAAGCTACAAAAGCTGAAATTAAAAAAAAAAAAAAAAAAAAAAAAAAAGAGAGCAGCAACAAGAAACTACGCCTTTCTTTTAACAGGAAAAATGGCAAGATCCAAGATGCTCCTGTCCTGCAGAAGTCCAGTCTTGAAAGAGTAAAGATTTTGCCTCTAATAGGTACAAGATGAATAGAAATTATCACGTAAAGCTAAATGAAGGCAACTGCACACACAACTTTGGTCTCATCAAGTTGGTTCCACCACTGTTTCCCATGAACTGATGTTTCAAAGACTAATTCCCTTGTCTTACAATAGCATTGAACTAACATTTCAGATGTTCTCCCAGGGAATGCACTAAGAGGATCTCTCCCTTGTATTCAGTCATCAGTAATTTTTAATTTTATTTTATTTTAAGTAAAAAATGGTATCTCTTATTTCCCTCCTTATTAAAATGAGGCATAAAGGCACTTAGGGCAAGGTTTATATGATCACAGACTTATTTCCTTAAGAAAGCAGGCTACAAAAAACCATTAAATCAGAGCTTCTTTTGAACAACAGATTACTATTTTATACTTTTTAAATTTGCATTGCAAGGACAATACTTTGCACTTTAAATTCTTGCTTTAGAAAGACCTGTGTGTTAGAGAATTTCAAAGCTAACAAAAAGATTAAGCATCATGAGGCTTTTGAAGTAGGCAGTATTCCCATTCCTTGATACAGGAAAAACAGGGCAAGAAAGTTCAATCAACAGACATATCTAACACTGTGAAACAAAACCAGGTTTCCTGACTTCTTGTTTACTGCATGAAGCTACTTATATTCTTGAAAACTGTGAACCTGAATACCACTGGTGCTTCTGGGAGCAAGCTGGATCCCACAGAGCAAAAGGTCAGTATCTAGCTTAAAGTGCCCAGCCAGAACCAAACCAGGGCTAGTGTGGGGGTGCTGGTAGGTATGAAAAAGTTTAATCATCAAATCAGAAAATCCCCATGCATATGATGGAGGGCTAACTATCTACAACGGATAGTGTGATTTTATCTAATGAAGGTTTGAGAAAACTACTACTAAACCAACTCAGGAAAAGCAGAACAGAAGAGTCACCATAGCCCTATCTGAAGGATTAAAAGCTGAACTACTAACAATACACATTTTTATTATACAGTTTGAACCTCAGTATTCCAAAACTGAGTTGTGTGTCTGATGAACAAATCTGGTGATGCTAGAGGAAAGTAAAAAAATCTTTCTTTCTGACATTGAAAAAAACAAACTTCAAAGATCTTCAGTTTGCACATCAGTGGACTAACCTGAATACACTCCACTACAGGAAGGATACCAGCCTAAACATAGAAAAAGCTAAGCTAAACCCTCCATCCCAAGAGGGGCTGACAAGTTCAGGCATAAAGCAGGACTGCAAATGAGGTAAGGAATGTGTACATCTAAAGCAGAAGCTAAGTGAGAGGGTCTTTCCTACGGTACCGTCTCTACAATAAGGACAAGACGTAAAGGTGGGAAAAAGAGACTACAGCACCGGCTTCACAACACTTGAATACCAGGCAGCATATGGCTGACTTGCACACATACTTAAGTATTTCTAGAGTATCTATTAGTTGGTGCTCACACCAGCAACAGAAAAGATCACTTGCTCCAGAGTAAAAAAATCTAGCAATATATTCCCTGATTTACACCTTTTGCAACTTCAGCGCTGCACTTCTGTCCTTAAAAGGCAAAAAGAAAAGAAAGAATAAAAGAAAAAAGCATCAACTGGCCGGAAGTGGCAATCACAAAAAAAGGAGTCCACATACAGGGAAGTGCTCTTCCCAGCAGAAATACCACTTAAGCCATCAGCATGACTAAAGCCTTAATGACTGTCACCATCTGTCTTTGCCCAAGTCGAAAATTCTTATTTGCAAGTACTCCCTTTTTTTCTTCAGTGGCCCTAGAAAGTGCCACTAGAAAGGCAGAGGAAACTACCTTGAGATGTTTCTAACACTAAAGAAGTAATTTGATTTTGGCTAAACCTGTGGCAGACAGTTCGGAGATTTATTTATGGTTGCGATAAGGAAAACAAACCCAAAAAACATCCCAAGAATACCACTACCCTAGATCCCATTACCATTCAAAAGTTCCTTCAACACAACCCAAAGATCTCCAGAAAAGAATAATTCAATCCCAATGAATTTAAGCAACAAACAGCTCACTTTCTCTGACATTAAAAGGAACTTTCAAGAAATAATAGAAAACAAATAGGTGGAAAAATTTTTTTTTTTAAAAAATAAAAATCTAAGTTTAGCTTCTATGTTATTTGGGGCAAATACGCCAAGTCAGACCTGTCAGGAGAGCTTCAAATTCTAGGTTGAGACACAGTTCAGTTGATCTGCCTCAGTAGCACAGAAGCAAAACAGATGAGGATGGTACATGTGTGGGATGAGTTGTATTTCCTGAACTGGGAGACAAATAGTTATTTAAACTATTTGAGGTGGTGTGGTTGACCCACACTGCTGAGTGCCTAAATAGCACTTAAAATTTGTTATACTGTCACCTAGCTAAATTAATTACTTCAAGCAGCATAAAGCAAGTCAAAATTCACAACAAATGGTTCAACTGGGAAGGGAAAGAAATGAACTGATAAGCTTGACATGAAAAAGTGGTTGCCAAGATACACACATTTTTCCTGCACTCATTAATACAGTGTTCTGCTCAGAGCAGGACTGACAAAGGTCTCCAAACACAAACAGGCAGCACACTTCTGTTGCACTGAAATAATTTAAACAGGTAGCTGCCAATTCGATGATGTAGAGAACTCCTCCATCTGTAGGTATTTTGGCAATCCCAAAGCTCACACATTAGAACTGATTAGAAATCACAAGCTTCTTTCCTTTACATCCAGGGTCAAAATGCAAAACAGTCAAAAAAACTGCTTAAATCTCCACACACTATTCCTGCCATCCCATTCCTGTAGCCATCATGTAACTTCTTATTAAACACCTGTAAGGAAAAAAAAATTACAACCAAAGATACTACTTTGAGAAAATTCCTAATCCACCAGTTCTAGCCTCTAAAGAGCCCAGAATCTCACAAAACTCATTGTCAGAAGCAAACCCTGTGGTTACTCCCTGGATTAATATTCCCTGCAACACAATCATCAACAATACTGGATCCCACACTTGCACTTCCAGAAGTTCAGTATTCCAGCCAACATACCAGACATCTTGGTAACACACAGATAAAACTAGGCAACAGCTACTTTTTAGAGTTAGCCTAGGAAGGTAAGCTAGAAAGGATAAAACTCAGCATGTACACGAGCATTTCCCAGGAAATAACTGCTGTCTCTGTTCTAGTACGATCTTTAAGGATCAAATACCTTGAAGGTATGAGCCTGGAAACTAAAATTGGCAACCATTGGAGACCTAAATCTATGGACTTGGACTCAGTTACAGTGCTGGTTTTATGACCTTAGAATACCTTTTGCATCACCACACAGGTTTTCTAAAGTCCTCTCTATGCAACGGGCTATAAATATCACCTATGGTACAGAGCTGCAGCTACTCATCATCTCCCTTTCCCTTGCACTCCCACCCATCAACAGAAAAAAACCAACAAAATAAACCATGTCTCTATTCAGAGGTAATACTTAGCCCTCTCTTGCAAAGATGGTCTATTTGACATGCATCTAACTTAACTCTGAAGAACTGTTCTGAAATTGCCTGTAGTTCTGGCAGCTACCACTTTTATTTCAAAACCAACAATGGACTTATGACCCTGAAACCTAGCTTTTTCAGCTACATGTCAGCATGTCAATCTAACACAAACCACCTGCAAGACTTCTACGTCCTCAGATTATCATGAGTACAGAGATATTCCATACCCCTCTGTAGAATGAAGTCATGTAGTACATACAGTGTTTTCCTCTTGCTATCAGAGACCACTGATCCAGGAACAAGAAGGTAATGCTCATCAGGTCTTTAAAAGGCTGTGAACTAAATGAAACAAGTGAAACTATAAGGCAAAGTAATCAGGAGCCAAGAACTGGATTTTCAGAAGTACCGAGTACCTGTGATTTCCAATAGATTGGGACCAGAAGTTACGCATTCAGTACATTAAGAGTTGGATTGTGTTTTCTTGCAGCGCGACTAAGCTGCATACCTAGTAATTAGCACCTGGCAGAAAAAGTTCTGTTCAAGACACAGACTTTAGAGAACACACTATCTGTTGGAGACCCAGCAGCACAGCACAGCCACATCCTTCAAAGTCCTCCACACACTGGCAAGATCAACATACCCTGACATTCATAAACATGCTAAAAAGAGTTCTCCCTCAAGATCCCCCTGAATCTAATTAGTCTATTACAGGAAAGAAATTTCCATCTCTATATACTCCTTACTACTTAATGAGCTAATTGCTAGGTGATTCACTGATCTCTAACAACAGGTATTCTTCATCCATAGCTTGGGAGTTTCCTTCCTCTGAATTCTCAGTGCAGGGGACAAATTTTATATTAGTTTGAAGTCCATTATGAAAGCCTTCCTGATTGGTGTTTTTTGAGACACAAATATTCATTTAATGTGAGCTAAAAAAGCTTGCTTAAAAAGGCTTTGAACTGCAGTTACTCCTCAGCCAAGGCAAAGAAAGAAATCAGAGTTCAATTAGTGTTCCTGTTTGGCTTTGTCTGTAAAGCATTGATGGAAAACACTGAAATTGACACTCCTTTAACTTGGGCTTATTACAACTTGTATGATCAAGCTGGCTTTTAAAATATGCCATAAGGTTTACAGTCACCAAGGGATACCAGGTTTGCTCTGGTGGTCAAGGATTTTTTTAGCTCATCATTGGGCTTTTTGAGTACATTGACTTGTAACTACACAGACAGCATAGGCCTCCTGAACTTTCAGAAGAATCTTAAAAACTTCTATCACACATAAACATTTCTACCTCACTCAGAGCTTGAATCCAGTAATCCAATACTTAAGTTCTGGGGACAAAAGTGTTCCCAGAACTCAACACTCAAGACCGGTGTCCTGGAACACCATGTTGTACTGCAGGAACATAAAAAGTCAAGTGTCAAGCAGAAACACTCTGCTTATGGTTTATTCTCATGAAACAGGCAGCCTTGGAAGGTAAATCTTCCTCAACTTTGGCTATGTTTCACCTCTTCTACTTTGTAAAAGGCCACCAGGAATGCTTGTAAGGAACATGCTGATGAGACAAAAAAGGGGAAGGTTAGTGTAGCAAAAGAAACTGAAGCAAGTAAAACAGTAATGCCACAAACAGCTGAGCATATCCAATATCACTGCTCCTCAAACAAGGAAGGTCCGGATTCCTTCTTATCTCCTCAGCGTTACAGGCTCCCCTGTCTCTTCTCCAGCTATGCTATTCACTGGGCCCTCCCCAAACCTAGTTCAACTTGCTAGGCCATAGGAAAGCTACAAAGCTTTTCCAGGTTAGTTTTCTAACCTAGCATGATGAGTTGACTCAAAAAACAGGTCAACCACAGCATTAGTGCAATGGACATAGCGGGAATGAGGGCCTGGGAGCTTTTACATAAGCCCTCCCAGGCTCACAAAAATGCACTGAGATACGTATTTCTGATAGTAACCCAAGACTTAGCACCTTAACCCTTGAACTGGACACACAAATGGATCCCACTGTGTAAAAAGCACAGGCTCAACAGTCCCGTCACAAGCAGAAAATGCTTCTGTGAACAGCCTTTTTGTAATATGAAAACCAGTTTAAAAGTATGTGATCATCATTAATAGGACAGGCCAACAATTTTGATGTCAAAAACTTCCAGATTAGTTGATATAAGGGGGGTAGGGTGGGGAACACAGGAAAAAGAAAGAATTAAGGGGATAATTATCATATTATCTTAGGGAAAAAAGCAGCCTTTTGATTTCAGTGAAAAGGAGATGGGCATGGGGCTGCATGGAAAAGGGGAGGAAGGGAGAACATGAGTACCTAAAAAGAGCTGGAGTTACACAGTAGTTGCTTGAAATATATATGTAAACTGACTTGCTGAGTTGCCCCCAGCAATTCTGTAACAATACATATTTGCAATACATATTTTATTGTAAACAGTTTAAGACGCACAGCTTCCAGACCCCATCTAGTGGTGTGAGTGTCTTATAACAGCTTCATTAATCAAGACCACATTTAAGCTTTTCAGTGCACCGTTTTTAAAAAAGAAACAATACAGTTGGTTTCAGTTTAATGTCCACCTGAAAGAATGGCAATACTCACACGTTCTAAAAATAGCAGAATAGACTTCCAGAATCACTAGTCAACTTGTAATCCTGCTGGACTTATATTAGTTCTATTTTAACAGTGATTCATTCATATGCTATTTTTGAGGAGCCAGCCCACCACATTCAAATCTTATTAGTATACTGGGGGAGAAGGGGGGAATCTCAATTGCTGCACTAAATCTGAGACAGAGGAGATATCAAGCTGTGAATGAACTTTGGGAAAAAGCAAAATGAATCCGCCTCTGTATCCTGACTCAGTCAGCAAGACTAATCAAATTAGGACTATTTGAAGTGAGCTAAACTTTTCACAATTCAGAGCTGTGCAACTGTCTCTAAATTTCCCCATGCATGCCAAGAAATGCTGGCTTTTCAATTACCTTCTTCACTATAGTAGCCAAGCATAAAGCACTCCCACAGCCTCCCATCAGAAAGTTAACCAATTTCACAGCATATGAATAAAATCTACTCATAATCAGGACTTTTTTCTAACCCTAAGAATATTTTATTTTTAATTTGTAGAGGTGTTCAGTGTTGCCTGACTAAAACCAGCAGATAAAACCAACTCTCCTGGCTGGAGGCATTTATCAGCAAGCTACAGGACAAACTCTCCTACAACCCAACTGGAGAAGAGCCATGTATTTTGGAGAAAAATACTCTTGTGTAGAAATCCTCAGATTTTCTGGATAAATAAGTAGATGCAGCTCATTTGTTTCTTACCAGCAGTGGAATCTATATCTGAATTCTCTAACCTACTAGGATATTACTACTCCATTAAAGATTTTGAAAATTTAGAGCCATTAATTCAAAACTGCACAATTAGCCGTATTCCACTGACTCCATACAAGTTTAGAAGTTAATAGCAAATCACCCCTTGTCTGACACTGCATCATCAAGCTGAACAAAGTTAAAGAAAAACTATACCTCACCTGAGGAGCCTCTGCTGGTTAAAACCAGAAATTCAGCATTAAGCCTGATCCCCTTCAAATGAGTGAAGGCCAGCTGAATCCTGTGGCCTTATCAATCCTCACCTATATCTGTAAACTGTATTACTGCACCAGTGCTGTTGGTCGTAATACATGTTATCTGAAGGTATTGCTAGCTACAGTACTGCTATTGGCCACAAACAGCTAGTCTTCGGCATTCCAGGCTTTTCATTTGCTTTCTGGATTTTGCAGGAGAGCAGCAGCAGGATTCCCCAGAACAGTCTCCAGTTATGAAGCAAACCAAGTAGTGGCTGCATCAGTTTAACTCTGTCTCCATCTGAGAACTAAGAGAGAACAGGACAGTAGTTGGGGGAAATGAGTTTTACATGAAGTGTTATACTAGCAGCAAATTATTAACTCTATATAACCATTTCACCTTTCCCACACTGGAGGAGTGCTGCAGCCCTGCTTAACCCACTAGAAGTTACTATTTTGGCAATCCACAGCAAACATCTAAAAGTATCTACACTTCCTGCCCTTCTTTCTACCCATTCAACCCCTAATCAAAACCCTACTACCATACATCATGACAAAAGAGCTAAAGTTTACCTGATCTAGTCATTTCTGCTAGCACCACAGGTAGAACGACAGGACTGAAACTCCCACAATGGCCACAGTATTATGAAGGATTACATCAATACTGAAAAAAAGGAGGAATTTCCCTTGGCAACTTGTGGCATAAAATAAAGTCCTTCACAAGTGAACTTCATGCACAGCAATGGAAATAAAAAGGTAGGCTGGAGAAGGAATAGACAGATCTAGCAATTTTATATTATAGTTATATATTGTGCTATTCAACAATCCCAGCAAGTTAATACTTCCACATTGTGTCCCCCAGAAGCCTCTATTTGCTCAATCTTCCTACATCTCAGGCAGTGTTACATTTTCTTGAGTACTGATGACAGTATAAAAGAGAGCTACAAACCTGTAGAGAAGCAAGGTTTTCCACTATTAGAAGACTTTTATGACATTGAGGAAAGCAGCTGATGCAGTAGCCCTTCTTTGCTGTGCTAGTGTTCTGGCATGCAAGTTACACAGGCAGCTTCCTGTTTACCCTTAATTTATGGAGAACTTCAGGGTTGTTTAACCCATTCTGCCTATAAAATTCATCAGCCAAAACGCTTTTGGCACATTTCTTACCTGAAACTACACTTTGTGTCCTTTATTCTTAATAAGAAAATGGAAAATATACACAAACTCCCTCACATACCGATTTCAGTTCTATGTAAACTCTATCACAGGTACTTACAGCATTATGTGGATTACTTCATCCTTAACAAAACCTTTTTTTTCCCCTGATAATTAAGTTCACAGTGTATTTTCCCCAGAAGAGACTATAACAAACTAAAATCCACAGACGAAAATCTAAATTCTGGCTTCCACTTCCTCACTGGAGCGAGGATTGTATCTTAACTGATCTACAAATCAACAAAATTGTTTCCTCATAAGACAAAGTGAATTGGCCCCAAATACATTAAAAATCAAGTTCCATATTTCTAGATTAGCAGACTAGATCTGCAGAGACCAGTGGGAGTTTTGGCAAATGTTCTGCTATTTTAATAAAGACTAAAAATCCAGTCTCATTTATTTAAATACAAAGGACTCCGGCTTCGGCCACCCACTAGCAGGACACAGCTCACTCTGACAGTCGGCTTCCCTGAGAACTTCCTGGGAACAAACTACAGTGGCAGCAGAGTGCTTTATGACCCTTTTTTTCCCCTCAGCCAAGCATACCCTTCTCACCATGTTTTGGGCACATCTCTGATCAAGCAAAGGAGGAAAGCTGATGGCTGTCCCAGAAAAGTGGCAGCTGAAAGCAGAATTATCAGCTGCATTAAGTTACAGCTTGCTCAGCCCAAGTCTGAGGCTCTAAATACCAGCCAACAGCATTTACTTGGTGAGGAGCAGCCTGTCTCTTACTACTTACTTTCCTGTTTCCAAGTCCTCTGGGGAGGAGAGGGCTGTAGGCAGGAAGCATGTGCCTATTTTACACAATGCACCACACCTAGTAGGTGCAAATGCTTTAAATTCAGTACTTAAGGGAACAGCTGTGTGGTATACACAGTGTATGTCCAACTGTACAATAAGGGTTTTGGACACGTTCCCCTATGCAGGAAAAAGTGGCGTGACCTATCCACCTCTGAATTTCAGCACTGTAGTTCCAAGGTATGACGTTTAACCATCACCATTTAGCTTTTAATTGGAAAGATTTACTTTGATCAGATTAGGACCAGAAAAGGGTAGCTCTTGTCCATCAGATGTAAGCATACAAGCTTCCACAATTTAATTTATTCAAGCCCTTCAAGACGACCCAGAGGTTCTAACATAAGAAACCCTTTCCCCTCCGCTTTCATCGTTCAAAACAGACTGTAGAATTCAGATTTGTCAAAGGTTATTAAATCTTTCATAGTGATGCTAAACCTGGAGAAATATGAATTACTTGCCAAGAAGCATTACCAATTAAGTTCTGTTATAACTATTTTATATTTGGCATTAGAAAGAACAATGCCACGATACAACTAAAAATGTATGTCCTTAAATATATGAGCACAGACTATTATCACATACACACACAGCAGCCTCCAACAAGCTCACAGCAAGCACTTTGCCTTGTGGTTAAGACTGAGGAGAAGGCAGGATAGCATCTAGACTGGAGATCTGAGTTTCCATGACCTGATAGCTGCTACCACCCCAAGCAATTAACAGTTTCATATATAAGCTGAGAAACTTTGGGAGATCAAAGTCTCAATGAGAATAGCTAAAAAATTAACAAAAAGGCACTATTTCCACTATTACAGAGCAGCTGTTAAAATCTGTAAGAGAAGAATTCCTTACTCAAGTAATCTGCTCCGGCATTTGTCAGGGTCAATGCTTGTATCCTTAGTGGTACTTAGAATAGAATCATAGAATTGTTTGGGTTGGAAAAGGCCTTTAAGATCACTGAATCCAACCGTTAACCTACCACTGCCAAGTCCACCACTAAACCATGTCCCTAAGCACCACATCTACATGTCTTTTAAATACCTCCAGGGACAGTGACTCCACCACTTCCCTGGGCAGCCTGTTCCAATGCTTGACAACCCTTTTGGTGAAGAATTTTTCCTAATATCCAATCTAAACCTCCACTGGCACAACTCAAGGCCATTTCCTCTCGTCCTGTCACCTGTTACTTGGGAGAAAAGACTGACACCCACCTTGCTACAGCCTCCTTTCAAGTAGTTGTAGAGAGCGATAAGGTCTTCCCTCAGCCTCCTTTTCTCCAGGCTAAACAGCCCCAGTTCCCTCAGCCGCTCCTCACAGGACTTGTGCTCTAGCTGAAGCTCTTCACCAGCTTCATTGCCCTTCTCTGGACACTTCCTCTCTCTATTCCTGTTAGCCTTGTACAACCTTTCCAGCTATATGGGGTGATACCATTTCAATTTGCTATTCAAGTGAAAGACTTCATCTAAATTTTGCATCCATATAGAATTTCTATTGATATAAACTATACCACTCTACCAACATCATTCCTTCTATATATTCACACTCTGAGAATAAACATCTGAAGATAAATGTTTTGGGATAACGCCCTTCCGAAAACAAGACCAACTCAACCTGTGGAAGTTCTTAAATCACAAAATTGAGGTAGAAGCTGAAAAGCAAAGAATCCTGCAAAACTAGTATGAGGCCAGCTGGCTTGGCAAGAGGAAACCAACTTTGTCCATATTAGTTCACAAGGAAAAACCAGGCATGAATTGAAGTTAAAATGACAGAAATTTTATGGGGAAAAAAAACAAGAAACATGTTTTCTAAGAGCAAAATAATCCTAACTTCTTATATTTCTCTCCCTCTATCCAGTAAATGCTGAAGTTAGTAAGTAACTTTCTAACATCAAACTAAGACCTAGACATAAAGAGTTTGACAGGGATAAGAGAAGACAGCTTACACCACTTCCTAACCCCCTCCCAGTTAAATTTTATCAAACCTAAATTTAACAGCAGACTGTACAACAGCTGCCAACAAGGGCTCTGGCAAACTTTACAAACATGAGCAAGCTCTAGAGCCACCAGCATCAGCAAACCAATTCTGATTCAAGCTTAAAAATAAAGAACAGTTCAAACCATTAATGTTTACAATTTAGGAATAATAAACCCTCCTGAAACCATAATTTAGTTGCTATTGTAATGGATGTCTAAACATTTCAGAATTTTTTTAAAGCCAGTTATAACTAACTTCATATGAGATTTCTTTTTCTGTCTCTACAGTACAAACCCAAGAAGAATTTTTAGTGATATGCACTTCTAGACATGCCAAGAAATTCATCAATAAGGGGAGAGTCAAGTATATGCTACAGAAGGTTTTAAATAGCTGAGGCTACTGCTCTGTAAAACAAGTACTACCTGTTTTCCCCTCTTTTCACCTTTTTAAAATTATCCTTTCTGTGTTTACACTTGTAACTGGACATGTAAACATAAAAGTTGCAGGGGAGAAACATTTACTTGAGGTACTCAAATTTTTTTCTGATTATTATGATAAAAAAGGGTAATTACTTTCAAAATCTGAAAGACTGAAAAAGACTTCAACAGAAGCTTAATCTCTCATGCATGCCAAACTCCGGTATCAGACATTGCACACGTCCACTTTAGAAGCCAGTCTAACCGCACTTCATGCTGCAAACTTATTCTCTTCTTTTCATTTGTTTAAAGTTCTATGCAAATCTGGAAGCATATTATGCAGCCAAACTGATTATCCAGGTGTCTGTATTATCCAGGAAGTCATATAAAACTCTTAAGTGCTAAGTAAAAAGCTGCCTTGACCACAATCTCTAGTCAGCCACTGAAAACTGAGCTGGGCAGAAAAAACAAACTGTAAACCAAGCAGTGCCCACCACAGCTTCTTCCAGTATTAGCAAGCCAGTGCTAAATATAATGATGAGAACTTGACGCAACAATCCGAGTTAATCTGCAGTGGTAAGGCCAGGCAGGCTTCCAAAAAATCACTTACCTTAACATTGAAGATTTAGCCCCATTTTAAAACAAATTAGATTGTATGTATGAAGAAGAACATTAATTATGAAAAATAATTTAATTCAGCATTACTAACATTGCTGTTAACTTTGTTCTGCATCTTTTCTTCCCATCGTATGTTCTGACTTAAAAAAAAAAAAAAAAAAAAGAGAGTGGCATGCCATCAGCTCTCATGGGAAAGAAATAGCACAGCATAAGACAAGGACAGCCAGATCATACCTCTGAGGTTTACGAATATCCCAGAGTCCCACACCTTCCTTAGAGTTGGCAGTAGCCAGTAATCTGGGTTCTACTGGATTAAACATCACACTGTGAAAGGCTGATGGGTAGTGTGCCAAGCAGAAGGGCTCTGTTGAAAAAGTTGAGATTTCAGACATAAGAACAAACAACGCACACAACTGTTTGATGCAATGAGTTTGGCAGCTTAATAAGGAAACAGCATAACAAGATCTGAAGATGTGGAGACATGTTCAAACCATTTCTCAAGATGACACATCCAAAGCAATATAAAACCTAAGGTTTTAAAATCCACCCACATGTACATTAACTTTGTCTAAATATGGAAAAGGACATATACTGGATTTCAAGACACAATTTTGCTTATGGAAGGTTACCAGAGTTTAAAACTAGCCACTCAAAGATCAAGTATTTCAATCTTCTTAAGGTTCATGACCAAACGGTCATCTAATAAGCACTATACATTGGGGGGGGGGGGGGGGGCTTCTGAAAGCTTCCTAGCAATATATGCCTGGAAGCTTCCACAGCCATTGATGATCACCCAAACTGTAAATGTAGCAACAATTACTACTACTTATATGGGAGAATAGTATTACAAAAAGTGAAATAAGTTTGTATGGAACTCAGCTCCAAGCAAGCTGCCAACCCTGGGGAAAAGAGGGCTGCCACCTAAGTGCTGTACAAGCAGACAAGAAGGGTGTTCCTCTTGTATAAAAAATGTTAACAGTTGGCTTTTGCTGTTCACACACAGAGTTAAAAACATGCTCATCCAGACTCTTTCCCTCTCATCTTGATTAGCGTAACGAGACTGTGTTTGGCCTGCTACTCTGCCCTATTCATTCCATCAAAATGCTGTCTCCATGAAGAGTGGGAAAAAGCCTTGACTTTGTCGTCCTTCTCTGTATCTTTCTGCTAGCTTTATGGCTTTAGGCACAGTCTAATTCTCTTTGTTGTGTGTATCTTTTGTGGCATGCTGCCACTCTTTCACTCAACTAAGAAATCAGAATCAATGCCTATTTTGAGCCAGGGATTATGCCAGACTTTTCCATTCACTGTTTGCTTTAATGCAACCACTGTGTTGCTCACATGCTCGGGAGACTCTGTTACTGCCCTTATTTGAGCCACTGTGTGCAGGCACCTTTAGACCCACAAGCACCTCCAAAGGTACTTCAT
Source organism: Haliaeetus albicilla (assembly GCF_947461875.1). Classification (NCBI taxonomy): domain Eukaryota; kingdom Metazoa; phylum Chordata; class Aves; order Accipitriformes; family Accipitridae; genus Haliaeetus; species Haliaeetus albicilla. The sequence goes on from NC_091487.1 coordinate 38,455,184, forward strand.
TTTCTTTCCTCGTATCCCTCATTAAGACATATAAAATGTGGTTAAACAGACAACCCTCCCAAATTCTCAATATCTTCTGAAACTACTGCCCATCAAGCAACTGAGACAGAATTAATGGTTACTTGTCCTGCCCCATCTGTATCCTCCTTTTATGCTCTATTACAAGCTTTTTGACACAAGGACTTTCCTTTTTAGTGTTCATTTAGCAGTGATCAAAACAAAGGTCTCTGACCATGGCTGAAGCTCCTTGGTGCTATTAATTGTCATAGGAGGCAGAGGTAAAGGGAAGAACAGGAACAAACTTTAGTTCTGCCAGCCTGCCCAAAGGCTTTAGGGATTGTTGTTGGTCTGCCAGCAGCTCCAAATAAGGTTTAACACCAAAACTGACCTTCTATATTTGCATCATCAAATCAGATCCCCGCTGGGACATAAAAGGCTGTGTTATTAAAATGGCAGCCCCCACTGAGAAGCAATGGCCTGCATTAGCTGAGTGAAAAGACAAACAACATCAGATTGCCAAATAAAGGAATTGTTTTTTAAAATAAACTTTTGTGTACATTTGTTTAGTCAAATCATTGTCACTAATTACTGGTGGTTTCCTTCACACCTTTATTATAAATAGCCTGGCCTGGTACCACAGTTTTCTTCTAAGATACCAAAAGTTGCCTTTCAGCCTGTCAAAGAGAGATTACAGCAGCTAAACTAATGAGGCACTAAGTCACTTTAATTAAAAGTAGGGGGATTACTTTTTTATTTTTCTTTATGCTCATTCACAATTGAGGCTCTTATACACTGGAGTATGAAAATGTTTCTCAAGGGAGAAGCTCAACACCACCTCAAACAAAAATTAAAAGTGCATTTATAAAAAATACTGCATAAATCACTCAGCAGTGAAAGACAGGGAGAAACAGAAGGGGAATGAAACTCCTTTTCTAGCTCCTTTTAATGCACTATTTTAAACTAGAGGTTATTTGCAACATTTTAATGAGCTGGCCACTCAGGGTAACTAACTATACTCACGCTAGCAGGCGTAGTGCCTATTCCCATGAAAATACCATTGCAGACAAGGGGATTAACCCAGTGACAAGCATTATATTGTAGTAAACATTGGCAGGGCTCACATATAAATGCTGACTCAGGACTCCTATATAAGCATGCAAATGCCCTTTATTTAAAATTCAGAGAATCTAAGACACTACTCCAAAAAAGCCCCAGACGTACTGCAGCCAACATGTCTTCACACCATTTTCACTAGTGCAGCCTTCTTATTCAAAGTCTCAGCAACAATAAAAGCAGTAGCAATGTTTAACCAAAACAAAAAAGGACAAACCTCATTTCATACAATTTCAGAAACTCAGATCAGATTGGACATTAGCTTATGATACTGAGCAGCTTCATACAGATGCATTTAAGCATCTAGTCCTACCAAATGTTGACATCCACTGTCAGCAACAGGTAGTTCTCCTAACAGAGACAGATCTCTATGGTGTAGAGTTCAGGAGAAGGCAATAAAGGAGCATTTCACCATTTCTAATTTGGAAGCCATATTCAAGTGTCTGGTCTCATCACTTGGATATTATGAAAACAGAAAAATAGGGATGAAGTGACACTTGGGTTTACCAAAGGTAAATTAGTCACATCAAGACTAATTTGATCTCTTTCTTTGATAAAGTAACTGACCTTTTATACAGGGGAAAAGTGGTAGATCTCATGAGGACTAAATTCACATGTGGTATACTATCAAGCTATAGCTAACTATAGGCAGTTGGGATTAGCAAAGGGAGTTGCATGGGTTAAGAAACTGGCTGAAGGGAAGACAACAGTTCACTGTGCTAGTAAGGGACTTCTGAGCAAGAGGGAGGTTATTAATGAGTTCCTCCAAGACAAAGAAGAGACATTATAGATATTTTTATTAAAGTCTGCAATATACATATACTGCGTGCACTGTTCTTCAGAATGTTTTAATAAAATTACCAGATGGAAAAGAGATAAGGGGTATCCCAATTGCACAGGAGAACCAGAATTCACAGTAAGAATCGGACTACTGAAAACTGAATGCAGTGCTAGTATATTTTTTATTTAAACAAAGGCAGTATGCCTGGGGTAGGGAGGGCATCAATAAGCAATCTACTCTGAGTATTCTGGTTGGGCTTATCAAGAAAGACCTAATTCTGGTTCATGTTCAATAAAGCCCTTGTGACACTAGTGGCTCTAAAAGACTCCTATGAGACTATAAAGTATGTCCTGTTTCAGCTTTCCTAGTCAAAATGGGACAGAATCACAGTCTATAAAAGTTATCAAATTCACTAGGTATGGAAAAAGCTAATTCAGTTAAACAGCAACTTTGACCCAAAACCAAATGTGTACAAATTGCCACAAAATACATAATCTGGATTTCACTGCCATAAACCACTTTCCTGTAAGACCAGTACAAACGGTGAGTTGAGGCAATCGCATTTAATCAGCTTACAAAAAAAGATGAAAGTTTATTTTAGTTATGAAGGAAGGGAACCAGATTCTGTACTCCTGCAGATTGCTCAGTTTTAAATTCTCAGCTTTGTGTCCTCTAGGATGGCATAAACTCACAGCTTCATTTACTGAGTATAACTTAAGTATTCATATACTGAAATTCAATTACTAAAGTATTCCTCTCCAAATTTATGTAACTAGAGTTCTAAACTGAGATTCTTCAGCATTAAAACTGCAGCTGTAAAAACAGAGATTGTGGTGTTTTGAGAAGCTGCAGGTTTGTTACATAAATCAACAGTATTCAGTTCTGGTTTAGAAAACAAAGATTGAAATAATAATTCAACTTCACTGTTATCACATAAGGGCTCTAAGTTTCTATACAACCAGGAAACATTATGCATAAGAACAATTCTCAGTGTCACATGGAAGCATATAAACAGCTTTGGAAAATTATTCAAATCTAAGTAACAGCTTTCTAAACATCCAAATTTTTTTTATTCCAGGCTATAGACAAAAACAAAAACAAAAAAATCCACATTCCTAACTGATTTCAAGTTTAGCAAGATATTTTTATTGAGGAAACACGTCCTCCACTGCTTCTTTGCTCAGGTTAAAACCTATTCATACCAAGTTCTATGCTATGTTGCACTATATGCTGGCACTTTATGAAGTCATTTAAGACAGTAACACTGAACTGTAATGACCAGGGCTTGTCTATCACTGGCCACAAGAATTATGCCTCACTTTCACCCTTCTCCAACACTCCCTATCTTGATTGTCCAGATAAACATAACGTTTCCCTTCCCTGCTTTGCCCAAATTCTTCCTAAATCAATGATCTTCCCCATTACAGATCTTACCTCCATGGGAAGACTCTCGGATGTCCCAAATAAGAACCCGGCCATCATCTGATGAACTGGCAAAGATGTTGTCATTTACTGGGCTCACTGAAAGGCCGTACACTGCATCTTCATGGGCAAATACATCCAAGGTCTCAGTGCTGGAAGAGACACACACAATATTATCATTTCTCTTTCTTTTGCTGTTGTTTTAAAAAGCAAAGTATTTACTGCTTTATCTACCTAGTAATACTTGACAAGGTTTATGTAATTACATAAGAAGACCCTTGTGTTTAATGAGAGGAAAAAAAACCCCAAAAGTCCATGTAGAGTGACCAAGATACCATGCTATGACGGAAAAAAAAGCCTCAGACCAAACCCCACACATTAAAAACTCCAGATACTGCAAAATGCTATGGAAATCATGTTGTATTAGACTAAGCTTGGGAGGAGGTAATGGGAAAGGGAAAGAGGTCTTGGGACCTGAGGACTAAATTTTTACTACTTAATGTAAAAAGGAAAAAAAGACAGAAATTCATTCTTTAATACCCATCCCCCCTCCAAAAAAAAGAACTAGAAGAGTAAGACAAAGTTACTTTTGCCCAGCTCTCATGTAAGATTTATACAAGAAGTAGATATAAGGTATGATGGAAGGCAGATGTACACTGATCAGTTCAATGCAAAAGGCTTTGGACAAACCTAGCAAGAAGTATGTCCAAACTGTGTTAACCAGGATTCAGGCAACTCAAAAAGATTTAAGGTTTTATATTTCTCTGTTCTTACATATATCTCTTCCTGTTTTTTCTTTACACTTGATTTTCTTGAGTTCATGTTATTTAAATGGTCATTACTTAAATCTGTAGAAGTTATTAGTACAGACCAAAATTTTAACTTTATAGTTTTTCTACTTCAAATCAGTAAGCTCAAAAGACATGACATCTAGAGAACTCCAATCTCATACATTACCACTACTGTATTAACTATACTTTGACTAACAGCCTAATCTTGATGTAGCACAACAAAACCCAATTCCCAACTGCTTTGCAGTTTTGGTAAAAAGCACCTGCACCCAAAGTTTTAAAAGGTAAGTAGGTAGGCCAAGCACTACCTATCTTAAATACAAGTCAGGTGAGTGTTTTGAAAAACAAAACAAAAAACCCGTATGTGTCACAATACTTGTACCTGTGCCAGAATAATCTGGCTCTGAATCCACTCAGAACCTACTAAACTGCCTGCTGGAAAGCATATGTATTTAATAACCATTCTCTTTCTGAAGGTTAAAACGATGCAGAACCCAAGTGCTGCAAAAAATGGGGTGATGGGAAATACTTCATTCCAGATATGAATTTAGATAAATAAAAAGCATGTTTCAGGATTAAAACACTGTGATCTTCTCCCAGACCATTCATTTAAAACAGAAAGTGCCCCCAGTGAGTTGACATTAGGGGAGCTCTTGAAGCAGTGGAAACACAAACTGTGTTATTTACCTTTCAACATCATGGAGTATAACTTGCTCATCATTGCCTATAAAGAGAAATATAAACACTTAACATCATGTTCCAGTGGTTAAAAAGCATTAGAGTGAAAAAAAATAGAAAACAATAATTTTTTTTTTATTTTCTATTTCAAAACCAAAACTGAAGCAGAGAGAAGACCAGTTCAGTTGCCAAGTGGTCAGCCCTCTGCTCAGTTATGTGAAAGGCTTCGTGTGACATTTCCAGACATGATCAAATGCACCAATCCATTCCATCTGCTACTGCTCAACAAGTAATTCTACTTAACTGCATTACTGATCATTCTTTGTTCAGTTTCAGCTTGAGTTTTGGGACATTTGCAGTAAAGAGAAGACTATTATATGAAGCAGCAGAACACCTTAAACTCTCATGTGAATACACCTTTCTTCCTGCTCAGAGGATGCTCCATAAAAAGATAATGGAAGGTGAAAAGAGATGCCACAAGCAAAATGCACTGGGCTCCCAGCTCAAATTCCACCAGTTCACACTGTCAGCGTTCAGGGGTTTGCAACCATTGAGAAGGCACAAACATGACATCCAGTGTCATTTCTTTTGCATTAACAAAAAACAAACCAAGTAACCAGACAATCATGTCACTTTTCTTTGATCACATCCATTGAATACAATGGAAACTAAGCACATGCATGCAGACTAAGAGGGTCACAGCTACAAAGTCATTCCACTGGCTCATGCAGTGTTTTTCAAGCTATAGCAACAGAGTATTTTGTTTTTAGTCTTTGCACTGAATATTAATTCATCTAATTTGGCAACTCCTCTTTAGAAATATTTAGGGAGACACACATTTATACTTAATTCAGAAGAAAAAAACAGAAAGCCCAGTGTCACATTTTTATGCTCAGTATGTCTTTGGAGTTGCAATATCAAGTTGTGAAGCTTTCCTAATGTACACCAAAGCCAGAGGTTCAGAAGGAGCAAGATTTCATGTTATGATTCTTAAGTGTTCGGCTGACTCAGTTTTCATTTATCCCATACACATTTCAATTTGTATTCTGTCCCAACAGAAGAAATATGAGAAAGTTTCTCTTTGACTAATGAGGTGTGAGATTTTTCTACATCCACTTGCTCTTTGCACAGGCACCTAGTTAAATCGGGCCAGCCTTAGATTACTGCAGTAGCTCATCTTTTCCGTGGTACAATAAACAAGTTCACTTATGTGTAAGTGTCCTTTGATCATTAACTGCAATGGAAACTGCCCATTATACATTACAGGCAAGGTTTATACCCAGTAAAACTATTCTAATGCCTATGTATTTCACCAGTGAATAATGTAGCCTAGTTTCCCCAGTGACAAAATTTCCTCCAGCAGACACTCCTGCACCTCACTCTCCATACAGTATGAACATGAGAATCATTCTAGATGCCTGGCTTCAGGCCTCTAGTCATCATGGGATCAGCCTTCCCTTCCATCACAAGCTCCAAAATGGGAAAGAAAGAATGAAAGGAGGGGGTGTGTGGAATAACCACTGCTTCTCTCTTGTTTCATGTGTGAGAGGAGAAGGTGGTGATAAAAATCTAACCACAAACTGCTTGATTGCTTCTGGTAAGGATTCATCCCTGCACAAAATGTCACTGCTGTTCAGCCCAGTAGGGTTCCCACTTAGTGTTTTATTTAACACAGGAGAGTTCATTCTTCATTGAGAATAACTCGGTTGTAATTGTATATGCAACCCTCCCATTTATAATCTCTCTTGTTTTGATAACTGCAGTTACAATGGTCAGAAAGACAAGAAGTATCTACCATTCCCTTCAATTACACCTGTGAGGATGAAATACTGCAGAGCACATACAGAGGAGCACAGTTAAGGTGGTCTAAGTCCCGTATCTGTCACATCAGGTCCCTACAGAAACAAATTCAGTTCCCTGTAGGTTTATTTCAGCTTTTCATATACCTAACACTAAATGCAAAAAAACAGTCCATGCAGTTTACTAAGAGGGGATCTTTCATTTCAAATGCTGCTCTACTCTCAGTGCATGTGGACAAGGAAGGACAACAGTATTCTTCAGGGATGGGAACTTCTTTGCTATCTTGAGACAGTTTTTTTTCTCCAGAGATTACATGCGAAACACTGTCCACTCAGTTCCTGCCTTCCATTTTTGCAATGGCTACATGTGGTGCTTGCTACGCATGCACTCCTTCAAAGCAAAGAGCTTTGAAATTCCTTGGATGCAATCCAGTTTGTACTGAAGTGGAAAATCCTTTCTCGTCTGCTATCAAGAGCTGCTTTAGGGAAAGGTTGTCAGATCCTAAGTCATGAGTCATTGGCAGCTTTATTTAAAGAATGAATTGAGTCCTGTGCACCTTGTTCTTGTTTCCATACTCTAATTTTTAGGGTTTTTTTGAAATATTTCAACTTCCATGATTTGAATACAACTCCAACCCCTCCATACTGGGGAGGGTGACGACCAATAGATCTTAGGATCCACAATTCTTTCAGACCTTTTAAGAATCTCCCAGAGCATTGTTGAGTGAATAAATATAGTTAGCCCCATTTTACCGACACACATAAAACAGATGGTACATCTAGGCCATGCAGCAAAATGACTCTTTACAAGGGATCCAAGAGTCAGACTCACAGCCCTTGCAGATGAGCTCTGTGAATCTTGGTGGAGCAGCTGAAAGAGTTCCTGACTCCTCCAATGGAAATAATTTCTGGCAGAGGCACAGTGTGTTTATGCAAACTGGAGGAGGAAAAAGAAATGAGAACGGCCAGTTTGTCTGTGCGTCAGCTGTCACAGCTCATCTAACCTGGCATCTTAGCAAAAATCCACCATAATCAGTGATGTACATCTTTAACTGAAGGTGTTAACTGCAGTGGCAAGGTACAGTCAAACTACTCTGCTGCTCTCCTGTGAAAACAGTAGCCTCTGACAGCAGGCCCCAATGGACAAAGGGTTGAGTTGGAAATGAGAAAATACCATTACAGCTGCTCCAGCAAGATTTGGCACAGTTCATTCCTTGAATATTCATATAAGGCTCCATTTGTCTGAATTCAAACTTAAGTAAAACAGACTCCAGCCCAAAATGTCATTGGAATCACTCATGAAGATACGTTTACTTGAAGACAGTGTAGACTGCTGTCTTTCTCATGAAACAAACAGCAGTCCCCAAAATCAGAAGATAGGCATCACTATTCGACATTTTTGGGGTTTTCTCCACTTGAGAAGTATATCTGAATCATTTCATCCTTAAAATTTGACACTATCTTAAGCTTTGTCATGCCTTTTTTTTTTTCTTAAGGGATGTTATAGTTTTAACAGTGTTGAAGGATGGGAAGCTTCCGCCATTCACATGCGCTTAGAATCAATTTATAGCACTTATTTGCTGTTCACAAATCTTGGTTCAAAAAGGTAATGAAGGGCTCTGACAAAGTAGTCTCACAATATCCTAAAAGAAGTCTAGCTGTATGTTAACGGACATACTGATGAAAGATACAAATTCTTGTCCATTCTATTATCATGTCAGATAGAGGAAATTAAGTACAGCAGAAAATGACACTGACTGCATTTTGATAGTCTTGCACCTTTTTCTTCTCAATTCAATTTTCCTCCCTACCTCAATACTTCAAAAAAATCAAGTGGTGAAATGAACCTAAATTCTAGGGATTATTACCCCAGAACAAGTACCTGTCCACTCTCCTTATGTTAGTTTTCAGACTGAATTAAACTTTCTGTTAAAAAGTGGATTCATATTAAAAAAGATGAAGAATATCAAGGCCAGTTAGAGCCCAATTGCCAGCAGTTCTAAAAGGAAGACACTTATCTAGTGAGGAATGAGGTCTGAGACAAAGTGATCCACCAATAGATGGCAATAGCCCTTCATTAGCCATCTAAGGGTGCATTAAAATCACCTAGGAGCAGCACAGATTTTCAAGCATCAGGCTTGAATGCCAAAGAGGATGCAGGGTTTGCTCTCAGTACAGCTAAGAGGGAATAACACAGACCATGTTCCACAGTCTGTGGCACAAGTGGGGGCAGATTGGACCCAGGATTCTCCTGACAGCTCAAGACATGATGCACTTACACCAGGGTTTGGGAACAGAAAAGCATGACAAAATTGAAAATGTTGTGCTACCTAAAGATTTCCTTGTTCCCAAAGAACCTTCAGCTGCTGATTAAGGACACCTTCCAGATCCTTAAGGGACTGGGAAAAGACCTTTCCTGTGTGGCAGGATCTTGCTCATGGCTTCTACTCTAAGGCATTCACAGTGCAAACTCCTGTGAAATCAGGGTGCTCTTCCTTCCTTACCTCCAGAGAACACTTTTGTATTGCCACTGTTGAAAGCTAGGCAGAAGATATTAGAGTGATGCTCCCCTTTCAGCTGAACTGGTTTGACTCTTGAGTGGATGGCTTCTTCCATATGCCAAAGTAAGACCCGGCGGTCATCCCCTCCTAAAAGACAGAAAGGAAATGGGCATTACTGCCTGAGCCATGTGTAAATTGATGACAGACAAGTTATTTAAATCTACAGTTATTCATAAAAGGCTTTGCCGAAACCCTAATTAGCATTAAAAAATTATACCTCGCAAGGGTTTGGATATATAGACACGCATTTACATTAAAATGCCATGCAGTCAGGTATTTAATTAGTATTAATGAAAACAGAGGAATCAGCAGGAAAAGTTTGAATTAAACAGCTGCTGTTCTGCCAACACAGTGACAACCTAAAGCAACCTGGAGACTCAGAATTTTACTGGTATGTAAAATTCTGTGGCAAGCTGTAGAAGAATTACACGCCAAATTAACATAAGCATGTTGCCAAATGCTTCTACAGCAACTCCTTGTCACCAGCATCACTTATGTTATTCATAAAACAGGAGCTTTTTTCCTCCCTTTCACCAACAACTGTATCTCCTCTAGCAGTCTTTGCAAAGCCTTCATAGCATAGGTTGGCTACAGGACTGACATGCAGCCATAAAAACATTTTACTGAAGCATTCAGAAGTCTTCAGCATGCACAATTATGTCATGCTTCAAGATCTGTAAAGGTTAAGACCAACATTTGTAAGGTGAACTCCTGACAAGGAGAATAACTGGGAAAAAGAAGTTCAACTCTCTTGCTTTACAGCTTGCTGTGCTTCTAATTGCTTGCCCAGGTGCAGTTCTCAGTTCAGAGCTCTATGCACAAATATATTTAAGTGCCTCCTTCTCTGTCTGGTAAATACACAGATATAACAAATATTAGACTCTGTTCATGCTTCAATTGCATTAAACTATTGTTTATTATGAAGAGAAAAAAATTCAAGATACTATTGTATTAGACACTACTCTCAATATCAATTTTGAATGCCTGTAAAAATCTGAATAAAGCTTTTTGAAGTCAGACTCAAAATATTTTTGGTATCTGTCTTTAATAACAAATGAAAGAGAATTGGCATCACAAGTCAAAAGTGCCACTAGAAACATGCTGAATTCAGTTAAAACATTTTACTGCTTCTTTGCACAATCAAAAGCATAAACTCGGCTCCTTCTGAGCTGCTATCCAAAAGGAAAAAGGCATGAAACAGAGACAAAAGGAAACTGAAATTAATTCGTCTGCAGTTTACTTCAAGAAGAGGTAAATGCACAAACAGAATTCATGACTACTGTTAATCAGATTTCTTAAAACTTTTTACATCATATGACGCTATTAAGAAGTTTTCCCATGGAACTGAGTTATGTCAAACATCCTTTAAGTTAACAGTCTCTCAGCCTTTAAGTCTCCTAACAGATTTTATGACAATCACTTTGATAGACAGTACAGCTGCATGTTATGCTTACCCATGCTCCATGAATAATTGTGTATTCCTCCTCCTGATTTTGTACTTTACAGAGCAAACAAGAACACATGATAAAAAGATTCGTGATGCATTTGATAACTACTGGGAATAAGAGTCAAATGTGATGGGTCCAGAAAAACTCACAATAATTTATGGCCAACTAAACTAATGGGAGCTTAGATTCCTTTCTGTCTAGAAATAGGAGAAAGTTGTATTTGCACCCTAGTGATTGCACATGAGCTAGTAATAAGGATACACAGAAATACATGACTGCTGAAACATATGACCACGTTAGTCAAAATCAAGAAGTGATTGTCACATTTAAAGTGGTTACTTTCCAAAGCTGCCAACAGCCAGGTCTTAACGTTATCACTACCTGGCAAACAATTTAAGCAACATTGGAGGCTGGTGAACACCAATATTGCTTCTATCAGACTACATTTACTGTCCTTCAAGACTTCTGTAAAAGACTTTTCAGGGCAAAATATAATAACATACTGTTGCTAATTGTTACCATAGCAAACCAATTTGCAAAACCACTGCAGTAAGTCTACACATCCTCCTACCTGATGGCACAGCCATCTAGGTGTCTCACTCTAACAGCAAACTCATACTCATTTCCATCACCCACCTAGTCCAGATACAAACAAAAACAATGAAGATATCCAAAGACAACAAACGTTACTGTGGTTTCCAGCACACATACAGTATGGTAGGAATCGGATAAATTGCAACCTGTGCAGAAAAGTCTTTGACAGTGTTAAAGTTGCCACTACCTTCTTTTTTACAAGTTTCTACACCTTAGTGCCTGCTTCCTCTGCCTCCAGCTTAGAAACAACTCTTCCTACTGAACCCAAACGTCTCTCTCTTCCCAGACACCTAGATCTCCGTAAGACTTTGGTACAAAGGGCATCATTATGGAGGCCCAACACTACACAAAGGTGAACAGAGTTCTCAGGCTGCTGGTGGCACATGTTCCACAGTTTAGGAGCTTTTAAATGCTCCCTACACTCATGCAACCCTGTCCCTTCTCCATCTATGTATTGTCTTGCACATACTTGTCTTTGAGAACTTCTACACATATTTCATGCCTCAGTTTTATTCCTCTCATACCCCACTGAGACAGAAAAGTTTAATAAAATGATAATGTTAACTGGACTGGAAGAGTGCTCCCTTCTAACTCCAATTCAACTATTCCAGAAATACTTCTGACTTAAGGCCAGTTCCACCAGAAAGAAAAAGCCTTACCAATGTGTCCAGTCACAGAGGATTTGTGGCAGAAAGACACTTTACCAGTCTCTACATTCTCATACAAAAGAAAAAGAAGTATTAAGTCACAGGCAAAGATACCCAAGAAAAGTCAACTCTTACATGACTGAAACCAGGAGAGGTGCGAACCAGCAAATGCAATCTCCACTACCAAAACCTGACTCTTAGAAAAAAGAGGGAAGAAAGGAGGGAGGCACATGTGTGTGGACAGGTATACAGGAAAGAAAATGTAATATAGAGAGCTTTTACACTCTGTAGAAAAGAAGCACGATTCGTCAGACACAAAGTGCATGCACATCATGCAACATAAGTTACAAGTCTGAGAATTACAGGAAACTCCAGGCCTATAGCATTAATTTTGTACAGCTGATCAGTGAATGCAGATTAATTAAAATGCTTTCAATTTATGGTGGATTTATTGTGCATGTACACCAATTCTACAACATGTGAAGCAGAAGCCACTCAACGCTTTTCAAAAAGCACTGGACCCACTGCACAAACTTCTGATAACTCTGCAATGCTCTCCAAAGAGAGTAACTACGTGTATGGCAAGGGTATGTTCTTGACATGATACAGAGCATATATCAACAGCAACAGGTTTACTACACACCTGCAAAACCTGGATATATGGCCTCATATGAAAATACCTTAGCCACCAAGGCTCCACATGTGGATTTTCTAGAAATTGAAGCCCCACATAAAGTGTTGAATTTGTAATTTTTCAGTTCATGGTGTCAGAAGCAGCAAGTTTGACATCTTCAAGGTGGAAATAGCTTCACTTCCATCTTATTTTGCCGATTCTGTTTAGGACTGCATGACTGACAATTTGAAAAGTAAAAGTTTGTGTCACCCAGCTAAGAATCATACAATGCCATTCTATAGTTAATTTTCAAAAAGGAACCACATTTTGAAAGATTTAATTAGTCACGTACTTCAGTGTTCATTATGGGTCAAACCTGCTTCCACATTCAAAACCAAAGTGCAGTAGGAAGAGAAGTCAGGCCAAAGTAGTATTTGTGGTCAGAGAGGCTGGAAATTTTATCACCTTCCCATATTACTCTTGATGTAGAGAAGAGCAGTATTCCTTTTTGTTTTTTACAAGCACACATGAAAGAAAAATACACAAACACACCTTTCTTCCCTGCCCCAAGTCACTGGAAGACTTTGTTAATGCTTTGGGCCTTCTGACTAATGTCGATGAGACACAGGCAAGATTAAGGAATTCTACCCAGAAGATATTTAACAGAACATACCTAAAAAGAAAGCTTGCATTTCAGATCTTGGGATAGCTATCCTGAAAAAGATTCTTAACTAGACAAACACTTTGTGTTCACCCTTGACAATCTTCTAGCTCCTGTGGACTCAAAGTGGACCTCCCTGAAGAATTAAAAATGCCTTGTCTTCACAGTTTGCTCGCTTCAGAATGGTTTGTGCATGCTGTATACCCCAAGATTTGGGGGGAAAAACAAACAAACAGGGTTGTTCCCCCCAGGTTATTTCTTTTGGGTTTTGGCTTTGGATTTGGGGGGGTGGGGGTGGTTTGGGGGCTTTTTTTAAGTAGCATAAACACTATAGGTAGAATATACCTATTCTAGGTAACTGAACAGGTCCCAAATGACTCAGCATAGCATATATTTCAGCACAACAGTTCACTGCCTCCACCGTTCCTAAACCAAAGCATTCTAGTTTCACCCTGCTTTTGGACTAGTTCTTCCCAAAAGTTTCCTGATCTGGTTATCTTCTAAATAGGTAATCACTAAATTTATACACTATTAAATTTGGAATAAAAGTCTACCTCACAGTAACAGTGGTCTAACTGTAGTCCAGGGCTGTTCTTATTAGTCCTAAAATGGTTCAAAGTGGGCCAGAAGATACCCTTGCGAAAAGCAAATCTAGTCTAAACAGTATCTGTGTAGCTCATGAAACATGCTTGAGTTCTCGTGTGCTAACAGAAGCACTTCAAAAATCACACCAGTTAGGACTTAGAAACTGCAGTTTTAAAGTATATCAACCTTGCTGATTGTGGACAAAGCTCAAGACTGCTACTCCTCTTTGTCTCCCATATACCAGGTCCAGTCACTGAAGAACCTACATGGCAAATGGGCAAGACTTCTAAATCATAACATAAAAGATTAATCTTATTGCTTGTTTCTACTCAAGAAGTTGCATGAATCACAGAAAGTCTGATTGGATGGTATTTCAAGAAGTTGATCGCTTAGTTGACCCCTGGCCATGGGCAAAAGGCCAGACTGTGTCAGAATTATTCCCAGTAGATGTGTGTCTAGTTTGTTCTTAAAAAACCACCAAGGTAGATTTCACACCCTCCTTAGGCAGCCTATTTTGGTGCTTCATTATCCTTGCCATTAGGCAGATTATCCTAATATCTAGCCCAAGGGTGCAGTTTGACATTACATATAATCCCACTACCCCTTGCCATGTGCTCCTGCTATTTTCCCTCCCACTGAATTCAGTGGTGATGCAGCCAGAGGATGAGTAGGTTAAAAGAAGGTGACCTGACAGAAAATCAACTGCTGGACAACCAACCTCTCCCTCCCTATTCCTTCCCCCCGTTCAGATGCTTCCATCATACTAGCTTTAACCTTTAAAAATGCCACATTACAAACAACAGAGAGGAAAAATAAGTGAATGAACTACAGGATGAAGTGGAAGTATAAGATCAAACAGCATCCTAAAATCTTTCTTCCTATAATTTAAGACCATTTCTTTGTCCTATTTGCAGTGGCCAAAGAAGAGTTTAACAACTTTATATAATAATAATTAAAAACACTTTTATGCATCTTAAGATTTGCATCTCTACTCAGCTTTTCTTTCTGTAGACCAAGTGGACCCCTTTCTTTCAGTCTTTAATTTTTCTCGACCTCTGATCATTCTTCATACCCTCTTCTAAACTTTCTCTAGTTTGGTCATACCTTTCTCAAAGTACAGTGCCCAAAACTGAGCACAGGGCTCCATCTGAGGCCCCAACAGCACCAAATAAAGCAGGATTACTTCACATGCTTTATCATGTCTGATATTTATGTTGTGATCTACTATCACATTTGGATCCTCTTTACATGACTATGGTCTAGTCTCCATAGCGTATTGGTAGAGTTGACTATTTCTATTTACATGCTGTAGTTTGCACTTGTCCCTGTCAAACCACATGACATTTTTTTTCCAGGTAATGTCTATTAATTAACTTTAAATTCAACTCCTATCTTCTAAAATTATTGCTGCCTTTCCTGGTATCATCTCTAAATTTTATAATTTCTCAAGCATTTATGAAAACATCACATAGTAACTGGAGCTAAGATCCCTCCTCACACAGAATTCTGCTTGATACAAAAAGACTAAGATCAAGACTGCCACTCTTTAGAACATACTTGATACACAATCCCCTTACTTCAGAAGTAATATTCTACTACCTTTGCTAAAGTCACCTCATTCCTCTGTTTTAGGCTCATGCTCCTTCAGATTTACATGGCAACCAAATGACAGATGAATTTCCAGTACTTTCTTGCATCCCTACAAATTTACAATCATAGAAGAGCTATTAATTTTTGCATTATCTGGTGAGGGAAAAAGAAGCCAAGGGAAAAAGAAGCCAAGAGAAAAAGAACATATGCATGGATTAAGTAAGCCTCAGATTACAGTACTTCCCAGAAGTTATCTTGCAAGTGCAGTTTAAAGTAGGGAAAAAAAAAGCTGGGAGGTTCTGATAAAGATACTCATGTTTGTAAAAGATAGCAGGCATGAAAAATGACAGTCAGATAAACAAACAGGAAAACATATCCACCAAACTTGAGGATGGGAGAAAGAAAGCCTGTTACACAGACTAAGTAAAGATGATTCTCAATAAGCTAAATTGCAGAAGGAGATGCTTGGCATATCTGAGGGAAGAAGTCAGTTGCATATCATTGCATGGTAAATATAATTTCCATGCACGGACAGTCATGTGTTTCTCAAACTGTTAAGAGAAAAATATCACCACCTAGTATATGAAATGTTGCAAAGACCCATTTTGTCCAATAAAATCTTTCAACTCCATCCAGCAGCTAGTTTTAACTAATTGCAGCCCACTTACACATTTCTTATAAGTTAAGCTTTCCTCTCCCCTTGTGTCATTCTACAGATAGGTCTTTTCTACTTGTCATATTGCATGTTCTCCTGAGTATCCACCTCCTCCTTTCATTTCTCTCAGTTTTCTTTAATTCTTGACCTTAGGCCTGTCCCTTCTGCTATCACTCCTGCCCCAAAACATTAGTCTCTCTCTCTCTTTCTCCCCCTCTCTAAAGTGACACTGTTGAGTTCCACACAGGTACAGCAAAAGCCTAAAGACTGGCCCCCAATCCAACTTGTTGACCTCAAATTTTTTACTTGAAAACATGGTGAGGAACCAAATTAATTACTATTAAATGTGTAATCTCCAATACAAGATTTAAAGAAGTTAAGATACGAAAAAGTTTCAAACATGCTTTCAGAAGGCCTGCTGAGGCTTGTCTACACTGAAGCTCTCCAAAATCCTAACAGGAAAACTATCTGGAACTGTAATACAAACCCTGTTTAAGCAGTTTGAAATGTTTACTGAAACAGTAATCATTAGCCTTACAGACTTGCTTCTGGGAGATACATTAAAAAAAAAAAAAAAAAATGCGGGACACATACCCAAGAAAAGCATTCCAGCCAATGCAGCACAAATCTGGATGCAGGCTAGCATTTAAATGGCATCAGTATAGCCACTATGAATGCACTGTATAAGCTGTACTTAAACCAGCTCTAAAACAAGGTCTAAGTTGTTAACAAGTCCATTAGCTGAAGCAGACCCCTCTAGGTTAGGAATATAGATATTAACCAAGACTGAACAACTGAAAAGACTGCTTGCACTCTTCCTTTTCACACACTCCAATATCCCCGTCAACTCTCTTAGCTGCTGTAAGTGCAGATGGAAGCATCTAACATCTCATCCATACCTCAGCACGCTGACTATTTTGAGGGAGGAGAGACCCACATGCCATCTATTCCAAGGCTTTATCTGCATTTGGAAGACTTCTGAAGCTTCAGAAAACTTCAAACTAGAGGCAGCTTATACTCTTCCTTTATCTTTCATCTGAGCTCTCCTTCTGTTTTTTTCTGCTTTTGCTATTTCTCAGAGTTTCAAGATTAAGTATGACCTTAAAAAAAGGAGTGGTTTGAGTGTAATTTTAATGAAGCCTGGGCTTATAATGGCATGAAATTTAACAGACCATCCATGAATCTTTCACCTTTTAATTTCTTATTCTTGACTGAAGAACAAAGCACCTGCCTACTGTTGCTGTATCACATAAAGTATTCTAGATCTTACAGTCACAGATAATGTAAAACTTTGTTAAAAACAGTTACCATAATTAGAGCTCTTCATTTTCTCAGGACATCAATACAAGGTCAGATTTAAGGTAGTCTGTTCTTAATTATCCCATATTTGTGCACTGCTAACACATGGAACTTAAGCATCCTCTTCCCACCCCTGCCTTTTTTTTTTTTTTCACTCACTTGCTTCCTAGTCATTTCATGAAATTTAGGAGGGTAGAACTCTAGTACCATTTATCTCCTGCATATGGAGGAAAAGCTTACCCCCTTTAAACATTCTGTAGTTTTATGAGAAGTTAGGAAATTAAAAAGTGGACATCGTTTGAAAGCCTTTCTTTTACGTACGCTTCTTTAGATGTCCACTTGATGGGAAATCTGCCTCCATTCTCTCACTGCACCTACCTTGACTCAGGCAGTTTGGACAAAATTAATTCTTAAAACTCCCTTCTAGCCCTCAACTTTTTATGCTTCCACCTAAAGAACGGATGTCAACATAGGTAAGTGCATCAATGACATGACAAGACCTGAATTGTCTCCTGAGGCTTTCTCAAGCAAGAACAGAAAATACTGATGGTGTTTCCATCACTTATTATGGAAAATAAAAAAGCAACAACAGATGCACTTAAGCTCTCTGTAGCACTTTATAAGTAGAAATATACAGCTCTACTTACTACTGGAGAATGACCAGTACAAACTAGCATGCCAACTCTAGCACATCTGGGAAATTTAGAATAGATGAATCAGCATTCCCTTCCAACACACACGTGTATATACCTATATATGTGCATGTATAAATATATATATATCCCCGCAAGATAGATGGATGAGTATCTCAAAAGTTGCATGTGTAGATAGATAAAAGAATCCCTGACAGTAACACTGAGATCCTTCATGGGCACTTATTCTGGAAATGACTGGACTTAAAGTGTAAGTTTCTTCAGGTAAGAAAGTTAAATTTAGGAAGGTCTCAGTGTATCAGCTTCCACTCTATGTTTATAAGGTGTTTTTATTCTGCCCTTGCTTAAAGGTAACCGAACAGCCGTAATAACTTTTTATTGAATCCCCCTGTTATTTCTGGAGTTACTACTGATACCTTTGTGTGACAGAGGCCGCCTCTGCCCAGACGCCACGGCAAGGCAACAGCAGCCCGCTCAGCCGTGCCCCCATCGCCTTCCTCAGTAGCCCCTGTCTCTATTGACAGCCCACCAGAGGGTGGCCAAGCAAAACCGAGACCCTCTCGCCCCTCCTCCACGCCTTGGCTGGTAACTGGGCCATTACCCTCTTGCAAGCGGGGACACCACTCTCAACAAAGCTGCCGCGGCCTGACGACAAGGAGCTCTGCAATTCCCCCGGGGGCCGTTGCCCCGCACGACAGGGAACGGGCCCCCCCCCCGCCGCAGCCCGGCCCCGGGGGAGGGAGCTGTCGACAGCCCCGGCCCGCCGGAGGGCAGGGGAAGGGGGGCCGCTCCCTCCGGCCCGCTTTCCCCCCCGCCAAGGGCCGGGACGCGACGCCCCCCGCCCGCGGCCTGCAACGGACACTGCGCTCCGCGGCCTGTCCGCCCCCGGGGCGGGCGCGGCGGGGGCAGCCCCTCCCGGGCTGGCAGCCGTCTCCCCGCCGCCCCGAAGGGCTCTGCCCCCTTGCAGCGGGGCGCGGGGTCCCCCGGCTCGGCGGGAGCGGGGCGCCGCGGCCCCCCCGAGGCCCGAGCCCTCGGGGCGCCGCGCCGTGCCCCGCCGCGGGCGGGATAGGCCCTCGATTGCCCGGCCTGTCGCTAAGAGCCGCCCGAGGAGAGCGCGGCCTAGCAGCGCCCGGCCAGGCCCCGGCCTGAAGTTGCCTCCTTCCCCCGCCGCCCCTCCGAGCCCGGAGGCGGGGAAGGAGGAAGAGGCACCTGCGCCAAGCGCTGCTGGGGTGGGGGGGTGAGGGGAGAGGGCGGGCAGCCGGCCGCCGAGCCCCGCAGCCCCTCCCCGGCTGGGGGGAAGGGGGTCCAGAGCCTTTCCCCGTCCTCGGTGTCGCAGCTGATGTCAAGCCCTCGCCTCCCTCCTACCTGACAGCATCCCCCCCCCATGGCTTCCTCAGCCCCGGGCAACGGGGGGGAGGGGGAACTTGAACCCAAAAAACATCCTCCACGAAGATGATCCCCCCCTCCCCAAACGCGCCCTGCGAGGGGAGGAAGGGGAGGAACAAAACAAAACCCTACTCCCCTCCCCCAAAATAAGATTGGGGTTTGGGGGGGCTGATGGTCCCAAAGTGACCGGTCCCTCAAAAAAAACCGATCCGGTTCCCCGCCCGACACCGAGCGGGACCCCCGCCCGCCGGCAGCGACCGCTGACCCCCGCCCATCCCCTGCTGAGCCGGGCCGGGCCACGGCGCTGACAAATGTCACCCGGCGCCCACAATGCACGCCGCGGGGTTGTTTCCCCTTCCTCGTCGTCGTCGTCCCCCCCAAAATAATCAAATCCCCTTTTAAGGGGCGAAACACGCAAGCCATCAAATAAAGGGGCACCCCCAGCTCCCACCCCCGGCGCCCTGGAAACACTCTCGTAAAAACTTTGTCCAGGGCTCCCCCCCCCCAGTAATAGTAGAATTTAAAACCTGTCAACCATTTTAGATCCCTACTTGGGAAACATTATTCCCGGGTACCGGTGGGTTTGAGAAACGACTCTGAGCGCCGCCGCGGCTCCCCTCCCCCCGGGCCGCGGGGGAGGCGGCCGAGGAGGAGGAGGAGGAGGAAGCAGCTTTCTGGGGAGGGGGTGGCGGGAGGGGGCGAGGGACGGGGAGCGTTCGCTTTACCTGAGACCAGCCACTGGCCTCCATTGTTGGAGAATTCAATGGCATTGACACAGCCGAAGTGGCCCAGGAGGTCCTTCTTGTAGAGGTTCCTGCAGCCCCGCAGGCGTCTCCGCTGGAAGTCCTGGGTGAGCAGGGGGTCCCCCTCCAAGCCCCGCTGGGACAGGAACCCCACCACCGACCGCATGCTGCCCCCCCGGCCGCCTCTCCTCTTCATGCTGCCGCCTGCGCCGCTCCCCGCCGCTCCTTCCCCCGCCGCCCCTTCCCCCGCCGCCGCCTCCCCTCCCCCGCTTCCCCCCTTGTTATGGTTATGATGATTTTTCTTTAGCCAGCCATGGCAGTGAGGTGTTAGACACTCCGCCGCTTCCTGATCCCGCTGGCTCCTCCCCGCTCCCCTCAGCAGCTGATCCTCAGCTGCAGCCCGCGCCTCCCGGCCCGGCTTTAACGTCGCGCCGCCGCCGCCGCTTTTTAACTCGCTCCTGGAACGGCGCGGGGGGGGACGGATAAATTCGCCACTCCGAGGACCTGCGGGAGGACGTTTGCTGCCGCCGCTGCTCGCGGCCGCGTTGCGCTGCCTGAGGGGCGGCCCGGCCCGCCTGAGGGGCTTGCTGCCGCCAACGGCCCCGCGGCCGGCGGGCGCTGCCGCGAGCGGGCGTCGTCCCCGACCTGAGGGGAAGGGGAAGAAGGGAGCTCTGTGGGGCCACAGCCGGCCCGCCGCGGGGTGCGAGGGGTGTCCCGCGGGGTCCTGCGGACAACTCGCCGGAGGGAGGATGAGGAAACAAATAACCCAGGCGCGTAGGGTTTGCGGTGGGGTTTGTCCTCCGTGAACGCTGAGTGATTTCTGCGGGACTTCCAAAAATTATGCCTTTAGAATTTTCTTGAATTTTTTTTTCTTTAAGAGAGTTTTTACGCGGCTCTCCGAGGTTTTATTGCTTGCTCTCTCCTGCTCCTACCTGAGCAACACTGAAAATAGGAGGGTTGCCCCTTCTCAAATGAGTAAGTAGACCTCTCTGCAGCCCCAGAGGACTGATGGAAATGCAGATGAATTTTCTTCTCTTACCCTTCAGTATCAACAAAACCCTAAAAGGCAGCTGGCTAAACAGGTGGAACTGCTCTGTGTTGTCCTTCGCTGTTTTACGACACCCTAACCTGTGTGTTTGTGGGGGAAAAATCTTTTTTTGTCTTTCACAGGGCCCTGTCCCTCACATGTAACATCCGATGCCATGTAAGATAGCAGGAGTGTCATACGAAGAGTAATGTCCGTGAGGTGCAGTGCGGAGCCCCCAGTCCCACCTTGCAGCGTCTGACTGTATACTCCTGCGCGCAAGGTGAGCACTCCCAGACCTGCAGCTTGAAACTTTCAGGCCTGTATTCCCCCACAGGCACAGGTGAACTGGCAACAGTACCTAGGGAAGATAGAGTTTTCAGAAGGTGAGGAATTAGCGTGACAGTCCTGGCCTTCTTTGTGTGGAATTGTACCTGCTGGGAATTAGGAGTCTCCAAACATTAAGACAAACAAACAAACAAAGGCTTCTGACATAAACTGTGGTATGGCAACGTTACTGAGTACTGTTAGACTGCTGCTGTGTTCCAGTGACAGCTTTTCAGTAGAAATTGAAATTATGTCATTATAGAAAGTCAGTTAAGTGCTTTGGGATTCTTCTTGGTTAAGATTATAGAAAGAACATGAAGTCCTATTAACTATGCTTTTTAGTTGACAACGCTATAGCCTTACTTTTAACATACAACAAAAGAAAATAACAAACTTTTCCTTCTAATCAGAGAAAAAGTAAGAAAATGGATACAAAATATAGAACATTTCTTACATTTCAACTTTTTATATAACTTTTTTCTATATGTGATATCAATAGGTATAAATATCAGAACTTAGTTACAGGTATAATAATAATTTGAGAGGAATATCCAGACACACTCTGTTAACAGTTTTCTGTTAGAATGATAACAACGTTAATATTGAAGTGAAAACGAAGAACAGTTAATCTCTTCTGAATCTGAGCTATATGAAGATTTTTTTTTTTTCCAGTTAACAGTTGCTGATGGCCAACTATTGCTATTTAACAGGTCTAGCAAGCCTCAGTATAGAGAGGCAAAGACCCTGTCCATCATGATTTGTGTTTATTACCTTAACTTCAGACACAGGTAAATTGCACTGGTATAAATCATATTTTATAGCTCTTTTGCTTGCATGCCATGAAATTTTGTGTCACTACAATTATATCAGAAACTGTTGCTCACGTTGAATTCCCAACATAGGTAAGTGGCATTACATTTTTCTACCTAGAGACTCTAAACTGAGTCCATCAGTTTGTATTCCATTCTCTATAATTTTTGTATAGCTCACAGCACCATACGATCTGAGATCTTCCAGAAATGCATTAGGGAATCATGCAGTCGTAGAATGGTTTGGGTTGGAAGGGACCTTAAAGATCATCTGGTTCCAACCCCGCTGCCATCGGCAGGGATACCGTCCACAAGGTCAGGTTGCTCAAAGCCCCATCCAATCTGGCCTTGAACATGTGGTTTGTTTTTTCCTGTTTCCTAAGGTACTGCTCAGGTTGGATATCTTTGGTTTCTGTATTGAAATAAATAGGCGTAGGAGCCTTTCATCTGAATTGCAACACAATAAAATCTCTGGTGCTTTTTGTCCATGTTCTGGATCCAGTCTCTAGGAAAGCTGTGTACTTACATGGAAAAAATAGAAATAAAATTATTTCCTAAACCCCCAGTGCTAGGATTTTCAGAAATTATTTAACTGAGGGGTTTTTTTAAATCACAGTTGTAAGCAGTCAGAAAGAAGGTATCATGTTGTCAGAATTTGAAAGAAAAATAATAGAAGACTGCCAATCTGTTCTGCTAAATGCAATACTCTCTCACATGACCATACAGGTTAAAAAAAAAAGAAAGTGTTGGTAAGCATTCTTTTCACTCTCCAATTCCTTTGTTTGAATTAATTTTGAATGTAACACCTAAGGAAATTATCATGACCTGCACTGGTAACATTTTCCTTTGGAAATAATATGTTGCTGTGTTAATAATGCTAGAGTGCTGTAGTCTCTTCAAAACACATACACTATTGGTCTGAGTCGTGCTGAAGTAGCATCAATGAAGCATCTTTTTCTACTTTAATAGGAACCTTCTGCATCTTGGAATGGAATTGAGGTATAGGTGGTACTTAGTCAAACTGATTGGACTTCAACAAGTTACTGTTCTGTTGGACGTGTTAGCTCGTGGGGTGCTGTACTGAGACTGTTTGAATGTCACAGACCAAACTGGATTGAGCCTGGCCAGACTCAATGGGCAGAGTAAGTTGGGGTCTGTTTGTACGCACTGCTTGAGCAGCTTAATTCTGTAGGATGTTTATAGTCTCCTCCATGCCTCAGAAGCAGCATGAAATAAAGCACAAAAAATGTTTTGATTGGAATTTCAACAAGTGGGCAATAGAGGGGAGGAGTCAACTGGAAAGGAAATGGGAGATGATGAACAGGCTGGTGACTTTCTGTAGATGCTTTTGGACACAAAGATGACTAAATAACGTTTGATGCAATACAGAAGAAGGAACTAGCAGAATGCCTCAAACAGAGATGTGGCCAGAGTAATGATCTATGTAAACAATCTTGGGTTGCGGTTTCAGAGTTGCTAATTCCAGGGCTGTGCAGAGCCCAGTCTCCCAGCAGTACTAAATTGATCTGGATCAGGTATGGCCATGGTCTCACATTGCTCTCACATTAGTTTCTGCCCATGCTACAGAGTTTTTGTTCTGCCTCTGGAAGGACTGATAATGCCTGATCTGGTTTTAATGTCTGCTGGTACAAAATTATCCTTTCAACATTTTTTCTGAACAAATTTGAATTGGCAGAATGAGTTAAATTGCATTAGTGGTTTCCATTTGATGACTGTGGTGTATTTGATCATTAATAGGAGGCCTACAGTGAGCTTTATTGTCAGATCATGGCATTTACAGCAGTTGATGGCTGTTGTGTTACAAGCTGCATTGGTTAATGCTGGAGGGAGAGGTATTGGGGCAGTCTAGGTACGGAAGCAAGAGACCTAAACAAGGATCTTAGTTGCACGGATGGATCAAAGGACTTTGTCTTAGAGATGCCGTATAGAAGAAGTTGAAAATTTAGATGTACCCTGGCTGCTAGGATCTACAAAGAGGTTTCAGTCAGAGCTGACAGTTGACATACAAGCTTGAGTGGCAGGTAGACTGGTGATGTTATCCACAGATACGCTCAGAGAAGGTAATAAGAGGGCTTTCAGGGAAGAGAAGGAACCATGTTCCAGCTTTGCTGAGCTTTAACTTCCTGCTAGTCATCCACAGAAGAGAGAAGAGGCTATAATTTGAGTTTGAATAGAGGGAAATAGCTCTGGAGAAAGGAGCAGATCTGTAAATCATCTGCAGAGAGATGTTAGTTAAATCTGTATTTCAGATGAGATAACTCAGAGATAACGTGGGAGGGTAAAAGGAGAAGACCAAGGATACAGCACTCGGAGAGTCTGTCAAAGAACACTTGGAAGGAAGGCTTAAATAGGTAAAAAGAAAAGATTTTAAGGGAAGCATGGTTGATTATATCAGGTCAGAGAGGATGAAGTTTAAATAAATTTTTTTGAGCTCTGTTGAACCTTTGAATGGCTGTGGTTAATCCAGAGTGGAAACAGAGAAGTCTGGACACTGATAGTTAGATGTCTATGGAGTGAGTCTAGAAGTCAAAAAGAGAGAAAGCAGTTATTAGAGAGGAAAGTGGGGCTGAGTCAAGCCTTTTATTAATTTGTTTATTTATACCATCTTTTTATTTTTGAGGGGAAATAGAAACAAAAAGGGTAAACATAGGGTAAACCAAGGAGCCTATGTCATACTTTAGCCATATCACTTTTTAAAAATAATTTTGCTTGTCAAATTTATTCCCTCTAGTGGAAATTAGATGGCTTCTGGGCTTTTCTCCTTTTGCTTACTAATTTCACGGACCAGAAAGGTGGGAAGAACAAGCATTGTTCTCTCAAATGTCTCCCCTTGGGGCTGTTCAGCTAAAGATGTCACTTTAACATGCAGCTGAGCCAATCTAATGACTTGTGGCCACTGAAAGGTGGCTTTATTCTTCGTGGCTGCGTGTTCTGTCCCTTTCCTTGTGCTGATGCTGCTACTTGTTGGACCTGCTTGTCTGCCATTTTACTGAGCTCATTCGGCTCACGGAAATGTCCCAGTGAGTGCCAAAATCAGCACAGGCTAGTTGGGAGTGCCCAGCTGAAAGTGGAGTTTTGGGAGATGGGGGATGTCACCTTCTTAGCAGCCATGAACTGCAAGGCCAACTTAGTTTGCCTTCTGGAACTGAACCACTGGGGCAAGTTAAGCAGCTCTTCAAGAAATGGAATTGTGAAATTCCTCTCTGTTCCTACATAAGCAATGAAAGAGTTGGCAATTAATGAAGAAATATGTTGATGATGAGCAATGTTAATACAACTCATACTCATGGGATCAATTTGGCAGCTCACACCTCTGAGAGCAATTTTTTCAGATTCTTTGCAAAACCTGCAAACTCTGGCAGATCCTTGCAGTGAGTTACCGCTGATTCATCTTTTGGCTTAGGATGTGGTTTCACTGAGATCTGGCTCTATGGTGAGCTAGTTCAAGGAGTTAAACCAGAAGAAAACTCTGGTTTTTTGCTGTGCTAGCTTTCTGCTCACTTAATTCCTTGAATCAAACTGGCACCAGTGTTTGCAAAAGTGAGGCAGTAGAAGAATGCCTACAGGTAAAAGGGGGAAGCAGAATTGCCTTTTCAGCAGGAGCTAAACCTTCTATCCAACCTGTTGCAGTGTGAAACTCCACCTTTAGGATGTGGCTTCACAGTTGATTGAAACCGATCTCATTCTGACTTTTTGATGAAAGAAACGGTCCTGCTGCCTCCCTGGTATCAGCCCTGTTAAAACAAACCTTGCTCAAAATTACTTGTTTGAGTATGTAGTCATGTGGTTACTAGCATTGACATGAGGAAGATAAATCACATTAGGAGTTCAAATGCGAGTTGGGCTTTCTTCTGTAGCTTGGGATGAGGCCCCAAATAGTGTTATTAATGAGCTACTGGGGACTACATGCAGCTCTCTGCTCATTGTCTGCTAACAGCAATTTAAGCCTTGACTGGAGCCTCATCCCTTTGATATTCCACGATCATTGATTTTTCTTTTGAACATCAAGTCATTTACCCTAGTCTTCTCCCTGTTGAAGGATGAGCTAATGTGATTATAAAAATAATTTTTTTTCTGTGATCAGCAGAACAAGCCTGGTTTCCTATGGACTTGTCCTGATGTAGCACTGCTGTGTGGATTCTCATATGTATATTAAGCAGTGTCTGCACATGCTTGCCATTTTATCAGTGACAGCTTTATTAGGATCTGTTTCATCAATTTGGCTTTATATTTCACAGAAGTTACCTTTGTACAAATTTAGATGGAATTGGGCAATGGCTTAAACATGCTTTTTTGGCAAGGAAAGGGGGGAAAGAAAGGGGACCCACAGGCAGAAACACCAACAGACAGTGTAATTGCATAAGCCTTCTTTCCTTAGGAAATCAGGCTAAAAATGAGTCTTTTGACAGAGACCTCTGCAGAGATGTCGGATCAGGCTGCAGAGACAGAAAGAAAAGTAAATCTTGCTGTTTACCATGTAAAGGCTTCCAGTTACTTGCTGCAGCAGATTTCTCATAAGTAAGGCTAGGCCAGCAGTTGGTATTTACTCACTTGGTTACCTTCTCATTTGCAGCAATGTCCCCATCAGACTTTGGGAACTTGTTTCTTTGCCAGAGTGCACTCAAGCATCAGTTGCTTTCATTTATTTTTAATTTAACCTTTATACTTGAATAAATGGCTATGTAGGTAGGAAGACAAACTGTTAAAGAGACTAGTGGTTTACAGGACTGTTCATGTCAGTGATGCCATGAAAAATAAAGGCTTTAAATGCAGCCAAGGATACAATCCTGTTATTGTAGAAAAGCTAGGCTTGGGGGTTCATTATATAGCATCCTCTGTGAGACTTCCAGTGTGTAATAAATGCTGGGGTATTCTATTGTTTTTCTCTCTTTTATAACTTTAAACTTAAGCTCCTATTACCTTAGGAACTAAAATAAACAATTTGTAAAAGGAAAAACTGGTCTATTTCAGATTTCTGGGTGGATGACAGTTTATTACAAATGGGTCCAGCTACGAACAAACTTTGCAGATTTGTTCAGATTTGGTTACTATTCTGAACTCATCTTGAGCTCTGATAGAGTTCTCTTAAGAATGCCTTGCCTACCCTGTAACAGGGCAGATGGATCCTGGACCCCAGCCACATCGGCTTTGTGGGTCTCCTTTGAGTCACTTGAGCCTTGAAATAAGCCTGTCGTGTCCCCAGATGTTAAATTTTTTTTCTGTGAACTAGGTTACAGCTGGATCAGTTCCCTGATTCTCTGACCCCGTCATTACAGAAATGCTGGTGCGGGAGCAGGGAGCAAGCAGTCAATCAGGTTGAACAGGAAATGTGGGACTACTCTTCCAAGTGGCTATCCAGGTTTATGCTAGATTACAATGTCCATGTAAAACAAAGCATTATACATTGACTGGGGTGGCGGTAAGAGGGGAATGAGGGTGGGGTGGCAGGTGAGGGAGAGAAGGGGGGAGAACATGTCCATCCCACTGTGGGAACTTGGTTATAGCCAGACCCCTCCAGCTTTTTCTCCTGAGCATGCATGTGATGATACACTTTTCTCCTGAGCATGAGCCATGTGATGAGCTTCGGAGTAGCGCTGGCTCCTGCTCGGTGACCTCCATTTCAACTGGTCAGTTGTGCCTGGTGCATCGGATCGTAGGGGATGGATGGAGAAGCTGTGGCCGGGTTGTGACTGTAAGGGAGATGCAGACCTGCCCCGTAGAGAAGAATGAACCAGAGACAAGATGTGTGAGTTACTGCAGTGTGTGAGATTGCAATGGTTTGTAACACCCAGTGGATAAATATAAAAATGGATAAAAATTTCTTCACTGTAGAGCAAGATCGAGGGTCTTTGCAGAAAGACTTATTTTACAGGTAACTCAGGTATGAAGCATTTGTACGTTCAAAATACAGACACAAGTCAATGGAAAACAAACTTTCCAGATGTGACCCCACCACGAGCGAGACCTGACATTATGGTACCATGCTGGCTTAGACCAGGTCCTTAGAACAAGCAGCTGTTTAAGCTTTAATGGCCTGGTCATCTTATTTCTGACAGGGAGAGAGCCTTATTTGCTCAGAGAAGCGTTCTTCAGGAAACCAGCTGTGTTCCTTGTTTACTGTCTATTGGTCCCTACCTCATTCCTGAGTTTTAAAAAAAAAAAAAAAGAAGGGAGGGGTGGGTGGGGAGGTGAGCATTCAACAGAAAAAATACTGGTTTTGTAGAGATTTTCTGTGATGATAGCCATTAGCTGCTTTTTTGCACCCCTCAGACAATCTGCTGAATGCCAAGTCTCTGCTAGGGAGATCCTCCTACCCTGATGATTACAAGTGGCAAAGTTAAAATGAAATTTGACTCTGACTCTCAAATTGTCAAAGCAATTTAAAGCAGTATTTCCTGTGGTTTCAGGGTCTCCTTCAAAAAGATGCAGCTAGCTGGGATTCTAACAGCACCAAAACTGGGAAATATTGGGAATTGCAAAGGACTTGGAAGAAATTGGGTGCTGAGATCCTTTTCAGCTGCAGTGGAATTTGGGCTGGGAACTTGTCTGCTTTTTGCTTGGCCTCGAGACTTGATGATGATAACCCTGAACGTGGCAGCTGGCTGTATACTCATTGTCCGTGCGTTGTGGTGTCACGGTTCTAATGTTCATACTTCTTCCCCGCACACGAGCCTTGCCATAATTTTTCCTCTGTTAAACTCCTAATCCTTTTCACTTGGTTTGTCCCTTTTCGTTTTCTTCCAGCTTGCCGCTTTGGCGGTGGCTACGATTTGCTTTATTTGCTTTTGACTTTCCGGTCCGCCTTTGTTCTTCGCCTTCCGTTCCCTGCCTCCCGCTTCGCGTCCCCGGCGCGGAGGGCCCCGGCTGCCCCGCAGGGCTCCCGCTCCTGCCCGAGGAGGAGGCGGGCAGCCCCGCTGCCCCTCGCAGGCAGCCCCGCTGCCCGCCCCGCAGGACTTCGTTTCGCCCGTCCGCCTCACGGTGCTCTCTGGCTGTGGGTGGCTTCCCGCACCCAGCGACGGCTTGCTCGTCAGGCCTTCCTCGCTGCAAGCAGCACACTTCAAAAGTCTCCTAGAAAGAGCTCGCTTTT
Source organism: Haliaeetus albicilla (assembly GCF_947461875.1). Lineage (NCBI taxonomy): Eukaryota > Metazoa > Chordata > Aves > Accipitriformes > Accipitridae > Haliaeetus > Haliaeetus albicilla. Next base: position 38,484,471 of record NC_091487.1, read on the forward strand.
CAGTATGTCTGGTGCCACGGCATTATTTTTGAGGCGGTATTCCCCGGTTGAAGGGACGCTAACGCCTGCTCAGGGGCTCAGCCGTGCTCGCCCCACACGCGGTTCTCGGCCCGGGAGCGGCGAGACAACCCCACGGGCACTCCGCGGGTACGACCGGGGGCCCTAAGTGACCGCGGCGGTGGCGGGTCCGGCAGCCCGCAGGCCGGGCCGGTACCGAGAGCCGCCGCGCCCCCACCTCAGCCGCCCGGCCGGCAGGTGCCGTACAACATGGCGGCGCCCATCGCCCACTCGCGCTGCCGGGAAAGAGGAAGGAAGCGTCCGGCACTCTAAGCCTCCCGGTGTGCGCGGCGACTACCCGGCGGGGGGGTTCCCGCTGCCGGAGATCGACCGTTCTGCGGAGACGCAGGTAGCGGGCGGGCGAGCTTCCCGCCGGGGCGCCCGTGGGCCGGGCGGAGGCGCGGCAGGGGCTGGGAAGGGAGGGGAGAGGTTGCTGCGCGCATCCCGGGGGCGGGCCGCGCCGGTAGGTGCCCCGGCCGCGCAGGCCGGTGGGCCCGCGGCCTCCCCGGCCGGGCCCTCGTACACTGCCTGCCTGCCTGCCTGCTCGCTCCCCGCGGGGGCGGCGCCCGGGCCTCTTCCCGGCGGAGCCTAAAACGGGCAGCGCCTTCGCCCTGGTGCTGAGGGGAGCTGCGGCCCGCCCCTACCTGCCCCCGTCCCGCCGGGCCTGCGGGGCGGCCCAGAGCAGCGCGCCCTGCTCTCCCCGGGGGAGGCCTGCGGCGCCCGGGCCCGGGCCCGGGCCCGTCCCCGGCCTGCCCCCGCGCGTCGCCCTCGGCCCCGTGGCGGGCGGCCTGGGCCTCCTCGGCCCGCGCTGGGGCTGAGCAGGGGCGGTTTGTCGGGATCCGCAGAAGCGGGCTGCCCGGGGTCGCAGGGCCGCGGTCCGCACCTGCCTCCCCCGGTTCCCACAGCGGTAGCAGCTCTTGCACCGGGGAGAGAGGCCGCAGGTGCCGGTGACCCTCCTTGCTTTCCGTCTTCTCGCTCAGTTTAAGACGTGAGAGTAAACGAACCTGTCGTTTCACAAGCGTTGGGGCAGGTGTCGGCGCGCTGAACGCCGTTAGCGGTTGCGCAGGGCCGTAGTGGCACCCACGCCGCTGCTTCTGCTTGTGCCAAAGAGCGTGCGAGGGCAGACCTTTGAGAGTAACGCGGTGGGTTGGGGAGATGGGGGTGCAGGGGCAGGACTGATTTCAGTTTACTGGAGGGGAGCTAAGCTGTTGCATGATAGAGGGAAAGCAGCGTTATAAACGGATGCTGCTTCTTTAGGGCTTTTCAATGCCTGACGAGCCATTTGACCTTAGTATGGATGTGAATGTAATGGACAATGCCTGTTACTTACTAATGCGTGAATGGACATGCTTATTCTGCAGTAATTTTGTCTTATCCTTGTTTAGGTTGATCTGGTTCCAAACTGAGCTAAAAAGTGTTGATATAAGCCCTGGGTAGTTTATTTTTGGAATCTCAGAGTTTCTGGAAGCATCCAGTTGCACCAGTGTAAATCAATGGATTCCCTTTAAGGTCTTTGGTGGTGTGATCAACAGCAGCATTCAGGCTCCCATTACTGCCCAGTCCACCACTGCAGCAGTCTGTCCCCTGACCCCCAGTCTATCAAAGTGGGACCCGCTCCTTTTTCTGTCAGGATCATGAGTTGTGACTAGAACCTCGTTATGATACCAGTGGGTGTATTTAATACCTCTTAACACATTTCATTAAGTTGTCTTTAATTTCCACCTCTCTCATTTTTCTTTGCAGGCCATGATAAAATCCTACAATGCCGTTTTGAGTGGGTAAAGCGAAGGGGGGAAAAGGGGGATAAAAAAAAATGCCCAAGCAAACAGCAGTGACGATTACGTTGGCGACCCTGCTGGGTGTTGCAGTGGGGGGCCTGGTTTTGTGGAAAGCAACCCAGCGTCGGAAAGGAAAAGCATGCTGTAGTAGTCAGCAAGAGGAAGCAGTTACAAACTCAGGAGATGAGAAACTGATTAAGGCAGAGGATAAGGAGGTGCTTTCCTTCTTCAGATCTCCCACCTTTTCCTGGGTAGAGAGGACCCTTGGTGCAGACATAGTGATAGTTTCAGAGCAGGAGGAGTGGGATCGTGTTGAACCTTTGCTGAAGAAGGAGCTGGAGAAGTGGCCAGTACTTGGAATTGATTGTGAGTGGGTGAGTGATCAAGAAGCACCTCCTTTAGACTGCAAATTGCAATGGGAAATCATTGAGGGTGGAGTGATTCCTTTTCTTAAATGGATACAACAGGACTGACTATTGAAACTGCCTGTGTGATTGTCTGTCATGACGGCAGTAAAGTAGCTGCTACTTTTCACTTATCACGTTTAAGTGTGCTGACTGTAAGTTTTTAATTCACTAGTTGTATTAGTTTATTGAACTCCTGTGATAAGTTGACTATACTAAACGTAGTGATAATTGTATGGCTAAATATAGCATTATGTGTTTTGTATAATATCTCTCTAAAGGTGATTTACTAGAAGTAGCTTGGGTTTACGTTATTTTAAATCCAGGTACATCTTAAGAAACAATTTCTTAAGAATAATAAATCCCAAAAGGATGATAATACCAATATGTAGATATAACTCACTGGGACTACCAGAAAGCAAAGTTCCTCTTCCGCTTGTACATTTGCCTGTGTGAACTCTCAAAACAAGCTTTGAGTCATTTATAAAGCCTGGCTTTGCCATTATTTTGGCTGGAAATTTATTCACCCCACAGTCATTAGTATAAGCCACAGTTAATGTGTTTGCCATAAACAGTTATGTAGTGGGTGGCTTTCTGCTGATGTGGATTGAGAAATGTGTCTGATTTCTTCCATCAGCTCAGCTATGAGGAGGAAGGGTGAAAGGGGAAAAGTTTCTCTTGTAGGAGTGTGGCAAGAAGTAGCTTGGGGACAGTAATACTGTGAAACAGATCACATAATTTGCAGTAAAATTTGAGACGTGACAATACTTGACTGTATAAACTGATAGGTATTTCCTGTCTTCAGTGGCCTCTTTTGCAACTTGTTCTGGCTCCAGTACTGCTAATAACACTGTAACCCAGACTCTGATTTTTGTCTGTATTTCAGGTATCTGTGGAGGGAAAAGCGAATCCTGTATCCCTCCTACAGATGGCTTCTTCCAGTGGCCTCTGCATTCTTGTTCGGTTGCCCAGGCTAGTTTCCAGTGGACAGACTATCCCAAAGACTTTGTTGGACATCATGGCAGATAGTGCTGTGTTGAAAGTTGGGGTAGGATGCTGGGAAGATGCTTGCAAGTTACTTCATGATTATGGTCTTCCAGTCAAAGGGAGCGTGGATCTCCGGTATTTAGCCATGAGACAGCGGTGAGTGTCTGAAGACAGAGGCAGCTCTGTTTGAGGCATCATTTAAGTTGGAAATATTTTAAAAGCAGTTTGCATATGCTGAATGATACCAGGCAGGTAGGTTTGGAGTTTTCAGTGTGGTTTTAGAGGATGGGCATTGACAGCTGCAGCCTAAGAACATGTCATGCTTCTATTTTATGGTCTTAATGGAATTGAAATCTTCATGAAGATTTCATATGCTAATTGTGTCTGTTAGTCTTCCCATGCAGTACCCTTAGGGACTTTTCTGAGTATCATGCTTCAGCTTTTAAGAAGTTGAGGCACAGTGACGTAATGTAATGAGAGTGATCACCATGTCAACAGATGTTAGAATACACTGCCTAGAAGTATAGAGTAAAATGTGCCAGGGCATGTAAGTGGAACTGTTGAATTACAGGATTTCTTGAAAAATGACTAAATAAACCAGGTCTAATTTTTTCTCTTAATAACAATGCTTCCATTGAAAGGTTACAATTATGATGCCATTTTCTCATCCTTCATTCTTCCTAAAATAAAATGTTTTACTTGGGAGTATTCTTCACATAAAGTATATATATGTCTGGGTGTGTTGTTAGTGATCTGGGGCATGGGACTGCTGACCTGATGGTGCCTTTTTAGCACTGAGGATGGACTTCTTGTCACTAGTAGCCAGGATTCCTCTGAGTCATTCCTGGCTCTCATGCTCCTCATGAATCCCTGGGGCAGGCGGTCCATCACTCTATCATAGGTCTGTTTAGTTCAGAAGTAGGTAGTGCAGAGCCAAACGCTTCAGCCTTAAATGTTACCAACTCCCAGCCTTGCCTGTTTTGCCTATTGCAGGCACTAGATAATTACTAAATTACTGGAAAGGACATTCTAGCGGCAGGGAGGGAGAGGGTCTGTAAAGCTGACAGGCAACTGTATGCTGTTTGAGTGGGAGTCATGCATCATGTGCACTATGTTTTGGCAGGTTCAGGGTGGTATGAGGCCATCTGAATTTGCATGGGTGTATAGTTTAATTTTTAATATGTTTGTTCCACTTTCTTTGTTAAACTGAAGGAAGGATCTACTTCACAACTGCCTTAGCCTGAAATCTTTAGCTGAAAACGTCCTGAACTGCCCACTTGACAAGTCTCCTCATGTGCGTTGCAGCAACTGGGAGGCAGAAGAACTGACCCAAGATCAGGTGGGTCCTCCACTTCAACTTAGTGTTTTGGGAGGAAAAGCAACCTTATTAGTAGAGAAGAGGCATTACAACAGGGAGATCTGAGCCTTTGAGTTCTGCCTCAAAACCTTATGTGTGACTGTGGTCTGAAGTTAATTTCAGACTCTGTGCCTGCATTTCCCTCCTTTTCAGTGCAGATATTTTTGTGCTGTTCTCCCTGCGTTCTTGATCCTTGTTTTCCTTTAGTCCTGAAAGATCTGTAAGGGAAGATCCCTTGAAGAAGTGTTTGTGCACCCAAACCCTCACCTTTTTATTACTTTCTTTCCTCCAATCTGTAGCAGTGAGTGCAATATTAGAGAGACACCCTGGAAACCTTGTTGACCATCTTTAGACCGTTATGGTTTCTCTGATTGCTCGCTTCCTTTACAGTCATGCTGCAGATGTCTACAAAATCAGTGACCAGTAGAGGGAGTGACAGGGTAAATAACCACACTGAATATTTGTAGACAGTATGTCAAAAGGGAGCTTTTTATTAGTTAGAGAGGGCTTGGTGGGGCAGGAGGGTGTTTAACGCCTGGCTGACCTGAATTTTTTTCAGTCCTTTGCAGTTCCTGGGGGCACCCGTGAGTATTTCAAGTCTGACTGACCCTAAAAATGTGGGTTGCGGTGATGTTACGGAAGTGTCACTCAACTGCCAGAACTTTGTGTGAACTTCAAAAGGAAATATATCCAGCTTCTTGCTTTACTGTACCAACTGTTAAAGACTGATAATGTTTGGGAGTGTTTGCTGTTTGTCAGTATCTCGATGTCTACGTTTTTCTGCAGGTTCTATATGCTGCTAGGGATGCCCAGGTCTCAGTGGCTCTGTTCTTCCATTTGCTGGGATTTACCAGCCTCCCTGCTACATCTGAAGGTGAAAACTCTGCCGCTGCTTGGGAAAACGTGCTGGGTAAATGCAGGGGCTTGGTGGATATCCCATTTAGAGGAAGAAGGAGTGGCAGCACAGGAGAGGAGAAGAGTGGAGAGGGACGCTCCCCTCAGAAAACAAAGAATCGGAAATCTTCAGTGAATAGCCAGTCCTCTGGCAGTCAGCAAGTGAGAGATCCACGGAGGCAGAAGCGAAAGCCTCTGGGTGTGGGATATTCTGCACGGTAAGTCTATGAGCACATTTTACTCTTTGCACCACAGATGGAAAACTTTGAATGATGCCTCATGCTCTATTCATTAAACAAAGTGGATAGTATGAGCTAGGAAAGGAAACACAGGACCTAACAGTCATGGAAGCCAGATCCTGTTTCTGTTTTCCTCATTTCCCTCTAGGTGGTATTGAAAGCGGGGGCAGCACTTGGATCTTTACTAGGTCATGAGCAGGTTGAGGGGTTGTCTTCAGCTTTTGACCTTCCTTCTCCTGTGGAGGCATTAGCTGGAGAGCAGAGTCCCAGCAGGAGGCGGTTGGCTGTTTGGGTGGCATTTACTGCCCGAACAGCTATGCCCTGTCTCCTCCAGGGAAAAGGTGGCAACTGCATAGAGCTTGTCCTTTCAGTGGGATCTGCCTCGTGGACTGCTGTTTGTACTGTGCTGCCACAGAGATGTCAGGTACAGAGCAGAGCTGAAAGCTGAGGTTAGGAGGGGTGAGACACGTTATGTGAGGTGCCAGAGGGCACAGGAAGGAACAGTCTGTGGCAGCATCAAAGCACTGTGCTTCTGTGTTGGCCAGGGAGAGAGAGGAGGAAACGGTACTACTTTGGCCTTGCAGAGGCAGCTGTTGCTGGATCCAGGATCCCTGTCCCGCAGGTGATTTTGTGGAGCAAATCCTAAATTCTTACAGCTTTTTGCTAATGAGAATTCAGTTGTTTTTAAATTAAAACAAGCTGGAGAAGTCTCTTTAAGTTCAATGCAGTAGAAGATGTGGAGAGCCAATATGCTTGTTTTTGTTTGGATACAATCTAAAAATTTATCACTGGATGTAGGAACTAAAATTGTCTGATTACCATTTAGAAAGAAAACTAGTCATTTTAGTATTTATTTTCTCCTTTTCAAGTTTATTGGATTGGCAGAGGAGACATTACAATGCAGTCAATAATATTGATTTCATTAGCAGTCATTAATGGTATTGTGTTGTACACAGCAAGTCCCTCCAGATTTTTTTTTTTTTTTCAGTTGGAGCTTGTGTCATACAAAACAGAAGGACTGCCCCTCATGGGAGAATTAAAATTTAAGCAAAATTGCATTCCAAGCTAAATTGAGATCTCCCCACATTTGTTTATTTTTTTATTGTTTTTAATGGTGCTTGACTTCATGAGAGATCTATAGGCTAACTCTTCTTTACAGTATCTCCAGCAGCATGGCTCTGGTCTGTAATAAGACTGGATGCAGTTTCAAAAGTCCTTTTCCACTCTTCCTTTCTATAAGCCTGTTTAGTTTTAATGTTTATTCATTTAGAGTTGGGAATTATTCAAAGCAGCTGAACTGCTGATGCTCAGTGGAAGGAGACCTCCTGTATCATTATTGTTTTGTTGGATTTTTTTCACCCCATGGACCTCAGAAGAAATCCTTGTGTCAGATTACATAGCCTGTGAATCAACCTTTTTAGCTGGTAGAGCTCTTCTGAGTATTTATTTATACGATCTTGCTGGGAAGAAGAAAGGAAGCTTTTCCACAGCATATTGTGACATGTCTGTATCTCTGGCCAGTTCCTCCCAGGTGCTCCTTGAGCTGAGCCTGCTCTGCTCTTGAGTTTTGTTTGAAGGAGGTTGGCAGAGTAATGAAATGTTTCCTGCAAAACAGAGCCCTTCCACACACTGCCACAAACCACCAGAGACTACTCAAGCACGACTTCTTGCTACTGACTAAGGTCAGGTGCCTGTGTTTCAGAGGGCCTCAGCTCAGCTTTGTTGTTCCCATGGACTCGTGTGTTTGGGTTCCCAGTGCTGCAGGAGCCTTTTTACAGCATTTCTCTTGGATGAATGAAGTACTTGCTGTTTACACTAAGTTTTAGAAAAGTCATCTTAATAAAACATTAAAGTATGGGCTTAGGCAACTGATCCTTGAAACTGCCTTGCCTGTAAATTGACACTCTCTTTTAGCTTACTCTTAGCTCATTGTCCTTCTTGACTTCAATTCTCTTTTGCTTTCTAATGTAATTTTTTTTTGAAAATGCTGTCATCATTGGTGGCATCTCTTGAAAACTGGGATTCAGAGTTACAATTCTATTGGCAGCAGGAGAGCAAAGATATCTTACAGTCAGTTGGTGAACCCCAGGTAAGTTTTCAGATGTTCTGCTTTCAGATGTTCTGTTAGCAGCAGCCTTTGTAGTGCTCGGCAGCTTTAAGTGTGTGTTTAGGGGCACTTCTGTGATTTGGAGGAGGCTGCATGAGTTGCAGTGTGGAACACATGGCTATAGAGAACTCTGTCTTTTTGGCATGCTATTATAGTCGCTGTGATGCTGCCCTTATTTCATAGAAAATCTCCACTGTATGACAACTGCTTCCTGCATGCTCCAGATGGACAGCCCCTGTGCACTTGTGATCGCAAGAAGGCTCAGTGGTATCTGGACAAGGGGATCGGAGGTAAGCATACCAATTTTCCTGTCGGTATTTGAAATACAGCTTGCTTGTTTGTTTGTTTTGCCTTGTTTCTTACGTAACTGGGCATTAATTTTTTTGTATCCTTTCTTATTGGAAATACTGTTGGGGATTCACTAGGATGAATCCTATGTTTTAGGATCGTTATTTTAGCTTTCAAATGCAAATTTGTCTTGAATGTTCTCTATTTGCCTTTACCCTTTCAGAGCTAGTTAGCACAGACCCATTTGTTGTGAAGCTGCGGTTTGAGCCTTCAGGACGTCCTGAGTCTCAAGTTGATTATTACCTGACAGTCAAAGAGAACCTGTGTGTTGTATGTGGCAAGCGAGAGTCCTATATCCGGTGAGTTGTTTAGTGGTATAGGAGGAAAATCCATCTTTTAAAACAGGACTGAGGTCTGCATCTAGTTTGGCATCCGGAAGCATGGTTAGTGGCCTGAAACATCATGCTTGTTCACAGCCTGGATGGGCTACCGCTATTTGAATGCTCTGTAGTCATATGTTTCTGGGTAAGTTTGACACTGAACAGGCCAGCATTTCCTCTTACAGAGGCAGGAGGTGTCAGCCCTTGCAGAGAACAAAGCGTATGGAATGTGTATGTGCTGCAGTTTGAATGACAGGGGGCAGCAGTATGCCAACACACACTGTTCTGATGGCATCTCCTTCTGAAAATAGTTGTACTATTCCTTCCACTACTTAATCCTTGTATTTTTGAAAGGTTTAGGTGAGCCTAAAACCCATGAGGTCACAAAGGGTGAGATTTTTGTCTTCACAGCTGCTACTGTTTGAGAGGTATGCTTCTCATAGTGCATTGCTTTATTTTTTTGTTACAGTATGAATCACTTTATGTTTTTTTAAATGGAAGCAATGAATTTTTAGACGGGGAAAAAAAAAGAGGAACGCAGCAAACCTGTAGAGAGAAGTACAAATAAAAAGAAGTTGCAGAACCTGTTGCTGCATTGAGGGTCCTGACCCTGGTGATCTTTGTTTTCCTGGACTTTTAGTATTAGTTGACGCTTTGTGGGCCAGGAAGAGGAGGAACTGCGGAGTAGCAGCTCCAGGCAAATGTAATGAGCTGGCTGGTTTGTCTTCCCTAGGAAGAACATTGTTCCTCACGAATACCGAAGACACTTTCCTATCCAGATGAAGGACCACAATTCCCATGATGTGCTCCTACTCTGCACGTCCTGCCATGCCATCTCCAATTACTATGACAACCATCTCAAGCAGCAGCTGGCTGAGGAGTTTGGTGCTCCCATCGGCTCTGAGGAAGGCGTGCGTCTGCTGGAGGATCCTCTACGCAGGCAAGTGCGCTCGGGGGCCCGAGCCCTGCTGAATGCAGACAGCCTGCCTGACTCCCGAAGGGCAGAACTTCTGCAAAGCATCAAGGACTTCTTTAACACAGAGGTAGTCACCCCAGAGATGCTTCAGGAAGCAGCTGGTCTGGAAACCAGGTATAACAAGCCCAACAGTAGATGTAGCGTTTTAGTCATTTATGTTGGCATATAAGTTCAACAAAAAGTTGTTTATGCACAGAGCCTTGGGTCAATAGTACTGTAGCAAAATAAAAGAAAATTCAGCAGGATTTGCAGAGCTGAGGATCACACATGCTGATTTCCCTCCCCTCCCAAAGCCTTTTAGTGAAAATAAGACAAAACCTCTTGCTGGTGTCCTTGGGATATTGAGGTATCTTCCCTGAAATAATGGTGTCAAGTTAAGGAGTGTCTGAATTTGAGACTACTAGGAGTTCATCTGCACAGGAAAAATGAGTCTCTAAAAGCATAACTTTATCACTTGTATAAGCCTGCAGAGTCTGGATTCATAGTACTTTGATACATTTAACTAGAAAGCAAGGATAGGAAGAAGCTAATTGTTTGTGCTGTAGCTTAAGGCTCTAAGCAGACAAGCACACTCTGCATTTCTTACTGTGTTTTTGGTTTTGTTTACCCTCTTCTCCCCTCAACCCAGCAGTGGTCTGTGAACTGCAGCTCTTGTTTCTTCCCCTCTTTCCCTTTCTTTTCTAGCAATCTCGTTCGGTTCTTGCTCTCTGTCTTCTCCTCCGCTATTTTATACTTCTTTTAAAGGACAAATCAGGGAGGGAGACTGAAAGACAATCATATCAGAAATCCTCTTCCTCCTCTTTCTCAAAGCCTCCCCAAATATCTTTTCTTAACTAGTATCTGGTCTCTGTCTGCAGGAAGTCAGTATTTTCTCCTTGTTATGCTCACTGTTGTTTGTAATGTGCCAATGTTAGAACCTATCCAGACAGGGAATTCAGTGGCAGGATCAGGACTCTGGAGTGTCATATAGTTCTTGCCTTGAGAAATTTGCAATCTGTCTCCTGAGGAGCTTGTAATGGACCTTGAGAGCTTTGTTTAGCATTGCTATAAAAGAACACTTTCTCAGTTCAAAGAAACCAGCTTCCCAGTGTGACTGTGTTCCAGAAAACAGTCTGGCGTTGAAGCAAAGCTTAAAACTCTCCCTCTTGGTTAGCTTACCGTGTGTCTGTAATTAAACTCTGCAGTTGAAAGCATCTTCAGTGTCTTGCTGTTCATTGGAGACAGGTCTAGAGCCTGACAGTGGGTTTGTGTGAAAATAAACTCTGCTTGTGTCCTGGCAGGATCTGCAATGAGAGCTACATGCCACATGGACTGAAGGTGGTGCAGTGTTTTGCTAAAGGAGGCCTGCGCTCCCTTATGCAGTTGGAGAGACGCTGGCGGCAGCATTTCTTGGACAGCATGCAGCCCAAGCACCTCCCAGAGCAGTGGTCAGTGGACCATAACCACATGAAGCTGATCCGAAAGTATGGGGAAGATCTTCAGATTGAGCTGTCGTGAAACTAGCTTCCTGGACTCTAGATAGTGTCTAATGGATATATGTAACTGAAGGTGGAAGGACTGTTTTTATTTCTATGTCTCCACTAACACCTGGGCCTGGGTTTGCAAACAGGCAGCAGTAGATCTGCCAGATTTGGTGTTTTTATAGAGTTAAATCTGTTGACTTGAATTTTCAGGGGGTTTGGAATTTTTAATCCTAGTATTGTCACTGCCTGGTTCAGTGCAAGAGTGATATGCTAAGGGAACTTGTCTTCTCAAAGTGACTATGGAAAGTTATTTTCTAACCCCCAGGATGTCTGATGCCTCCAGACTATCTCTCTTGACACAGAGCACAATATAGGAACATTTCCAGGTTTTCTGACAAATACATCTGTGCCCTTGGCTGCACTTTGAGAGTCTCCTGATAAAAGTCTCTCTTTGCTTTCAGTGCAGTTGTATTCATATGAGTTCTTCTCAGAGAAGACTCCCTGCCAGACAGAGATTCCATGTTTGGAAGTGGCAAAGAAACCTTACCTTTCTTTTTTTGCAGATTCTGAGCTGTATCAGCATTGCAGATAGACCTCAGTGAGTTTCCTGGTGGCAGTTGCCTGATGGGAAGCAACACTCTGACTCTGGCAGTGTGGAAGGACCCGTGTCAAGTCTTTTCTTAAACAGCTTGCAGCAATGCACAGTCTATAAAAAAATGTTCTTTCCTAATTCCACTTGTTTATCATGAATAGCTCTTGCGGGTACCTTTTCATGTCAGACTGAAAGAAGGTTGGGTGTCTTAAAAGGGATGAGAGGAAACAAATGTCATTTAAAGACCAGCATCTTTTTAAGAGGTCAGACCACATGTGGCAGAAAACTGGAAAATCTGGCGTTCTGTTCCTGGATTTGACATGTGTGGTGGTGAGCAGGTCATACTCTCTCCATGCCTGTTTCCCTGTCTCTAAAATGGGACTAATAATACTTAACTATCTCACAAGGGTGTTGTGAGGCTTAATTAATTCATGTTTTTGTAAAATGCTTTGAAAATACAAGCTAGTGTGTGTTCATTATTACTGTTGTTTTTTTAAAATGTGTTGCTGTCTTACTTTCTTAAATATCCATGTTTTTTGCCTGTTGCTAGACCTTAGTGAAATAGAACTTTTTAAAAATACATAGCCCTTTCTGTGAAATCACTTTTGATGATTTTGATTGCATGATATGAGTGTGCTTCTCCTGAATGATGAAGCTGTGCTCAACTTTTATAGGTCTCTCTAAAGACCCTTCAGTAAAACCCTTACCGTACTTCACACTACTGCATATAGCACAGTTGACCCATATTTTATTATAACATCTGGGCAGAATCCTGGGCCTGCTGTGATCATGGCTGAAACTTTCCCTTATCAGATAATTCAAGAAATTTCAGAGGCCAGGGGTGAAAAACCTGTTTGTAGCAGAGACCGTTTGAGATAAGTAGGAGCTGTGGAGAAATGGTATGTTAATGCCATAACAGAGGAGCTGCAGTAACAGCCTAAGCACAAGGAATCGAAGATTCATGATATATACTACTTATCACAGAGCTGCAAATGAGACCATTTTCTCATTATAAGGGCAATTCTATTCCTTTCCTGTGCCACTGATGGGTCTTAACAAAAACTGATCTAGCCAAATGTGTCCTGTCTCTATGCTCATTCACACAGCTGCTTATAATCTCTGCAAGAATCAGCAAGAACCTCCTGCAGCTTGGATGTAACTATTTCTCTCCAAAGCATTTTGAGCATGTGTTCAGATAGTACTATCTCCTGTCTTCAGTGCCATCTGATCAGTGTGGCGAGAGATCTTTGCATGGCTCAGAAACTCCGTTTCAACAATCAGGAGTAAAAGGTGTCCATCTCAATTCTTCATTCTGCTTTGTTTTTTCTCCTTGTTCTGATGTAGGAACTCCTGATAAAGCTGTCCTTGTTTGATGGAACCAATGGGATGACCACAGGGCTGCTGTCTTTTCTGTTTGTTGAGATAAGAAAATGATGTTGAGACAAGAATTGGACTACACATCCTCTAAATTTAACGAATCAGTGGTATCATTGAAGAGTTTTGTGGGTTTTTTTTCCAGATCACTTGTTCAGAAATAGGAATTTGCAAGGAAAACTTCCTTTATAAATATTTTCTTAACTAAGATTCTTTGTTGTTTGTAAGATATCCTTAAGTTGCATCATTTTAAGTCAACCTGAAAGAGGAGGGGAAGTGATATATTTATTGTGCAGAAATAGATTATTTTTATATGATTATGATTTTAAATTCTGCCAGTCTATAGGTAAAACTTTCTTGTATGTCTTCATCGCTAATTGTCACACTCAGTAAAAATTTGCTGTTTTACCAGACTTAACCACTGCTGAAGCTCTTTTTTTCTTTTTCACATGCCTGCTTTTTCTCTTCTTTCCCTGTGTCTCACCCTGTCCTTACAAGTCCATTGTTCCTTACAGTAACACCTGGACCTCACCCTCTGAGTTTCCCTTTCCTGTGACTTCCCTATCTGTCTGAGATGAGCTGTGGAAGAGCTGGCAGCAATACTGTACTTCGAAGTAGTGCGATAGCAGATTTGCTCAGGTATACTTGACTTGTTGTTCTGAGGCTCTCAGTGGATTCAGGTGCTGTCCTTGGCCTGGTCGTGTTGGTCAGTCATGATGGCTACAGATCTACATTTTTTTTTAAACAAAAACTTAGATTTTGCTCAACCTGAGCATTCATCTAGGTTGCCCCAAGTATCTTACCTATACTAGGACCCTCCTGCACTAAACCATGCACATCCATTTTTGTCTGCCGAGAGAGAGAATTGCCATGCCCCTCTGTGTGGGCTGGCTTTCACAACATGGGATTTTTCTTTCCATCGGTTGTCACTTTATGTCTGTAAGTTTGCCCAAGGTACACTGCCAGAGATGGAGGAAATTTTCCCTTTTACCTGGTACTTGATGCCACCTGCCTCAAATTGGTTCTTGCAGGTTAGTGGGGAGCATGCTCCAGCTGCTTAGGTCCCCAGACCTGTCTTGGCTTATGAATTCCCTGCAGAATTTGTCTCCATCCTTTTTGTTTCAGGTGTTTTGCCCATGTGAAACAGATGTGCTTTTCTAAGAATGCGACTGGGTACATGTTTCCAGAGACGGTCCTCTGGACCAGGAGTACCAACAGCCCCTGTGGGAGGTTAGCTTGCCTTTCCCCATGGGCTGCAAACTGGTTTCTGTCTTCCCAAACACTACAGTTTGCCTTTTTCTTGGCTTTGCAGTAACTTAGACACTATTGCAAGGTGCAGGAATTACCAGCCGAGCAGCATTTTTGATAGTCTGGTAGTTGGAGATGCAGTAAGCGCTGCATTTCTGAGCAAACCGTACATGACATGTTAATTATGCCGCTGACAGACTTGGCATTTGGAGTGCCTTGGTTTCCCTCCTTTGACAGTCTTTAAAGGTCCCAGCTGTCACATCCATGACTGACAGGACTGAAGACAACATATCCCTGTGGGCTTCTTACATTTTTCTCTGTTTGGTATTCACTAATGGCAGGGATGGGAAGCTGTCTTCCTGTTGCATTTCTATTGCTCTGGCTCCCTAGGGAGTATCTGAACTCCACGCTATCTGTAAGGTGGTTTTGGTGGGGTTTATTATTTTTTTTTCAGTGAAGGCAACGTGGTTAGCCTTGAGAAGTACCTCATTGCCCTGGCCCTGTGCCCAAATGCCTTTGAGGAACTGGGCCTTTTGCACGTGCAGAGGCAGCCTCTGTAATGAGGAGTCATCAGGAGCCCTCGCCAGTGTGCAGTGTTCTGTACTGATGTAGAGACACCTCTAGTCTTAACCAGTAGGTCAGTTCCCATCCCTGCTCCTTGATCTCGTCCTTCCTTCAGGCCTCCGCAGTAGACCAGACCTATACTGCCTTCTTCATTCCCAGAGTCCGACACAAACTGCATCCCCTTGATGTTCTTTGGGAATAAGGGCCGTTTAAAAGCCCTTTCTCTCATTTCTACGCAGTGCTGTGTTATTGGCATAAGGGCTTTTCCCCACCCTCAGGGGTACACTGTTCTGGAGAAAGAGAGAGGCAGTTTGAGGTAAGTGCAAAGAAGATGTATCCAGCTTTCTCTGTGAGTTATTAAGGGAGCCACAGTGTGCCCTCTTGTATTAGCCCTGCATCAAGGGAGTTTTGCTTTTACAGGTAGAGAGGGTAATGCAAGAGAGCCAACATGGTTAAGCAAAGTAAGGGGAAAAAAAAAACCCAAAAGCCAAATAAACATACATGGAACATAATTTCCCATATTCAAAAGAGATTCCTCTATCACTGTGAATTCCACCATGAAGAGCAGGCAGCTGTGGCAAGGATTTTCTGCACCAAGGTTAGTGCTGCATCCTGTCTTCCCACTTAACTATCGCAGTGCTTGTTTCTGCCTTGTATTAGCCAGAGTGATACTACCTGGGGTCTCAGTGGTGTTGGTCGCCAGGAAACAGAGCAAAACCGTCTTTCTTTTATTATTTTTCTTTGCAAGCTATTGGATAAGTTCAGTTTCTGAGATGGGGGGAGTAAAGAGAACTGAAAAAAAGGATGGAGGCTTTTACTGTAAAATAGAGATGTCATCTTCAGATAACAAGAAACCATTTCCTTGTACAGGAAAAACTCCAGCTTCAGCTGTAGATGATATAAAATATGGCTTCTATCTTTCTTTGCTTAAAAAATGGAAAGATTGTGCAGTGGTTAAGGAGCAAAAAAGAGAAAACATTTATATATCTCAGCACAAATGTGACAAGTCTTGGAAAAAGGTACGAGGCAGCTGTCAGAAATGCAGGCTTAAGAGAAAAACTGCCTGTCCAAACTCCCTCCACAAAAAGCTGCTGCTCTAAGAAGCTGTTTTGCATGTAGTGTGCTCTGTGGGGATCTGACATGTATCTGTTTCACATTGATTAACAGCAGATCTTTTCCAACTGATTGTCCTTTGAAAAATGCCAAACAGTACTTTGCATCAGCTGAGATCTGCCAGTCACTCTTCCCTTTTTCCTCTGTGCCCTGACTCTGTCCAGGACTTTTAGCCGTAAATAAAAGCAGAGAGACTGACTGCTGGTGGCATGTGAAAATGGGAGTGGCACCCCCTTTCAAGGCACCAAGAATAAAAAAAAAAAATCATTATCCCTACTTGCCTGGCAAAAGCTATGGTTACAGGGGAGAAAACTGCCTTCAAGTGCATGTTCTGTGCAGGAAAGCCATGGGTGGTGCTGAGTATTAGACCCTCAAGAATACCCAGGTATCTTTCTTTTTTTCTCTGACTTGTAAACGGGCATTAGGACTCCAAATGCCGCTGGGCTCTGGCCCCATTAGCTCCATCCCCCAAGTTCTGCTCCCCTGCTTTCAAGGTTTCCAGTGTGTAGTGAAAGGTTGGAGAGTGCTCTTGCTACCAGCAGTGTGGAAGCGCTGCTGCAACTTTGGATAAAGAAGCCGGGAGGTGGGGTAAATACAGGTAGATAGATGACAGAGCTAGAAAAGGTGGGTTATCTTTATTTCCCTCAATTGGAATAATCACCAGTTAAAACCAGAAAGATTTCCTGCTAGCCATCATCCTTCAGTTGGATGTGTTTCACAGCCAGCTGGGGCTAGTCAGTGGGTTCATAGCAAAAGTTTATTTCTCATGACAGGCTGCAGTAGGGGCCAAAGAAGAAAAATTGCTGTAGCTAGCAGGTTTGCACTTGTGTAATAACCTCAACCATCTCTCAGCCTGCCTTGCCCTAACCTTGGAGGGAAAGGAGGTGAGGGAAGCCTGAATGGGTCCTTGTCCTCACTGCCTCTTTTGCTCAGGACCTGCCACTCTGGAAGGTGAGCCGTGTGCTCTGCAGGGGACACCAGCATGGAAATGTGGCTTATGACCAAAGCCCAGAAGAACTGAGAGACAAGGCAATAAATAAGAAAAATACTGTAGTGAAGACGAGAGGGATTTTCGTGGTCCGCTTTCTAGTCTAGGTAGGACAGGAGGTTATGGACTTAAATGTCAATGAAGGAGATTTGGGCTAGTCATGAAGAAAAACTTCCTTAGGATACGCATTGCTTCACAACACAGGTCACATTGCTTCCTTCCAAGCGCACTGAGTGGCTCCCCAGCTGCAAACCATCTGTGCTGCCCACTGACAAACCTGGAGGTGATAAAAACTAAAATATTTTAGCTAGTCCATGGGCATTCTGCTCCCATGCGCGCCACGTGCCCTTCAGTCACCCGCTGCCAGGACTGACACATAGCGCTTCTCTCTGAACTGCTTTAATTAATGTGTGCCTGCTCTGGATTTTTATAGCTCTTAAAAAGTAGCTGTGAGTGGTATCTTGTATCAGAGGGAGGTTTTATATCACTGCTGTGAAGCCTGCCATTGCTACCGCTGAGGAGGTGACCTTGGCACATGTTCCCTCCCCTTCGCTCCTCACACTATGTGTTAGCACCACACTTTGCTCTTCTAGTCAAATGCTTCAAAAAAGGACACCAGCCAAATGAGGATTTTTCTGAAAAATGCAACTTAGTAGCTTTCCAAAAGTCCCTGCTCCCTTGAGAAGAAATACAAAAACAAACCTCCAGACCTAAACAAACTTGCTAAGTAAGCGCTCATTTTTAAAATCTCAGAACTTCACTTAGGGGAGACAATGGAGTCGGTAATCTCACCAGCCCTATTTTTCTATAAATCCCTGTGAGCTTGTTGGGGGAATTTTTTGGTATTTGTTTTTTTCTTCCTGGGAAGTTAAATGGAACTGCTTTACAAAGAAACAATTTATGCCGAAACCAAGATGGGAAATACATGCCAGTAAAACCAGCAGGATTTTCTCACTTCTGTCCTTACAGGACTATACTTACATCCTGAACAAAGATGAAGGAGGAAGCCTGGAAAACACAATCAACTTGAACGGGATTCCAAAAGCCATGGGGTGCTGTGTGTTAGGCACACTGCAAAAAAAACAACAACCCAAAACCAAACCCAAATGATTCGTGAGGGCAAGGATGGGGATCTAGGAGTTGCTGTGCTGGACTGAAGCCAAAATCTAGTTAGTTCAAGACAATTTCTCTGACCTTAGTGGTCAGTGTGAAGAGCTTGGTTCTCCCTAGATAGTTTGGTTTTCACACTTCATATTTTCAGAGTGAAAACTGATTATTACTTTTTGTGGTAGTTTGAGGAGAGCTAGGCAGAATTTTTCCAGCAAGTCTCCTATCACCAAGACATGTGGCAGAGCCTGCCTTGCTGGGGATGAGCTGTATGATCAGCAGGATTTAATTTCACCTTCCCCACTCTAAATACTCAGCAGTGAGTAGACTCTCAGTGAGTCGGCTGACTGAAAAATGCCAGCTACAGTGGCCTCGCGTGTTTCTACAGACATGAATTCCCAAACTGCATTTAGGGTTTGAAGAGGGGGGATTGATACAACACTCCTCCAGTTTGCTTCAGAAAAGCTCCTGCGTGGAGGGACTGTCGGTTAGTTAACAGAGTATTTTACAAGGAAGAACTTCAAAGTCTTCACACAGATTGATCTTTGAAGTACTCTGTTCTCTAGCTGGCTCGTCATTTCTTTTAAGGGTGGGAGATGCAGGGAGTAATGGTAAACATAGTAAGGGTGTCTGTGGAATGAAGCACTGGTGTTCAGGCAGATTTGGTGGTAAGCTATACAAGCTATTTTGCATGTTTTAATCCCAAAGACTTCAGTGCTGTAGATGTGCTGGCTTGATAAGGCAAAAAGGGCTTCTCCACCCTCCTTCCTATATTTGTCAGTGGACTGTGGTGGTAGTGACATAAAAAGATGTTAGGGAACAGTGTCAGAGACATGTAACCTGAGTTCCCAATTACAGTGTGTGGCAGAGTAGAAACTCCCTCTACGCACGTGTGCTGCCCTTGCTGCTCTGCAGATTTGACATGGAGGAGACAAAGAAGGAATTCAAGTTGCTTTTGTGGTCATTATTGCCTCTGCTGAAACTATGCCTGCCCATCAACAGCTGCACTGTGCGAACAAAACCCTTGTGAGGTAACTTGATGATGAGCCAGCTGGGGAGATGGACAATAGCGGCAAGGAGACAGATGAGCAGATATCATCTGTTCAGGCTTGAGGAACACCGTGGCTGTGTCTTACTTAAATGTCAGTGGTCCTTACCAGCTATGCCTGTTAATGCCTGCTGAGATGCATCAAGTGACCTATTTTCTGAGCTACTACAGACTGTCTGAAGAGGACCCTCTGGATGCATCTGTCTCTGTCATGGTAGCCAGAAATTTAGACCTCGCGTACATGGCGTTAATTATTGTTTGGATTGGGGGTGGATTTTGGATGGTCTTTTTGTTTATCTAACCGAAATTTGATCTGATGCTGTCAAGGGGGGTGCAAAGGTCCGTTATGTGGTTAGAGTTCATTCCCCTGGCAATGAAGTGCTATAAACACCTCGAATCCAGCAGCTGTGTCCATCCTGAGGGAGCTGCACTGGTTTAACACTGTCAGTATATTAAAGCAGTATTACTTGTGTATCAACAAGCTCCTCTTTCTTTTAACAGTGAAAACATGTATTGAGTAAATTACAATTTTTCCGACAACAGAGAATAAAAGGCATTAAATCTCTGTGTCCCCACCTCAGGCTCCTGGCTATGTGCATTTATGCACTGCTGGCAGCCTGGACCCCTGCTGCGAGCCAGCAGACTTGTACAAAGGAGCCTGCTGAGGAATTGGGCACTGGGAGTGTCACTGAACCAAGGTGGGAGCTTGTCACAGCGCTGGGGGCCAGCCTGCCTCAGGAGCAAAGGAGTGAGAGGCAGTCCTGGGGAACAGAGCTCCTCCGCTTCTCACTTCAGTCGTTACGGTACTCACAATTTCACCTTTGGTTCCTGGTCCCCGTTAACTTCACATCAAGGACACCCAAAACACACATGCCGAATGTAGGAAATGCGTCACTGCTCCTTCAGACAGCTCCCATGGGGAAGTCTGTTCCCGTCATTCCTAAAACCTCGAGTCCCTAGAAAGGGCTGCTGGTGCCCCAGTAGCTGAGCTCACGCCTCAGCAGGTGGGGCAGTGGTAGGGCATTGCACTTCAAGTGCAGCGTAGCTGGAAACAGCGTAATGGTGCTGGAAAAAACAGTTCCCAAAGGCAGCAAAATAGTTGGGGGTGTGTGGAACAGAAAGAAAGTGAGATTGGGGCATTTTAAGGAGACCAAGCTGCTGAACAGGATTTTCAGAGCTGCAGCTGATCGGTCTTCAGAGAGGGGAGGAAAGTGCTTTCCTTAAGGTCTGTCTGTTTGTCCCACTTCTTCATTTCTGACCTCCCTGGCATCCATAAACTCTTCTGAATCTTGCTCAAAGCTGCGAACTCTTGACTTCAATAAATCCACAGCAAAGCATGACATGGGGGCTGAGGTCGAGAAATGACAAAATCAGTGGGGGCACAAAATCAGAAGTACCTGCAAACCCTTCTAGATCTCAGTGCACTGGCTGTAGCTCATTTATTGACTGCTCAGTCTGGGGGCAAAAAAAATGGGCACCTGGATGAATGTGCACAGTCTGCCTCAGTTCAGTCCATGGAAGGCAGTATCGGGTCACTGGTTCCAATGTTTTATTAGTGAAAGAAATGCATCTGAGCCAAAAATGAACTGCAAGTTTTGTTAGTTATACTGTAGTGGCTGGTGGCCTAACTATGCATGGAAATTTGGGTGAGCCCCAGTTCATGGTGAATGGGCAATGACTTGACGGTCTGATGCCATCACAAATAATTTCTGTTGCAGATGATTTAAAACAACTTCAGATTTAGATGGATGTGGTGCTAGTTGCACCCCAGAAAATAGGCGGATCTTCTGTCATCCTTATTCCTCTCCCATGGTTCCCCAGATTCACCAACCCTCCATTTTGTCCTGCCTCACCTGCAGTAAGAGAGCAATCTGCCTTCTGTTCTCCCTCTTTTTCCTTACATTACACCTAATGTTCACTCGCTTCGGTAATTGGACTCTTTCCTCTTTCCTGCAGGCTTGTCCCGAAGCAGCCAGGGCAGCACTGAGTGTGCCCATGAGAGGAACAGCCTTCTGGCTTTTCCTTGCGATGCATGGGACACCTGGCCAAGGAATTCCCGGCTTTCCCCAAAATCGGTCCTCTGGCCAGCAGTCTCTTGTTGCAGCTCTCTCTGAGACTCTGGGAGGTTGGACTTTAATTTCCAGATCCATAGGACATTTTTCATTGTGATTCCCCTTTGTCATTGTCAGCTCTACTGGCTCAGACCTTTCATTTCCCACTTCCTGACATCACAGAAGGCTGTCAACCTGTGTTATTTAATGACAGAAAACGCTTCTCTTCCTTCACTGTTGATTACATTCTCACATCATTGCTTATTCTTAGCTCTTTTTTTTGATCCAGGTGCTATGAGGGACCTGAAGGAGGAGAAGGCAGGAGGAGGGAGATGGGAAGAAGTGGAGCGTTTGCTCTTTGTCCATTAAGAACTGGGTTTTTTTCTTTCCTGAGTGTGGTGATTATCGTTTGTCTTGTTCTGCAAATCTCCATCCTTCTCCATCCGTTTCTTTTTAACTCGGTCCATCTTCCCTTGCTGTGTTTCACTCCCTCCCCACTGCTTTCCAGCCTCTGGTGCACGTGCAACCTGCTGAAGAAAACCCGTGTGTTCCTGACAGCGTCTCACCTCTGCTCTGCAGGGGGATGCACAGGATGGATTTGTCCCATAGCCATCATGTCATTTTGCACTTCATCCCTGTGTGAGCTGGTCACCAACCAGTGCAGGCCCCCTCCAGGTTCAGGTGAATGCTAAGGCTGCAAGGGCAGTGGTGAGATCATGGCCACACAAATCTGTACTCGGTTCAGCCATGGGGCAGCCTTGGTTTCGTTTGATGCTTTCAAATCAGTTTGAGACATAGCTCAAAGCAAGAGGCTTGAACTAACTTAAATCATCCTTTAAGCTGCTGTGGGAAAAATGGCATTCAGCCCAGGTCTGGAGGAACAAAGTCAGACGCACAGAAGCTGTCACGGCTGCGCTGGAGCAGGTCGCTGGCCATGCGTAAGGGGCATCTGGCAGCCGTCACCAGCCTGCCCGCTCAGTCCCTCCAGCTCTGGTTTTCCACTTGGTGGGCCATTTGCAGTGATGTGTCCTCAGAGACAGGCAGCTCAGAGGTATGAAATGTGGCTCTTCTCCTTGGCCCCCCTGCTCAGAGTAGAGTCTAATGAAATTGGATCTATGCTCTTGAACAACAAGCCATCTTAAATCTGCATCTTGGTCTCGCCGCGAATGCTGGAAGAGGAAGAAATGCCCTGTGAGATGCTGTAAAGCCTAGACATGGGAACTGAATTTTGAAGTTAGGCTTCAAAGCTGACTTTCACGAGGGTGGCAAGAGTGGCCTCGGGTGGGCCAGAGCTTGGAGGGTGCAGCTTCCACCGCTGAGATCTGAGCAGCCGCCCATCTAGACAGAGCAAATCCCAAACACGATGAGGCTGCTTGTACGACAGCCTTCAGAGATGAATGAGGATGTGATGTTTGGAGAGCAGGAGAATATTATAAAAAATAAAATGGGTAAAATCTATTGAAAATCTGTTTTATCCCAGATTATCTTGAGGCGGTTGCAGAAGTCCCTGAGGACTGGAAAACTGTCAAAGCAAACCTGTCCTTCAGAGCTTGGCAGGGACCAAATGGCCCTATGAGACACAGCTGTAGTCTTTGAGCTCCTCCCTGCACCTGATGATAAAAGGAACCTGGTGCTCCCTTCCTTCTATATTTGCTGCTCTCAGGTGCTTCTAGGGATGCCAGGTAGGGGAGAGCTGCCTCCCACCCCTGGAGACATGAGTACAGGGGCTGCTGCCACCCAGCCAGAGCACAAATGTGGTATGTGAGAGCCCAGTGTGTGTTTGAGGTGCTGTGATGGTAG
This sequence comes from Haliaeetus albicilla, assembly GCF_947461875.1. Classification (NCBI taxonomy): domain Eukaryota; kingdom Metazoa; phylum Chordata; class Aves; order Accipitriformes; family Accipitridae; genus Haliaeetus; species Haliaeetus albicilla. The sequence continues at coordinate 38,507,286 of NC_091487.1, forward strand.
GGCTGGAACTGGGACAGAGCCTGGCTGAGCTGGCTGCTTGGAGCAGGAAAAAGCCAGGCTATGGAGCAGGAAAGGCCAGGAGCACGCTGATGCACGGTAGCGTAACCGTCTGCAGGCTGAGACTGCGCACAGATGTACATGGGGCTTTAAAGCTTGGGCCCATCGATATGGTTATTTTTGTCTATATAGATTTTACTGCGCTAAAATAATCTGTAAGTGTTCTTCAGTATGCCATTAAGCAGCATGATTGTAATTGTTGCACAGAGCCTTTTTCATCCTCTCTCTGTGGGGAAAGGTATGTTGCAGCAGATACATTTGTAGAGGAATTACATGTGCAAGTAGTTATGTATTTGCTAGAGATGGTACATTTCTTTGATCTTGCTGTGACCTTCAAACAGAAATGGTCGGGCTTGCAATGGTTCTTGGCTCCTGAGGGAGGTATTTTCCTTGCCTTCAGCCAGCACCAGAGAAAGTAGTGTCTGCTGCAAACTTGAGTTGGACTTGAAACTAATCTAAGGGTGTGAAACGTGTGCACACATGTATATGCATGCAGCGATGTATCTCTGCGTCTGAAAATGCTGCAGTGATACGCTGAGCATCACTGCAGACGTGCAAGCGTTCAAATAAGAGTGCCACTTCTACTCGCAGTGGCTTAAGCAGTTTCTCCTATTTCTCACTCCTTTTTCTGGCTGCTGCGCTCCCACAGTGACAGCTCTTCGTTGCCAAGTCGTGCATTCAGGTACTGGAGACAATTATAAGGAAAAATGAGGGGTCATTTTTTAAATAGTGGAATTTCTTACTTCATAATTCCTATTCCCCCCTCCTATGTTAAAGTGGTGGAGTTCATTTTGTTCAGCACTTCTAAAGCATTCACCTTTAGGGGGAGGAAAAAATGTTTGTCCTAAAATGTGAATATTTAAAGAATATGAGTCTGACCTTCCCCATTACAAATGTAATCTCTATTACATTTCTTGATTATGCAGTGCATGTTATAAAAATGGCTTCCTAATGATGAAGCACCTTGCCTTTCAAGGAGAGAGAAAAAGTCTGGAACTCCTCCATTGGGGAAGGGAAGGCTGGCTGAGAGGGCAAAAATCAGGGAGGCAGTGGATAGGGTGGATGGAGAATTGCCATGCACCAAATCCCACTGCTTGGGCACCAGGGGGGACTTGGTGACGCACATAGGAGGTTCTTTTACAACATACAAAAGATGAAGTGTTGTTGTGCAACATGTAGTGAAGTGTCGGACCTTGGTGTCACAGGAGGTGGTGGAAGCAGATGCTATTAAGAGGTTAAGAAGGTGATTATGTAAATATATAGGGTCTATTGCCATAAACAGATCCTCTAGGGAACAGCAGGACTGCATCCCATACAAGAGGGGTGGGTATCTCGGGGGAATATGAGAGGCATGGATGGCAGGAAGGGGCCAGGTTTATGAGTTCTCCCTAGGCAGCATCTCTTGCAACTGCTGCTGGAGACAGTGTGTTAGGGCAAAATGAACCACTGGTTTCACTCACTAAAGTGTAACTTACGTTCTTGCTAACTATGTCCTAAATGCTGCATTTTCTAGCAGTCCTTTGGGATGTTTTGTAATAGATAGCCCCTGGTGTCAGGTGTGCTCGTGGTGAGGCTGCCAGCTCGGGTACCAGCACTGGGGAGTTTTTGGAGGAAAACTCCGTCCTCAGGCTTGCACCTCCAAATCTCCTTTCATTCTGTGGGACCTGATCTGCAAATTGGGGAGCACCACATGCCTGCTACAGGACTCGGAGCTGGAGAGGGCCTGCAAGTGTGGAGATACCAAACAGGGATGATGTGAACTCGGGTCCCTAGCACAAATGCCCTCAAAACTCCTCATCACCTTCAGCTGGAGCCAAGTGCTCCCAGCACCTCGCAGCATCAGTCTAAATCAGGCCTGCTGCCAAGGAGGTTATGTGTACCTGTGCTGAGATCCCAGCTGCCTTCAGTGAGGTGGTTCCTGCCAGTGCTTCTCTTGCAACCCCGACTGTCGTTGTACTTTTCGTGCTTCATTAATTCTGGGTTGCGATATGGCGCAGGTCAGCCTGGCTTTCTCATCCTCCCACGCTGCCTCGGTGCTTGACCCCAACGTGGGAGAGAAACACTGAATGCTAATGCTGAAGCCGTGACAAAATGAATTAGAAGGGCCGAGCAAGGAGAGGTAGGTATGTCGCACACAGGCTGCTGACCCGTCCCACCACTGGCAGAGGCTGGGGGCTGGAGTTGTGCAGAGATTTAATCGCCAAGTCTTCCCAGGCAGAGCTGTCACTGCTGAGGGTTTCTCATCCAAAACGACCGGACCTGCATGATCCCAGTGCAAGGGGTTCCCGTGTTGGATTACTTTATAAAGTCACGAGAGGACAGCAGCTCTGTTTCTGCAAGACCTTCAAAATAAGTTAGTGGCGCTTTTGTGGAAACTTAGCAATACCTGGATCTTTGTTTAAAGCAATTGCAATGGAAAGGGATGCTGCCAGGCTCAGCCTGTGTACCTTATTCTTAAATCACAAATGGTGTCACATTGATGGAGTTGTCTGTGCATTGCCCCGTGGAGTGCCCTGATGTCTTCCAGGCTGATGTAACCGCTTGCTGGCCTGCTGCAGGTCAGCAGCTTTTATTGGTTGCAGTTCCACCGGGGGCTATCATTTCAATAAATATTCTTGCCATCCTCGAAGTCCCCTTCACCCACCTCCCTGGGAGTAAAGATGTTCCAATATAATGCAGATGGGAAAGGTAGGAACTGATAAATCTTTAATGCTGTGTTGATCCGCCTGGTTCTTGCACCTAACAGTATGGGGATGCCTGATGTCCTCTGGACTCAGGCTTTTTTGCACTCTCCAGTTGCCACCTGGAGATGGATCTTGATCCCGGCAGGCAGAGGTTACGGGTTCAGGCTCGCTGCAGGGGCACTGCAGTGCCTCTGGAGTTGACTGATCCGTGGCTCCTATTTCTGGCCTCCCCTCAGCCTGGAGTTTCTCACGCCTAGTGCCAGGGCTGGAATGTTTTGGAAAGTTTTCCATTAATTATCTAGGCTATTTTGAGTGATAGAGTTTCAAAAATAAATACATTATTGTGACTTTTAGGAAAGTTAAGCATTTTTTTTTTTGCACTTGACTCAAACCCAGTCTGCTGTGCAGTGTGCAAGCCCCTTTTATGGGGTCTGTGAGAAACTGGGTAGAATATTTTTCACAGGTTATTTCCCAGATTGTCATGTTTTCATATGGAATTCCTCTGTAGTGGAAGACAGGAGTTTCATCATTTTGCCAGATGAGCATTTCAAGCTGCTTCTGCTTTGCAGCCAAGAGGACTGTTACGAGCACTAACCTGGTAGCTACACTGAGCTGTAAAATCTTTGAATTTCTATGAGGATTAAATTGCAGTTCAGGTCACAGTCGGCGCTGTGGTGGGCTGCCAATAAAGGAGAGCAAATTGTTGTCAGATTGTAATAAAAAGATTTTATTGTTAATTAATTCTGAGCACCAGAAAAAGTGCTACGTGCTTTACCATAAAGGTGGGAAATAAATCCATGTCCTAGAAAAGATGCAGCAAGGAAGAGAAGCAAATGATTTGGGGTGAGAAAAGGAGATAAGAAGAAGTGGTAGGAGGGAGAGCAAAAATTTATATCGGGCTCATAAAGTGAATCAGGTTGATTATAAGTGGATCTTCTAGTTAATAAGTTGTATTAATATGTAATTATTACTACTTAAATATTTATTCTGTTTCTACACTTTTTTAAAAGATTGCATGAATTTAGAGCATTTTTTGGTGCTGTTGATAGCTCCTGCCTGATTCTGCCATAACTCCAGTCCTCACTAGGGCTGCATCTAGTCTTGTGGTGGCAAACAGGTGGGTTACCTGGCTCAGAGAGGGTTAATGGCACTGTCTCCCAGGGGGGAGAGAGGGGTGTCCTGATTCCCCACTAACCACGTCTGAAGATTTTCCTGGCTCTTCCACACTGTCAAAGAAGATTCATCTTGCCACTGTTAGCCTTTCAGTGGCTGTTTTTCTCTTTGTACTTGAAGAGCACAAGTGTGATATGGAACTGTTAATTACAGCTTATTGGGAATTCTTCTCTATGTTCTCATTTTCATTAAAAAACATGCTCATGAAAATAATGTTAAGGTTACAGTGACCTTAAATTAGCACTTAAGATAATGTTTAACTGTACAACTTAGAGCAACTGAAATCCTGGTTCCCAGTTAACTCTATGCTATTTGCCTTAACTTGGCCCTGAGTCACTCCCTTCCACCACCTTACTGTTTGCACACTGGCCAGAAACAATGACCCAGAAGGTATTTCTGTCCTGGTGAGCATATATACCACCCTAGGCAGCTTATCTTCTGTTAAATTCAGAACTAATTGGCATCCACCCTCTGTACTTATTCCGATTGGGCATCAGGATAAATTAAGGATGGAGCTGCTCCCAGGGGAGTGATTTGTCTGTCTGGCCTGTTTACGGTGCCCGTGGCTGTGGCATTGGTGGTGAAGGGCTGGAGACTGCCTGGCCAGGATCTATCTCTAGGCAGGGCATGAGCAAGGCAAGCTGTTGGACTTGGTGCACCTTGTAGTTTCCCAGCCGCAACTGAAGCCAACGATGTGGAGGACATGACCTGAGGCACAGCAACATGGATTTTCAGAAACCCACACACATACCCACTCCCTCTGACCAGCATGAGAAAGTTTCTTCAGACAAGGGGAGTATTTCAGGCAGTTTAGGAATTTGGCCAATGTAGATGAGTAATGCAGATAACATTTTTCTTTTTCTTTTCAACAACCGCGTGGTGGAGGACGATGGCACGTGCTTTGCCATCTTGGCATTACGGTATGGATAACCTTGTCTCAGAGGCTTACAGGGGTATGATTTGGATCTGGATGAAGAGCACAGTGAGATGCTATGGTCAGACCATCAGAGGCGCCTTTCATCCATTGTCAGGAAAGGATTTCAGCTCTTTCTGCCCATTGGGAGAAACATTTCCCCTTCTCCCTCCTTTTCCTGGAGTTTTCCTGAACTGAAATTGGGGACGAGCTTTGAGTCCTCTCTCTTCGATATGTAAATCGCTTTCACCCACTCCTACCCACCTATTCCTGACCTGGAAGCAGACCATTGACTGTGCTTGGGAAAAGACCAGGAGCTTCACCAGGGAGGACGGGTGTCCAGCCCAGGGATGGGCCAGAGGAGGAGGAAGGAGCCACTTAGTAGCAGCAAGTTCAGAGAAAACCATCCTGAGATGTCTCGCCTTCTCCCAGGCCCCCTGTTCTGCCCGTGCAGAAGGAGCTCTCTGAGGAGCGGTCTCTTGTGAAAAATCCCTGAACTGAGGCTGCTCTTCCCTTGTACAACTCAGCTAAGAGCCATGACGGAGGCTTAGCTAAGGAAAGTGTCAGAGCTGTCTCAGCTGTGTGTATGCGTGGGCTTTGGAATGAGAATTATAAGAAGGAACTCCTGCGGCTGGAGGGCTACGGGAAGCTAAGCTGTGTTTGTGTCCTCGTCCCTTTTGACTTCAAAATGCATGACTTTCTGGATCTCCAGTCCGTAGCACTTGGAGCGAGCAGGCAGGAGCAGAGGTAGGTGCGCAGTACTTTCAGGCAAGGCAGAGCTCCGCTCCCAGTGGCTGCGGGCAAGCAGAGCTGCCTCTCCCTGAGCAAGTCCTCTCATCCCAGCAGGATAACATGCCACTCTCATTTCGCTCTGGAGCATGACCTGCTCCAGCCCCTGAACCCTAATGCTAGTTTTCCTTAAATGTTCTTAGCTAAATTCTAGATGACTTTATTCAAACTGTTTCCAGAGTCTAGACAGTCCTTATGTTCATGTTTCAGATGGCACTTCCATGCCTGGAGGCCACAAATATAGCAGACCTGATTTCTCAGATCAGAGTAGTGCTAAGAAAAAACTTTTGGCATTCTCCAGATGTTTCATAGTTGAAACTCAGCCACACTTCATTTTTTCTGAAGACAGATCTGGACGATGCTTGTCTTTTCACCTGCAACAAAGATCTTCTCAATTTTATCTGGGCAAGTTGGGATACCAGATCTGTTCGCCTAGATGTTGTTACCAAGGCTGTCAGCCACAGACATAAAAATGGCTTCTCAAGAGCACGTTTTAATATTCAGGGTCCTCAGAGATATCTTTGCATTGAAGGTGATGCTGATCAGGGCCTTTGTGATTATAAATAAAATAAGGTTCTCAAACCCTATGTAAGTTTCCTCTGTGTAGCCGGTCATATTCCTCCCTCCCCATTCTGTATCTAGATTACTCACCAAATACTTAGTCTATGCTCATGTTAAAGAATCAGCCACCTGGATCGTCAGGGGGTCCCTTATATTATTGCACTGTATGAAGTTTGTCACAAAATAAGAAAAGACTTAACTCTAACATGGAACAGCTATAGAGGAAACTGAAAAAGAACAAGTGTGGTGGTAAGACTCCATAATTCTGCTGTGAGGTTTGTATAATCTTGATTCCTTTGGTTTTTATTATATTATGTTTCTCAGGTCACTTCTCTTAGGGCATTTATTGAATTAGCTGATGCTTTTGCAAAGATCAGCAGTGTAGTATTATCACTGTTAATATTCCTTGTACATCTACATTGCAGGTTGTGTTGAGATCTCCGTGCCAGACTGCTTCTGGTAACTCTTGTTCTCTCTGGTGGGACTGGCTCTAATATCTGCATGCAACGTTGCAGCTTACAGTATAGCTGTACTTGAACAATTTATATTGTCAGAGATCCCTGTAGAAACATAAGGTTAGAAGTGTATTGCCTTTGAAAAGAAAGGCGAGATTCCGGAGCAAAGCTCTGCAGTCAGAGGTGAAATCATCGCAAATTCTGGCTGCAGAACACAGGACCTTGGGTACCAATAGCTTGGACCCGGGAGCTAGTCATCCTGCAGCGAGGTATTTGGGCCCTGAAGATGAAACATCGCTGTGGAGACACTTTCAAAGCGTGTGGAAGCCTGGTGCTGCAAAAGTATGTGCCTTTTCTGCTGGAGCTGTGCTGGAGGTCCTGCCTGCTTCAGGTCAGCCGGCCCCAGTGCCCCTGTCAGCACTCCCTAACCCTTTCCAGCTCAAATAGGTCCCAAAGCTTAGGCAATGTAAATAATGGGTCTCTGCAAATCTGGCTTATCTGAGCTGAATTGGGTACCTGCGGGCAAGTGTGAGCTGCTCTGCCAACAGCTCTGAGGGTGGGTAACTGGGTGCTTTTGCTGTGCCCTTTGCTGGGGTCGTGGGTTAGAGCAGAGCTTTGCTACCCCGTGCTCTGGCTGTGTTTCTGCAGGAACAACGTGTGCGTTCTGGTGCTGACTCTTGGAGGGACAGGGGAGTAAAAGCGACTTTCTCCTAGGAGAAAGACCCCTTCAACTTCAGCTTGTCCTTCCTACACCAGAGCCGACTTCTCTGTTCGGGGCTCTGCTGAAGCTTGCCTACAGAGCTCTCTGCTTGTTTCTGACACTTACCTACAGGCCTCCCCTTGGAAGGGATTTGGGGCCTTCAAACGAAAGGGTTAAATTATCTGGGTTGTGCTTTTCTTGTAATTAACGAATTGATTTAATGAAGGCAAGCGGTGATTCTGTGCAGGAGGGTTCCTGTCACTCGTGTAAGTTGCCAGCAGGCCACATTACCCAGGTAGTACGAGTAAACTCGGTTTCTGGGTTTTCTGTGCTGTTTTCTGAACTGCTGGCAAGGCTCTGGGAATAACAGGATGTGATGGGGGCAGAATAGCAAAGAGGGCTCGGCGGTGTGTTTTGCAGGCATGAGGAAGCGCCGCTGAGAGCTTGGGAGCCTCCTCTCCAGGCGCACGAGCCCCTTAATGGCAGAGAGCACCCACCGGCACGCGGTCAGCTGTCAAGGCTTGTGTGTGTAAGGTGCTTCCAGCGACGAGGGCCAGCTGGGTGCGGGCAGCTGCCCCCTGAACTCTGCTGCGGGCAGCGCTGCCCTGCCCCGTACGGCTCTGCTCCCTTGCTCACCTAGCAGGGCTTTGCACCCATTTAGCATGGGGGGGCAGGGGGGGAAGGCTTGGGGCCAGCCCTAAGAGGGTGAGCCTGTACTGTACTATGGACAAGGTGCTGGGATTTATTAGTAGATGGCAAATGTTAGACTGCACTTGCAAAACTGAAGTGGTAATGCTGTGAAAACGCAGGGCTCCTCCTGCCCTTGTTCTGCATAGGGAATAGAGTGCGAGGTGTCTTTGCCCAGAAGGTGGTATCTGCTCTGGAAAGGGAAGAGTGCTCAAAATTATCTTGTCCCTGGAGAATCTGAAGAGTCAGGGAACTAGGTGTCTTCTGAGCAGAAAAGAGGAGATGCTGGGCTGACCTTGCAGGGAACTGTTAGAGGCTTGGCTGAGGCTGAGATGCTTGTGGGGTGGGGATCACCATCAGGATGATTGAAAGTGGCGCATGTGGTGCGGGGAGGCAATTGTGGCAGCATGGCAGCGTGTAGGGTGTGCTAGCAGGGAGGGCAACGGGGGAAGAAAATGAATGACTGCAGTGGAAGGGGGAAGCAGCTCTCTTGGAAAGGCAGGAGAAGGCCGTCTGCTTAGTTCAAGTGTTGGGGCAGAGGGTTTTCTCCTGTTTCACACACATTTCTCCATCACCGTTTGAGTGATTTGCTTTTTTGTAGTGAATCTTGCAGGATAGTGAGAAAAGACTGAGAAGGAATCAAGCAAAGTCTGGTATGATCTGCACAGTGGTAACAAGGAGGCAGCGTATGGTGCTGGCTCTGCTGTCACAGGGACATGAACATGTCTTTTTCCCGTGTCTTTCCCTTTCCTGAATCCTGGATACAGCTCCTCTGCCTCTCTTCATGTCCCTCTGCAACCCAGGCAGCTGCTGGATCCAAACCCACATAGGACAGCAGCTGCCCTTTTTTTTGTAGGACTGTGAAAGAGACTGAAAACAGTGGGAGCCCAGCTTCCACAGGTCACTTGTACCACTGGGACAAACATGGACTGGGCAGCTTGGACTAATTATGTTTTTGTTGATCCCTTGGAGGACTTTGGTTTTGCCTGGAATGCCTCAAACTTCCCCTTGCTGCTGGCTGTGATCAGCCGGCCTGGGAAGCTGTGGGTGGTTGACGGGTTATTGGGAAAGGTACCTAGGAGGATATAAGATGCTTTGTAACGCCGTTCTGCATCGGGAGTGCAGTGTGCTTTGCAGGGAGGTTGGTGTGGAGCCATGCTGCAGCCCTGGGAGGCGGTGGTCCTAGCAATAGCCTTCTGCCCCGAGTGCTAGCACAGTACAAGTCTGACAGATGAATTTCATACTGTGCTGTGCTTCAGGAAACGAGCCGTGTGTGGGTAAACCTGAAAGGGCAATTTAGCAGGGCAGGTTGTAATTACATTTAGAGGGATTTGGCCAGGAGGAAGGTAAGCAAAAAGTAATTTAGAAGCCCTGCTGCCATATTCTGCGCTGTAATTCAAATCCTCTAATCCCCTCGTCAGGTGCCTTGGAGGCACCCACGTTCTCTAAGCAGGCGTTTTCACCGGTAGAGTTTTCTCGGTACCTCCTTCTGCTCGCTCAAACCCTTAAGCCCTAGTTCCACAGCAGCTGCACTGTGCTTGAACTGAACGTAGCTTGGTTTCACAACCTGGATGGTCTGTTGCCTACGCCGCCCGCGGGGCTGGCTTCGGCGAGCTTTTTACTGCCACGGCTTCGGCGATGCCCTGTAAGGCGGAACCCTACCACCGTTGCCCCTCCGCTGCCACGCGTGCCCTCCCGCCGGGCTGGAAAGGCCCTGGTGGCCACAGCGCTTGCCCCGGCACCCAGCCCTTGTGCCAGCGTGCGGCCGCCGGCTGGCCCTGCGCAGCACCCACGGCAGCCCACGGGCCACAGCTCCAGCGCTCCTGGGGGTGGGCCCGTCTCCACGGAGCGGGTGCCGAGGTCCGGCGTGCCGTGGGGTACTCGCCGGCCACCCGCCTCGCGGCAAAGAGAACCGCGTGGCGCTGGGGCTGAGCCACCGGTCACCCAACCGGCCGCCACGGGGGGCCCCCGCCGCCACACGGGAGCACCCGCTTTTCCCGGGGCTGCCACCCCCCCCCCCCCCTTCCCCGCTTCAGCTGGAGCGCCGGGCGCATCCTCGGCGGCACCCACGCAAGGCAGCCGCCCAGCCCCGGCCGGCTGCTCCCCCCGCCGGCCAGGCCGGGTGCAGGAGGAGGAGGAGGAAGGAGGAGGAGGAGGAGGCGCGGAGCCCTCCGCCCCCTGCGGCGGAGCGGGGGGGCGAGGCGTTAGGACCCGGCGGCGGCTGGGCGGCGCGGAGCCGGGGCCGGGGCCGGAGCGGTGCGGGGGGAGCCGCCGCCGCCGCTTCTCGCCTCCTTCCTCCCGCAGCCGCCCCTGCCCGTCGAGGCAGCGCTCCCAGGGTCCCCCGGGGCGCTCGGCATGAGGAGGATCAGGGCCAATGCCATCGCCATCCTGACCGTCGCCTGGATCCTGGGCACTTTCTACTACTTATGGCAGGACAACAAACCCCGCTCGGCGGCCGCCGGCAGGTCCGCCGGCAGCGGCGGCGGCGGTAGCAGCAGCGGCAGCGCCCGGAGCGGGCAGAGGGCGGCCGGCAGGCTGGAGCTCCGCCGGGAGGAGAGGACCATCCCCCTCGTCGTGAGTGAGCCGAGCATCCCGCCCTGCCGCGGCGGGGAGGGATGGCGGGGGGGGGGGAGCGGGGAGGGCTTCGCTTTGCCTTCGCGTTGCTTTGTATTTATTTTAGCGTTCGTGCTCGTCACCATGGCAGCCGTGGCAATCCGGGAGCAGGGTGGGCAAACCCCGGGGGGATCGAGTAACGCCGCGGGTAAAGTATTCGCGAGCTGTCTCCGCCGCCTCGGCCGGGCTCCGCTCCTCCGGCTGGGAGCGGCTGCCCTTGGCCGAGGGAAGGGGGGGTGACACAGCTGGGAGGCTCGGGGCTCGCGGTCGAGAGGCGCGTACGTACATGTATATACACGATCAGAGGTTTTTCCCGTGGGGACCAGAAAAGAGCCGTGACCTCTCACAAGCCCCTGGGCTCCGGGCGTCGGGCCGGGGGATGCGAGCGGCGGCGCTCGCTGGGGGGGACTCCCTGTGCGGCTGGGACCGGCCTCTGCCTCGGCTGCCAAATGGGGGACCTGGGCGCAGCTCAAGGAGTTTTTGTCTGTTTTAAGCCAGAGGCAGCAGTCTGCGGGTCGGGCTCAGGCTAGGGTTTGGGCAGGGTGCGAGACGGGGGGAGCCTTCGGGGCTGCTTCCTAACCCCAGGGGTGGTAGCGGTGCCCTGATATGCTACTGCAAATTTGCTTTGAAAGCCCCCACGCTCTGCCCAACCTGGGTAGCTGTGGGCTCAGTAGGGTGACAAAATCGAGCTCCTGACTCAAGGATGTGCTCTGTCCATGGAAGAGGTTTGTTCTCCTTCAGCCTGTGTAATAGCATCAATAAAGCTCTCCCAACTCCCGGCAATAGCTTCATAAAAAATAAACAAGCCCCTGGAGCAAAAGTGGCCCGTCAGTACCATTCCCGGGAGCGATCGCTGAAGCAGTTCAGGAACTGCACGGTGTGTCACTCTTTGGCTGCAAATCCATTTATCAGCCGGTTACGCACACATGGAAGTGAATAAAAGCAGCAGCCTGGTCCGAGTTGGAGCAGGGGCCGGGTGTTGGGGCTCTCTGCTTCCCTCCTTGATTGGCACTGGGATTTTTGGCCTGTGCCTCTCTTTTCTCCACCTGTAAAGGGGGAGTGGCAGGTGGGGGTGTTTGGGAAGCCGCATGAATGTTTGGAAAATGCAGTCAGAGCAGCCCCAGCCCTCGGGCAGCAGGGTGGAAATCCTTCAGCTGAGACCCCGGGCCATCACTTGCAGCTGCTGAAACTCAAAAGTCAAAACCGAGGCTCTCGGGCAGAGCGAGGATGTTATTTGCTGCTCCTTAGGGCTGGGGGCTGCCAGCAGTTCAAGTTGCTCTGCTGCGAGACCCTCTATGGAGCAGGACAGTGGAAATGAATACGATGCCTCCAGTGCGAGTGCTGTTGTTGCTGTAGCCCTTTGGGCGTGCTGGGAAACGCTCTCAGGCTGGCCAGGGCCGAGTTGAACAAACCGAGGATTTGGAGCGCTGCTGCCTGTTGGATTCCACCTTAGCGGCGGGGGAAGCTGCCCCCGAGTCCCTGATTTCTTGCGCGTGCTTGAACATGCTGCTCTGGCGGTTTTATTTCTCTGTTCCCCTGCTTATCCCTTCCATTTTTTTATTGCATTTACTTTACTCCCTCTCAGAGGGCTTGTGAGGTTACGTGAATCCGTATCGTCTGCCAAGCACCTTAAAATCCTCGGGAGGAGGATGCTGTGGCAGTGCTGCACGTTGTTATATTGCTGCCGTTTGGGGGGAGGCGGTATGCACTCATGGCTAACCACAAAGCCTCTCGTTACGAGCTATAGTGCTGTGCCACAGCCGCTCCAAATCTGGTCCTGCTCGCAGAACGACGTAAAGCATCCGAGTTCTGCTCCATGCCTGTAATCCCTTAGTGGGGAAAAATAATCATCCTTTGTCTCTCCTGTCCCTCTGTAACTGGGATCCCAGGATGTGCCAGCCCCCCCGCCGGGTAAGTCCCGGTCCCCCTGGCAGGCAGCGGCTGGGACGAAGGAGGACCCTCTCCTGATGCACCTGCCAGCGGGGCATGGTGGAAATACCACATCCTGACCTGCCACAATCTCTTTGCACAGAGAAGGGAAACAGGAGGGGTTTGTGGTGTTTGGGTTTCCCCTCGTGCATGCGGAGCGGTTTCCCAAGGGTTCGGTGGGTTGCCGTCAGAGGCAAGCTGGTAAAATGCAATACGTGCGCTGCTGTAACTATGCGGTGGCATGGCTATCGGAGACCCTAACGGGCTTCGCTGCGATGGGAGGCGAATAACGAGCTGTCCCGGTCACAGCCCCTGCCTGTGCTGCGGGGGCAGAAGCAGGGAAGCAGCCGCAGGTGGGCGCAGGGTGGGAAGGTCAGCGGGGGTCTGGGGACAGCACCCCCCACCCGGCAGCGGGTGGGCAACTAGCCGGGGTCCGAGCCGTTGGTCTCGTGGGCCGAGTTGAGCGTGTGAGCCCGCGGGGCTGGTTACGCGGGGGCTGTAGCCGTGCAAGCGGCCCTCGGCACGCAACCTTCTCTGGCTCCTGGCTGCGCGGCGGGTGGGCTGCGGCACTGCCCACCGCCCTCTCCCAGCCAGCGCGGAAAATGTGCCATTTCAGCCGCCCCACTGGAGAAATGACGAATCTGGAGAAGCGGCTGTCCTTTTGCTATGCAGAGCCCTCAACCCTGAGTTTGTTCCCTGCAAAGTTAGATTACTTGACTTGATGTATAATGGCAGTCTTGTGTAAGAGGAGGCGTGCCTATGCTCCGCCTGCTTCTCATCTCCCTTGGCCTTCTGCAGAGCCACTGAGACAAGCTACCCATTTTGATCCAGCTTTTGGTTTCCTCTGCTCTGCACGAGTGATGGTGTTGCAGTTCAGGTTTGGGCTCATCTGCAAATAAGGGTGACTCATGTGACTTACGGGTCTCTGGAAAATATTTTTTCAATGTTCTAAAATTGGCTGCTTTTCTGTCTGGGAAAAAGAAAAAAACCTTGTCTTTCGCGTGAGCGAGTCCAAGAGTTCTGCTCTTGCGTCTATGCTGTGACGTTTCAAATCCTAGGCAAATGAAGGTGATTTGCAAGGGTTTTAAAAATTGGAGTGCTTTCTGGGCTTGTGTTTTTTTTCTTTATTCTCTCTCAAGGCGAAGGAAAAAAAATCACCTCGGTAAAAACTATAGTCAATTGCAAGTCTCGGCTTGGAACTGGTTTGTTATTTGTTGACCTCATGTTTATTAGCATAACTTTAAACCTAAAACCTGAATGTCTGATTCCTGGAGTCAGCAAGGGAAATCTTTGAATATTAAAGTTGGGGCAGGAGGCTCTCGGAGATCAGTGTCCACAAAATAGCTCGTGCATTTATAGTGATCCTCCAGATCCCTGCTTTATATCCAGAAATCTTGACATGTGGGGTCTCTGCAATAGCCTATCCCCAAACAGGTCCTACAGATGCTTGAAATAAAAATGCAGAAATTGGTAAAGGTCAGGGCTGACTCGGCAGCATGCCGAGCCCCTGCACGCTTCCCCTTCCACCCGCCACAGACGGTGGAAACGCGGTGAGTACCACGGTCCTAGGAATGCATTTTTTTCTGTGGAGCACAGCAGTTTTGTATCAATTAGGAGGAGCCCTGGCACCTCTTGCAGTTGGTTTGTGTTGGGTGTTTCTGGAAGATGTACTTCTTCCCAGGGCTCTTTTCTGTCCCTCCCAGGCAGAAGGTTGCCTCCTGCTCCTTGGAAATTTCCCAGAGGCAGAAGCTGTGCTGTGTGTCTTTTGGAAGGACTTTGGCATCTTTTCCACACTACGTATGGGCGGTTAATCATCACCACGTGCTGCTTGTCTGCTTTAGCAGGGTGCTGATGGGCACAGCCCAGGACTCTCTTCTCGTGCCTCTAAAATTGTAACGTGGGAAGCTCGCCCAGCATACCTGTGTCCCAGTGAAGAGAGCAAGGCCATCGCTGTCGTGTGGGCAAGGCTTGTTAGTCAGAAGGGTGGCTGGTAGGTAGCTCTGAAGGAGGAATTTTGCTGTTGGCTGACTGTGAGCTGAGGATGGGAGTATTTGTTCCCATTTCCCAGTCAAAACCTGGATGTGAGGCTGCCCGCGGGCTTCTCCAGCTTGCTGACCTCTCTGGGGCGGTGGGAAAGCAGCAACGCACCTGGAAGATGGAGACAGAAGAGTAGTGTTAGTTAAACGCTCTGAATCGTGTTAGGCTAGTGCCCAAGTGCTCTTTGGAGCAGGTATGTGTCTCTTCTCTTTGTCCTGCCAACTTTGTGACCTGTGTAGCTCCTCTGTGACCCCACTGGAGCCTGTTTGGCAGCTGAGAGACCCCACGCTGTAATACTGGCTCAGGTTGCCGGGGCTCAGCTCTCCTGGCTGCTCCCTACCTCTGTGCTCAGCCATGTAAAATGAGCACCAGGGAGATGAGATCAAGGCGTCCTTTTCCCTTGTAGCAAAGGGTTTCTAAACGCTCTGCAAGCATCGCTGACCTGAGCGTCACCTGCCTGTGGGACGACAGCGAGCGGGAGACTTCTCTGGGACACGCTGCTGAGAACAGGAGGTGTCTGTAGGCATCGACCAAGTTGGTGAGGAGAGATGTCAATCGTTTGGTTGCCCCCTCTTGTTTAGCCAGAAAATAGGCAGTGGATGGGGTTTACCTGCTTCTCCGAGTAGCTGAATTGCTGAGTTTAGCCACGCTTGTATTTGTCACCGTGTAAGACTACCTTGACGTATGCTCTTCAGACCCTGGTAGACTTAACGAAGTTGGCCAAACAGTGCGCTCTGCTCCATTTGTTGTCTGTTGCCTTTGGCTGTGGGTATCTGAATCCCGCGGAGGAGGTGCCGGCTGATGCTCACCGTCCGTCCACGAATGATTTTATTCCCATCCCTTCGTCACATTCCCTCTGTGCACAGCTTTCAGGGGATGCTCTTTCTCTCACAACAGGGATGAGCTGAAGCTTTCATGGATCAATACTGTTTTTCAGGGAGTTGTATCCCACGGGGCTCCTGCATGTGTGCCTGCCCAAAGGCAGGTCTTGCAGCTTTGGGGATGTAACTCTGGGAACTGAGGTGGATCCTAAATTGAAAAAAAATTAAACAAGAGGGGGAAGAGCACTAATTCCTTGCATTGGCATATTGTCAGGCTTGTGAAGTACAGGTTTGATTTCATGTCCTGCCATGCCGTGGAGAAAGAAGGCCTAATATTTAATGAGATGCCACAGCTCATTTCAGCAGCCTCCTTACCGTTTGACTCTTACCAGATTGCTCGCTCTTGAGTCTCCAGCCTTTTGGGGCAAAGATCAGGAATGTGGCTATATAGGTTTCCTTCTGCTCTTACGCTGGCCGGCTGCGTGTCAGTTTGCACACGCGTGAACGCAGCGCGGGAGGCTGTATGGGCTCCCCAAGGCTGCTGTGCTGCCTATAAGCCAGACCACCTCGGCTGCAGGCAGCAGCGACTCGGGTCCAGGGAGGCACGGTGAGCAAGCCGGTGAAGTTCCCGCATTCAAC
The DNA here is from genome assembly GCF_947461875.1 of Haliaeetus albicilla. NCBI lineage: Eukaryota > Metazoa > Chordata > Aves > Accipitriformes > Accipitridae > Haliaeetus > Haliaeetus albicilla. The sequence goes on from NC_091487.1 coordinate 38,523,344, forward strand.
AGCTTATGAAATGCTCTTGTTTTCTTAAAACATCTTCTTCCCAAATTAAAGGAAGAGTGAAGGAGACTTGGGCTCTCCATCCTGGCAGATGCTCCATCCTGCTCCGCTCCCTGTGGCTCTGCAAATATCTGGGGTGCTGGAAACGAGATGGAAAAGAAGCTGCAGGTCGTAGTGCCGATGCTTTTGTGGGGGGAAGGTGCCCCTTCCAAGTGCTGGGTTTGTCTGTGCTGTTCAGCGTGGCCCTTTCCACTGCCAAAATCCATCACCCGCCTGGCTCTTCCCTGCACCTATATGGGCTCTGCTCTTCCCAGTTTATTTTGCGGGGAGGGGGGAGCAGCCCTTAACGCTTGGGGTTTTGTGGCAGCTGTTCCTGCTGTGGCCAGACCCCCCCAACGCTGATTTTTTTGGATCTCTGTGGCATCTCTCTTATGGCAGATGAGAGGCCTGTGCCAGCTCCTTGGGAAAGGACGACTTGATAACTATTTCTCCAGGGGTATTACTGCAGGAGGAAGATTCAGTGACAGTTTGACAGCTTAATATTTTATTTATGGTGTTTATGTTTTAAAAATGTGGGAATGAATGCTGCTTGCCTGAATGGCAGAAAACGATTTTTTTATTTAATTTGTCCCAGTGGCCCATATAGTGCATTAAGAAATAAAATAAAATAAATGGTTCACAATAATAATAAAATCCAGTTGGCAGCGCTGGCCTTAATTGTTAATCAAAGTGACGAGGTAGCTGCAGCGAGGTAGCTGGGGCTTGGGGAGCGTGGCGGTCTGGGCAGCCTGGGATGGTGTGTAGAGGTGTGGGGGGTGAAAGTGCAGTGCTCCTGAAGATGATTTTTTTTTTTACCAGAGCCTTTCCATTAAAGAAGTGGGTGAAGCAGCTGCAAGTTGTAGCGAGCTGAAGCATTCTTTCAGCATGCAGCTGCTTCCCCAGTTAGATTTGTTTTTGCATATACAAAACTGCCCTAAGATTTAAAAGCTAAAAATTTAGCAGCATTGGCTGGAAGCAGAAGTGTGAGAGACATCTCAGGTCGCTGTTTGCGTGGTGAAACTTGGCCCAGGCGCTTCATCCCGGGGCGGGTAGGTCGGGAGTCACTTGAAAAGCAAGGGGAGAAGATCTGGTTTTGTTTCAGTGGCACCAAACTGGGACCGCTCGTGTTGGAGCGCTGAAAAATGACTTAATTATTCCTGTATAAAAAACATGCAGCGTAGCACAGAGGTGATGAAATAAACGGAGACGAACATGCTGGGGATGAAGCTCGTGGGTCAGTAGGCGACCCTGGCTCACCTGTGCCGTGCATCGTCTCCCTTCTGCGGGGATAGCCCCGGGGCAGAGCGCGGCTGGGTGGGATCTCTTGCTCTTCCTTGGCTCTCCCCAAGGAAGGGAGATGGGGATGCCAACTAGGATGCCAGCTAGTTGTTCCTGTCCCACGGCATGTCAGTGACAGTCCCAGGACCTTGTTCTCTCTTCCCTGTTTCAGTGGCGTACGCTGCTCCCTTGTGCTCCTCCAGCCCCACGTGCCAGCTCCTGTAGTAGGGTTGTAGGCTCTTTGGGGCTCGTCGTGTCAGCTGGCACTGCTGTTCTGCCCGTACAGAGGCCATGATTCACAACACGTCCCGTACTATCGCATTAAGGTAAAGACGTAACTAAAGTGGGACCCACGGACTGAGAGTTGAGCTGCAGACTCATTCTCCTTACAGGCTACTGTGCCTCAGTTTCCCCGAAGTCTAAAATGGAGATTTTATCTGCTTCACAGGGCTTTTGGGAGGCTTAGCTTGCAAGTTTTGTAAAGGGCTGGAGATGAGATAACTTTAGCAAAACGTTTGGTTGAGTTCCCCCTTTGTATACCTTTGAACCAAGAATGGGATTACCAGAAATGCAGTAGGTCAGGGATGATCTGCTGCAAGAGGAAGATGTTAAAGGCACAGCACAGGCTGCTCTGTGCACTGAACAACAGGATTTACGAGGAGAGGCTGCGTCCTACCTGCCGCTGTCTTTCACTGTATTTTTGTAAGCACATATTCTTGCAACTATGAAAGTGATAAAGGACAGGAGGTGGACTGTCCTCATCAGATTTCCAGGTCCCAATTGTCCTTGTGGCTGTGGAGACAGTGAGATATATAGGAGTACGTTTCAAAAAAAAAAAAAAGTTAAAAAAAAAAAATACAGTCTCGTGGGCCCCATCTTTGCAGAGAAATTACTCATGTTGTGATGTGCTTTAAGCATGTGCGTAGTTTCTCAGTATTGGTAGAGCCTGGCTTTCTGATAGGCAGCTGCGTGCTCCCTTTGGAGCTGCTTGCTTTTGGCTACTTCAGGGGCATCGTCCTTGCAGAGACCTGCCTCGGCTCCTTCTGCGGCGGCAATGCGGGTCCTGCAGCACTGTTGGTGTCGAAGCCCCGTGCTACCCTGGAACATGAATGAAGCTGCCGTGTGGGGCTGCTCCCGGCAGAGAAGCTGTTTTGGCCAGTCAGGGGATGCTTGGTTGGTTGGTCGTCCTACCATGATGGAGCTGTAGAGTTGACTTTGCAGTTCAGGCTTCACGGCTGCCGTGGTCAGGCTGGGGTCGTGCTCGAACTTCTGACTCCGTTATAGCATGGGCACTGATGACATTCGGTTAAACCTACAGAAAATGATCTCCTTTAACCTCTTGTTTTCATTCTCCCACTTGCCAAATTTTTCATCTTGTAAGCTGAAACGTGGTCCTTGTGAGGAGGCTTTGTTTAAAGTAGCAGGGAGAGAGAAAGCAACTGTGCTGAAACATGCATCAGCCATTTTGTGGGCCTGGGAGGAAGAAAAAGGAATGTTTTTCTTGCGTTTTTATTTTGGATAAACTGAATCCTGAAACAGCCAGGGCTTGGCTGGAAAAGTGCTCCTACCCAATGAAGGTGTCTTCAGAGGTTCTCTGAAAAAGTCTTCCTGCAGGACAAAATTGGAAAACACTGATGCTTTCCATCTGCTCGCATGCTGAGTGCCCTGAACGAAGTATTTGGTGCCAGAAAGTCTCATGCTCGGTAATGCCATGCTGTACCTTTGTGCCTTTTGGTACCAAGTAAGCAATAAAAAGCCTAATAAATGAGGAAGAGCATGCAAGAGCTGCAAAAAGCAGTGCAGCTCCTTGGGTGACAGTCTCTGAGCGTGGGAACAGGGATACAGTGGCAGTACAAATGGGAGCCATCACATCCACACAATGAAGTGTAAAAAATTCTGTGCTCCCTATGTTTCCCCAAGTAATTTGCAATTGTAAAAATTAATAGTGAAGTATTGAATTAGGAAATGTGAATGTTGCAAGCGCTCACTGCAGACTCCTGATGCTGTATTTCCCAAGTGTTACAATATGCACGTGATTTTTGGTTTGTTTGTTTGTTTTTTTTCTTTATACCTTTCTGGGAGATTTTTCAGATCTAGTTATGTGGTAGGAATTACTAGCTACACCAGGCTGTTGGAGGAGTAGGCTGTATGTGTTTCCTAACCTTCTGAGATGTCTCAGTTTGGCTGAAGTCCCTGTTTTATGCCTAAAGAGAGGGCACAGCCTCTCAAAGTGATCTCTGGGTGACTTGATGGGGCAGTGACAAACAGGTAGGGCATAACCCTATCCCTGGCATAGGGACGCTGAGTTGCCACATCCCCGCTGGTGCTACGCTTGCTTCTGTAATGCTAAGGCTCTTGGGTTTGTGTTTGGGAACAGCAGAGCCGGCTCTCGTGGCAGTACCAGATGCAGGCTGGGGTGAGCGCAGTCATGTTTCTCCCATTGCTCGGAGTGCAATGTGGTGTTTATACTGAGCTTGGGTTGGCAGCAGAAGGATGGATGCTCTGCAGTGAGGTAACCCTTTCAAAAAAATCTGTTGGAGCAAATCTGAGCAAACTTGGCGTCTGTTTGCGTCCTCTCTGCGGTCGAGTGGTCTAAGTCTGGTTGTGCCGTGCCCTGGAATGCCACGTTGCTGTGCTGTGCCCGCTAACTGAGCAGCTCTGTGGGGCATTTCCAGTCTGTGCTGGGAAAACTGGACCACGCTGCCTGGGCACTCCCAAAGAAATTTTGGGAAGGGCTGGGAAATCAGTGTTCTTTCAGGACTAGCTGTGGATCCGTCAGGTCAGGCGATGATGAGATGCGGTCAAGTGAGGTCTAGCCTCAGAGAAGCTGCCCAAGCACCCATCAAAAGCTCCCTTTGGCTGAGCGTGAAAGGGTTTGAAGTCAGCAGATGGACTGCGGGCTTGGCTCAGGTTCTTGAACAGACACAAATCTCATGCTATGTGTTAGGTGAGCCACGAGGAGGTGGTTTACAGTGAAAGTGAACACTGTCCTTACAGCGCAGGATATAGATTGAGTCACATTGGGTAGTAGGAAAAATCTGCTGATCTGCTTGCATCACTGAGCTTCCAGCGTTATTAAAAATAATCCTTAATTGTAAATTATTTACTCATTAATTTTCTTGGGCCCAAAGCCTCACCTTCAGGAAAGATGTGCTGAAGTTGAAGGGAAACATGGTGGAGTGGTAACAAATGATTGTGCTTGGCAGGGCTAATGTGAAAAACAGGTTATTTGCTACATTCTTCTTTCTGCTGCTGTTCAGCTGTTAATTGTGCATCTCTGCCCTGCGTGGCTGGTACCGCTCTGACCTTTGCTGCCTCTTGTACCTGTGAATCAAGCGGGCTATGTGAGTGCTCCTGCCACCCCCTTGGTTTTGGCTGCATTAGTCTTGGCATGGCAATGCCACGGCAGTGGAATCCTCTTGCCCACCGCCGGCATCCTTGGGGCAGTGGGTCTCATCAACTCTCGCTTGCACTTACTCACTGAGGAATTGGCAGGGACGGTGTACTGCGGGGACCTTGTTAGAGGCGTATGATATGTGCAAAGCTGAGCCCTTTAAATCTTGGTGCCCTAGTTAACGGGGATTTAGTCCTCCCAACCTGTCACAGGCAATCTCATTTTTCCTCCTCTTTCTTTTTAGTTAGAGGATTATAATTGTTACAGAGCAGTCCAATCCCCTTTAAACTCAATGCATCTTTCTTCTGCTTTTCCCCAATATCTCCTAAAAGACTTCATAAAGAAAGGCCAGGAATGGATAAACAGGTATTAGCACCACTACAAGGGTGGAAGAAGGGGTGAGAAAACTCTCCCTAACCTATTGTGCTGGTGTTCTTGCAGGGTCTGCATGGGATGCTCCGTGACCTCCTGAGCTGTGGCAGCTCCCCGGCACACTGGCGTTAGTCCGTGTCCCCAGGTCGCCTGGTGTGCAGGAGCAGGGACTCCTGGCAGTCAGTTGGACAGGACCAGCCCCAGCAGGAGGGGAACTGGGTGTATGAAGGGATCTTCTTCTTATACTTCTGTGCCTCCTGAACCTTAGGAGCCTTGTAAGGTGTTGCTCTAGTTCCCCAGCTCATGAGTGCGCAAAAGGAACTTGCTGCTGCCAGTGGGTTGCATGTTCAGAAAACCCAGTATGCAGATGCACTCCATTCCTTCAGCTGGGCTTCCGCAGAATCCAAAATGGTGACATCTAAACTTTAAATGAAGTATCTGGCCTTTTTTTTTGGGGGGGGGGGGGGGGGGGAGGAGGGAGTAGGTGAATGGTGCTGTTCAGCATTGAAGAGTCCTTAGAAGTGTTAGAAAGCAGAAACGCAGGGTGACCGTTTGAACTCCCTAGTTTATATAGCAGTGAATCTGAGAAATTAGGAAATAGTGCCGCACATAGCATTTATTAAATGTCCAGGAATTTGCTAAACTGAGTCTTGTGACAGGTTCATTAAGACTAAGTAAATTTTGAGGATCCACATAACATCCTTAATTTTCTTATTTTCTGCTTTGTTTTCTAGCTTTCTGTTAATGCTTTTATAACTTCACTAGAAATACACCTCCCACTGCTATATTTAACTTGCTGGCCCTCTTCGAAGCTTTAGTTGTGCTTCTCACCATTCTTGGTGGCAAGGACCGCCATGAAGCATGTTGCCAGAAGGTTATTTTGAATCATTAAAGGCAATTCATATCTTTCCTGTCTTGAGCAGGTGAGCTGAATTTGAATGGAAAATATTTCTATTGAGATCAGAATTTCTTTAAGTTATCGGTTCAATATTTTTCTTCCCCAGGTAAACGTCCACATCATTGTCCCATATCTGATAGGGGTAAATTTAGGTGCATTTTGGTCATTGCCTGTCAGGTGAGGGCCCTTTGAGAGTCAGATGCTGCTTTAGCCTGGGGTGGGCTCAGCACTCCTGCAACGCCGGGGTTGGATCCGCACTGGGTCGCGATCAGGGTGACTCCAACCATTACCTGGGTCTGCTTGGCGAGAGCTGGGTGAGTGTTGGCAGTGTGCTGAGGGTTTGGGTGCAAAAGGAGAGACGTGGAGAGAAGCTGTCCTTCATGAAAACTCAGCCGGCTCCAGCAGCTGCCAGCCTTTCCCCTGCTCTGGCTGTAACTCAGTGCCAGGGGAGCACATAGCCTGGCTCACAGCTGGATCTGTATCTCCGCAGCAGACTCTTTCTGTACATGAGGGACTTGTTTTGGGGCTCTTCTGGGACAGGAGGGCAAGGCAGGGAGACTTGTTGAATAATAAACCATTAGGGGCTGCCGCAAGCCTGCCTGGAGTTACCCAGTCACCTTGCCATCCTTTTCCGAGCAATTTGCACATCAAAGTTATGCAGCCTGAGATCTCCCGTATGTCTTGGTCCTGGCCCAGACCTCACATACAGCCTGTGCTGCTGGGTCGCTCCTGATTGTCTGCAGATCCCCCCTTGTAGGGGTGTTTGGCTGTCCAGACTGGGGGTCTTCTGCGCATGGTGAAATGTGAACAGAAAAGAGCCTCTGTCCCTGGGATTTATAATCCCCGCAGATGAGTAAAATAAAGGGTTGGGGCTAAAAAGTGTTCTCCCAATTTCCCTGATGTAGAGCTGAGATTAAGCCTCGATCTCTGCTGACAGGAAGGGAAAAACAAAAGAAAAAAAGGTATGTTTGTTGTGCAGATCTGCTAATCTCTGGTTATTAACGCTGATTAAAGTACCAGTGAAGCCAAGGCAGCCTGGATATTAACAGTATACCAACATGAATTCAAAGAATTTGGTACTGGTTTCCACCTACTACCCAGAGATGATTAAAACTCAGTTTGTCCTGTGGTAGCTGCTGTTGTAACTGGCCGTACCTCATTCTTGTTAGGGTTTCACACTTCACCTTGGTAACGTATTTGGACCACCTCCCCACCCCTCCTAACTTCTGTGGTCAGTGATGGGTTGGCCACCTACAACCACTTTGGCACTTGGTGTCACCTCAGGGGGCTGGGACATCTTGTGGGGGAATAAATTTGGCTCCTGGCTGGGGGGGGGTGGTGGTGGTGGGAAATTCTCCTCCCCCAATTATCCCAAGTGCCAACTCAAGTTTTGGTGTGCATTTGTTTCTGTGTGTTCATTTGGGGGAAGAAGTAGCATTTGAAGATAAGCCGCTGGGAGAGGGAGTGGGAAGACAGGTTAGAAAAAGCTTCTAAATGATTCCTGTACGTGCAAATGTTAATCATTAAACCTGTTGCTGCTTAACATCATGACTGCTCGTCATGATAAGCTGCCCCTCCAGGCTGAACAGGAATAAATCTCAGGGTGTTTGCTGAGCTCTGGGAGCTGGACTTCAGCCTCTCCCACCTCAGCCCTAATACCGAATGGTGTTTAAACACTCCTAAGCAGGCTGTGGTGGTGACCCGTGTGGCAGTGGGGCTCCTTGGGGCTGCTCATCTTCAGTCTTAACTCTGCCTTCGGAGAGTTAAATTCTCAGCTTAATCAGGGTAAAGTGAAGTTCCTCATGTATGTTGTTTTCGATGCCGAGTGACATCTGTAACCAGTGTCTGGATTCTAGTTCTGCGCTCAGACCAGTAACCTGTGCGATTTGCTCTTCTGGGGGAAAAAAATACTCTGTAGGCACTTTAGTCATTCTCTCTGCAGAAAAAAGAGTGTTTTCATCTCGGAATACACTCCTGGCGTTTGTAGTATGTATTCGTTTTTTTGTCTTGCTACCAAGTTCTTTAAGCAGATAGATAACAGCAACGTGAGTGCCTGCATTCTGAAATGGTTGTATGCCTCTCCGGTGGCACGTGGCGCAAGTTGTAATGGGCAATACCATCTGACTGGGCATATGGCCTTTTTGCCACAAGTTATTAATGGTCAGACGCAAGAGCAGACATTAAGATTTGCTTTTGTAGGAGCAGAATTTTTCAAGGGAGAATTCAGCTGGTTGTACTCATTTCCCCCCAAATAAGAGTCTGAATGTAGGACATCACTGCTGCTACTGCTTGCCCCAATTTTTTGTCGAGAAGGGGTACTTAACTAGTTCAGACTCTAGCAGTCTGGACAACATCAGCTAGATGATGAAAAGTTACAAACGGGTGACTAGGCCTTTACTCCTGTTGTTTTGGCGAGTGGTGTTGGGTAACGTTTGTTGCTAGTAATTCTGTAATGCAGGCAGGGGAAACTTAGCAGTCTAAGGCATGAGGGCCCTGGGTATAGCCTGTACCTGAGCTGGAGAACATCTCTCCTGATCAGAGAGGTGAGGAGCAGTGTTTCTGGGGCAGCAGCAATATGCCACCTCAAGAAAGCTCCTAACAGCCGCCAGCAACTCTAAGTCCCTAGGGAGGTCTGTCCTGTTTGACATAGACTTGCTGTTGCTTCTTGAACGTCTCCATACGGCTCTGTGGGATTGGGACAGAATTGGTTCTACACAGCAGCTCTGCACTGTAAGCAGAAATGGGTTCTTTGGAGTTACTTGAGGGGAAAAAATGGCCAAAATAGACTGAAACCCCTGATGATCCAAAGGCAATACCTTTGCTCCTGAGAAGGGTGAGTGGAAAAGCCCCACCTGTTTGGTAGGGCCACCCGGGCTCCCTGTAGGTTGTGCTGCTATGAAAACTATTTGCAATTCTCCTGCCAGTTCAGTACCTCCAGTATTACCAAAGCATGTGTGAAAAACAACTGCATCAGAATGTCTTCAATGTCATTTAGAGGGCAGCTCAGCTATCTGTCCTCCGGACAGACACCAAGTCTGGCAAGCAGAAAGGTATTTACACTGTGCTTTAGTAAGTGTTGACCTAAAAGAACTTGTCTCTGTGCGTTTCTCAAAAACTTGCTAGTTTAAAAAAATCTCTCTTAGCTTTTGATTAAATTGGTTTGGTGAATTTCTGAAAGTGTGAAGGTGATCGGCAATATTGTCCTTGGTTTGCTGAACTAGCTTATGTGAACGTGGAGGAGCTTCCTTGGTGCTCCCTGTGGATGAGAAAGGCATATGAAGAAGCATGGCGTGCAAGGACTTTTGTCTTGAGTATGTGCTCCTAGTGTAGGGAGTGTGTGGAAGTATTAAAATGCATTTTAAACATTTGAATGTTTGCTGAAATGTAGACTCTTAATATTGTCGTTCTTCCCTTGTCACTTCAGCTATTTGAGTTTATTAGGAAGGAAGAAGTTTTGTGGTTTCTTTTTTTATTTCCTCTTTACCCATATGGTGGTGTTTGCGTCAGTCACAGAAAGTGGAGGTGTTAAAATAACTGTATCATCCAGGCAGCTTCCCTGCAGATGCTGACTGCCTCCTGTAGTAATGACCCACACTATCTCTTGGAGCCTCTTGCTTGTTTGGGGAGGTACAGAAACCATCTGATAGCTCTTTCTTCCCTCTGTCCCATTAAATAGGTTGACAATATAATATGCAGGATGCATAACACTGTGGTTTTAGTCTGTTTTGAGGCAGACTGATTGCTCAGGGTCCGAAACCAGAAGGAAAGATTAAGGATGCCGGGGTTATAGAGTAGGATTTGATGTCACTGGGCTGGAGGTGGCTGCTCTTTGCTGCAGAAGGAGCTCGGCCACAAGCCCTCCTTTGAAGAGGTGTGATTTGGGAGGAGAGGACTGCTGTTAGAGAGGCCTGTCTGCTCCTCCAGATCTAATTTAACAGCCTACCTCCCATTCAGGCAAGGGAAATGCCATCAGTGGAATTTTTCCTATTGTATTAAATGACCTGGCTGTATGTCATGGCCTAATGGTGTTACCGCAGAGAGCAGCAGATAGAGGATGATTTTCCTTGAACATTTTCTTTGCTGCGTGGGAAAGGGGCTACTCCCATCTGATTCAGCTGCTAGGCAGCCAGATTTCTCTCTGCTGGTCAATAAACAGAAACTGCTGTTTTATGTACCAGAAACTAGGGTACTGGCTGCTATAGTTATGACTTAGTTTCTAGTGTCAGATTAGTTAGGACTTAGATATTGCACCAAGCCAAGGATCTATCTACTAAAGATGTTCAGGCTGAAAGTCAATCTGTATTTCTACGTTAAACAGACTTGTAGCGGCATCTGTTCTGCCCAATGGTTTTTACAGGGGAAACAGTCCAGAGACAATAAGATTGAGAGACTTCAATTGGTACTTTTGGTAATAAACATTTTTTTGCATTGACGCGTCTGGTGCACTTGACTCTTCAGAAATGTGGTAAGTGCTTAAGCATCTTCTTTTACAGATCAAGAGTCTGACGGAGGCTCAGAAAGGTTAAAGTCTTGATTTACGCTGATTGCTCAGGCTCCATTGCCTTTCTCTTTGAATGTCTTTCCCACCGGGCATTTGACTGACATCCCCTTCCCTAGAGCTTCAGTGCATGTGCAAGTAGTCATGGCTCTTCTGCAGGGAGGGGAGGTGGATTAAGGAAAAGCGAGGTGAATGTACCCTGCTGATGCACAGTGCCAGCACGTTTTGCCCCCCAAGGACGACGCTTCTCCTCTTGGAGTGTCTTTGGGATGCAGCATTGAGAGTGCTCCGCTCTCTGTTTGCAAGTGTGACACCTTGCAGTGCTGCAAGGTGAAGGCCCTTGTAATGAGTGGCTTGAATGAGGCAAAGAGTAATGAGTTGTCCAGGGATGGTTCATCGGCTCGTGCCTAGCAGAAGGAAAAGTGTCACTGTGATTTGTGCTTACCTAGCTACGCAACTGAATTTTATCCTTGGACTGGGTTCCTGGTTTAGACAAAATCCTTCGGGTGAAACGCATATCATTTGCACTGGGTTCTTAATTAGAAGAATTCATCATAAATGTGGGCATCTTTCTTGCGTTAATATGGCAGGGGATAGAGATTAATTACATCAGCAGAAATGTTGTTGTTTACTATTTCTATGAGATGTGGCAGTCCTTGGTGTCTGCAGACAGAGCTGAGGTTCCACACGGTAATGTTGTGCTGCCACTATTATGCTTTTAATTATTTAATGAATTACTGACTTTTGAGTTGAGGTAGCTCTGCAAGGCTTGCTATGTGCTGATCAGGAGATGCTTAAAACTTGCATATTCAAAAATTTCTAGATCTGCAGTGATAAAGGGGGAAAATCATGGCATGTTTAAATTTTTGATAGCAGCCCTCTCCTAAAATATCTGTGTTCTCCTCTCCCATACTGCCACTAGCAAAGGAAGGGGTAGACGGCAAGGAGATGAGATAATTTACTATCACAATTTCAAAATTAATGGCTTAGTTTGGGGCACAAGTAGATCTTGCATCCTGCTTCCCTCCCCTCTGTCCTCCCTCAGCTGGCCAAGGGATGCCATTTTGGAAGTGTCCGAAGAAGAGAAAGTCCATTGGCTGTGCAAATCTCAAGAGTCGGAGATTAAAATTGCGTATTGGGTTCCTCTGTGTGAAACCTAGCTTCCAGCACCAAGGATTAATTGCTTACATTCAGGTTTTGAAGGGTCTGTGTCTTTCGCAGAGAATAATGCAAGAACATCTGGCTGGCTCCAAAGCATGTAAACATTATTTGAAATGCTTGCTGGTGGGGTGCAGCAGGGCTCTCCTCTGAAGTGAGCAAGAGCAATTAGACCACTGGAGAGTTGGTTTTGGTGGTTTTTTTTGCCAATAATCTCCATCTATCTTCTCGGGGAAATTTTCCTTTAACTGGTTTGTCTCCTTTCTTCCTCTCCAGATGGATATCATGGTATAAACAGATTGCTAAGGAAAACTCTTTCTTTCCCCTGCCTAAAAAGGAAGGGAATGTATGGAGGCTGTCTCACAGAGATGAGTTTTGAGCCCTCTTTTAACTTGGCAAAGACTTTGCTCTCACCCCAGGAGCCTTGAGGAGCAACTCTGGTGTGGCAGGCAGAGGCAGAAAGGGAAGCCCACATAGATGGCTTACGCGAAGAGTGGACAAAGTGTGTTTTGATAAGATCAGTGCTGTAGCAGTTGGGTACACCTATACTGTACTGGGCTGAATCCCACTCCGGCTCTCACAGTACGTAAAAGTTGTGATTTGCAGCTGCTTCTATCCTCTAAGCACAAAAGCTAGGTGGTCAGTGGTGTTACTAGAGAGGATATGAGCGCTTGTCCACGTGTTTAATTAAGACCTGCTCTTCAGCGTGTGATTTATTGCAGATGCTCTCTGCACACTTCTTGCGCTTTTCTTTTGGGATTAAAAGTGCTAAGCAATCTTCTTTATCCCCTTGTCTTCTGTGCTCTCATGTCATGAGTTAGGGATGAAAGTGCCTCCTTTGCCAAATACCATCTGGTGGAAGATTGATTTATTGGAGTATGAGGTTTTTCAAGTTTAAGTGGACGTTAAGTTGGATTTTAAAGAAATATCTCAACATGAAGAAAGGTAGAACAAGCATTTCTGCCTGTCCTTGTTCTCAAGTGTGCAGTGCCCATCACTCTTGGAAGAGGAACAGACTGTTGTGGAGTTGTTAAGATGCTTGAAGAGTCACTGACCTGTGGGCTGTGCTGCCTTCTCTGTCCAGAAAAAAAACCCAGAATAGTTTCTGTGCAGTTCTTTAAATGTTTAGCTTGCAGTTTGGGGGCCCAGACATGAATGATTTTAAGAGCTGTCGCATGTCTGAGGACAAGAGTTACAGATCTTTAGAATGGATAAGAATTTAGTTAAAATAGATAAGAATTTACTGACAATCCATAGCTTATTGGATTCCTCTATGTAAAATCTCATGTACAATACTGAAGATTAATTGATTAAACTCTTCTCTAGAAAAGTTTATTCTTTAAGATGTGGGTAATGTAACATTGCCTTACTGGCTCAAACAAGCATAAAGATAGGAGTTTAAAGTGGCAGTTGCCAGGCAGAGAATATTGTTATCTGCTTTTAATTATAGGACAATGTTTTCCTTAAAAAAAAAAACCAACAAAAAATGAATCCAAGTCTTTTGTATCCTTATGGTGAATGGAAGCAGTTAATTAAAATAAACGCTTTGGGTTTGAGATTTGCAAGGTCTTTCAGATGAAAGACTTGGGTAGACCTGGAAGTAGGTGTTTTATGAAGCTGTTTCCTGCTTTGCAGTTCTCCCTTTGAGCTGAGATGGAAAGGAGGTGTTAATCACTTCTCAAGGGCTCTGCAAGACATTGCTGCCAGTCTTGTGAACATCATCGATTGTGTCCTTCAAAAGATCTTGCTAGGGCCATGCAGCTGGAAGAAGGGACGGACAGCTGTGGTAGCTTGCTAAGAGAAGCAAGAATATTTGATTTAAGAGCCTGCAGGCTCTTATTACTGCTCCTCTTGCTCTGTTAAGGCACTAATCTTGTATTTTGCTCTGAAGGTTACCATGAACAGCTATGTCATTCCTCCAGATTTTCCCCGGTAGGGACAGTGCTTGGGAGGTCAAGAAAGAGAGGAGGAACTAGTCTTACCGAGGTGTCCCTCCATCTGTCTGCAGACCGTGCTTGTATTTCCTTGTCCCTGGGCACTGCCTCCCGTCTGGGCTGTGACAGAGGCAGGGGCTGAGCCAGCGCAGCCCCATACCAGCAGGGGACGGGGGTTCTGCTGGGTCACGAGAGGCCTGGGGGCAGAGGGGGTCATCTTCCAATAACTGGAGTGAGAAGACACGGAGGGATGCGAGGTGTGTTTGGAAGGAGTGCAGGGGAAACGGGAGGAACGAAAGCCGTGTTGGTCTCCACTGGATGCTGGCTGTGGCCCCTGAGAAAAAGCGTTTTTGCTCTGTTGCCGCTGATGTTTGTACCAGGTTAAAGCACTTGGGTGGGGGTGAAGATGCCATTCCGGGAATGTTTTGCTTCAGATGGGTTGACTGCAAAGAGAATTCTTGTTGTTAGCCTAGTATTAACTAGGGTCTATGACGGGGATGATGACTCTGTCACTTGCCTGGTAGGATGGAAGTATGCAGTGAAGGGTAACATTAAGTCATTATCAACTAAAAGAAGCTGAGGGAGTTCCTTTCCCTCGTGGTTTAAAACTTGTTGCTTCACACAGATTACCACAGTGCTCTGGGAAGAGGTTGAAGGGGTGAATTTGTGTAGGAAAACAGAGGATGGGAATGGGTGTCTTATATATACTTTTCCCACTTGCTGCTTCCCTCCAAAATGTATCAGTCATTTGGGAGTTGGTTCTGGCATATTGCTCTTTATAATAGGAGGAGTCTGTTAAAGGTGTATCTGATGGGTGATGAAGTACCTGTATGAGCTTTCATCTCTTAAGATGTTATCAGGTTAAAGATGGTCATTTGCTGGGGTGGTTGCTGCACCCCCAGCTCCAGTTCAGCACGGAGCAGAGGGACTGGGTGGAAAGGTGCCATTCGGACTAGTGGCCCTCAGTTCAGCTCCAAGGGCTGCTGGAGCAGCCTTGCTGGAAATATCCTTGCAGTTTGAGCCACTGGCCTAAATGCTGTCTCCAGAACCCAGAGAGTGAATATTAACCTGGACATAGAAAAGTCTCACAGCCTCTGACTCAGTGCACCTAAGTGACATGGAATGGGGATAGCTTGCAGAGGGCCAGGCAGGATGGATAAAGAAAGTTAATTTGGAGGGGGCAATGTGGCAAGATAGGACCAACTTTGTTTCCCTGTGCTTTTTCCTCTGTGCTCTAGACTGCAGAGAACAGCAGCTATTTAAACATCCCTGTAGGCTTTCCTCACTTTCAGGTGAGGAAAGAAAGGAACAATAATTTTTTAAGAAACCTGAGGTGTGGCTATGTGCACAGTTTGTGAACTGAGTTGTCTGGGAGATGTGTATGTGTAATTTGTGTGGGTGTATACTGGCAGCCTTGAGGTTCATGTTGCAGACCAGCTATGAGTGCATGCTGTAATGATATTTTAATTGTGATAACTTCTGGAGACTTTTTTTCAGTACAGAGGATTTTCACCATCTTTGTACTTATTCTCCTGTTTTGCTGAAAGTAGTAATTCAGATCTAGTGTTTCTCCTACTGCTCTGAGTGGTACAAAGCCATTTGTCCTCCTGAGCAAAACCATCGGAGGTCAGAGGGATGCCTCCCTGTATCTACCAAGGGAACTGACATACCTACCTAATAAGAGACCAAACCCGATCAGTTTGGCTGGTGCGCTTCTGTCCCCACCAAGAAGAGGTCCGTCTTGGACACCTTTAGTTTAAAAGCCCCAGAGCTATCCTGCAGAAAGGGCTGGTGGCAGGTGGCTCCAGGACCCAGCTGCCTGCCTTCCTCTCAGGTTTCTCTTGTGTGGGGCATCCCTAAGCAGGACTTGGGGCATCCAAGAGCTGGGGACAAGCCACGTTACAGTCCCCTCCTGTGTGAGGGTGGGCTTGCCCAAGACGGGATGACTCTGATGAAGTCACCAGGGCAGCAGTGACTTGCAGCAGGTAGAGCCCTCTTTAGCTGGAGGTGATCTCTCAGCCCTGCAGCAGAGGCTCCACCAGCAAAAACTAGTGAAGCACTTTCAACTCCATTGATTAAAACAGCAATAAATGAGCATTTGCTTGTTATGGCTAAATGAAGTTGTAGTACCTTGTCGTGGTTTAACCCCAGCCAGCAACTAAGCACCATGCAGCTGCTCGCTCCCTGCCCCTCCACTCAGTAGGACAGGGGGGAAAACCGGAAGGAAAAAGGTAAAACTCATGGGTTGAGATAAGAACAGTTTAATAGAACAGAAAGGAAGAAACTAACAATGATGATAATAAAATTACAATAATATTAAAAGGATTGGAATATACAGAACAAGTGATGCACGATGCAATCAATTGCTCACCACTCACCAACTGATGCCCAGTTAGTTTCTGAGCAGTGATCCATCCCCCAGGCCAACTCTCCCCAGTTTATGTACTGGGCATGATGTCACACAGTATGCAATACCCCTTTGGCCTGGCTGTGTCCCCTCCCAACTTCTTGTGCCCCTCCAGCCTTCTTGCTGGCTGGCCATGAGAAGCTGGAAAATCCTTGACTTGGTATAAACACTACTTAGCAACAACTGAAGAAAACATCAGTGTTATCAGCATTATTCTCATACTAAATCTAAACCACAACATTATACCAGCTACTAGAAAGAAAATCAACTCTATCCCAGCTGAAACCAGGACATATGTCAACCCATGAGATTTTGTTAGATGTTTCAGTGTTCTCAAGTTAATGAGCCTCCTTGAGATGGGTATCTCTTTTCTCTTGACACCTATCATCATGTCTCAGACCTGGCACAGTAGGATTTGAACTGTGTGACACTGGTTAATGCAGAGATATAGATTGCTATTGCATTACTTTCTCCACAGTGCATGGTCTGTGTCAATTGTCTCTCTCCGAAGCAGTCGATCACACGCTACAATTTTGCTTTTGGTCAGAAAGATTGCTTACTTTTCTGCAAAGAGAAACATGATTTCTTCCCTAATCTATGACTAAAGATCAGTGGACTTTTGGAAGATACCTGTCTACTTTCCTTTAACAAAATTATTCATTCTGTTGTTCCTCATGACTGACATATATATCAACTCCAGGCCTTTAGCGTCTCAGTACAAACCTCCACTGCCTGCACCCAAGGACTGATTATTCATTTGCAGGAACAGTACCAGGCAGTTATCTTCTGTGAACCAGCATACAGAAATGGGTAGTGTGCAGTCCTAGCAAATCAAGAGGATGGGTGTGCAAAAATTGCTCCATTTTATGACGGATGTGCCTTACAAAGATTTGATGCTGAGAGACAGTTTTCTATTGTTTAACTTAACTGCTGGTTTCTAATGAAGAGTGTGCTGCTAAGCTCTTCTGCTCCATCTGGTTGGGGCATTGGTTGTTAAAGGGTCAGCTTTCCTGAATTACCCAAATGTACCAAGTATTTGGCTTTTTTTTTTTTTTTTTTTTTTTTTAAAAAAAAACCAAAACCCAAAAAACCTTCTGGAAAAAGGATACCTTTTTTTTTCTGCTTCTGGAAGGATTCTCTCTTAGGTATCTGTGACTCTGAACTTGACCACAGTTAGTTATATTTGGGGGGTGGGAGGTAAATGTCTGGCAATCCCCTTGTTTCATCTCTTTCAGATTCTTTGGAGTAGCCCGTGAATGACATGCTGAGAACCAAGCTGTTGACCAATGTATGTTGATATGGCAGGTCTGGAAAACACCCTTATGATAGTTGTATTAAGGCTTCTGTAGATCATCACCAGGCCCTGGAAATAAACTCTAGCGTTGAAAGAAAAGTTGGCTTTACATTATTTGCGCTGGTCTTGTAAGCTAATTTTGGCTGAGCTGTTTAGGGGAGAAGCTGAAAGTGGATGCTCATAACAATCTGATGATTGTTCCGAGAAAAGTTAATCACAAGAGCTCCCCGAGGAGGTAAGGAGGTGCAGTACCGTGGTACTCATCAGTGTGGATAGGTAGCAACACCGAGCTGGGTGCAGGCATCAGAAATGGCTCTGGTGAATGACCTGGGTAGAGCCCTGCAATCACACTGGGGCGTGAGGCAGGAGCTGAGCATCTCCTCTCAGCACCCTGCTCCCAGGTAGCAGGCTCTGC
The DNA here is from genome assembly GCF_947461875.1 of Haliaeetus albicilla. Lineage (NCBI taxonomy): Eukaryota > Metazoa > Chordata > Aves > Accipitriformes > Accipitridae > Haliaeetus > Haliaeetus albicilla. The sequence goes on from NC_091487.1 coordinate 38,541,028, forward strand.
CACATCCGCAGCACGCTGCGAGTATTAATTTCCTTCTTGCATAACTGGGAACTGGCTCTGCACTGGATAAGAACCTAGCTTTAAAAAAAACAAAAGCAACAAAACAAACTAAAAATTACTATGGTATTGCTATGGTAACAAACATCTAGAAATGCAGACAGATCTCTGTGTATCAACTGCAGGCTTGGGCTTTATAGCCTGTGCCCTGGTGGTTGCATATGCAATCAGAGACAGAAATGATGCTGTAAAGGGAAACAGCAGCTGGTTTATGATACCTTGGGATCTTTCCAAATATGAGACCTACTGCTCCCTCTGCTTGAGGCAGGCTAGGAACAGTTGCAGGCTGTTGGTGCGTGTCTGTCGCTGCCTGTTCGCTACCCACCCAGGCAATGAGAGATGAGGGGCCAAATGCACTTCACAGCACTGTTACAGCTGAGCAGAAATGGCCGATTATGGGATCAGTGCTGGAACATTCTGCATTTTGAGTGTAAGAACACCTTGGCCTCTCATCAGGTTTTTGGGGGGCTTTGGCTAGTTGGAGAAGACAAGTTCATTTTGCATATAGTCTATCATTTGCAGCTTCCAGCAGCATGTTCAGTGGCAAGCCTGCGAGAAGGCAAAGGGAGCTCAGCTTCTTCCCTAGCATGGTGTTCAGTTGTGTGTGCAGTGGTTCTGGTTTTCATTCTTGTTTTCCATTTTCACTCTGTTACGGGCAGTGTTAAAATCAGTGAAGTAGGAGGGGAGGTGCCAGCAGCAGAGAGCTTTGAGTTTGTGGCTGAGATGGAGCAGGTTCTTCCAAAGCACCCCTAAAGCATAGGGTGTCTTGGTTACTCAGCCAGCCATTTTCCCCTCCACAAGCGTCTCCTGAAAAATACAGCAGGACTGGGCAATAGGACAGGAGAAAAAGGGAAGGAGCTTCTACCAGGGCAATTACAGAGGTGTAGGGGACCCCACTATAATCGTGGAGGCTGATGTTGGGAGAGAAGACAACCTGTTCTGAGAAAGCCTGGCTTTGAAGAGGAGAAAAGACCTCAAAATGCTGCCACCTAAAAGAGGTCTTTCTTCCTTGCAGCCCTCCCTGAGGGATGATCATGAAAGGATCCTGGCATGTAAAAAGGAAGATGCCTCTGGCTCCCCTTGGGACCAAGTCACAGGCTGATTCTTCCCAACTGCCATTTCAGGCTTCAAATTTGTTGAAGCTACTGAGTGTGAGATATCACTGGGGACTTGATCTGGATGCTTTTGGCATGCCACTTGTTTCTGATGTACTCTGCATGTGATTGCAGGGAAGCAGGGGAAGAACTCCAGGGAGCTCAGTCTCCTGCATCAGGGCACATGCTGGCATGTAATTATGTGCAGTCATGCCAATTAATGCTTGTAGTGTACATGCATGGTAGAACTAGCTTTGCCTTGACACTCGTAATTCAGGATTGGCCTTTGTGCTGAGCGTTCAACTCTACAACCTTAAATATGCCTTTTAATATTGGTTTGGGAAGGAAGGGGCAAGGGAGGGAGCTGTATGAAGTAGTGTATATATTGACAGACAGTGAAGAGCCCTGTGTCAGCTCATGTTGCTTAAACATCTGTTAATTAGGGAGAAAGATTGAAAAAGACTGTCCTGGCGATTGGCTGGATCTTGAGCGGTGAACGTTACTCAGTGGGCATGAGAGCTGCTGTGCATGCTCTGGCTCACACCCTGCGGCTGCAGAGATCTCGCTGGCAGCTGCCTTTGTACTAATCAAAAATAAGATTTGAACCGTTAAACCCATTTAATTCAGTAGGAGGTGCTGCTCTGCTGAAGAGTGTTGCTCATTATTGGCATTGGGTGTGTTGCTGGTCAGACCCCCTTCAGCAGTGGCTGGGATAGCCTGCCTGAAATGGGACATGCAGGTGAATACACTGCCTGGGTGCTCGTGGTCCAGGGTCCTGCCACATTCAGACTCATTAGATAGAATACCTTCTACATCCTACCAGCTACAGTAACAAATGCTTATTCCAGACTGTGTAATGCAGAATTACAAGCTAGTTCCTCTTTCACATTCACCTTTTGTCATTTAAGGATAGGCCTCCCACATCTTGTTCTCTGTCTATAACGGTTCTTTCAAGTTTTCGGTGGTTGGTTTTCTGGTTTGTTTTTTTTTAAGTTTATTTTGTGATATCTTTGGTGCTGTCTGTCCCCACGCTTGCAACCACAGCTCTGCTTTTGGTTTTATGATTATTTTTTTTTAAAACCTACTTTGAACAAACCTGTCAGCACATTTCTTTGTTCATGTTTGTTCATCTCCATGTTCCCTTCTGGAGCCAGAAATGCTAAAACCTAACAAGAGCAAGCCAGAAATGTGAAGAGTGGCTCAGCATCCTTTTGTATTTGGAAGAAAATGAATCGTGTTACAGACTCCATGTCTCTAACAAGCTGTATTGCATTTAATCTTTACCTCGCCATCGCAACCTCCAGCTAGAAATGTATGTATTATTTGTCTTCTGGGTAATGAAGCCTATTTAACAACGTATTAGTTAAAATGGTTTCTAAACACAAGCCATTTTCCAGGGCAAATAAAGATTTGGAAGAAGGGGAGGTTCAGTGTGTTAAGCAGTATGATTTTTCCAATAGATAGTATTAAACTCTTGAGTGTGAATGGCTGGAAGCTAGTGGAAAACTGGGGCCTTGATGAGTACTGTGTATGTGTCTGTTTCTCTGTTTGTATTTTTGTTGTGGCTGAAATCCTGTCCTGCTGATGTCACTGGGAATTTTGCCACTGGATTTCACTGGTAATTTACAGCACACTCAGATTTTTACATGGTGTTCTTCTGAACACAAGCAAAGCCTCTGTGGTTGTGCTGCTCTCTCTGGAGAAGAGAAAGCAGACCTCACTGAGCACAGCTCATCCTGGTGAGCAACCCTGTGGTCTTCATGGAGCTGCGACAGGACTGAATGTATCTAGGTTTAGTTTTCATTCGTATTTAGGAAGCCTGCTGAAGGCCCAGGCAAGATTCTCTGACCATCACAGCACCAGTGGCTTTTTGGAGCTGTGCCCTCTCTTCAGTGAAATAAACCTGTGTGGTGAAAAATGCACCTGCCCGGTGCTCCTAGGTGATGGGAGGTAGTGAAGCGGTTACATTGCCCAGAGACATGGATGGAGGTCACTCAGTCCTCCTGGTTATACTCAGCTGTCATACTTTGGAAGAGGAGAATTTAATAAAAGCATCTGATGGATCTTGAGAAGGGAAAACTGTCTTCCTTGACAGCATTGGTTATACTCACACAACACTCCTCTGGGAAGCAGAAGGTTGGGATCACAGCCCCAGCTATCAGAAACAGATGCCCACGTTTTTGTTATGACCTGTGCATGAACTTTGAGTTTGAAAACTTGCTCACAGAGTGGAAACTGCTGAGCTGGTGGCTGGGTTTGTGAGCCAGCCAGCCGTGGCAGGGGGGCTGTCAGGACTGCAGTCTGCGTGGTGTGAGGAAAGCGGGACCGGACTGCAGGGCTCTGGGAACTTTCTGAAAATGGGATTTGGGCAAAAACCTCACTAGCTGGGTATGTGGAGAAAAATATCAGCCATATCTTTTAATAAATGAACTCAAAACCAGCAGCTCCCAAAATCTGCCTGATTGGACTTACGGTTTAGTCAGGCCAAAACCAGCTATAGCCCAAAGTTTCTGTAGCGGTGTTATTGCTGACCACCAACATTCAAACATTACTTGATTTGAAAATCAGATTTTGTGCCCTTTATCTTCACCTTCTGGGTTTCAATTTCTGGGTATCCACCTTTTTCTTTTCTGCAACTATGAAGGCAAAAAATTACCTTCTCAAAAGAAAAGCTGTGAGTTCTCCTAACAACATAACCCGGGAGTTGCATCTTTATGAGATGATCTTATGAGAGTTGCAGCAGAACTGTGAGCGCTGTGTGTGCGGAGTCAGATGATCGCTGCCCTTTGTATTGGATGGGGATTGATAGTGCAGTGGATTTTAAAGATCCTTGCTGGTCTTTGCAATCATTGACTTTATTTTGCTGCACTTTGCACCTGCAGAATGAGACAAGTGGCGGTGCTCATGGGGAGAACTGCATTTCCACAAGCAGTGGTTTTGGCCATACCTGTCCCGAGTGTATTTTTGTGATGCCTGCTTCCATGGTTCTGCTCTTCCTTATATGCCCAGCCCTTTCCTGGCTGACAGTGATTAAATGGCAGAGCAGAGACGCTGTTGAGGAGGCCCCTATTAATAATGGGATTGAAGTCTAAAATGACAGAGGCCTACATAGCGTAACACAAGGGTTTTTTCATATCTGACAGACAGATATGAGCCCATTGCATGATTCTTCATTGGTATGCATCCTTAATTAAATTTGCTATTGGGGAGGTGAATTTAATGCCTTTGCAAATGGAGACCCAAGCACAAGCAGAGCATGGCTCTGAGCATCTTGTCAGTTCAAATTGATTGCTGAGTCCTGGAATTGGAGCAATGCAGTAACTGAAAAATTAATCAATTAAAATGGAATATCATTTGGCTCCTAAACAAAATGCCAACGACCTATTCTCAAATCTTCACTGACAAATAGACATTGAGTTTTTCTACTATTAGAAGACAATGTTGCATGCCGCAGGGCTGAATGCACGGCAGAGAACGTATCTGAGTGAACAAGGTCTTGTGCAGAAGGACTCATTTTTGTAATGAGTCATGGCTGCATATGCATCATCACTATTTTCAGTACAGAAGGGGTACCAGTACAGTCCCTGGGGATAGTTCTCATGGCTTCGGACCTCCAAAATACAAGTCTGCATTGTGAGCTGAAGGTCACTCTTGAACTTCTCTAAGAAGCCAGGTCATGATTCAACGGCAGCATGAGGAGTTATTTTAAGTCACTCCGTTAAACACGAGTTTGGTTGTTGGTTTACAGACAAGTTGCATTTTCTTATTGGGCCTGGCTAACTCGCAGCCAACAGGTCCTGCTGAGAGCCTTTCTGTGTGATGCTCAAAAACTAATGTGAGGAAGAGCTGTGTGGAGTATTGTGGTAAATTACCTGACTCGTCAAGGTTGTGTCCTACGCAGGTGTTATTTTCTGGGAAGACAAGGTCCGTGCAGGCTCTGGGGCTGTGGGCCAGCTTCCAGGAGCAGCGGCACGGTACCCCAGCTGGCACAAAGGCAGGAGTGTGGCTCCCCGAGGCTGCTCTGCCACCCGGCTCAGTCTGCCCGATGTGCCGCACTCCCCACCTGCAAGGTGCAGCTATCTGTGAGAGGCTGGAACAGGGGCTATCTGGTGATTAACACGGGCAGAGAGGAGAGAGTTGGTGCGGAATTGGATAATATTCAAAATCATGACTGTTTGAGCAAGACCCACTAACAAAAACATCTTAGAGAAAAATCTTTCCTTTGTGGAAGATGGGGAGAAATTCCCACCTCCTGCTGTGGGGCTGGGTTTGTCCCTGGTGGGGATGCGAAATGTCCCCTTGTCTTCCTGGCTTAGCTGTGCATGTGCACAGTATTTCTGCAGAGTGTGAATGTTGGCTAGTTGCAAAACCACACTATTTTAGTCTTAATCTTCTAATCTCCGTTTAAAGCTCTAACTCTTGAGGATGAATGATTAAAAAGGTACTTCAACCTCCTTTCTCTAGCCTTAGCAAAAAGTCCTTACAGAGTGATCTTGAAGGCAAAGAAAATGAGCCCCAAGCTTAATATAATTAAATGTTTTGATGCTTTGGGTGAACAGTGCCCATTCCTCAGTGCTAGCTGACCTCTGCTCATCTTTTAGATAACTAGTTCACTGCTGACTATGTTAGCAGCTTATGAGGTCTGAAGTTGCTTTCTCCTTCTCTGTGAAAATACCTGTGGTGGCATCTGTCACTCTAGGCAGTTGTGATTCACTGGGAGGAAAAGGCTGAATGTAGGTCACTTATTTCAAAGGGAATAGATTAGTACATCAGCACGGGAGGCACATTGTGCAGACAGTGTAGGTGGGGGAGTGGGCACAGAGAGACACAATTTATGTGACTGATATGTTTAATGAAGACCTAGACCACCCTCATTTGAACTGTCTTACTGGTTTCATAGGTGCTACCAGGTAATCATGAAGGCATCATCTGTCTTGATACAGAATGCTGTATGTCAGTCTGTCATGATACAGATGCTATAAATCGGGCTTCAGGTAATGCCTAAATGGCCATTGAGCGTCTAACACTTGAAGACAAATAACAAAACAGTGTTCCTTTTTCTTCTTTGGTTTAATAATTCAGAATCACTTGGAACCCGGGGCATTCTTTAATATTTAAATGTCTACAAAGACCAGGATATTTTTCCAAAAGAAAAAATGCAGCTTCCTATAGTGCCTTTTTTAATCTGAAGGACCTCAAAATACACTTTCACAGCCTGTGTTATATGTATGTATGTATAACTTTTAGCAGAGCAGTATTCCTATATACAGTAAGTAACCTAGATGGCTTTTGCTAAGGAGGTTTGCTATGTGATACTAAACAGACGTCTGAATGCAGACAGCTTCATGTCCATGTGACCATCGTTTCTCTGTAAAAAACCTTCTTTCCCAGAGGCACGGTGTCCCCAGCTACCCATTGGATCTCTTTCTGACAATGCTGCTTTTTTGGCGTGGGTGGGAACTGCCTAGTCCCTTAGGTATTCAAATAGTGTACTGTCATGTCTGTCTTCTCCCTGGCACCAGATGTTGTCATGGATATTTATGGATAGCGAGAGGTGTGCCTGGAAAACAAGTGCTGTTTCAGGGAAGAACAACCCCACAGACCTCACACTCCTCTCCCGTGCTGGTACTCAGTAATTTTGATGACCATCCCCTCACTATTTTTCAGGGGTTTCTCCACATTGTTTTTCTCCTGGAGAGAAATATAAAAGCATAAAGGTTTCTATCAGTAAAATGGCAGTGTTTGTGTCACAACAAAATTTGCCAAACAGGCAACAAATGGCTTTACTCTGGATTGTGAGATGAAGATTGAATCAACATAGAAGCCAGATGTATGTGTGTCTGGACATGTGGGTGTTTATACAAAATCAATGTATGCGAATGTCATAGATATATTAAAAACAAAAATTGTAATATAATTTTTCAATTTTGTATAATGGACATCTGTGTGCATTAGGCTTCAAACTGAGGGAAGAAATAGGCCTTGGCAACTGCTTCACCTCATCTGGGGTCAGGATTTTTATGGTTCTGAGCGGTCTCATTTCCTCAGAGCTGTTTGGAAGAGAGTGCCCTCGGGCATCTATCTTTGAAGCCCTTCTGGCTTCTACTGCTTTGCTTTATTCAACACTCCCGAAAACAAAAGACTAGAAAGATGCCCCAGGGCATCATGTCCCCTCCCTCCAGTTATGGGCAATGTATTCCTGCCTCTGGGCAGCTAGGCCAGAAAACTTGGTAGGATCCAGCCCTTGCTAACTGCTCAAGGCCTATTCAGGATTACGTAGCTAGGTCAAAGATCGACATACTTTATAGGAGTCATCTTCTGCTATATGTTATTTCTATATATGTTATATCGTCTTGGCCAGCAGTAGAGCATGGTAACCGATAGTATTGTGCACCTGTCACATGTGAAGTTGTATAATAAATTTCAGCTTCTCAGGTTATCATTCTACAATGAATATACATCAGGACTGTATTCAGAGGGGAATCCAAGTTGGCATGATTTATGCATGGATTGCTAATCTACATGGGGGCGGAGAGGGGTTAGTTCATGCTGAAGCCAGTCACTGCATGTGGAAATGAGTTGTTTGCATGCAGTGTAATGCTGAGCTCATATAACCAGCATGGCAGCAAGTACCCCACGCTCTTTAGGGCTGCTGTCTGCAAAATGAATGAGACTGATGTGTGCTGTAGTGCTGGCGCTTGTGCACTGTGTGTTACTTTTGGCCGTCCTCCAGTTGTCAACCCATGCTGCTTTGCATACCTTTGGGACCTGGGCAAAGCGATCCAGATGTGCTTCCTTCTCTTCCCTCTTGTAGACAAGGACATGCAGGATCGGGATGAAATATCACAAGGAGGATGATTCTCCACAGAGCCACTGAAGAGGTGACTAAGTAGGATCATTAGGCAGAGGCCACATAGCTGCCTTAGAAACAGGATTGTGAGTTCTGAGACATGAAAGCAAGGAGCTGGGACTGTGATAGGACAGACACCACCTTTCCATATGCTGAGAAGTTGCATGAGGGTAGTGGTGTGTGAAGCTATCGGAGAACCACCGCTTGTGATAGACAGAGGTAGTAACTTAATTGCTCTTGGGGGTTTTTTTTGCTGCTCCCCCTGTAACCTTCCCCTGCAGTGTTTTCCTCTCTTGTGTTGCCTACTTTCTTCCCGAAAACTGCCCAAAAGACCAGCTTGTCAAACCATGGCAAGTGTGCTTGACAGTTAGTGGCCAAGCCCTGTCCATCAACACACTGTTGTGACCTGTAAGTCAGCAACATCCCGTTTCTAAACTCTTCACATTAACAACCAGTGTCTGTTTGTGACAGACGTCATAGGAGAGTGTGATGTTCACTTCATCCAGACCGTAGGCAATAACATGGAAAACACTGTGCATCTTCTGTGTCTCTTGGAGCAGGCTCTGAAAGTAGCATCCAAAAATTGATGGGTGTGGGGAGAACATTGCTGTGGAGACCAAACACAGAAAAAGAATTGCTTCTCCTTTCTCATACAGGATTTCCACCTTTTCAGGCCAGATGTTTGAGGACACTTTCCTTGTCAATCTCTGGTAAAACTATGAGGGAAGAAGAGAAGAATGAAATAGAAAATGTTTGGTGGAATCCCATGACTTCCTAGCCATGAGGCAGGGATGGAGAGAAACGGTTAAAACAGGGCTGAAACAGAAGAGAGCAGAGATGCAGTCTTCCAGAGCTGGCAAAGAATTGCTTCTGCATCCACAGAAGGCAAGAAATGCCAGGAGACACTGGAAAAGAATAGGGAGGTGGAGAGGCACCTTGGGCAAGCAGCAGTGCTGGAAAGCAAGCCCCAGCAGACTTTCCCTGCTTCTCACTCCCACCATCCCTTGGCAACTACAGCTCTGTCACAGGGCCTGGAGAAACCCTGTGAGTTGGCAACTGTGGCATCTTCTCAGAGCGCACAGAAATGAGCCTCTGCTGGGGGCCCACCACTGGTCTCTCCAGCCCAGTTTGGAACTGGCAGCAGGCCTCAAGATTGTCCAGTGTTGATGGCAGTAGAAAATCTTTTGTGACCAATTAGCTGCTGTGGGAGCTGATCAATTCAAGTATTTTTACTGCTTCCTTTGTGTTACTCCAGTTTGTGCAAGCTACAAACAAAACATTCAAATCTGTCTCTGAGCTCCTCTGTCAGCACTTGCACTTCTCAAAGAACAGAGATGGTTCTATTTAACTGTGGTAATTTTTATTAACGTTTCATAACAGGAGTTCCATAAGAGCATGGTTCCTAAACCACATTTAAAATGTTTTACACAGTTAAAGCATGAATAAAATAGGCCCAGTGCTGTCAGGCACAGCCTTTTCTCTTAAAGTATTTTGAGCAATTTTTCAGAGACATATACGGACTATTTCATGAGACATAATGAGAGCCATGTGTGCACTGGGACTCCTAAACCCAACTGGAAATACAACACACCCTCCGAAACAAATGCTGTCGGCAACAGGCATTCAAGAGACGCTATCTTGCAGGTTCAGCCCATCGAGAGTAGCTTGCTCCCTGGGAGTTTCTTGGGAGTTGCTGCAGCTCTCAGTCCTGCCCTCTCTGTGCTCTGTGCCATTCGTAGCCCATCCATGTGCCAGCATAAGGTTTACAGAGCTGAGCAGCACCTGTCTCTGTAGCATCCTCAAGCACTGCTGTGCTCCCGAGCATCTGATTGCTGGTGGTGGTGCTCTGCTGTCCTGTCCTCTCTGGGACTTGTCTTCAGGTCACTGGGACAGTGTATGGAGCAAGTGGAGTGAGCCCACGGAGAAAAATTTCATGCTGTGCGGGCCACAGCAGCTCCACTGTGGTTTATAGAGGTGGCTTGGCCCTGACCTTTGCTCTGAGGGAAGAGGATTTGCTCAGCCAGCAATGGGTCGAAGCTGGCATTAAACCAGTTCAGAGGGGAAAACTCTGCTGAGGGGGGTTGGACCTGCAGGGCTGGTGGGAGGGAGGTGCTGGCAGGGTTGGAGGTCATGGTAGTGGCAGTATGTGAGGCTGTGGCAGCGGGATAAATCGAAGGGGAGCCTCGAGAGGGAGGAGGGTTTGGCGAGGTTGTTACTCCCTGGCTTGCTTTGTGTCCATATTCATCAGTTAGACCTTCCTGGTCAGTTAGTTCTTCCAGGGAAGGACATGTACTGGGGATGGCTTGTGATGATTGATGCTTTTCTGTCCCAGGATTTGACAGAGCTGACATAATCATGAAAATGGGCTTAAAACAAGAGAGAAGCATGGCAGCCCCTTGCTCCATTTGTTGTACTAGTGCTAAACACTTGTAAGAAAGATATGCAAGAGCTGCAAAGTATACGTCCTGTCATATAAAACTGCTGTTGGACTAATTTCACAGTAACTGTAAAATGATTAATTGCACTTGCCTTTGAGACTTTTGCATATCTTACTCTAGTTAAGTAATGATTCCTCATAGCACCTGTAGTATGGTTATCCTTTTTGAATTTGGCCAAGCTTGCTGTTACCAGAAAATATCTTGGGACCCTGAAGTCCTCAGCTGCTCTGGTTTTAGTGGCTGTTTGCACGATGTTGGAGCTGGTATGCCTGTGTCTGTTGGCAGACAGTGACAATGCATGGAGGTGAATGGCACTGTCTGTATTATAGTCTTGCTCTTTCACAAGTGATGAGCCCTAGAGGAATATCACTGTGCTAATCAAGAAATGAGGCTCTCAAGTTTTCATAGATGTGCATGGCATTAATTTCTTTCCCTTAATCCCTTGCTTATAAAGTTAATTTCACTATTTAAATAATTTCTGGTCTCTTGAACCATGTCAAAACACAAATAAGAACATCCTTTCAACAGCAGAAGAGCATCTCAGTGAATTCTGTCACTGAAAGGGAAAAGCATATGTGAAAATGAGTAGTGGTGAAATGAGATTAGGAGGTTTACAGTATTTCCTGAAATTGTGGTATGTGAATTGTGTTGGAGGTCTCAGCAATGTTTGAGACAAACCTTGATTTCTGCAAACTACTTTGCTAATCCCTAGTCTAGACGCTCACATTTCCACTGCCTATTCATCTTTATTTCTGCTTTCATGTAGCAAATATTTTTGTTCTATCAAAGAGCATCAGTGTTCTGGTTTTGGCTGGGATACAGTTAATTTTCTTTCTAGTAGCTGGTACAGTGTGTTTGGGATTTAGTGTGAGAATAATGTTGATAACACACTGATGTTTGAGTTGTTGCTAAGTAGTGCTTATTCTAAGTTAAGGATTTTTCTGTTTCCCATGCTCTGCCAGCAAGCAGGAGTACAACAAGCTGGGAGGGAGCATGGCCAGGACAGGTGACCCGAACTAGCCAAAAGGATATTCCATACCAGAGAACATCATGCTCAGTATATAAACTGGGGGGAGTCAGCTGGGATGGGCGGATTGCTGCTTGTGCATCCGTCGGTGGTGAGCAATTTCATTGTGCCTCACTTGTCTTTTCTTGGGTTTTATTACTCTCTTTTTTTTTTTGTTATCTTCCTTTTCATTACAGTTATGATATTGTTATTATCATATTTTATTTTAGTTTAATTATTAAACCATTCTTATCTCAATCCACGAGTTTTACTTCTTTTTTTTTTGATTCTTCTCCCCATCCCACTGGGAGGGGAGGAGTGAGCAAGCGGCTGCGTGGTGCTTAGTTGCTGGCTGGGGTTAAACCATGACAGTCAGTCAGAAGGAACGGGGCTCTTCTGCTCCCCTAACTCCCACTTGTAGTTCCAACCTCAAGCATGGGTATACAGGGTGTGTAACTACATAAAGAACTTATGGGTATGAACTGTCCTGTTGATATGGTAAAAGTCTTGACTCTGCACTCAGCTGTACATTCTGTGCCTTTAATATACCCAAAGCTCATATGTGCTTATATTGACTTCTTCCTGAAGTGAGGGGTGTTAATGTGAAGGGAGAAGAAAGAGGGGGTGGATATCAGTCTGCCCTCCTCAGAGGGTTTGGCAGGGGACTGATTACTTATTTCATAGAGAACCTGTGCTGCTCCTGTCAAATATGTTTTGAATTAACAGTGATAAATGTCCTGTAGTTAAACATCTATATTATAGGAGAAGAATCTGATAAAGCAAGTCAGTCCTTAAAGATAAGCTTTACATTTGCTTTGCCAGGCTTGTTTGTAGCTGTCCGGGCTCCACTCAGGGTAGTGTTTGGTTTCCTGTCTTAATCTGACTTTCCTGTTGTGTATGTAGTTTGTAATGAGCTGTAATATTGATGGCTTTTCTGAGGAGCTGCTACCCTGCTCTTTCTGCCATCTTTTGTATTAGCACAGACCTGATGAACTGTAGAGGTCTGCAGTGCCCTTATTGAATTGCATTTGTTGTTTTCAGACATTTTTTTTTTCCCCATGTGTTGAGATAATTTTGAATTCTAATCCTGTTCCCTAATGTGTCTGATATTTTTGCTAGATTTCCTATGGATTTGATAAACATACTCTGTCTCAATATCCAAGGTACTTTTTAAGAAAATATTGAATAGTGCTGGATCCAGAACAAACCCCTAAGACCTGCTTTCACCATAGCCCCTTTGCTCTGACAGTGGCTTTCCAACCAGTTTCACCCATTCTGTAGTAGTTTCATCTAGACTATTATTTCTCTAGCTTGCTAATGATGTTTTGCCAGCCCTTATTAAAAACTTTACCAAAGTCATGATGTATCTATCTCCTGCTTCTCCACACCCCTAAGACTGATTACTCCAACACAGGAGAAAATTAGGTTGGTCTGACATGATGTGGTCTTGACAAATCTCAGTTGGCTCCTATTTATTATCTTGTTATCTTCTTGGTGCTCACAGATCGCATGTTAGGTTACTTGTTGATTAGCTGTCTTTCTGGAAGCTGAAGCTAGGCCCTCTGAGCTATCATCCCCTGAACCTTCCCTTTTCTCTGTTTGAAGAGAGCACAAAGAGATACCAGCGGAGATGAAAATGAGAAATATTCTTAACTGACAATTAATTCCCAGTGCTCTTTTACCACTTTTAAAATTTGATACGTGAGAACCATAGCGTCTAGAGGAATTACCCCTAATAGTTCAAGTTTAAATGTGTCATGGCCCTGAGGGCACTAATGGGCCCTCCTGTCCCTGCCCACTCCCCAGGGCTCCCCCGGCCCTGCTCATGGCCCAGGACCCTGTTGCCCCCCGGGGGTCCCTGCACCCTGCCCATGGCGCAGGACCCCAGGGGCTCTCAGCCCCTGCCCCAGCGACGCCGCAGCAGGGCCCGTCTCCAGCTCCCCACAGCCTTGTTCTGCCTGGCCATGGGGCCTGCCACGGTGGGCCCACATCCCATCCTGTCCCCAGCGAGGTGCCCGATGCCTGGGGCTGGGGCTGCCCCGGTGCCCCCCGGCTGCCCCACTCCTGGCTGGGAGGTGGGGATGGTCCCTGGCTGCCAGGCCTTGCCCTGAGCTCCGCCATGGGGAGTCCCTGGCCCTCGCGGTGCCCTGACAAAATGGCTCCTGAAGACCCGTTGCTACTTCCAGTGTTTTGCAGGACGTTCCTGGCAATATAAACCAAAACCAGCTGTTGCTTTTCCAGGGCTTGGGGAGACGGTGTTAAGTAGCGAAGGGAAAGCGAGTGACTGCAGAATATTTAGAGGCGGGTGATAAGCCGGGCTTTTGCTACAAACCAGTGTTGTGTTCTAGGGCAAGAGGAAAAAAAGAAATGGAAGCTCGGTTTGCCAGAACTCCTAGTATGAGTCGAAGGAGGAAAACCTTTCAATTTCTAGAGGGTAATTATTTTCCTCATCGTACAGAAAGTATGACTTCAAGGGAGAGTCTAGGCAGCAGGCAGTGAAACCAGCCGTACAGAAAACTGACCCGTTGCCTTAAGCCAGCGGAGTGCCCAGCCGGTGCTGCGGCGGCAGGGGGACGATGGCGGGCATCCCTCGCGGAGGGGCGGCGGGGCGCTCGCGGCCGGGGGGGGGCAAAATGGAGGCAGGCCTATCTGGCGAAGCGTGCCGGGGCCTGTCCTGCACTAGGGCAAATCCATACGCAGCAGCTTGGCTGTGCAGTGGTTGAATAAGTTTCTTTGTGTTGAGAATAGTGGCGCTTTTCCCCCCCCCCCCCCCCATGAAAAGGCTCTTCCCTCGTTCTTGTATGGTAAGAAAGGGAAATCTGAGCGTCAGGCTGACCTTGGCTGAATTAGGCATAATTATATGGGCCACCTTCATTTCTTTTCTCATTCATTCATCTTCTCCCCAAATGGAATATTCCTAACATTTAATTTCTCTTCATCCTCCGGTAGCTTCCTTCCAGAGACCAGTTTGACAAAACTTGCACTCTGGCTGTGGCTGCTGAGCTGTCACTGATTTTGTGTAACAGTGTTCACGATGGTTTCAGTTTTCTCTGTCCCATTTGCAGTGCACTCGATTTGCTATATTTCCCATCTCAGCGGACTGAGTGCACCGGACCAAGTGGTCACGGTTCATTTGAAATCCATCAATGTGCATGAGTAGTTCAATTTGTTTCTTCTAATGTTCATTATCTTGCACTTGTCTACGCTGAATTTCATTTGCCATCATCTTACCCAGCTGTCTGGTTCTCCTAGGGCTGTCTGCACTGCAGGGTAGCCCTTCTCAGAGAAAGGTGCAGACATGTTTGTTCTTCTAAGCTCTCTCCTGCTTAAGGAATTTGCTGTGGTGCTGGGTGTCTTGAGTTGCTTCCCAACCCATTAAGATGGCTCGACCAAAATGCTGTGTGATATTGGGGACCAGTCCCTGGTCTCTTGCCCTCTAAAGCTCCTAAAAGGAGCCTTATAGCAGGAGAAACATGATCAAGCCTAGTATTAGAGGGTATCCAAACTATTTTACACAGAAGGATCTCAAGATCTGGGGATTGTCCAGCACTTTGGATGAGATGTGGACGTGCCAGAATCTGCCTTTTCCAGCAGTTTTAGGGAGCTCCAGCACTCCTTCGTACAAGGCTGGGAGCATTTTATGGCTTCTTCATGATTTGGTCTACTGAACAGCTACCGTAGACAATTTGTTAAACTACTTTTATTGTATAACAATCCTGATTGCTTTATAAGCCAATATTTTACAGTTTCTAGATTGTTTCCAACCAAAATCTGGTATCTAAGTGTTCTGCGTGGTCTAGAACTGTGCCTGTCCTCCCTCCTAGTGGCCCTAGTGAATGGTCTTCAGGTGCTGGTATTGTACTGACCCTGTGGCCTAGGAAAGCTAGAGGAAAATTAGGAGAGGAAAGGGATGGCCCAGGTGTTTTTGCTCCTGTGTGGGACTGGGGACAGTCATGTGCAACTTCCAACTTTATCACAGACTTCTGTGAGACTGGGCAAAGCAGAGCAAGGCACAGCAGGGGACCTTTTAAATCAGCTGCCTCTGTGTTTGTGCAATAGCGATTGCCGAAAGGCTGAATCTCTTTTTCTTCAAAATACTGTGTTTCAGCCGCATTGGCTGGAGGCTGCTCTCAAACCTGCGTTGCCTGGCAGGGTTTCCAAATGCCTGCAGTCTCACACGTTCTGCCTTAACAAGTGCTACAGGGAATTTGGCTCTGCCTGTGCTCTTGGGAACAGCAGCTTTCATCCCAAGCTTAGTCAATAAGGATAGCGAGGCCTGCAGTTTTCCTGGAAGGCAATTGTAACATCATATCTATGAGGGTTTCCTGCTTTCCTTTCCTTGCCTGTCCTGCCTTCTCCCATACCTGAGCCGCTTCCAGATGTATGGCAAACAACCTGCCTTAGTGTACGCATGTCTGAACTTATTACCTGTGTCTAAACATGAGTTGGCTGCTCTCCCTGATGCTCTGATATTTGTCTCTGCTCTAGATGACAAGGGCTCCCCAAGGAGAGAAGAACAGCCGGAGGGGTTTTGACGAAAAGGCTTACTTGTCCTCAAAACTGGTGAAGGCTGGAGAAGACCCCTACCGTCAGCACGCTTTTAATCAGCTAGAGAGCGACAAACTCAGCAGCGATCGGCCCATTCGGGACACCAGGCACTACAGGTACAATGCAGCCCTTGCTCCAAGCCGTGGCTGCTGCTTGGTGTGGGGAGTCCACTGCCCTCCTGTGTTGTTCTGCAATGTTGACAAAGGATGGTTTGTGTTTTTGTTTGCTAGCGTCAGTCCGTTACTCCACTGTATTTCGTGGTTAATCTGGAAAGGTCTCAAATGCGCAGAGACCCTTGACTAATTTGGCCCCAGCTTGTTGCTTTTCTAGCATCTCTTCTCTCAGGTGCTAGCATCATCTTGTTTTTTTCAGCACAGCCCCTCCATTGCAGCTCAAATTGCTCACCTGCCAGTTGTTTTTTGCGCAACTCCCCTCACACTCATGGCTTCTCTCAGCAACCCTCTGTCCTGACTGCAAGGCACACCATTGTTACAGCCTGCTTTACTCTGGTGTTCCTCACCTGCTGTGCCCTGGCTGCCTGAAGCTGGTTTGGTGCCTTCTTTCCAGCCTGAGCATTAAGGTTTGGATGAAGGCTGCTGGAGTGGGGATGAAACTAACATGTGAATATAGTGAGTATTTCATGGCTTGCAAAGTGCTCATCGTTCTGTCCTTGTTTCACTGGGAGTGAATTTATTTTGCTGACTAAACTCATCCTTAAATTGCTAGTAGTGCTAAGGTAACTATTTTGTAGTTTCTGGAGTACAAAAAGATAATGTTGTGCTGTGAAAACTGCAGGTTTGATAGTGATAGGGTAGTGTAAAACAGCCTACTTCAATGGATAAAAAACAGAAGGAAACTAACCATGTCTGAAATGCTTGTCTATCTGAGCTGGAACCTAGACCCTACCTAGGATTGCAAAGCAACACTTCAAAGCTGCTGGAAACAGGAAAGAAGGCATCTAACTTGATTGAAACTGCAAAAGGGATGTCAGGAGACATGGAGATTTGTGAGCCTGCCAGCACTGACAAGCCATCAGGGTGCTTTGTGCATGCAAGCAGTCAGAACCTTGGTTGTGAGATCAAAGTCTTGTGCTCCTGTTCCCCAGCATAGTAGTCAGGATTGGCTTCCTAGTGACTTGGAGGCAGCGGTCCCATGCCCTGCGTTACTGACAAGTCTCCCTGCCATGCAGAATTGCTGTTTTCTGTTAATCTGCTGTCATGTTCTGGCCTAAAACCAGCTCACTTCAAAGATGAATTATTGTTTATTTTGATCTGTGGTAACACACAGAGCATGCTTTTTGTGAAAAGCCTCATCTATGCACTTCAGTCTGAAGAACAACATATATGTGATTCCCCGGAAATGTATGGCCATTTCAGTCCCAGCTTTGCAAGGATTCCCTTCAGCAATGGGGAGTCCAAAGTAGTGTATAATTAGAGCAGATAAACCTATTTCCATGTTCCTCCCCTTTGCAGGGGTGGCAGTTTGGGAATAAGGGAGCTGTGTTTGAGTACCTTGTCTCGTAACAATATTGGAATGGTTGCTGGGATGGCAACTTAGGATGAGGACTTATTTCAGCTGATACAAGTTAGATTGTGGTTTGAGGAAAGCCCATCCTTGTGTCAGAAATGAACCTGGCTCCCCGTTTAAGGAGCGCGGGGTCAATAGGTCGCTAACATGTCACTTTTTCTTCAGGCACCCAAGCAGAAGCTTGGACATACTTGACTCCACATCCTACAAGCTCCTTCTGACCTAGCGTGTAGCTGTTTTTTTGATCCAAAGCAAAGAGAGGGCCAATTTGCAAGCACAGACTTTGTCCTTGTCCTCTGTGATGCTGTAATAGTGCTGAGAGCTTGGGAAGACTTCCCAAATAACACACAGAAACCTCTTCTGCTTTTCCACTTCCTGATGCCTTAATACATTTTATATCCATTACATCATGGAGTTATTTTGAAACAATAATAAATGTGGTACGTCTCTTGTCTGGTCTCAGGTTTTCCATTTTAGTCTTTATCAAGGTTTCTTTATATGTTTGAAAATTGCTGTAAGATGCTGCTGTCCCCTTAATAAAATACTGCAATGAAAAAGTCATAAACCAGTAGGATTGAGTGTGATGATAAAAACAGTAACAGTTTAGTAATAGCCATAGCAGAATAGTAAGTAAATGTGGAAGTACAAGTAGTGGCTGTAAGAATTGAATTGTATTCTCTCCTGGGATGGATTCAGTCTATGTGTGACCTTGAGTTGTTAAAAACACTAGGCCACAATTTCAAGTGCAGGCTCTTGATGGGGCAGGGAATTAGTGCAGACTGACTGCTGTTTGACACTGACTGGAAGTTAAGGCGGCAGACACTCTGGAGGATCGGATCAGCCCAAATCTGCCATTCCTAGTATCTGCCAGAATTGGATCCAGGATTCACATCTGTGAGTTGTTGTCCAAGAATCCTTGTTCTCCACAGGGTATGAGCAGCCCTGGTGCAAGCTGATCTTGAGTTAGTGCTTGGTTCTGAATATGGGAATGAATGTATGTACCTAACATTACAAAGTCAGATGGGAGGAATTGCTTTCCATTGCCAGCTGAGGTATTCGTGTTGAACCTCAGCAGCTCCCTGATGCAGATCACAGCACTAGCTAGTGTTTTCCTTTCTGTAAAGCCCAATGTCCAAAGAGTTTGAAGTGCTTCATACAGCAGTGCCTGGGTGTACCAGCTCCATGCATCCTTAGCATGTGCGTGTCCTATGCATGAATAAACAAGATTTTGCATGAATCACAGGCAAATCCAGGGACTAGAGTCCGCGATGTTGAAACTTTGTTCCCCATAAAACCCACGTGCCCTCCTCAGCATTCAGCATCGTGAATTTAGGTATCTGTCCTGGTTTCAGCTGTGATAGAGCTAATTGTCTTCCTAGCAGCTGGTGTAGTGCTATGTTTTGGGTTCAGTATGAGAAGAACGTTGATAACACACTGATGTTTTCAGTTGTTGCTAAGTAGTGTTTATACCAAGTCAAGGATTTTTCAGCTTCTCATGCCCAGTCAGCAAGAAGGCTGGAGGGGCACAAGAAGTTGGGAGAGGACACAGCTAGGACAGCTGACCCAAACTGGCCAAAGAGGTATTCCATACTGTGTGACATCATGCCCAGTACATAAACTGGGGGGAGTGGGGCTGGCAGGGATCACTGCTCAGGAACTAGCTGGGTGTCTGTCGGCGGGTGGTGAGCAATTGCATTGTGCATCACTTGTATATTCCAATCCTTTTTTTATTATTATTATTGTCATTTTGTTATTGTTATTATTATCATTGTTAGTTTCTTCCTTTCTGTTTTATTAAACTATTCTTATCTCAACCCACGAGTTTTACTTTTTTTTTCCCGATTCTGTCTCCTATCCCACAAGGTTGGGGGGAGTGAGTGAGCAGCTGCATGGTGCTTAGTTGCTGGCTGGGGTTAAACCATGATAGTATCACAGCCTCAAAACTTTGCCTTTCAAAACACAGAGTTCTTTTTAAGCTCTGCCAACCTTGGTGCAGGGGCTGCTGAGGCCTCCCTTGCTGCAGCTCAACTGTGCTGTTTCTGATTTTAGCATATTATTCTCTTCTCCTTTAGAAATTCTAGGTACATTGCTGCAGTGGGTGATGTTTGGCTTACACTTCTGCTCTCCTGTGTTGCAGGTGCACCTCTGTACGCTATGACACAGACTTGCCAGCTACCAGCCTCATCATCACCTTCCACAATGAGGCACGCTCTACCCTGCTCCGCACGGTGAAGAGGTGGGTTCAGCAAGGGGTGCTGGGCCCAAACGATGGTGCCTGGAAGGGCACTGGTGGAGGGTTAGGCATTTTCCAGCAGTTAGACAAGGAGGGTGGCTGCAGTCCCCCAAGTGCTT
Organism: Haliaeetus albicilla; assembly: GCF_947461875.1. NCBI lineage: Eukaryota > Metazoa > Chordata > Aves > Accipitriformes > Accipitridae > Haliaeetus > Haliaeetus albicilla. The sequence goes on from NC_091487.1 coordinate 38,560,900, forward strand.
GTGATCTGCCCTTGAGCTGGCCCACTAGCACAGGTCAGGGGCTTGGATTGGTAGTGTGGGCGTATCTTCAAAGACAGAGCATATCTGCAGTTAGCCACTATATAGGCCCTGTGGTGGGAATCATTAGCAGCAGGAAAAGGGCTGCTAGGCCTGCATCTGCAGGTGGGAACAGTCTTTATGAGCTTGGTTTGGAAGAGTGAGGGGGGAACAAAGGGGACACTGTGTGTTGCTAGATGCAACTGATGGATGGGGCTTGGGAAGGACTGTGTTCCATAAATGGGAATAAGCAGCCAGCTCCCTGCTAGGGCATGTGTTACAGGAGCTGGGGCTGGCTCACTGAGGGCAGTGGGCACAGCCTGCAAGTCTTTCAAGCAGAAGGTGATGAACTCAAAGTCTTGTGGAAGGTTGAGCTGATGGTATCACTAACAGGAATGCATTATTCATCATCACCGCTTCTTCCCCTGACAGATCCTGTGGGCTTGGAGAAATGTGCTTTGTGAATAAATAACAGGCTTTTTCAAGTTAGCCTCATGGCTAGAAGGCTGGTTTCTGTCTGCCAGGTTTGGTGCTACTGTGTTTCCAGAGACCTGTATATATTGCATTAACACATTTTGCCTTTTTACCTCTATCATTTCCTTTTCATTTGAACTATAAAATGAGTTCTACAGGGCCACTGTTCAGAAAATGAGCAGATTTGTTTGGGACCACAGTGCTGCTAGGGTAACGGGAGGAGATTTCTGCCAATTACATCATAGGTCAGACAATAAATGGTTAGGTGCTCAGAAACCATGGTAGTAGGATCCTTAAGAAAATCTCAAGGCAGCCCATCAGATAGCCAGATGCCATGACAGTTAAAATGAAGAGAAGATGACATTCAGAGCAGCAGTAACGCATAGAGAGAGAAACTGATGTCCAGATCCTATGGAGGTGTTGTGTACTAATGAGCAGGTGAGTGTTGCCAGGCATTAACAGGGCAGGCTTGCTCAAAGCAAGGTCAACTGGAGTGGGTTGCTCAGGGCTGTGCCTGGTCAGTTTTTAGTATTTCCAAGGATGCGGACTCTGCAACCTCTCTGAGCATCCTCTTCTCAAGGCTAAACAACCCCAGCTCTTTCAACCTCACCTCATACATCTGATACTCCAGTCCCTTAATTATCTTAGTGGTCCTTCAATGGACCTGCTTCAGCATGTCCCACTTTTTCTTGTCCTGGGAAGCCCAGAACTGGACACAGCACTCAAGATGTGGGATTACCAGCCTCTCAGCTGTGGTCTCCAGCAACCCAGAGCGCCCCACAAAGACCTTGAAAAATGGATGACCCATCTGTTCAAATTGGTCCCTGCAATCCTGCTGCCACTGGAGGAGTGCTCTTGTGAGGAACTGGCTGTACTCTGCTGTGAATGGTGGGGTGGGTGGCATTTCCTCCCAGACCTCTGGCTACAGCTGGAATCTTCATTGCCAGATGGTTTACAGCCAGTGCATGTGATTGATTTACTTCTTGCTTACATCAAATGTCAGAAGTGTCCATGATTTATCCCTGCCTGACAAGGGATCCCGAAGGATGAATTCTTCTTGGGCTCTACAGTATTTGCAGCGTCACGCAACCAAGCATTGGCTAGTAGCCTTGTCTGTGAGGCATGGGAGGTTTGACAACCATAGACAGAGGTGAAGGTTCAGGTCATGGCTGCACTATTAGAAGAGGCATAGAGCTAAGTCCCACTTCCAGGTTGACACTGATGTTATAGAGGGAGTTGAAGATTTCAGGGTGCTCTTCAAGGCCTTTTCTGTAACCTGAGAGTCCTGTCTTTCAGCAAAGTGCATCGTGCCAGGCTGAGTTACTGCTGTGAGTATAATTGTCACTCAATTCTGTCACACAGTCAGGGCACCAAATACTATGTAATTACCTTGCAGCACTTTGGGATAAGTCAAGTATCAAAGGGACAGGACTGTTCTGTTCTGTTTGGTTTATGACCTGGCTGTGAATCTGCAGAGGACCACAGTGATATTAAGCAACAGGAGGCATAAAATTGCACTGCCTGCTTACCTGCTGACTAGTCAGGCTTGCAGCCTGTCATCATTTCTATATCCATAAGAGCTTTCTTAAGCCAGGTAGAGCATGAGTATTTAGACAGTTTGAATTAACCATTTGAGAGGCACCTGGTGAAAGTTAAATATGATTCCACTGTTATTATGGACCTTTTCCCAAGTTTAGTTATCATAATTACACTATGGGGATGCTATAAGAGAAGCGGGGGTGGAAGAAGACAACTGATGGAAATAAGCAGCACTGAGAGCAAAATTTTCTATGGCTGAAAACTTTTTTAGAGGCAAGTAGAACATGTACTACCAGTTGAAGTTTTCATACCTGAGATCTTTACAAGCCTGGCTGTTGAGTGCCTAAATTTAGGCACTCAAAAATCAGCTGTGAAACCTTGGGAAATTCTAGGAAGAAATATATGGAAATGGTACTGGGATTGAACTGATCTTAAATTAAAACTATAGAGAGCCTAAATGTGCTCCCCTAAGCCAGATAGTGTCTTACTGTGTTATTCTGACAGCTCTGCAAGGTAACTCAGCTAAGTGGCAATGCTGGTACCAAAAGGTCTTGGGAAGTGACCCAGGGATGAGACGGTTTATTTCAGGGTGATCTAAACATGGCAGCTGTAGGGGCCAGATCCTGATCTGCAGACCCTTCTTGCTAAACCCACCTGCATGTGTGTAGACAGGGACTCGCACAAGCACATCTGGCAGCTCAGCAGTTGCCAAGCTCTCCCTGCTGCCCTTGGGATCTCTGCTGCTGGGTGGAAGCAATGGGAGTGATGTGCTGTTATTGCCACTTGAGGATGGGAGAAATGTTTGTGTTTGAGGGAGAGGGGGAAATAGAGGAGTGACTGTGGGGAGGAATAACTTCTTCCCTCCAGCACCCTGTCGCTTGTCCCTCTGCTAAAGAATTTCCAGTCATGGGTTTCTCTAGGTTTGTTTTATTAACAACTCAAGAATTGGGCCACCACCACAGTGAATGGCAAAAAATAACTCAAAAATGCCTTCTATATATATACGATTTTACAAAACAATACACAATTGATGATTGGTCAAAAGAAGTTCTTGGTGTTCTTGGTGTTTTTCCACGAACTCTCAGTTCTCTATTCTCCAGTGGTTTCAAAAGTCCAATACATTTTCCTGTCTTGACTGATTCTTATTGTCTTGCCCTGGTTCTTCTGAAGTTAGTGGTCATAGGCAGAAGGTCTCCGGTCACCACAGTCGCTTATCTTCTTACACATCAAAGATCACCTTTGAATTTCTGAAAATCACTCAGGTTATTCTATTAATTCATCTTACTCTAAAGTTAATCACTTACTCTTATCTATTCTTATGTCTTAGGTCTAAGATGTATGATCCTTTTTCTGTTGATTCAGCTTCACTGGGTTTTAAGCCAGCCACGGTGAGGGCTACACGTGGGACAAATAAGCAGCTTATGCATATTGTTTTATAAGCACCTGCATTCTATTAATCACATCTAAACCAATCTCTAATCATTAGTTATATGTCTGATATGAACAGTCTTAGAAACAATGAGGGTTAAGGCCTAGTTCCCTTTACACCCTCCTGGTCCCCAGAAGCAGCATGGGCTGAGTGCCTGCCTGCTGCTGTGGGCTCCAGCCATTTTCCTCCTCTGCCCTAGATAAAGGCAACAGGCAGCTGGACCTGCTGCCCAGCCTGCAAGCTGCCAGAGGGACCACGCCAGTGCTCCAGTAGGCTATGCTGCCCCAAATCCTACTGGTCCCATGCAGGGAGTCCTTCCAACAAATTTTGTTCATTTGTTTTCAGTGTAGAGGGAGACAACTGGTTAAAAATATCCAGCAAGAGACTAAGAAGGGGAGTAGGGAAAAAAAAAAAAGGGAAATGGGCTATCCAACAGAACCTGTGAACATGCCAGTTCGAATGGCTCATTGCTGGCATGCGTGGTCCTGCAGGAGATGTGTGTCAGTCAAGAGCTGCTTGCCTGCATGATATCTCTTCTTCAGCAGGACATAGCTGTCACTCTTAAACCAGTTACTTGTTTGTCATCCTGTTCTCCTTCAGAAATAACTGTCACTCAAAAGGCACTTTGCGTGATTGATGTCTGTGCCTGATTAGTCATTAAGCGATACCATCACTTCTGCTGCAGTGACCATTATTGCAGAAGGGAAAATCAACTGCTTTGTTGTCTGGTCCCTTTCTTTCTCTTTATTTCGGATTTCAGGCAGTATTGCAGGGACTACTTGGTTTTGGTGGAAATGTAAAGGTGAATAGTCAGGCCTTAAGTCAATGGACTTGAACAGCTGTCAGTGGTTCAGTGCCTATGCAGAGAGCCTGTATAAATTCTGATTAAAAGGATGCTGTGTCCTGGTTTCAGCTAGGACAGAGTTAATTTTCTTCTGAGTAGCTGGTATAGTATGATGTCTTGGATTCAGTATGAGAAGAATGTTGATAACACACTGATGTTTTCAGTTGTTGCTAAGTAGCGTTTAGACTAAAAGTCAAGGATTTTTCAGCTTCTCATGGCACAAGAAGTTTGGGAGGGGACATAGCCAGAGCAGCTGACCCAAACTGGCCAAAGGGATATTCCATACCATGTGTTGTCATGCCCAGTATATAAACTGGGGGGAGTTGGCCTGGGGGGCAGATGGCTGCTCGGGAACTGACTGAGCATCGGTCAGCAGGTGGTGAGCAATTGCATTGTGCATCACTTATTTTGTATATTCCAATCCTTTTATTATTATTATTGTCATTTTATTATTGTTATTATTATCATTATTAGTTTCTTCCTTTCCGTTCTATTAAACTGTTCTTATCTCAACCCACAAGTTTTACCTTTTTCCTTCCAATTCTCTCCCTCGTCCCACTGGGGTGTGGGGTGAGTGAGCAGCTGCGTGGTGCTTAGTTACTGGCTGTGGTTAAACCATGACATGCTGTTGCAATGCTAGAGCATTTGGTATAGCAACTCATTACAATGACAATTTAAATAATGGCAAAAGAGGAGATTATTTTAGAGCAAAGGAAAAAAAGATGCTCCTCTGCTAACATCTGGAATAAACGAGATTATCTGTGAGCTGATGTGGGATGGACATATCAGCAGAGGAGAGAAACTCATTGGCAATGCTGATGTGGTGTCATGCAGCAGAGTAAGGACACTGATACTGAAAGAAGGAAGCTGTGAGAAAAGACAAAGGAGGTAGGGAATCCATGAGATGAAGGGAGAACAGTCTGTGTTTCTGCTGTGAAAGGCAGTTGTCATTTGGATTTTGGAATCCTAATAATACATTTTGTGCCTAAAAGTAATTGATTGTCATGCCAGTCTTGGCACCTCACTGAAGAGAAATACTAGGATTACTGTGTTCCTTGTTAAAAAGACAGGCAAGACAAAGTGCAAAGAAGATTAAGTACCTTTCCCAAGGATCCACAGCAAATTATTACAGAGCTAAGAGAAGAACTGGGCATTGAACAGTAAGCTAAGAACTCCTCGAGGAGTGTTTTCTTGCTACTGGGGAATCAGTGGACAGGTGAGGAAGAGAGAACAAAGTGCTTTTTTTTTTTTCCCAGTTATGTTGAGTTGGAAGGCCTGAAAGTTGTGGAGAAAATGTGAGCATTACTTATAGTCAGGCTAGTGGGAGAAAGTGTAGAATACCATTTTACAGCCATTATACTGCAGGATGCAGCCTGTCTGGATCGGTTATGTTTTGCATTGAGTTTGCACAGACAAGAATTTCAGCGCAAGGCAACCCTGTCTGTGAAATATGCAGATGACAGCTATGCTGGGAGAAGCTGCACTTACAAATGCAAAGAGGAACATCCCCCACCTCCCACCCCACCATGCTAAAGGATCCAGAGAGGTATGAGCCAAGAGAAGCAAATGAGATTCAGCTTTGAAAAATGCAAGCTCAGTCATCTAGGGACATATAAGCTCAAAATACAAATACTCTCAGAGACATATGAAGCAGCGTAAATCTGAAATAGAGTGGGATGTGATACTGAGCAGCAGAGCAGTCAGGATTTTGCTGTGTGAAACAGCAGAAAACTCTCCCAAACTGAGGAAACTTTGGCTCTCTATGCAAAGCCATCAGTGATGCTGCTTAGCAAGATGGTAATTTATTTCTCTACAGCTCCGTTCCTGGGAGTATGGGATTACTCTTGTTGTGTGTTTCCTGTATAAAACAAAAAAGGAAAAAAAAAAAAGAAAAAAAGCCAACAATCTTTCTCCAGAATTGCTGAAATCAGAAGAGCGGGTGCCACTGAAATGGGACAGGTTGCTAGAACTAGGACAGTGTTTACCTCTGTTTTTAGTATTAAGTTTGCATAACTGTCCTCTTCATTGGGGTGCCTAAGTGTTACTGAGTGATCTTGTTGAAGGCAGTGAGGACCTGCCTGTGCGTAGAGGCATTGAAAGAGGCTCGAAGGGGGAATATGCTGAGTGATTGTAGTAAAGCCAGGGGAGGGGCTTGAAGAAGGTCATGGAAAATTAGTTCAAGCATTTGAAACAAATGAGAGGGACAAAGAGGTCAGAATCAAACTGTTCTGACTCCAGGGTACCAGAGTGCATTGACCTCTGAGGAGGGCAGAGGCTTTTATCCCTTCTCCTTGTGTGTGAAAGCCCCTGTGGCCTGCAGACGCAAACCCACTGCAGTCCTGAGGGTATTGTGGGGCATGGTGCAACCAGCCTGAGGAGAGGGGGATGCTCTCAGCAAGTGTGAGGCTGGTTTGAAAGAAAGACAAATAACAAGAAAAAGAGGAAGAAAAAAAAATATCCAAATCCAGAATATTGCCAAAGCAAATTGCCTTCCTCCCAAAGAAGGGAATCGCAAGAAAGCCCCAGCAGGCCTTATCGTGGCATTGAGACAGAGCTCCTTGCTGGGGAAAGTGGCAGCTCTCTTTCTGCTTCCCGGCAGTGATGAGCTTTGCCCGGAGCCTGGCAGATGGGAACTGCCTCCTGGCTGCCTTGGGGCAGGTGATGCTCTCCTCATTGCCGCTCTATTTAGAGGCAGAGAGCATGCTGCAGCATCCTTTGCTAGCTGCCTCCAGGTAAGTCCTGCAGTCAGCTTCCTAGCTGTGGGTCCTTGTAAGGTCTGGCTGAGATACTATAGCTCTCTGGGATATTCTTGCTTGCAGTTTGGCTCCTGTCAGTGAGCCCTGGTACAAGGGTAAGGTTACCTCTTCCACATTACTGGAGTTTGGTATTCCTGCTCTAATGCATAGCATAGCAGATTCATATCAGTCCTACCATCGTCATTATTACGGCAGCTCACAAAGATTGTCTTTTTCCTCCCTGGGTCCCTGCAGTGTCCTGAACCGCACGCCTCCCAGCCTCATCCAGGAGATCATTTTGGTAGATGACTTCAGCTCAGATCGTAAGTATGGACCTATTTCCCTTGCACTTGCTTCTTCCCTTCTCTTGTGTCTCTTTTTGATTGCTGTGTTCAGTCCCCCTCCCTCACAGAGATTCCCTCTTGTCTGTATGCAAGAGAAAAAGAAAAGGGAGGAAGTTTTTCTGTGTTTTATGTCCATGCATGGCAGAGGCCAGAGCTTCTTCCTTTTTTTTTCCCTTTCCATTGGGTCTTCCCTTTCTGTCAGCTTGGCAGTTTTGGCCAGGTTGCCAGAGATCTCTGTCTAGTTTCATTATGCACCATTTTGTGAGCTGTTTAGCACAGATATGTACGTAGCAATGGTGTGCGTGAGCAGAGTGGGTAGTTACAAACCAAGAGAGAGCACGAGGACGCAATGGAGCCTCCAGAAAATTGCTGCCTGGGGTCCTGCAAGTAGACTGGGGCGAGACTGTCTGCCTGCCTCCATGTGCCTGGGATCCCAGGTGTCCCTGTGGGAGGCCGTGAAAGGATTATTGCTTTGGGCAGTGCCATACCTTCTCCTGCAGCTTGGCACAGCGGTGGAGTGTCTTCTGCAGGAGTCCCACCAGACCTGCAGACTGGAGGCTATGGACTCTTTCCATCTGTACAGTTGCTCTTGCTCTTGGCTCTTATGTAGTAGTTATGTATGTAGTGTAGAGGTGGTGGGGACAGGAGACTTCTTGCTTCTCCCATGATGTGCGCTAGATTCGAGGACAATCTAGTTGTGTGCGACTTGTAATAATTGATAATTACTCCTTCAGAACACTTTACAGATAGCTGAGAATGCCCACCTTGGCCTGCTGAGGTAAGGAAGCATTGCTCTTTTGATTTTGCAGCTAAATACTTATATAGCTTTGGCCAAAAAAAAATTTTAAAGGTAGATGTAGAGATTAGGGATTTAAGTTTCCAAGGGCCTTAGAGTGTGATTTGGATAAGGACTGAACTGTGCCCAGCTGTTGGAGTTGAGTGTTTCTGAGCACTTCCAACAGACAATCCTAGAGTGTTCCACATTTAGCACCTAAAAAGTCAATTCTCAATGGCCAAAGTGTTCTGGATCAACACTGATGGATTTCTGGTACCTGTCCTGCACAGGGCTCAACCAGAAACTCCCATTTAGGCTCCTAGGTAAATAGAAAGATTTTTAAAAAGCTCCATCCTATGACAGCTCTCATTTTTTCACTGGCAGTTGGATATTTGTGAATACAGCTACTCCCCTGAGGCACCTGTATGGAGGCACTTTAGCACATGTTTGAGGTCTCACTCTGCTTTAATATCCGCCTTGGTTTCTCCAAAGATACAGAGAGTCTGTCAGCTCTGGCAAGTAGTTACAGTCAGAGTGATGTGCACCACTCCCAGAAAGTGGATGACTTAATAAGGTTTCTCATACCTGAAGTTGTGACTTGGGCAAGATGAGAGTGTTGCCTTCCCTTGTAGCAGATGTCCAGCAAAATCTTGATGCTCTGTAATTAAGAGCACCTGCCACTTCACTTGGATGCTGTAGCAGCTGCCAAAGTGCCCACACAAGACCGGTATTTCAGATTGCAGGTATCCTTGAGAATGGAAATGTTTGCACAGAAACATGCCAAGAGATGCACTTTGGCTAATGGCCTTTGTGTTCTCCCCAGAGCGCTCAGTCTGTGGGAGGATGACAGTGGGAAAGGGGGGGTGTAAGACATGGAAAGGAACATGGAATAAACATGGAAACTGGGGTGAACTTGGTGGAGCAAGGAAAAAGAGCAAGTTATAAATTGTTATTCCTATGACCTCTACTAGAGCAGGAATAGAGAGAGGATAATAGAGAACTAAAGACCCAGTGCTCATTGGTACACCTGGGCTGGAGCTGGTAGCTGTTCCTCACCGTCATCTTCCCTGGGCAATGTAAATGAGGGATGCCACAAGCTTCTGGGAAGCTGCCAGCAAAGCCCTCAGTTATGCATCCATGTGTTAATGTAATGGTGTCTCCAAGGAAGCGGGTCATATCCCCGTGGCCTTTATTAAATAAAAGCAAGCAGAAACTGCCTCGAGAACAAATGGTGGGAAATGCCCAGATGAGCCGCTGAAGGCAAAGAGAGCCGATGAGATCACTTTATATGACAGGACTCGCTTTTACTTGGCACTTTGGTGATTTGCAGCCCTGGCTTCCTGCGGTCCCTCTGTTTCATCAGTGCTCGGTGCCACGCTGCCAGCGCATGCCCCGTTGTTCTTGTGAAACGCTGAGCACGGGAGGGCGAAGGTCTGGCTGCTCAGAGTATCAGGAAACACAGGCTCAGCTGTCTGAGGAGGACAGCAAGCAAGCAGTGCTCTTCTGTGTACTCTTTAGACAACAGGATTAAGGCCATCAGGCTGATTAATGTGAAGTTAAGTGAAAGCAGAATTTCCCCTCCCATGGAGAAGCAGGAGAACAGTTAATTGGAGCTTTTTGTTGAAGCCAAATAATTCATGCATGTGTGCCAAATGGTTTTTTTGCCTTTCCTAAGCTGAGGACTGCCAGCTCCTTACCAAGATCCCAAAGGTCAAGTGTCTACGAAACACCCGGCGAGAAGGTGAGTGTGGAAAGCTTTGTAGGTACAAAGATTTTGCAGATTTTCCCACATGGCCCTGTTTGCCTGCCAGCTGCTTACATGTTGTTTCTTGTAGTTACAGTTTGTTTTTTCAGTATAAGGGTTTGGTATCCTAGTTTGGAGGCTCTGTGGAGGGACAACCTGGCTTATCAACTCTCAGGCTTCAGGGCTCTCATTTCATACTTTAAATAATGAGAAGTGGTGTCCAGAGGTACTGGCTAGAATAAGGGCCACATTTTAAGATCTTTATTAATATAGATGCAGATGTAAGTCCTGTCCTTTTAAACTCAGAGTGCAAGATAACAAGCCATCTAGGAGATGTGGGAGAAAGGAAAAACAATCATATATCTATCATAAAGAGATACAATTAAGGAAAGTTATTTCTCATATATATCCTATGTGCATAAATGGTAACACTGACTTTCCCAGCTGCTCTTTAGTTTGACTCACATGTGCTGGCTTATTTCTAAAGCTCTCAATGCACAGCAGTCCTGGAGCGAGGGTCTGGAAGGGGAGGCAGGAATCACTGCTTAGTTCATGAAGAACATCCCAGGTAGTGGGATGGTGTGTAAGAAAGTAAGGAGGCACCTGAGAGCCAGGTTGATATCTCTGACCACTGGGCAGAATGAAGGACAAATGGGAATAAAGCAGATAAGCAGTAAGAAAGGAAACAAGCAGAGAGTAGAGCTTGGTCCTGTGGAAGTGGTGAGAGAGGCAGCAGGGTGCTCGTAATGGGAGAGACACCGAGCAGGCAGCAGCAAGGTACCTGTGGGGAGGACTGGAAGGGAAGGGGGATGTCATCACAGCAGGAACTCAGTAGCATGGACAGAAGTGACAGGCCAGGTCATTCTTTGTGAGCTGGGAGGGCTCAGCTGATAGTGTCCCCCAGGGGATGCTCTGCTAAAGCTGCTCTCTGCTCCTGATGGAGGTGTGATATAAGAGAACCACCTGCTCTCCCCCTGTAATGGCCACACAAAGTATTTTTTCTGAAGGAGGTTCAGCTGTTTCCCTTCCTAATATTCCTGCTCCTCTGCTGTCCTTTCCTCATTGTAGGGCTGATTCGCTCTCGGGTGCGAGGAGCTGAAGTGGCTACTGCTGACATCCTCACCTTCTTGGACAGTCACTGTGAAGTCAACAGTGAGTGGCTGCAGCCAATGCTTCAGAGAGTAAAAGAGGTGAGCACCACATCCCCCTCTGGGATGGATGGAGCTGGCCTGTCTTGTGCTGGTGAATCCTCTGCCCTCACATGCCATCAGCAGTACTGGTGAGGACAAAGCCTGCCCACGTACTCCTCAGGCAGGCTGTTACAGAGTAAGGCATAGCCTGAGCTGGGTGGGCAAGAGATCCCTGACGGGCTTCTACGTTCTCCTGCCGGTGTGGTAGGGCAGGAGGTGCTGAGTGATGGGATGCAATGGTGAACGCTTGAACCACCAACTTGTACCTCATGTCTCCTGCAGGTGCTGTGCTTCCTAGTCCTGTCCACCTGTACATAGGATAGCCACTTTGGCAGCACACACTGTGCAACTTTTCCATGGTTGCCATCTCCCTTCTTGCTGCTGGACCCTTCCCTCTGCCTTGTCACTACCAAAATTTTCCTTCCATTAATGCTTCCGCTGAGCTGCCAACACATACCACCTGCATGCAGGCGGCTTCCTAGCACAGAGTTGCTGCCTGTGAGTGCAGGGATGTCCCTTTGCTGGTTCACTTGGCAAAGGATTGATGTGAAGCTGGAAGAGTGAAAATGAGACAGGAATATTAGCAGCTGTGACCCTGACTGCACTGTAGGGCTGTGGGGGGAGACTTACAGCTCTGCTGTAAGAGCAAACTGGGGAGAGGTGATGGGAGAAGTCACAGCCATCCTTGCAAGTGGCTGGGATTGATCGCCTCTTCTGAAAGGAGGATCCCATGGAGTAATGGGCCCCAGGAGAAGGGATGGAAGCTCTAACACTGCCTGGTATTCATGTCTGGTTGGCTTAATACAAAGCAGCGGAAGAAGGTGAAACTTCAGGATTGATGACTTAAAAGCTTCTGCTTTTTATTCCTGCTCAATAAATTCTCCATCTCGGAAGCCCATAAATGTTTACTTTACTACTGCTCTTTAAGTCAAGCTGCAGCAGCAGCAGCATAGGGGTCCCTAAGCAGAAAGAACCTCACTAGTTTCTTCAGGGAACGATCTAAGTTGCAAAAGCTTGGGTGCTGACTCCAGTATTATTTAGTGAGCAGATTTCAAGTCAGCCTATCTCTGACCTACTTCCTACATTTCTGATGTGCATTCTAGTTCAGATTTCAGTCTTGGCCCACCCAGTCCTAGCATTGACTGGCTGGAGCAGTGGCTTGAGCACCAGGCTGCCAGGTGGATGCTGGGGGGGCTCAGGTTGGGCAGACATACTCTCACTGTGCAGCCATCGCAGCACAGAAGGGAATAAACATGAATGATAGCTCTCACCTAGGATGTGCTGTCCTGGCCAAGTGTGCTACAGCAGGAGGAACTATTGAAAAGTATAAAATGAAGGTTTGATAGGAAAGGCATGGAGGCTGGCAGCTGTCTGGTAATGAGATGCTCTTTCTGGCATTGCCAGCTCCCTGTTTCATCGTATATTTTAGGTATCACAAGACTGTCTTCAATGCCCTGGCTCATGATGTTGAAAAATTCTTATAATCTCAACTTCTACTTACTAAAAGAATTGCAAAGGAAAACTAAATATATATACCCCTTAATGCCAATAAAGTACCCCCAATATCTTAATATTATGATGTTTTTTCAGTTTGCACTATGATTCTTAAGTGTGGGGTCTTGATTCATAGTACTCGTTAGGAAGATGCTTTATTAGGGGGTTGATCTATTCCAGGCTGATGATGAGTTAATTCAAGGATGGTTGACCAGAAGGTATGCTGTCAATAGATATCAAAAGCAAGCACAAAACCTTTGGGACAGTGATTCGTGCCCTGTGACTTGGGCAGGAAATAAAGAGCTGTTTCTTAGCAGCACTCCTGCGTGTTGGGGTCCCAGGCTCCATTCCCCACATCCGTGGCGTGTACCTGACTAGTACCCACCATCTCCATGTCTGGATGTAGTGGCCATGGATCCCTTGCTCAGCTACCAGAACTGTGCTGGAGAAGCCAGACAAAGATTTACGTGTGCAGCTTTGTGTTTTCTGATCTCTGGCAGCTTTGTCAGACATTCAAGAAAGCCCGACTCCTTTATTTTTTTCCCTTTCTCTCTTTCCCTCAGGATTATACCCGAGTGGTGAGTCCAATCATTGATGTTATCAGCCTGGATAATTTTGCCTACCTGGCAGCATCAGCAGATCTGAGGGGAGGTAGGTATAATGAATGGCTTGTGTAAGTTAGGCCCGGGGGATGGTGCATGAAAAATAATTGATGTTTTCTTCAGCTTTCCAAGAAAACAGAGATACGATTTTTCCTGACGGGTTCTCTGTCCTGTTTTTCCTGCAACTTGCAAAGTCAGATCTTTCTTTTGCAGATTTAAAACCCAACTAGTGTTTTCCTCTTGAGCTTGCATCACTGTCACAACATTTTGCAATTTCAGGGCTTAGTTAACTGATTAAACATATCACCATGCCCTTCCTACGCTACCTGTGCGCTGGAGTCTGACAGGCACTTCCAGTTGCTGCTCCAATCTGCCAGGCTATCTCATGGCATCTTCTGAAAAGCATTTTCACCTCTCTCCTCGCAGCTGAACCCACTGCAGCTGTTCCTGTGGTTACCCACAGTGCCTGGTGCTCTTCTCCCTCTTCTGTGGCTGGGGTTCACTGCTGCACTGCTTGCCTGCCAAAGGCTACTTGTTCTGTGGCTACCCTTAACAATGGTATAATGTTAGTGACTGTGCTGTGCTCAACTACCCACCACAGGCCAACTACAAATAAATGGTAGTCTTGAAAGAGGTGATGGTTACAGTGATCTGCAGGGCTTTGTTCCCAGAATACATGACACCCCACAAAGTCCTTTGATTAAAGACTCATAACTTTGACAGACAGAGAAGTATAAGACAGACTGGCCAAAATGCAATTATATCTCACTGAAAACACTCTCCTGAAGATGTGGAGTGGAATTAAGCAGAAATCTGTAATGCTAAGGGATGAGTATGCCAAGACAGAAGCTGGTGACTTCTCCATTAGGATAGACTCTTGCCGTTTTGGGTAAACTGTGAGGGAGGTCAGGGAAGGAACGTAGGGATAGCCTGTGATGTAAAGATGGAGACTATCACTGAAGCTAGTAGAAAAACAATAACAAAACCTATTTGACATGTTTTTTTCCTTCTCAGGGTTTGACTGGAGCCTTCACTTTAAGTGGGAGCAGATTCCTATAGAGCAGAAGATGTCCAGAACAGACCCAACTCAGTCTATAAGGTAGCTGTCTCTGATGGACTGTGTACAGTCCTCCAAATGCCTTTACTAAGCCTTGACCTGTATGGCAAGGAGTGCACAGGGACTGCGTTGCTGAGGACAAAATCCCACAGTGTGTTCACTTGACGATGACAGATTCTTCATGTTATTTTCTGAATGCATTGAGGTCTACACCCTAATCCTGAGAGTATTACTCTCTGAATATTGTAAGAATAGCACTGTATACTATCATAGGCTTGTAGGCATGCCACTTCTACAAGCCACCTCTTCTTCTATATGTGTGTTTTTGTGGTCTCCCTCACTCAACACTCTGAATGCCTCAGAAATCCCTTTGGGTTTTTTTAATTACCTCCATCTTCCAGGTGAAGAACTAAGGAATGAAGCAGCTAAACAGTCACTCAGCAAGTGTAAAGCAGACCTGGGAACTGAATCTTGCTTAGTAATTTGGGCACAGAATTATCCTTCCCTCCTAAATATGCATGTCCATGGACAAAACAGACTCTGCTGGGTGGAACAGTTATTGCCAGCCTCACTGCTGTATGTGTGGCTCTGAGGAATGTAGAATGTGACAAATCCTGATATAAAAAGTCACAGTGCTTGTCTGTATATGCAGGCAGCTTCCTGTTTGTAATATAAAAGTATCATTCAATTCCTCTGTGTAATTTGTGAGCCTCTGTTTTGTACTCCAGAAGCAACCAGCAGAGCAGTACATGCAGCAGTGTCTCTCACATTGTGTCTAGTTGGTGAACACAGTCATCAGACAGTGCCCCTGTCATTCCTTCACACTGTGTATATTTGTATAAATGCAAAAGACGCAGCATTACTCATGGAGTGCTTGCAGGACCATCTAACAAAGGAGGAGGGTGATCTAGTGAGGGGGATCTCAGAAGCCTGCTGCAGGTTCACGTCCCAGCTCTACTATTTTTCTCTTTTAAATGAGATACGATTTGTCAGGCCTGGACAAATTGTCCCCCCTCTAAACTGAAGGTGGTGGTGCTACATATACATGCGATTATTTTGTGTGGGCTTGTGTTTTCTTTTCCAGAACCCCTGTCATAGCAGGAGGCATCTTTGTGATTGACAAGTCCTGGTTTAACCACCTGGGAAAATACGATACTCAAATGGACATCTGGGGAGGAGAAAATTTTGGTAAGTTTAGGATGTTTCAGGGGAATGACACACTAACACAGAACCACTTCCCAGTCTTCATCGCCTACTAGAACTCTCCTTTTGAGAGATCTGATCTGCATGTCGATGTAAGGCTAGGGACATGGTAAGGTAATCCCCATGTCGATCAGAATTGTATCACTGTCAGCTTTGTCCAAAGTAAATGGAGGCCTTTTGCAAGCAGGGCTATCACTGTCTTACAGACTATATACACTATTATACAGGTGCTTCCTCAGTACAAGGAAGAAAGAGGAACCTCCTGATATTTAAATTGTTGCTTGGTTTTGGAGAATATTCCTCCAGTCCTTCACATGACAGTCTGTTGCCCCAGCTCTGAAGTGGACAGTCACTCCTATGCTCTCTTCTTACACCTGTTTCTCTTTCCTAGATAAGTCTGAGTTGCTATCCCAGCTTAATAGGATAGAATAATATTTTTCCTAATAAAACAAGCCTCTTTGTAAGTGGAATTTGGGTACAAATAAATTCAGAATGCAAACATTTAAAAGCAGACTAGGGCATTACAAATATCTGAGGAATTCAGAAGCCCAGGGTAGTCTGTCCGCTCAAGTGCTGTTATCTCATAGGGCATGGTGCTTAAACCCATCTCCTTGCACTTAACGGTAGCACAGATATTCCATGCATCTCTCTGTGCCCCATGTGAAGGGATGCTGCAGTGTCACCAGGTGTTAGTGACAAAAGGAAGAAGAGTATTGAAAAGAGGTTCCCAGAGACCTCAAGTATTCGGGGCATTCATTTAGAAATGATGCAGGTGGAGCTGAAGAGATAAAAGCCTTACTCTGTTTTGCAGTCAACTTAAATAGACTTTCCTGTAGCTAACACTGCCAAAAAAATTATTCTGTTTCTACAGCTTCCATAAATGTCACAGATTTGTAAATGAAACCCTTTAAAGAAGAATTTGTGTGGTGTTTTCTAGCACCTGAAGGACCAATTAGAAAGAAAGAAATAGTCAGGAAGAAGAAGCTTTTGTTTCTCTGAACACAGCTGGGAGAGCTGCCTCTTTCTGAAATGCTCTCTGAAACCAGGAAATAATATTTTTGGCTGATAACAGAATATGAAGGTACCACTTTTTTAAAACAAAATATCTAGTGAGTGCTGGTGTTCCCTGTTTTCTGAGGTCTTGCTTCAGGTATGATATTCATGATATTAAAAAGAGATATTAAATGGGGCTGGCATTGGGATCTCGGCAGTGCTAGCAGCATCAGCTAAGCACTGTAGGCAGAAGTAACAGGCAGCCTTTATGCAGGCATGAAGATCCCCTCTCCTGTGTCCCTCAGACTCCTCTGCACAGCCAAACTCAGCTCCTTGCTGTCACTAGCCCTGCTCCAGCTGCAGAGCCAGCCACTTGGCCATCCTGTAGGCCTCTGATCTGCAACTGTGTAAAAGCTGTAAACCCCAAAGATGGAGAAAGAATATTTCTTTAGGCTTTTGGTTGTCTGCTTCTGCCCACCTGGGAGCCCAGTGTTGTTGTTTGGTGCGTATGTCAGTAGCTTGATGCTAAGCAGAGCTCTCTGCCATAAGTGGCAGTAAATTACCTGCACACCCACAGCCCTTCTTGCATGTAGAACTGATCAAAACCTCAACAGAATTGCTTCATTCCCCTTCAAATTGCTCTCATAAAGCCTGGCAGTGGCTGGGCCAGGCTGCGGGGGACTGGGCCAGGTGTACAGGGCTTGCCAGTTTTGCCTTGTTGTGTGGTTTCCCTGTAAATTTGTTGTCTCCCATCACTTGTCTCTTATCCTGCACCTCCACTCTTCACTTAAGAGGGCAAAGCTAAGTGCACAATGCTCTGTTTAATGGGCCCTGTCCCTGAGCCGCATTGCCACACCACCATGACGATGGCAATGGAAAGGTATTTTAAAACCAAAACAGACTACTTTTCTTTTTTAAAGCTAACTTTTGTTCAGCTGTTCAGCATAATGTGAGGCAACAAATCAACCAGTGGCTTCTACATCTAGCCTATTGCTGTTGCATGGCAGAGGGTAGAAACCAACCTGTATCTGACAA
This sequence comes from Haliaeetus albicilla, assembly GCF_947461875.1. Lineage (NCBI taxonomy): Eukaryota > Metazoa > Chordata > Aves > Accipitriformes > Accipitridae > Haliaeetus > Haliaeetus albicilla. The sequence goes on from NC_091487.1 coordinate 38,578,394, forward strand.
CAAAATCTATTAATTTTCCTTGACGTATTCCAAATGGTTAATTTACCCTCTTAAAAAAAAGTTTTCCATACTTAATAGAAGATTAGATTTTGTGATCAAGGAAAAATGTTCATAATGTTCTGAATCACTATTTTTGCTACAAATTACAATTCTGAGTGGGAGGGAACTGTTTGGATAAGGTCACCATTTGCAGGTGAGGTGGGAGAGTAGTTCTGACTAATTTGGGTGGGTGAGATAGACTATTCCCTGCCCACGAAGACCATTCTTAATAAATTTCTTCTTTGAAAATTTTTTCCTGTGAGGAAACAGGATAAGAGAATGTATGGGAAGGGCATGGAGCCGGACAAGCTCTACACACACAGCAGGTACACAGAAATGATCAGGCAGCAATTACCAGCTGCCTAAATATCCTTCCAGCTGGATGTGAGCTGGTAAACCCCTTTTTTTTCCACTGTGATGGGGAAAAGCCACAGTGATTAAGTCATTTAAAACACAGGTCACGTCCTGGAAAATATTCAGCAAAAAGTTCTCCTATGCTTTCCATCAGGATGGATGAAAGTCCTTAATAAGCTATGTTTGATCTCCATTTTATCTTCTGTGCCCAAAATCTGCATTCTTTCACCACTTCTTTAAAGAATTCTGTCGTTTACAAACCTGGACATGCAGTCTCTGTGTGTGCTTAAGATACCAATACGGCATGAGGAATCTTCTCTTGGGATTTGGACATCACTTTAAGTTACACATGCTACATTGAGTGTTTTGGGTTTGTTATAGGTCGGGGTGAGTCAGAACCTCATTCCAGGAGAGCAAATGCCAGCTGGACACACCACCAGACAGAAACTTATGTCTTGGCCTTTTTGGTTTTAAAGCTCTTCCTGTCTTCAAAGCTGGAACTCCCTGTTGAGAAGAGACTGAAAATAATAAGCTCTAGGAATGAGTGAGGGAGACACAAGAGCTAGTAAGAAATGCCACAAAATACAGTCTAATAAAATGGTTTTTTACTTAGAAGCTATATTAAATACACCATCTTCCATGCCCCAAAACACACTGTTTGAACAACCTTTCCCAGGAGCTATAGAGGAAAGCTTTTTAATTTCTAAACATCAGAGCCCCATAATTCAGGCATTACTGGGGGGAGATCCCAACTGAGTAAAGTTTTTGAAGTAATCAGTCTACACAATCTGAAGCCCTTTTGGTAAGGACTACCAAACTACCCAGCTAATTTTCATTTTGCTTCTTCCTTCTCTTCTCATCGCCACATGAAACATAAGTGGAAAACCCCTCCGGTGTGGCAGTGATTAAACTTGCGAGGACAGACCCATAAGCTTGAGCAAGGTCACATCTCTTCTGTGATGCAAATAAGTGCCTATACATCAAAGCTCTGTGTTCTTCTAATCCTTTAACAAAATGTTGAATTTAGCTTCAGGACCAGCTGGATTTCTTCAAGTAGCAGAGTCCTCTCCATATTTTTATAGTCACACCATTAGACTGATTTCTGCTCTCAGTAGCTTCCCCAGCAGTGGCAACTGGTGACAAACTATAAGCCAGTCATTCACTTTTTTTTTTTTTTTTTTGATTAACAGAACCAAGCAGAACAAGAACAACAAGATATTGTAGGGTGGATAACATGGAGGTATGAGAGAGAGGACTCTGCTCTAGACATTGACTCACTTCCTATGCCCTCATCTTGTTCTCTTCTTTCTCCTTATCTCCTAAATTCCCTTTCTTCCTCAAATGATTTGCTTTACACAGTGAATTCTTCTTTTTTTTCTTCCATCTGTGTGCAGGGCCAGAGAGTTACAGAAGTCCAAAACGAGGTGGGTGTGGGGATGATCTCAATCTGTTGCCAAATGCCATCCTGAAGGCCTGGCAACCACAAGGACCTGGTCAAAGGGAAAGGTGTCTCACTGAAATGCTAGGGGGACCAAAGAGAGGAGCGGGACTGGAGAAGGCTAGGAAGTCTCTGAGCCACAAAGGTTGCCTCCCTTTTAACAAAGGGAGGACAGTTTTTCCACTCTCACCATGGCATTGCTTTTGCTGGTTTTGCTATTGCAGGCAATACATCTAGAGCAGAGGGGCAAGGTTTTCAGGCACACTGCTGATGTTGCCCTTCTTGGAAATGCTGCAGATCTGCCTGCAGCTGTATGACTCTTGGGGTCTCTTCCAGAGCTCTCTTTCCGAGTGTGGATGTGCGGTGGCAGCTTGGAGATCGTTCCCTGCAGTCGAGTGGGACACGTGTTCAGGAAGCGCCATCCCTATGACTTCCCTGAGGGCAATGCACTAACTTACATCAAGTAGGTGTTGGGTAGTTCCTGGTAGCAGCCAGGTCACCTTGATGTTGGGCATGTCTAATTAAACCTGAATTCTTTGTTGTCTTTCTGCCTGATGACAGAGAACAGCTTGTGGCTAAGCATCTGTTCTCAAGGGAAGGATGAGTTGCTGTTTTCTGTGAACAAAACCCATTCCCTTCTCTGTTGTTTGTATTAGTGCATCTTGTTCTTCCTCAGTCTGCAATGGAGGGGGGGGAGCAGTACCCCAGGGAGAGACCCTGGCCATTTGTGGATACGGCCCTATGACATGTGCCTGTGTATCAGCAGTGCTTAGTCATCTCTGTTGTCTCTGAGCTGCTTTTGAGTCCGGAGATCCTACTAAGCTGTATGTGTTCTGAGACGAGTCCTAAGGACAGCTTCCAGGCAGATGGGAAGAGACAAAAGATGAGACAAAGTTCGTCACAATGAGAGTGGTTAAGCACTGGCGCAGGGCCCCAGAGAGGTGGTGAAATCTCCATCCTTGGAGATTTCAAAACGCGACCGGACAAGACCCTGAACAACATGACCTAACCTGAAGCTAAGTCTGCTTTGGGCCGGAGGTTGGACTAGGTGATACCTAGAGGTGCTTTCCAAGCTGAATTATTCCATAGTGTTATTCTAATCTGGGGAAAGGGGTACTGTGAAGCAGGGTGATCGTGAGAGTGAGGCCAGGTGTCTCTGCAGAGGGAGCATGTGTGAAGAAATCCTGGTAAACTATGGCTGTTAAAATTTTAACTTCGGAATGGAAGCATCCTTGCAAGGCTTTGCAGACTTAACACATTAAATCTATATCCATCTGTACTCCCCACTGTGTTTCATGTTTGGGACTGTCCCCCACTCCCTCCTGGCAGACAGGCCTTGGGTCTGCCCACCCAGTGCCTGCTCGCTGGGAGGGTAGATTCTCCAGCAGCGCTCAGCAAAGCATCTCCTCATACCCATGCAGGAATACCAAGCGCACAGCAGAGGTGTGGATGGATGAATACAAGCAGTACTACTATGAGGCCCGGCCATCTGCCGTTGGGAAGTCATTTGGAAGGTAAGCTGCCCCCAAACCTCAGTAGGAGGGCTCTTGTAAGCCCCTTGCTAGCAAGAAATAGGGTTTGGATCTTCTTTGGAGCTAAGTGTGGGAAACAGAGATGCTTTGAATGACTGGCTTGCCAAGGAAGTTGCAGCTCGAGCGTCTGGCTAACAAGGTTTGCTTCTAATTCATTTTATTTTTCCTGCAGTAGCCCTGCATAAATCATTTGTTAGCAGAAGGCCGAAGGGATCTGTAATGAAATTAAAAGGCCAGACATTTTGAGTGGATAGATAAGAATATTTTCTAACACAGCATGCAGCTGCTCTGGGAATGTGAGCTATGCAGTTACTAGAGCTTGATCCAAAGTTCCTGTGTGAATGCAGAGCCCTGGGGCAAGCACGGCTAGCTGGCCCATGAGGCAGGTGGTACTCGGAGCACTCCCCTCTGTCCTGATGAGTAAATGCGTGGTTTGCCTGGTTTGTAGGGCAGGAGAGAGCATGGCCAATGGTGAGACATCTCATTTAGAAACACAATCTGGTTGTGACTCATCTCCAGCACCTGCTGAGCCCACTTCTGTGCAGAATTATGCTCCTTAGAGCACCTTTGCTAAAGCTGTCTCCAGGCCACATGGGATTCACTGTTATGGGCTTAAGCATTCTTTGTGACCCAGAAGTCAGTGATGGACACCAAAACCTGGGATGAGGGGAGAGCTTGCTCTCTGTGCTAACAAACACCCATGACTCCCAAATAAACGTAAAAAATCCCAGGAGTGGTGTGTATCTGTGGGTTATATCTGCCTGTAACAGGTGACTACTGTATCAGCGTAAGGACTTGGCAAATGTGGTTGTATCTCAAATGTGTAGCTATGTGCACTGGGTAATGATGCATTTCCTGCTTATTTGATGACAAGCAGGTTTGGTCTGACCCACACGCACTTTTTTTGTTGTACATCATGCTTTATTATCATGATGCATTACATATTTTTGTACAAATAGCTTTGCCTACCTAATTTATCTGTCCTTGAGCTGACTGCAGCAGCTGGGCTGGGGCCAAATAGCAAGTAACCTGCTGCTTGTGAAGGAAACCAGACTGCTGCATATTGGACATGGATATGTTGTTCATGTGTTTTAGGGCCAAAACCTGCAGTTCTTGTTCACACAGACTCCCTAGTAGGTTTACTGGCAGCATTGGCTGAGTAAGAGCTGGAGATCTGATTTCAGGCAATTTCTTGACCTGTAATAACAGCCCTGTGAACCTGTATTAAATCTAGATTTTAGAATGCAAATGCCTCTAACACCATCACTGTCAACTGGGCCTAAAATGGACCCTCCTTCCCCACTTTTTTGATGTGAATATAGGATCTAAGTACATTCTCCTGACGTATGGGCAGTTCAGTGGCTTCTGTGCGCTGAGGATGGCAAGGAGCATGGGTACAGTTGAAAGTCCTTCCCAACACACAAATGTAGTGTTATAACTTGAAGAGGAGAGTCCCTAGTGTCACTGCTCAGTAGGACCGCTTGAGGGAAGTCCTCTTCTTCAGCCAGCTAAAGCCAAGCAAATCAGCAGTGGGAGGACTCCTGCAGCAGACATTTACTGAGGTGTTGAGTTAATTTCCCCTTATACTCCTCCCCTTTCCCAAAACTGCTTAAGAGCAAATAATTATGTTCTTTAGGTCTGAAACCCAGCCTGAGCCTAGAGCTGCTGCCATGAGCTAGTCATGTGCTCTAGGACACACAGATTAACCATTTGTATTTGCCTGAGCACAAACACTTTCTAGGCCTTTTCAGGAGCTGATCGTTGTGCAAGTTTCATGGTATGCCTCTCCAGGGGCACCCAGAGGCAGAAATGCTTTCCTGGTCCTACAGTAGTTTTACTGCAACGTATTATTTAACCCTGTAAGACCCGGGCCCTGCCATCGTTCTGAGCCAAATGAAGTACAAGAATTGCTCTCTGAAGGTGTTTGTCTTCCTTTTCTATTTCCTGCCACTTGCCTCTCTCCTCCTTTTCACCTCAGGTCACTGCTAGTGCTCTGAACCCAGCAACAACTACGTGGGAGAATGAGTAATGGGAAAAAGTCGTATAGTCTCCCTCAAACCTCCTGGCCAATCTTCATTGTTCCCCTCCCTCCTGTTCACTACCTTATCCTCAACAACCTGCCTGTGTTTCCAGTGTTGCAGACCGAGTGGAGCAGCGACGCAAACTGAACTGTAAATCCTTCCAGTGGTATCTGGAGAACGTCTACCCCGAGCTCAAGTGAGTCAGTTCTCCACTTGTAGAAATCTCTGAAGGGTCTGGGAGGTGGGTTACAATGAGAAGCTGAGCCTTGGCGGCAGCGGGCAAAAGAGAGACTTATGCTTGGAAAAGGTTTTTCTCTGTTCTTTTTGGTGAGAAACCTCCTGTGATCTCCTGGCTTGTATCATCACAGCAACTCTGCAAAAGGTTTGTTGCTCCTGCCTCTGGGAGTCCTGCTCTGCCCCACACAGCTGTCCCTCAGAGATGTGCAACAGTGGTGTTTGCAGAGGTGCGGTGTGTAGACAAGTGCCAAAGCAGTAAATCCCTCCCAGTTATAGCTTGGTCTCTGCCTGTTAGTTGCTCTGCCTGGAGGTAGATGAGCCAAGTAGAGCTGGACAGCCTCAGTGCAGAGGTGCGGGTGGTTCAGAGAAAGCCCTGGTGAATGCCAGAACCAGCTGTGCCTGTGGCTTCCCCTGCCCCAGGTCAGGATGCAGCAGTGTTGTGTCATTGCTTTGCTGGGAGGTAGTCTGGGTAGAGCTGTGTTAGTAACACAGGCTAGCTAACACACCCTGGCAACACATCTTTACGTTTCAGTCAAGCAAAGTCTGTAGCTAACGTGGGTCAAGGCTAAAACATCCAGCTGTAGTCTGGCCTTGATGGATCTTTCCTGTATTGCTATTAATGAGACAGAGAATATGTGCTAGCACTGGGGGGAAGCACTGGAAAAGGGGGAGGCAGAAGCAGGATAAATCAGTGTGGATATGGCTTTTTCCTGGCAATGGCCTCTTTCAGAAGAGACATCACAATAAACTGCTTGGGGTATACCTAAAGGTTCTGTTATGCCTTCTGAAACAAGAGGGTACCGACCCTCTGACCAAGTTCTCCCTTGACTTTTGCCTCCTCCAGACATTTCCAGTGGATAGCATGATATTGTTCATTTTCTGTCAAAAAAAGGGGACTGTGTTCGGTCAGGGGCTAGTTATGCCCTTGTAAATGTGAAAGTGCTTTGGACGTTTCTGTGTATGAAGTGCCATGCAACTGTCATTTTACTTCAAGGATTCCTGAAAAGGAGTTGATTCCAGGAATAATTAAACAAGGAGGAAACTGCCTAGAGTCTCGGGCACAGGATACCACAGGGAACGCATTGGCTGGCATGGGAAACTGTAAAGGAACAGTGAACAATCCACCTGTCACTCAGGTAAGGCAGGCTTCAGTTTGGTGCTTTGCTCTTGCTTCTGCCCTTTTTAATACCTGAGAATGAAAAGGCATCTCTGGCCTTGGTGGGTTTGTACAGAGGTAACTGAAGGAAGAGTTTGGGTCTGTTAATGATTTTAATAGTAAGCAGAAAAAGAAACTGTGCCCATCTCTCAGAGCTCTGTTGGGTCAACAGACCCAGCAGTCGGGCATAGAGTAGGAAGGTTTTCATCACTCAAAGGCAACAGGCAGCGCATGAATGCTCAGGGGTGTGACTAGTCTGTGCAGTAGGTGTGCAACCAGGGTTTGAGTCATGTAGCTGTTCCCACTCAGACCATTGCTTGGGTGTGCTCTGCTTCATCATCCAACCCATGAGAATCGGTCCTGGGGTGTGCTTGGCTAGTACTGTGGCATGTGGGTAAGAGATTTTCCCAGAATCAGAAATGTTCCTTGGTCTGCCAGTTCAGCTGTAGCTGCAGATGGCTTGAATTGTGCTGTTGTACACATGCATTTCAGTATAAAGCCCAAGCAGAGTTTAAATAGCCAAGACCCCAGCTGCAGTAATTTGGTGCAGCTCTCCTAACTGCACTAGGGCTGTGCTGGTTTGTACCAGCTGGAGATTTGCACTCAGCCTCTTCTTTCGGTGACTGAAAGCAGCAGGGAAGCAGCTTGAGAAAGTTAAGGGTCACAGTAGGATATTTTATGCCAGAAAATACATATTCACATCTGTTAACTGTTGGAAACTAGTTTACAGCCAGCGTTCAACATGCCATTTAATCTGACTCATTGTTCTGTGTCATTACCATTTGAAATCTCTGAAACTTACTGTATTTTGTATTTCTTCCTTGGGGAAAGTATAATAATAATAGTTGATTGGGTTGGGTATCCATCTAGTGAGAGGAGGAAAAAATGAAGTGGCTTGTGCTTTATGTGTGCTGGTGATATATGTTAGCCTATGGATATGCTTGCATGTGTTTTGCTTCGCTTCACAATCTATAGGTCCCAGATACCTGTTACAGAACACATCTGCTATGTAAAATATTCAGAAGCAGTTGCACGTCATGTAAATCAGGGCTCAGGGTACTCCCTGCTTTGTAGGCCTGAATCTGTAAAGCTGCAGAGCAAGGAGCTGCATGGGATCCGAGGTTAATCAGACAGCTCAGATGGTCAGAGGAGTCAGCTGCAGGCTTTGAAATAGTCATGATGCACCAAGGCTGAGCATAAACTTCTGATCAGGTGAAGATTGCTGCCATAGTCTTCCCAGGGAGCCTTTGGTAAGAGCTGAACAAAGGATACAGGTTTTTGAAATATCTGCTAGAAAAAACTGTTTCTTCCTCACCTGATCACCATTATGATCCTAATGGAACCTTTCTTTTTCTTATGCTGAAGGAGTGGGTGTTCAGTGACCCTTTAATTAGACAGCAAGACAAGTGTCTTTCCATTACCTCCTTCTCTACTGGCTCTCAAATCACACTGGAAGCCTGCAATCAAAAAGACGGCAGACAGGTAGGTAACTGTGCGCCTGTTTTTAATCCTTTCATTGCCACGTACCATGCCACATGCCAACACATACCAGTGTTCCTACATCAGTGCAGCCTGCAGGGGCAAACCTAGTACTATCAAGGTGTATAAAAGTCCCTTCCATCTTCTGCATCTCCCTCTCTGGTGTGTTTCATAAGCTCGGCTGTATGAGATTGCCGGCGACCAAAGCGGGGAGCACAGACCACACTAGTGTGTGGGTGTCTGCTCAGCCTGGGCCCTTGGCGGCGTGGTTAGCTCCAGCTCAGTAGCACCCCGACCTCGCTCCTTGGATACATCTATGTTCAGCTAGATTGGTGCACAGATGGAGCACAGCATCAGAGAGGGGTAGATAAGCAGCAAATGCTTTGAGATACCCAAGGGAAGGGTGGCATGTGTGTTTACTTATTTAGAAGTGAGAGAACTGTGTTCTTTGTGCTGTCTTTGGACATGTGAACAGACCTTTAAAACTGAGTGCATGCAACTCATCTGAGAAATATTGACTGACATAAAGCACCATATGTTCCACCCAAACTGCTCCCCGAGGAAAAATACACAGCAGCAGTGTTCCCAACAAAATGCAGCTCTGTGACTTTTATGCTGTTTCCGAGATATGCATCTCTGATCTGTCAGGACACGTAAGTCATTTTGCCTTACAGCATGAGGTAAGAGATGGCCTCTGCAATGGCCAGGGTGCCCTCACAGAGATGCGATGTGCCTTTTTATCAGAACTGGGCAAAACACAACAGGTGACAACGCAGCGCTGGCAGAGTGGACTGGGCTTGTTTCATCCCTAGTTCCTGTGCTTTCCTCTACACCAAGAGAGAACAAACTTTCTATCATCTAAGGCTATGCTGACTCTGTGTTTTCTGACACATCTGTTGTTTTAATAGCCCAAAGGTAGGAGATGGCTCAGCTTGCTACCAGTCCTCAGCAGCATCCTGTTTTGTCAGTACTTTTTAATGCTATATGAATCTCTGAATTTAGTTCTTCCTGAAAGAAAACACTGAAATCCAGTCTTGCCCATTTATGGAAAGCCTATGTAGACTTTCCTCTGGAGGGCTGGTTAATGCAGAAATGTCTTGAAGAGTTGTCACCTTGAATACCCTGGGAAAACTCTGAGTTCAGATTAGCCTTGCAAGGATATCCCAGGTGGGCTGTGCTTGCCTGCTCCTTTTTCTTGTTGGTAATCACTCACCCCCTTGCTGTGTAATTAGGTCACTTAGCTTCCCTTTAGGTGCCTTGCAGCATTTTCCTCCCTGGCAGCAGAGAGGACTCTAGCAGCTGCCAAAATCAGCTGTCTTTCCCTGCCTCCCCTGCCATGGAAGGACAAGGGTCCCCTGAAGGGGGGTGGAGTCCAAGCCCTATTAGCCAGAAGAGAGATTAATCCATACAAACACGAGCAGGTTTATTCTACTGCTGGAATAGGATTTATTGAGCCTTGATGTGTTGATTATATACACGCTCATTATAAAGGACATGCACACACATTTAAGTATGTGAGCTGTTGTTTTCCATTACCGTATGTGAACAAACTGCACTTAAATCAAAGACTTGACCTAGCAGATGATTTAGCCAACTGACTGTAAGCAAGGATTTTGTTTAAGCATTTCAAATAATTACAGACTGATTTGAATCACAGCTGCCATTCCAAACGGCCTCGTGGCTGAAGGGATGAGGTGGGAGAAGTACATTTGAATTTCTAATCTGATTTGGGTTGAAATGCTCTGAAACGTTGGGGTTTTTTTGGAAGTCCCAAACTACCATTTCAGATTTCTACTTATAAAGCCAGTTCTACTTGCAATGCTCAAGTTTGTTGTGTTCTTGGGCAATGTTGTTATGGTCCCTTCCTTCCATAAACACAACAGTAACTGTTGTTAAACTGACATGGGATTTTAATTACCTAGAAGTCAGTCATCTTTGCAAACTATCCCATTCTCTCTCCTCCTGATATTTGGGAGGTTGAGTTTCAAGGAGACAGTCTCTGCTGTAGAAACTTTAAAGCATGGAATGAAAGAGCAAAGCTGAAGGGAACAAATTCCCTCAGTTTCACTACAACTTGTCTGCCTCTCCATGGGCGCTCACAGCCCAAAGTGGGAGTGCCGGGGCAAGAGCAGTGTTTTCAAACTACGCATGGGTGTAGCCTCTCTTCAGTTCAAGTGGGCTTCTTGGAAAGTCAGAGGAACTGAGTGGGATTGGAGGAAGGGGAGCTGAGCTACTTCAGAGGTGGTGGTGACAAGCAAGAGCCCCAAGCGGGTGGTCGGAGTGGAAGGGGGTGAGCCTGGGCAATGGGCATCACACATGCAATATCCTAAGAGGAGATGGCGGCATGCTGAAAGCCCACCTTTGAACATCTCTGGTGTCACTGTCATCAGAGGTCTGTGGTAGAAGATGTTTGGACTTTTCTGGATCTAGATTTCCTGTCTATGTCTGAGTGATGCAAAAGGAAGATTTCTGACAAAAGATGGGGCACATGATGGCTTCGTTTTTTAGTGTCACCAGAGCAGGTTGGTTACATCCTTATGACACCACCATACAGCTCCTGAAGTTGCTTTCTGCTTTCAAACATACTGAACCTGTGCCCATGCTACACAGCTGTTATGCATTAAGCGTGTCCACAGGGCAGATAATTTTGTTGTTATTCTTGAGTGCTAACAACAGTCCCATCTAACATATATGTAATACTCTAACAGAGGCTTTACAGTATTATGAACAGTGCCTAGTGTATTACCTCAAAATAAGTCTAGAACTTTGCAAGTAGGAAGATACAAGACAGTAGTCAAAATTTAGATGGTTTTTGATTCTGTCAGACTACTCTCCCTTGGGTTGAAAGGAACCAGGAACAAAATCTATTTGGCACCATGATCCCATTGATCATTCAACAGCAACAGCTGGCACTGCTAGCAGAAGACCAGCCAAGAGCTATTCTGCATAATCAGAACTAGATTTCAAACCAGATGGATGTTATCCATAATGTTATTTGGAGAATAGCATTTTTTAGTTGAATGCACAATAAATTATTGCTTTTAGCTTTGGTTTTGGCTCTGACGGTGGGAGTGGCACTTTAATTTGTATTATAGTGAGGACAAATAGAAGGCAAAGTGAGAGTCAGACACTAAAACAAGAGAATGAAAATGAGAAACATTGGCACAGTATTTCCCAACAGAACAAGAAGCATGCTGAGAAATCCTATTAAACAGCCATATTTCATTAAAATGTGCTGAAGGAATGTGACCCCAGCCTGAAAATGAGGACACCAAGCTTTCTTGTGAGATAAACAGTATTTGAAGTCCTGTGTGCCTTTGGATGTGATTGGGAAATTTTTCCCACCTTGCTTCTTGGTGTATCGTATTACCTGAAGTGCAGACAAATGCAACTTTATATAGACTATCAGAAAAGAGAAGAAGTGAAAACCTGTCTGTTCTGGAAGCACCTGACTCAGCATCTTCATGATAATAAGTAGGTAAAACAATACTGGCAGTGTGCCATAGCTTGAAAGTAATTTTCAGGAGACAAGAGTTTCTCTCAGCTATGATTCCTAGTTTTAAAAATTTACGTGCTCAAAGGGACACAGTACTTGCTGGATGCTGGTGTGAGCTTTTCCATCACACTCTGTCTGTTCATATATTTAAAATTAGTGTTTGTCATCTTCAACACCAGCTTCAGCCTGCCCATGGCTCTGCAAATACATTCAATTACAACTTGCAGCATCCTTGGCTATTCCAGTTATCAGCTCTCCATACATTTCTGTCTGAAGCATCTCAGTCCTAATCAACAAAATCTGCTCCTTATGGCTGTTTCCTGAGCTTGGCCAACTCCACTATGTTTTCAGGGTTATAAGGCTATTCTTAGGATCTTGAGAGAAACCCTGGACTGATTGGATTGCTGGGGTTTAAAAGAAAACTTTTGATTACCCTGAAAAATTACACTACTGTAAACACCTTCAGCTCTTGTATACATTGTGCAGAAGAGAACTGGCTACTTCTGACTTTTCTCTTAGTAATTGCATATGGAGCACTTCTATCCAGCCACCTCAAAGTACTTTGCAATGATAGATAATAAAGATGGAGAGAGAGATTTACAAAAAAGTGGGGAAATTTTTGCTTGATGTTGGGGAAGAAGATCAAGATGCAGTATTTCAAAGAAAATATGGATTCTTTTTTTTTTCCATCTCCATTCCAAACCTATTGTGACCAGTAAACTGTGTTATCTCCATCTGCACAAGAGAGGGAGACCAAGGAGGATTTTCAAGCCAAAATTTTTCAGATTGTGCCATGCTTATATCTTCCAAAAGCTTTTCTTCCAAGTACAGGTCAGTCATAATGTCTGGGTGTAGGAGAGGAGAGGGCTCCCTGTAATGTTTGGCTGTGTATGCAGGAGGTCTCTGCTCTGTTTGTTTGTTTTTCCTGAAGATGGACATCATCACTGTCATTTAAAAATTAGCTATCCAGGCTCCCTTTGTAGTCTGTGGAGAAAGCTGGGCCCTTCCAGAAGGTGTTTGTACCTTGGACCCCTCCCTAAGTATGTCACCAGGTGACTAGTTTAGACTAAGTTGCCCAGCTCTGAGGTGGCTGATGGTAGGAGATGAGCATCCTATGTCCTGTTTCCACCCATTCCTACTGCCCACCCTCCTCAAGGGTCTGAGATATGATGTGTCCCTGCAGGGCTAGGTGTTGGGCTGTCCTTGGTAATCCTGTGGTCTGGCAGTCAGGCAGGGGGGTCTTGTGAAATGTTCAGGTGAAGTCAGAGGAGTTGCTCTGGTATCTCATGGAAGGCAGCAAAGCACAGTTTCTGACCAGAAAGGGTAGAATCCAGCATTCTGAAAATACCACTTCCACGTGACATGAGAAGCCCTACTTTGGCTTTTACTGTCAGTACGCTTTATAATAGCTTCGTACATGGCACCTCTCTGGAGCCCGGATGAGGCTTGTATTCAACTCTCTGTCACCTTCTCAGTGTTCTTCCTCCCCCTTCCCCATCCTTGCCCCACTTTCTTTTGAACATAGAGATCTGGGATGACTTGAAACACTGGGCTTTCCAGTGGTGTAATTTACTGAGAAGCTGATTGATTTGGTGGAGTTAGCAGCAGAAAATGTGCTCTGGTGAGTGTTTGCTGGTGTCCTGCTGTGTCTGTTGCTGTAGACTGTCCCTACAGCCATCACAGTGGGTACCTGCTCAGCATGGAGAGATGACACAGCAGGTCATTGATCTGGAGGAATAACATGAGCAAGTCTCCCAGTCGTGCTAGTTTTCTCTTGAACAGCTAGGGGGGAGAAGAAAACCAGTGTCTCTTGGTAATTGTCCTGCATCTCAAATGTCATAACAGCATACTCCTTTACAGCAGGGCCTCTGGTGAGCTATGGGGTGTGTGGGAGAGATGGCTGGCAGGCATTCTCTAGCACACGCACAGGGGAAGGTGAAGGAGGAGGCTGGGAATTCACAAGTACAGAGAGGCAGGGGGAGGGTGGAGGGCAAGGAGGAGTTTGCCTTTGCACAGTAGGTGTGCTTTGGAGAAGGTCAAGAGGCTCCTCGCTGAGGTGTCCATGACCCTGGGAAACAGTGGTGGGGAGGCTGTTGGGCAGAGATTGCACCAGCTAGGTGCAGTGTGCTGCTTTCCACGGAGGAAGACCTCCTGCTTTCCATGCCTTCATTACAGTTTCTGCCTGTATTGGTTTTGTGTGGCAAGGTTTTGGTAGCGGGGGGGGGGGGTTACAGGGGTGGCTTCTGTAAGAAGCTGCTGGAAGCTTCCCTTGTGTTTGAGAGAGCCTATACCAGTCGGCTCTAAGACGGACCCACCGCTGGCCAAGGCCGAGCCAATCAGCGATAGTGGTAACGTCTCTGTGATAACATTTTTAAGAAGGAAAAAAAAAGTTGGGACAGGGAGAAACAGCTGCCGGAGGGAGGAGTGAGAACGTGTAAGAGAAACAAGCCTGCGGACACCAAGGTCAGTGAAGAAGGAGGGGGAGGAGATGCTCCAGGCGCCGGAGCGGAGATTCCCCTGCAGCCCGTGGTGAAAACCATGGTGAGGCAGATTGTCCCCCTGCAGTCCATGGAGGTCCACGGTGGAGCAGATATCCACCTGCAGCCCGTGGAGGACCCCACGCCGGAGCAGGTGGGTTCCTGAAGGAGGCTGTGACCCCGTGGGAACCCCGCGCTGGAGCAGGCTCCTGGCAGGACCTGCAGATCTGCGGAGAGAGGAGCCCACAGAGCAGGTTTTCTGGCAGGACTTGTGACCCCGTGGGGGACCCACGCTGGAGCAGTGTGCTCCTGAAGGACTGTACACCGTGGAAAGGACCCATGCTGGAGCAGTTCGTGAAGAACTGCAGCCTGTGGGAAGGACCCACGTTGGAGAAGTTCATGGAGGACTGTCTCCTGTGGGTGGGACCCCACGCTGGAGCAGGGGAAGAGTGTGATAAGCCCTCCCCCTGAGGAGGATGAAGCAGCAGAAAATAACGTGTGAAGACCGTAAACCCCATCCCCGCCCCCCTGTGCCGCTGGGGGGGTTGGCAGAGAAATCCAGGAGTGAAGTTGTGCCCGGGAAGAAGGGAGGGGTGGAGGGAAGGTGTTTTGAGATTTGGTTTTATTTCTCATTACCTTACTCTGGTTGATTTGTAATAAATTGAGTTAATTTTCCCCAAGATGAGTCTGTTTTGCCCGTGATGGTAATTGGTGAATGATCTCTCCTGTCCTTACCTTGACCCACAAGCTCTTTGTTATATTTTTCTCTCCCCTGTCCAGCTGAGGAGGGGGGAGTGATAGAACAGCTTTGGTGGGCACCTGGCGTCCAGCCAGGGTCAACCCATCACACTGCCTTATGGTATTAACTCTTCCTCAGCTCTTTGTAGGGAGACTTCTGCCAGATGAGAGCCAGATGGCTCTGGGACCTGTGTAGGCAGTGGGTTGCAGCAGCTGGCGAGGGCATTGCAGCGGACAGACTGCATTGTATCTTCCTCTCCATCATCACTACATTCCTCTGCCCCTTTGCCTATTAAAACCAGCTTCTTCCTGCTGCACAAACAGCTCTCCTTCAGTCGTATCCTATCAGACAGGATTAGCAGTGCTGGCAAAGTGAACCTGCCTCTGGTATGAATATATGATACAGAAGCAATAGATTACTCTGGGCTTTGCAACTGCCCTGCCCTCCAAGAAACATAACCAGGACACAGACTTGGAGGAGAGCTGCCAGCAATGTGTGAAGATAACTGGATGTCTTAAACCACACAGCATGTGACAATCTGTTTGCTGTGTTACCCAAAAATAAAAATGTTGGTAGGTTTTGACATTGTCTGGATATTGCAGGAATTTTTTTTTTTCCTTTTGCATATCATTTCTTTTTCTTCATTAGTCTCATGGGTTAGCCAGAACATCCTCATAATATTCCTAACCTGTTTACTGACTGAGCACCCAGACCCTAATTCTAACTGGGTCATCTGTGTGACTGCAAAGAGTGATGGGAAAGTGCCTGGAGCACTCAATCCAATAACCTGCTGACCTCAGCTGTGCCCCACTGCAGGGAAATGGCACAGCCTCACCTGGGAGATCCCAAGCCCACAAACTCATTTCTACTTTTTTTCTCTTCACTGTCAGCCACAATGGTCCCAGTTCTCTCCAGCAGGGATAGAAGGTACAGCCCTTTCCCAGCAGAATTTGCAGTTCAGGGTTAGGACCTATGTTTTGTTCCCTGGAAAGCAGCACAACCAAAGTGGACCTTCAGGAAAGGGTTGCATGTGGGACCTTGTGGATATGCTCTGAAGGGAGCAGACCCAGAGGACAGCACTGCAGAAAGCAGAGGAGTATGTACTGAGAAGCTGTCAAACGGACACATATAAACTGAAATGTTGGCAGGGCAGATAAGATTATGAAGAAGAGCCAGCTGACAACAGTGCAGAGCGATGAAGAGCTTTCAATGTAGTGCTGATAAAAATCTTGAATCTGATGAGAGGAGAGATGAGGGGACATGGAAGAGAGATAGATACGATCTAGTCAAGCAGCAAGAAGTGTGATTTTTGCTTTATGTGGATGGATTGCTTTCCATGCTGGGAGAGCTTTCAATGCTTTCCTTTCTATGGGTTGGAAAGAAACCATAGAGGGATTTCAGGTTTTGATGGGTATCTGGGTGCCTACAGATGCAGAACAAAGAATGGTAGGGACATTGTGAATATAATATGCTTTTGAAAATGCCACTACTTGCTGATTTTTGTGTTGTTTGCCTTCTAGATGCTTCTGAATATCTAGCCCTATAATTCAGCTAAACCCAAACTCCAGGTATTGTTAATACAGGAAACCAGTGCTTTGGAGATGCTGCCCTACCCAGATTTTCAGTCTCCCCAGTAGTTGGGGCTTACTTGAGGTTTATGCTCAACCTTTCTCCTTCAGCTTGGAGGCACAGTTCCACGATGAAATGGAGGTAACAGAATGTTTCTTCTCTGTCTTCTCACAGAAGTGGAAGATGAAAGGCAGTTTCATTCAACACTTTGTCAGTGGTCTCTGCCTGGAAAACCAGAATGGGAGAGTGGTCACCAACCCTTGCCAAGCAGGTGTACCTGGCCAACAGTGGGAGCTGCTACAAGCAACGTGATGGTAGCACAGAGATCTCCTTGTTTCTTTGTGCATGAGACTTTGGGAACAGAGGGGGATCGGGAAAGGAGGAATGGTTTTGTATGTCTGACCCTAAATGTTTTCATTGTGCCCATCAGCAAGCCACCATTTCAGCTGAGCACTTGCTGGTTTTGAGCTTTTCAGAGAAACTGGGGGTGAGAGAGGGATGAGGAGAGTTGTTGAAACCTTCCCATCTGTTGTCTTAAGTTATCCTTTGTAGCTGATGTCCGTGCACAGCTGCAACCAGAGAGAGGGAGGACCCAGCCCAATACTCAGAGTGACCAGAACTGCCTTGCAGCTCTCCCCATCCGTTCCTTTCTCTGCATCCAGAGTCCATGACCTTCAGTCCAACAGCTTAGACAATGCTTGTACAAACATTGGTAGCTCTTTGGCTTCCCTGGCTTTTCATTCTAACATCATGCATCATTTATGCATGCGTGTCTCTCAGCGAGGACTGGCCAGAAGAAGAGTCATCATGATGAGTGGAGGGGCTGGGAAGGAACTAGCAGACCCTGGGGGCAGGTTTGTAACTCTTCGTGGTGGGCCTGTTCCTTCCTCTGCCTGCAGTAGCTGTCCTACAGCCAAATGGGCTGAGGTTGGCACAATGCTGACAAGACAGCTAGAAAAGGGACAATCTGTTTTAACAGCATAACCAGGGATTGTTTTGCAGACTATTCCCTGTTGAATTCTTGCTTCCAGTTTTTTTACGAGTGGAAGGCCAGCCCTGCCTCCATGAGTGATCCAAGCCTACAGACAGCCTGGCTGGACCTGGGTTCAGGGTACCACACTCCTGTGGAGCTGGTCAGAGATGGGTGCCAACTCTTTGGGATGCCAGGGAAGCTGGGACCCTTCTCTGGCTGCTCTTCCTGGTGCTACCAGGCACTGCCCACTGCACCCCACACCAGAGGTGATGCACAGAGCTGTGCTCTGACAGTGCCACGGCACTTGGCTCAGGCCTGTGGCAGGAGCCCACCCAGTTCCCCGCCACAAGAGGTAGAAGGGGACGGCCCCATGGTCATCGCAGGCTTCCTGCTGCTGCGGGGCAGGAGCACAGCCCTCTGGCTGGCTTTCTGGCTCTGCATGGCCCTTGTGAACACAGCCTGGTATGACAAGCCATCCAATCCCTCTGTCTAGTTGCCTTCCCCCTCTCTCTTAGAAAGGGGAGGCGAAAAGGCTTGGGGCTGCTTCACTTGTGACGCCCAGCTCTCCTCCCAGTGGGCACCTTGGAGAGGTTAGCTGATGAAGCTGAAACTGTCCCCTACGCAAATGCTGCCACAGTACAGCCCTGCCCTGAGTGATATCTCCTTTGTGTTATGGAAATACCAAAGACAACTGGTGTCTCTAGCTAGCATCCCAGTCCTGCTCCCAGTTACCAGTCAGCTGTAGCTGAGTGTGGGTTTTCAGACCTGCCAGGGGAAGCTTACCTATTCAAATAAAAAAAAAAATAAATCCCCACAACCTTGCCTTTTCCTACTAGATCTGTTAAATTTTCCTCTTGGAGCTAGGTATGTAAACCAACCCTCCTCTCCAAGAGCCTGGCAGGGGAACCAGATGGTAGGGCCACCTTCAGTAGGCAATTGCTTGTCTGGATCCTTTCTGATCTGGTGTAGAAGAAACAGGATGGTCATTTGGATTCTGAACAGCTGGCTGCTTTTGATTACATTTGTATCCCTTTTCAATTCTTTCTCCTAACTTGGTATTAGCCCAAACAGTTGACAAAAGAACAGGTACTGTTCTTCATATGTTGCATGTGCTCAGAAGTCCTTGTGTGAGAACTGGATGATTTGTTTTCTCTTCTCGATTCTTTTATTTAAAACATTAAACCAATCACATGGCAGGAGCTCTTTTCCCATTTCCCCCTTCACTTTGACATCAGCTTACCATCTCGACACTGATTAACCAGATGAATGACCTGCCCGCACTGTGAAAACTCAGGAGGCAGGTCCCTTTGGTCCCAAGCTTACAGCATGGTGCAGCCACTCTTCTGTGTGGGAATGGGAACACTGACTCTGTAGATACTTCTCTTCCCCTATATAGACATGCTTTGGGTCTGAACCAGTGAGGCCAGGAAAGAGCAGAGAAGGAAAGAAAATAGCCTAGGAACAGAAAGAAGGCAGGGCAGACAGACCCATGGTGGGGGCAGAGAGATGCCATCATACTAACAATTGCTTTTTTAAACAAGAATGTGCAGGAGATGCTACTTCCAGAACAGCATCATTAGGCATTAGGAGACAGGAACAATGAAGTTCTCACATACCTGGCTTGAAACAAGTTGATGCAAAGACAGACAAAAGGCCATTGAGCAGGTACTGTTCATAGACTATGTATACAGTGAAGTGCTAAAGGATTACGCATTTTCATCAAAATGCATCCTAAGTGGACCATGTGAGCTTCCCCCATTGCGCCCTCCAGCAGCTTAAGGGTTGCAGCTAACAGCACGTTCAGTCCTCCACCAGGTACTGCTTCTTTCCTCCTTGCTCTCACTGTGTCTGTGCAGCTTTCTTGCAGTTCCTTCTTCATAACCATACTGGGACTAGGACCCAGCTCCTCTACAAACAATTCTCCTGACTGCTGCAGACCTCAGAAGCTCTGCTTATATACAGTCTCCAAGCTCTGGGCCAGCCCTGGTTCAAAGGGCTTTTGCCAGGACGCTGGCTGCTGCCCTCGACTTTCTGCTCGGCTCCAGCGTTGGAGGTTGCTGACTGCTCCCGCAGCAGAGGTACCTTGACTAGCTGTGTTGATTTATGCCTCTCCTCCTACTGCTCATCACCTGGCAGAGTGTGAACTGGCGTCCTTTTGGGGCTGTGAGCTGGGGCAGCTGGAGATTGAGCACTCTCCTTCTGCAGGTGTCCTGGCCTGGGGGAGAAAAGGGAAAAGGTGGGCCTATGCTAGCTGTCTATAACTTTATTTGCCCCTAGAGTTAGGGGCTACCAGAGCCCTAACTGTGCCTGGTTTTGGACATGTTCTCCTGAGGTCACCTCCCCACTGCTTACTTGGCTGTCAGCTAAAGCACTGCTCACAGGACCTTCCTGTAGGCCCAGTGCAGACCTCCTCCAGTTCGTTTTACCAGTTGCTGAAAAGGAAGTGCATTACAAAAGGCTGCTTTCAAGTGTGGGCAAACTAAACTTCTCCTCAGAATAAACGAAGTCTTGTCCAAACTCATTATTAGTATACATTCCATCTCCCTTGCACTGAAGGGAAGGAGGAACGATGTTGTCTGTGCTTTTTTCCCCAAGGTCCACATGGTGCCGTGTTTTGGAACAGGACTCTGGTGGGGTTTTTGAAAGCACACTGATTGAGCCCTCAAATTTGGCCCAGTGATGTATTTCTTTAACAGTCAGAACAAGCAGCTGCTCACCCTTGTTTTCCTGTTTACTTTAAACAGCCCCTTAGACTGTCAAGACAGAGCATTTGCATTGGTAATACCTTTTAAGAAAGCTATTACTGTATCAGATCATCCAATGTAATTTTGTGTGCTGTGAACCAGTGGGGGTTTATTTGAGAGGAGCTGAAACTACTGTTGTACAGAAATCAATTTCAAAAGGTTTATTTTCCCCACTCACTTGTAAGTTGCACTTTGCCAGATGTAATTTATGTGGAGCCCAGATTTGTTTTCCCTTTTCTTGAAGAAAGCATGTGCCAGAATCTGTTTAATGCCTGGAATAAAACTGACTTTGAAACAAGTGTTTCAGCCTGTTCTTATTCCCCCTTAACTTCCCATCAGAAAAGAGCCTCCATCCTTTCTTGCCTGGTCCCTGCCTCTGTCTCTCACTGGGTTTGTCCCCCCAGACATACATACCCCAGTTCTTTGCATGGGTTCCTGGGTTGCTTTTAGAGGGATACTGCAGGAGCTGGCAGAGATTTCTAGGATACAATGGCATATCAGTTGTAAAAGGACTGAAGAAGCCCTCCTCAGCTGGCTAGGCAGGAAAGTATCCTTTCTGGCAAAAGTTAAGAGCAGTTAATGGACTGGCTTTTACATGCTGAAAGAAATAGCTGGGAGTGGGGGGAATTAATTCTTCCTGTTACTCCCTCCTTGATCTTTTCCTCAGGCTATCAGCCTGCCTATTCCTTACTAAGCCTCCCAAAGGTCTTTCTTCTGCCTCTAGCTTGAGGGTAGGGCAGCATCACCACCCACAGATGCCTCCTAGCATGTGCATTGCTGAGCCTCAAATACTCTGACTCCCCAAGTAGGCTGATAAGATTTCCTAATTGCACCTTATAAAAAGAAGAAAAAAAAAAAAGCCCAGCCAGCAATGTCAATTTGTAAGCTTTGAGTTTAAAATCAGGGCTTAACTGCCTGCTAGTTTACCCACAGAGGCTTTTTCAAGTTAGGATCAGCTAGGTCTGCCTCTAGGGAAAGCAGCTGTGCTGGAGCCTCTGTCTAGGGAAAGAGAGTGAAGGTGTGCTGGAAGTTAGCTGGTGTGGGGGGAACCAGTGCTTCTCCATGCTGCCTGGTAATATATCTGGTGTTTGAGTGCTGTGGGAACTTGACAAAAAGGAAGACTTGAGGCTTTCTCTCTTGGTGCTGCTTCTGTAGCAGAACATCAGTTGGGCTGTGTGCCTGGCGTCCTGCCATGCATGCCCTGAGTGATGACTGTCAAAGTGCCCTAGAAACCAGGAGATTCTCAGGCTGATGATGATTAAATGACTTTAATTAGTCCTGTCTAGGAAAATGAAATATTGATCTTCTGAAGAGCCAAATTGGGGGTCTGGGGAGGAAGGAGAAATGAGTGAAGGATGGGGTCCCCTCCAAGGAGGATAGGGTCAGACATGCGATGATCTGGCACATCAATGAGGTAGAGAAGAGTTTGGAGTAGAAACAGTTGCATCAAAGGGGACTAGAACCAAGTGTGGGGAAAATTATAGGGGAGTCATTTCCTTACAGGAGATTAAAAACATAGAAGTACTGCATCCACAGTGATCACACAGTTGGGTCAAATTTGGTAAATGCTTTGTCTCAAAGGAAAAATCACGTGTTGTTTGGATTTGTTGTGGGGTTTGTTGTGGTTTTTTTTAAATGCTCAAATAGTTCATTTTAGCACTTGCAAAGCAGATTATAGTAAAATAATGATGGGAAATAGTGGCTTCTGCTTGACATATTGATGAAACTTGTGCCTTACAAATCTGAGCCATTAACATAAATCCAGCTTCATCTGTACTGCATGGTGCAAAAAAAAAAAAAAAAAAGAATGAGAAAAAAGATAACAAAATAATCCACTTGGGACAAAATTGTGTTTTAATGTGATTTTGGTGGAAAACAGCTTCTCTGGTTTTGATTTCCATGGAAACTAGTACAGCAATGCTGCTTGCCACTGCCTGCAGCGGGGCTGAGCTGGCCAGTAACAGCAGTAGCAGTGTGCTGGGTGATGAGCTGGCCAGTGCTTAGGGGGATGCTCAAATTCCTGAGCATGAACTGAACAAAATGGGGTCACTGGCCCAAAAAGCCACCCCTGGGTCCCTCCGCACCTCCCGATCTGTCTCAACTTTCTTTTCCCAAGGGCTCTTCGCCCTGAATTTTGTGGTCAGAGCCCAGCGCTGCTTTGCCTTCTCCCCATCTCAGCCTCAGTTGATGGGTGGACCTCAGTATCGCCTTCTCTGCAGCAGCCTGAGCTTCCTGTAAGCGTGGTGGCTGCTGGTTCCTGGGGTGGTCGTGAGCTCTCGCAGGGTTTGCCCCAGCTCTCAAGATCCCTCTTCACCTTGCACCCTGGCATGTCATGTCACTGCCCCATGGGGCTGCTGTGGGGTCTCCTGTTTGTCATTTAGTTTTTAGTTTAAACCTGTAGATCTGCTGCTGTCTGCTGTTGGCTTCCATTCAGCAGCTGGGTGACCAGAACTGGCCCTGCAGTATAGCTGTATTTTGGGAGTGACCACAAAGGTTTCAAAGAAGTGGGGCAGCTGCATACAAAGTAGAAAAAAACAGCTTATTTGAAGAGGTGACATCTTTTTATAGTTCACCAGTTTTGTGTGAATTTCTTTACCCACCAAAACACCTTGTTTCCCAGTCCTCCCAACATATAATGGGGGCAAATCAGAAATCATGTCAATGCTGGTGTATTTTGAAGGTGATGGTTTGCAATTTGCCCTTGCTAAAGAGAAGCAACGTTGTTCCCAGTGCTGTGGCAAGCAGAAAAGCAGTGGAAGGGGAAGTGCTGAAATAGGTATGAGGGCGCTCAAATGTGGCCAGAGTTTCCAGAGCAGAAAAAATGGGAGGATGGCTGATGAGTGCCTTTCAGCCCGATCAGTAGTAGAGCAACAGGGTAAAGAAGAAAGGGGTGTGAAAGGACCAGGAGTCTTCCTGTGATGGCTGGGGATGTTTCTAGGACAAGATGCCTGTGGGTCAGGCTCTGAGGACAATGTAGACCTGTCTGTCTCCAATCCCTGCTGCCCCCAGCCCTTCTGCAAGCTGCCCCTCTTCTGTTTCAGGGGACAGCTTGGCCTGTGCCGGGCAGCCGGCGGGCCTTGAAAGACCGGTGCTCAGGCTGTGACTTTCAAGCCTGGCTCCAACCAGAGAGACATTATGCAGCCAGCAGTGGGGCTGCGCTGGTATGAAGGTGTCTGTATCTCAGGCTGCAGCAGAAAGTGGGGCACCGGGGTGAGCTGAGGCTGATGTCCCAGCCCAGATATTGGACCCAGTTGCACCCACCTGCTTCTCTCCTTGGCTCGCCCTGAAACATGTCACCTGAGTCTTGTTTCTCAGGATCTTGGTGAGGATCAGACAGTCCAAGGCTGGCCAGGCCTGCACTAGATCTTTTCCACCCATCATCCCAATGATTCCTTTGCTTTTAAAATAAACACAAGAGCCACCAGTGCTACAGCAAGAAATTCAGTGGAGAACACATAATGGGGACAGTTAATTCTGAGTTTTGCCTCATCTTACCAAGGGACAAAGCACAAAGGATGTGTTCTGCTGTTAGCTGTGATCTTCAGTGACTGCAGACCAGTCACATCAGCTCCCAGTACTCCCTTCCCTTCTCCGAACTGGGAACACTTCCATCTGGCTGCCGCATGAAGTGAACTTTAATTCAGCCACCTTAGAAAAGCACTTTCTCCATGGCAAACAGGAACCATTTTTGTTATTGGTGTTTCCTAACCAATCTTCCCCTGCAAGTTGTTTAATTCTTTGTTGAGTTTTTTTCTTTGCTTGACCAACCTCCGAGTTTGCTGTGCTCGCAGCGCAGCACGAGAAAAGCAAGCTCTCCCTCTGGCACCGGGCTCAGCGAGTGGTCGCAACGCAGCCGGTGCTGCCTGGAGCGCAGGGTGGGCTGCACAGAGCTGCCTGAGCCGCTGCGCCGATGCTGGGGCAGTTTGCCCATGCTGATCCCCTGGCTGTGCTGAGTACAGCAGCGACTATCCTGCAGCTGGTGTGTGCACCTACACGTCCTGCCCTGCCTGCCCAGCCAGGCAGGAAGACAAGGGTGAAATTCTTGCTCTATTTAGTCTCTGTGTGTTTTGCCATCATCTTTGCTTACATCTGCTTTTCTCCTTTTTGGTCTTAAAACAGACTTTATGGGTGAGGAGGTGGAATAGAGAAACATTTTTCTTAGCAGAAATCGGTGGTGAGCTTTCTCCTCACTGCTGCATTTTTCCTTCTCTTTGCAGGGTTTTGGGGGGTGTCACTCATTAGTGCATACACTTGTCAGATTTGGGAAGCAGACTCAGTCTAAATCATTGTTCCTGCTTGGATTAAATTTCTGATTGTGCATTTTAATACTCTTGGCTTTAAGAAATGGGAGTGGCGGGGAGAATGCTGGTGGTCAGCAGTCACTGGCTTTGTGGCAGAAGCAGCAGTAGAGAGCTGGCCCAAGGCAGGTGAGACTGAGGGCTAGCATGGAGCTTGGTGGTTATTCTGCTTGGTTTTTCTTCAGCAACAGCCACAGGGTAACTGGTAATATAACATTTAAATCTTGAAGTGGCTACAAGGAAGAAGAGAAATACAGCTAATGCTTGAAGCAGGTCTGCCTTCTGGACTGGCAATGCTCAGGGGATGCTCTGTACAGATCCACCCTCGGTGTCCAGCATCACCTCTCTTCCCCTTTCAAACACCCTACTTATTGCAGGTTGTTCATCTGCAGTACTGCTCAATACACTGATGCTTCTCACCATTAAAATCAGCTTAGTGACAGCTGCTGTGTAGATGAAGGCTCGCCTATGCGGGCTTTATAATATCATCTGGACTGCCTCTGCTGCTGAACATGCTGCAGGGTGGAAGTATGTAAATGGTGTTTCAGCAACTCAGGCATGGAGGGACCTCTTTGAGGCAGAAGTCATTTTTTCTAGCTAATTTCTCAGATTTTTCAGGAGAAGTAGCAAATCGTAGCAGAGACTCGATCCTGAATTGCTGGATTTGCTCAGCCTGGTGTATTAGGCTTGCAGGCTGCTTTGGCCTTTTGGCCAGCCTTGACTAGTTTTAAACCATCCCCTAGACCAGGCTTACCCTCACAGGCTAGCACAGTGCAGCCTGACTGTGGGCTGAGATACTCAGCTGCCACAGGAGAGTTCAGTCCCTCGCTCAGCAATTGCTCTTACCTCCTGCCATAGCTGGGATTTTCATGGGAGCCCTCACCTCCAAGAGTTTTATTTTGTTTAAATCACTCGGCCTGCGAGAGCTGATGATGCTGCAGCTATAAACATCTGTTGATGAAAATGGGCATTAAAAATGCGACAGATGTAGCTAAGTCTAAAAGCATACCAAAGGGTCTCCTGCTTGGGGTTAAATTACAGAGTGCGAATGTTCCGGCTGGTTCTTTCACGGCTCCTCGCAAGGCTTCAGTGCAGCATGTTTAATCTTTTGTATTTTAACTCTTTTAAATGGTATTGTGCAAGATTTGTTGTGTGTGTTTTTTTAACTAGAGGCGATGCATTGTAATGCTGTTGACAAGGACAACCAAATGATGTCAAAGTCCCTCTAATTATCCCAAGCTGAAGTGTCACCTCTGCTTTCTGTCTGAGTAGATGAAAGCAATGTTCAAAGAGACCCACTTAATACAGGAGCATTTTTCAAGGCAATCAACTGCTCCAAGCTCTTTTCCCCCTAAGCAATCTAAATGCTAAATAGATCTTTAAAATAATTACCATATCTAAGACGAGGAGCCATTTTCCCCTGCAAACACCTGATGCTCATTAGCAATATTTAACGTGTCACACATCACCTCTGTTTACTCTAAACTTTTTTGGCAGGAGTTTGTCAGGTGTCTGCAAGTGCCGAGCCTATGCTGAAGAGCTTGGGGAAGCCTCTTGAGCAGAAATCCTTTGTCCTGAGAGAGAAGGGGTCTGGATTTCTGCGAAACTCTTCCCTTTTCCCCCCTCCCAGCTTCATTTTGATCTCACTAAAAATAAGCAGTGTCAGTGAGCAGCACCAGCCTGGCACCAGCCTAAGCCGAGTCCCCAAATCAGAGATGAGCTTAGCACTGAGGGACAGGGTGGTAGAAAAGCTTTGCAACTCCTCTTTCCCAGGTCAGAACAGGACACAGCTGGGTCACTCACTGGTGGCTGCTTGCAGCATCCGAGAGCCCTTGGCAGGACCAGCAGCTGCCAGCACGGCCGAAGCCCCTTTGCCCAGGCACATCTGTAGCACACACAGAACTATGAACCCCGCAGGGCTGTTGGAGCAGATTTCCCATGACAAGCGGAGCCTCCTGCTAGGGGAAATTCATAGGAGGGGTCTGCTCGCTGCACCTCATATAGGTCCCACCTTTGTACCAATGCAATATATTAATGAAGGAACAGACCCTCTGGAAAACTGGGGTTGCTCAAGGTAGAGCTGTTCTTAGCTCTGCCTGCTAAAGCTGCCCTGCTCTACGCCTCGCATGATAATAAAGTTTAATTATTTGGGCAAAGGATGTATGATTTTAGCTTAGTGGTTCAAGAGCTTTCTGTCTCTGGAGCTAGGCCTGGAGCCCAAGGCTGCTTCAGGAGTTACTTTGCATTTTTATGCTGTAACTGTTTAATTTCAAGTTCATAAACAGCCTTTGGAGCAGTGCCTGGAATGCAGGACCTTCCTGCCATGCAAATGCCCCAGCTGCTGCTAGAAAACTGTAATTACTTTCTCTCTGGTGCAGGTCATCCTCAGATATTGCATACCAAGGATTTCAAAAGAGCCTTACCATAAGGCATTCAGTGTTTTGCCCTCTAATCCCTCCTGCCAGCCCCGGACAAGCCCATACGGCTTGGTGAAATAGAGAAAGCAGTGACTGTTCTTTTATTTTTGCATTTATTTGCAATGGCTGTACTCTGAGAAGGCTTACCAAATCCAGGGAAATGGAGGAACACCTTGTTTATGAGTTCCCTTAGCACTTACTCACAGAGGTGGTCTGAACACAGCTGAGACTAAAGCGTTTCTGGGTAGGTGTTGGAGCAGTTCCTGAATTGTGAAGACTGAGATCTATGTTTGAGGTGAATCCAGCTTTGGACAACAGCTGAATGGAGGCTTTTTGGATGCCAGTATGAGATCTAACGATTCAAATCCCACATACCCCCTTTGGATCTGGGCTTCTGGACACCATACGTCATCTGGGGTACAGCCTGGCAAAGAGTCTGAGATCATCTGACTTTGAGCCCTACATTTTCGCTGGGATGCCATTACATCCCTCTTAATGCACGCTTCTCAAAGTTCTTATTCAAATGTCTCATTTGAATAATGTGTGCTTCATTACCACAGGGGTTCTTTATCCTGTAATATACTGCAAACAAGGCTGAAGGTCTTGAATTAGTGGAGTTCATGGGACCCTTTCATGGGTGTGCTGTGCATGGTAATGCTATCATCTGTGACCTCTGTGAACTCAGAGCCTCCAGACACCGTTAGTAAAACAGATTACAAAATCTCAAAGGGGTTTTTTTTGGTGTTGCTCAGAGGAAAAGCAAGCACTGCTGTAGAAATTTCCTCTGAATTAGATAGTAATAAAGCCTCACCCAGAGGACTGTGAGCATGTGTGAGAAGGGTTATTTGGGGGCTCTCTCTCCTACCCCAGGGGCCCCACCAGCTGATCTGTTCAATCACATCTTAATCTGATCATAATCCCAGCAAGCTAATGAAAGGGAACTGGCAGGAAAGGGTCAGTGCCTGCTGTAGCGATGAGTGACCAAGCAGATCCTGAAAGCTGTAAAAGGTTTTAAGGGGATCAATATTCCCTGTGCTCTCATTTCTAATTGGGCTTTATTGCAGGGCTCTGATTCATGTAGTTCATTAAATGGACTCAGATGGAGTTTCTATAACTGAGTTTATACTCCTAGGGCATAGGATCAAAATAGCAGCAGCAGCAAGCAATTGCCAAGGCCCCTAGAACTCATCTGGAGAAGTAATTGCAAGAGTGCTAAAGCATTAGACTTCAAAGAAACATGGATGTGGCTAAATCGGTATTATTAATTGCATTTAAGTTTACAAAAAAAGTTATCATCTGCCATGTTAAAAGTCACTTTAAAAACCACTCAGTGCCATGAAGTAGATGATACTTCAACTAATTTGTAGTACCACTTGCATTCTGGGGCAAGTATTTTCTGGGTCTTCATGAAGCCCATGAGTAAACAGCTCCTAAACAGTAACTATATCAACTAGAGTTACATAATTTCTAGTTCTTGCATTCTCACAACACCATACCCAAAACGCCAAACTTGTGTAAACAATGAGGAAAATACGTGGAAAATATATGGAGAAAGACACTACCTATTGCAACTCCTTATCTACCTTGGGTCTGCATAGACACTTTCATCTTCCGTGCAAAACATTAGTCAAATTAAAAAAAAAACCAACATAAAAACCCAGCATAGAGCGCTTATGCGTATCTGATCAGATAAAAGCGCCACCTAGTCCATTAGCCTGTTTCTGTCAGTGACCCACACCAAAAGTCTAGGGGAAAATGTAAGAACAGGGCAATTGCACGGTGCTACTCTCCCAAAACACTCTCAGGGCCTTCAGTAACTTCTAGTGCACTGACATCCTGAGCCAGGAATGGCATCCTTGCATTTAACAGCCATTGATAGATTTCTCTTTACAGGGTTTATCGAAGTAAATA
Organism: Haliaeetus albicilla; assembly: GCF_947461875.1. Taxonomy (NCBI): domain Eukaryota; kingdom Metazoa; phylum Chordata; class Aves; order Accipitriformes; family Accipitridae; genus Haliaeetus; species Haliaeetus albicilla. The sequence continues at coordinate 38,607,274 of NC_091487.1, forward strand.
GGAAGAGGGGTGTGTTTCAATTCTCAGAGGATCTTCTGCATTAACTAATTAGCACCACTTATTACTAGTTAGGGTGAGTGTCAGTTTTTGATGGAAGGTAGGGCAAGATATATCAGTTAGGTCAACGCATGTGGGGGGAGGGAAAGGGATCAAAGTTCTTGGCATTAAGCTGCTCAGCTGGTATTAGACTGGGACCTGTATTTTACTCTTACATTACTTCAGGAGTCAAAAGTGAGCTTGGGCAAGTCACACAGGTAGTTTTTTCAGTCTGAATTACGTGTCAAACACCTTTGAGGCTGGACCTCTATTCTCCCTGCAACTAGATTTAAGTGATGTCTAACTTCTAATGACAGCATGCCTGGAGGTAGTCATGAATTTTCTACAGAAACAGTTTAAACCGAGGAGTCAGATTTATGGAGCTTAAAATGTTTCATTTGAGGTGTCTTGGGGGGGCTGAAGGAGGTTGATAAAAATTCTACTGGCTGCCGTTCCCCTGCAGGAGGAATCTGGGGCTCCAAGTGAGATGCCTAAGCTTCCTATACCTAGGGAGCACAGGGGCTGAGGATTAAGACAGACAGAAGCCAGCGTGCTGAGCAGAGAGCTGCCTAGGCTATGCAATAGGCTAACAAGATGATTAGTCCATTAATTATAAGGTGGAGAGAGGTGCCTATTTCCTTTGGGATTTTTGGAAGGGAAATACTTCCTGGGGCTTTGGCTGACCTTATTTGGGTGCCTTTCTGCCAAGAAACGGAGCAACATGGTTTTGTGGTTAATGTAGCCCCCACTCTACTCATTTCAGAGAGGCTTTGAGTTCTCCAGAATATCCAAGGTGAGTGTCCTCGTTAAGATCCATTGCTTGGTTATTCTCATGTGTCTCTTCCTCAAGCTTTCTAGCTGAAGTTATTTCATTTTGCATGAATAATGAGTGCTTTTACTTGGCGATGATAGAGGAAAGGAATAGAGGGTGCCCTGAGTGATGGCTGAACAATTAAGCCTGTTGTAAACACAAAAACAACACATGCCATTTTAACAGGCATTAAATGATTTATTCTTGGTTAAGACTAAGAAGATATCATTACCACAGTACGAAAGACTGGTAAACTTCATTTAGAGCTGCAGGTGTCCAGAATGATAACTATGTTCAAAGACAAACTTAGACAGGAAAAGCTGCAGAAAACTGCTAGGATGAGCAGGAGACAAACAACTTGTTGTACAAGAAGAAACTACCAATCACAAGTTACTAATTTAGCAAAATTGAGATGGGGAATGATTGCTTTTCCTGGGAGATGAGGGGAGAAGTAATTGGAGAAAGAATGTAAAAAGATGCTACTATCACAAAGTGAATAGACATTGAAATTAAACTCACTTGGCCCAGAATCTAGGATACTAATGAGCTGGCAAGTGTGTTCTGGAAGAGCATTACAAGCCAGGCAAAGAAAGCTGCATTGGTTTGGCACTGGCTAAACTTCTGGAGATGATGGGGATGGAAAAGAAACAATTCTGGATTTGAGAAATGCACCTCTTCAAAGAGAAGACTTGAACGCTGACTCTGCTTGCTACACTCTGGTTATGTCTGGGTGCTTCTGCTACATTCCAGTTTTACATTGGAGTAGATGTACAAGCCAAGAATTCCCTCAGAGATCAAGTTAATGTACTGAGATTTCTTTCTTTTTCTCCGCTCCACCATTTCCTTCCTGCTCAGAACCTGAGAGTAGGCGTAGCTAAAAATGAAATGTGGAGCAAGGTTTCTTTCTAGTCCTACTAGCACTGACTTTCCACTTCCCCCTGCAAGTACATGACTGGATACTGCAGTAGGATGCCTTTGCCTCCCAATGAGATTAGCAGGGTGTGTTGGGGTGGAGGCAGGGACAGGGGTGTGATTGCTTTTCTCTCCATTGTCATGCATGGCCTGTTTCTTACCTTCCCCTGGCATTTTGCAATGTCCTTGAGCTTCCCCTATCAGTACATCACAGATTTCTGATGCCTTTTGTTTCTTATACAGATTATTTTTTTTAATTTGTTGAGGGCTGGAAAGGCTTGGGGGATGTGCGAGTGTATGGGGGGTGGGGGTTGCATCTGGGTGGCAGGTCTGATGACCTCTCAGGAGGACTAAACCTCTGTGACAAGGTATTATTTTCAGTGTCCCATGTGAACCTTCATTCATACAAAGAGACTGTCAGAACAAGATCAAATCTGACTGTTCTGCACCCTTTGTCACTGGGGATTAGTTGCGCTTTCTGTAGCCTAGTGAATACTACTGTTGTGTCACACAAACCCACGCACGAGTACTTGCTAGCCTGCCATTTGCAGCACTGTCCTAGGTGGCCTGGGGAACACCGAGCTCAAATGCATGCATGAAATTGGTTGGAGTAGGGATTCGAAGCTTAGGTTTCCCACTTTCATGATATGGGGTGTTCCAGTAGTGATTCCAATAGAATGATGGATAATTATGTTGGAAGAAAGCTCTAGAAGTCATCTACTCAAACCCTGCTCAGAGCAGGTCTCACCAGATCAGGTTCCCCAGTGCTGTGTTCAGCCAGGTCTTGAACGTCTCCAAGGATGGATATTCCCCAGCCTCTCAGGGCAACAGGTTTGTGTTGGGAGTGTGTGAAATCCAGTCCCCTAGGTAACTAAGGAGGTGATAATTTAAACTTGGGAGCCTGTTTCCTGCACAGTCAATGGAGCAATGCAGAAACTGTCTGGGCAGGAATTAAGTACGTTAGATGGAAGCACTGGTGCATTAGAGGTCTTGGCCATACAAGTGTCATATTTAGCCAGTGGTAGAGTCCAGAAATACAGCCTCTAAGTACACAGACCAATTTTTCTATTCTCCAAGTCTTGTTGACTTCCGTGACACAAACAAAAGGCCCGCAGCAGCTACACAGAGTTCCAGGAGCTGTGTGTATGTCACTGACAGCTGATGGTAAGATGACAGCGCACAGTACCAGTCTTAGTTGGAAGGACCACGGAAACACTGGAGGGGTTGCAGCAGCAGATTTACTAGGGTGTGTACAAAATTGGTAACAAAACCCTTGCTAATGCTTCACCAGGGATGGCACTGAGCTGGGATATGCAGCATGCAAGTTCTACTTGCGTGTCATATGCAGACTCAGCACAAAAAGTAGGAATAAAAACTAAATGGGAGCTGTGCGCAAACCTCATCCAGATAAACTGTTCATACAGGCATAGTTCAGATTACAGTCATGAGAAAACTACTTGCTAGAATCCGATGTTTCCCTGTAACAAATCCAGATGGGGCTGTCTTTAACTATAATCCTTTTCAGGCACAGTGAGGATGAAGCATTTATTAATGGGTCAGAATAGAGAGCTGCCTTGTACTATGCAAAACCAAACATCTCCGTTCAGTGTATTTCAGCGGCAAATCCATTCCGCTGCTATTTCAGTGAATGGTATGTTATATTCAGTGAATACTAAGTAACATTATAGCAGACAAGCCACTCACTGTAGAAAACCTGAGGGAACTGACTAATATGGCAGAGCTCTAAAATAATTTTCTATTTCAACAGATTTACTCTTGCAGTTTATGTATAGCTAGCACAAGTTATTTATCATTTTATCTTGAGACAAATACTGAGGTCAACACTCCCAGACTTCAAGGGAAAGTGGGTACCTGAGGCGAGTGGTTCAGATGCTCAGTGAGGCTGAGAATCTCAGACTCAGTCACTAGCCTCAGCTATACCCCCTCTCCTGCTGGAGAATTGCTAAATTATGCTTCCTGGCTCCTCAGATGCCTGCCCCCCCCCCCCCCCCCCCCCGATAATGGTAAGACAGAGTATTTATAATTTATTTGTCTTAATGCTCCCCAGGGTGTAGCAGACACTTAACAGTTTCATAGCAGTTGAAAAACAGGAGCTTGAAATTACTTTGTACTTGTAATCCAGCTACCCTTGATTTTTCTGTTTATTAGCTTTCCTGATGGATTGTTTGAGTTTCCAGCATAGCTGAGTTTCAGTACAATCAGACTGTTACTCAGTGGGAATTGCAAATGTGTATAACTGTTTATGTGCTCTAAAGCAAAGTAGCTGGAGCACTCCCCTCCTCCCTTTGGGAGTAAGTCATCTCAAGAAGCAGCCTTGTTTTCAGTGCCTCACGAACTGGCACATTGCTTGGCATATGGTAGTAAGAGCACAACCAGCAACTTTGCAACTTTCTTACCTCTTTCTAATGCAAGTCAAAAAGCTGGTGGTTCTTCCAACCTAAAAAATACTATGAGTGGTCAAGTCTCCTCTTGCTGTAAATAGGTTTTTCTAAAGCACTTATATTAGTCATAAACAAAGATAACAAGTCTTGACTACTACTTACTCTTTTTCCCCACTGTACGTGACAGTGGTGTTAAGCACAAGAACAGACTGATGTAACGATGGGGATGCTACTTTCCTGCTGTGCTTATGATGTATTGTGATGTATGTCATGATGTCAGTCTATTTTAAAAGAAAATGATGATGGAAGAAACTGTAGACAAGTATTTTAACTACCTAGCTTATTTCACCCTCAAAGCAGGAATACAAACTCAATTTTGCTTTTCACAATCTCCCTTTGGCATACTGAAGGAGGCTGCAGAGTGAGATTCCTGTAAGAAAGAGGCTGATCCTGTTGTTATTGTGGTGTAAAATACAACTCAAATTCTAATCCTAGTGGGGTTACCCCCTGGCCCAGTGCATTACTGACTGGCAGGAGCACACAGCGGTAGACAAACTGGTCCTTTATGTATATCTATATATGACAATTTATCTACTGTTTTCTGCAACAGCATCTACCATGCTTGACCTTGTTCTCAAAGCCTGAGATGAGATTTTTTTTTTTAAGTGACCAGCTACTCTGCTTGCTGGTGTTGATTGGCAGTCCTGTTCTCCTCTTCCCCACAACACCCAGTGTCTCTTTTGTATATAGCATCAAGTAGCATTACGCCTTCCAACAGCAGTGAACTGTTAGATCAGCTCGGCCATCTCGCAAAACCTCACCTTACCACTTAGTGAATACCCATGCCAAGAAATGAGTTGTACCGTTCTGGTCACATCTCAACTTGAAATCAGTAGCAGTCAGTCCAGAGACTGCGTGAGGACTTGTCTATTCCATGATTAGAAAAGATGCAGCATGGTTCATGGCTCCACAAGTCAAGCAGAAGTCAGGTAGGCACCTCAGTTGCTCTGTACTCCTGGTAAATGGATGAGGGCTCATACATATCATTGGACTGAGGCTAGGCTTGCTTAATGGACTTGCTTTAAAAAAAATGTATTAAGTATTTCCACACTTGGAAATACTAGGTCTCTGGATTCCACTCTTTATCCCCGTTTTACAATACTGTACCACTCTCCTGCTGAAACAGCCAATATAATTTACTTCATCACTTACTCCCACACTGTAGCAGGCATGACCAACGCTGCTACGTGTACCTATTCTTTATGCAAGCAGCACCAGACAATCTGCCACAGGCAAAGCACGCACGGGATGACAGGCAAAGATTCTTTTCTGATGTACTTTCTGTAATCATGCAATTTGTTTATGGCTTTACTTGCAAAATGCTGCTGACGAACCTCACTTTTAAAGTAGCTGAACTTGGGCAAATGCTTGATATGTCTTAGGAGTGCTGTCTTACACCTCTTAAGGACGGGTCCAACTGGAGAAAGTCCTAAATGTCCTGCTGTCACCCTTCACTGTAAAGGAGCCAAGCAGCAAACCGGAGAGTAATTTTTTACCTGGCCTGCTAGAGCAGACTACATTACTATAGTGCCAGTCTACTAGCACATTGTATGTTTCCAAATGCTCATAACCCTCTTTACTGTATTTCTGAAGGCAGTGGTTAGCTGGAGACAGCTTTCCAGATTCTTCTTTCTAACCAGTTGCACATCAGGTAGATGCTGCAGCATTTTTTTTTTTTTTCCTTCCAGTGTATTCAGTCAGCTGCTCAGTTAAGCAACAAATCTGTTCTTTCGTGAATAGTTAATCAAGTAAAAGGTAACTTTAAAGGAATATGGAGAACAGCAGTTCAAGAACTACACACTAGTTTTATACCCAGTAGCTTATTTCAGGCAAAAAACCCAACCAAACAGTCTTGTAGCTGGGTAACGGGGAAAAGAGATGATGCCCAAGTCCCTTCTCTTAAAGTGGTTTACAGACCATGTTTTTCTATCAGCAGAAGGCTGAGTCTGGCTCCAGACATATAAAAGGAATATTTACTTGCATTTTCCAATTCTGTGAAAACTTATCACTGAGATGACCACAGAAGTTTGTTAAAAAAAAAAACAAACAACAAAAAAACAAAACCAACAAAAAAAACCCCAAAAGTGAATTAGCCTTGATGTTAAAGCTTGTTTACCTTCCACTTCCCCCAAAACACCTTCACAAAGTCCCTTTCATAAAGGAGAAACGTTTATTACCATCTGCTCTTAAGTACCTTTTTCCCATTTTCTGCTCTAACATGAGAAATTTGTATTTTGTACTTGTTTACTGGTCTTAGTTCACACAGTTACTATGCTAGAGCCAAAACCAAGGAAGAGGAAGGGTTTTTTTAATCAATCAGACCAAACTTTAGGTTACCTCTGAAGGAAGAGCTGTGTTATGTTCCAAGTTACTGATTACTATAGATTCAGCATGCTCCTTGTACTTTTCACAATAAGGGAAGAGTCCACATTGCTGATTTTCCTTAAATTGAAAACGAGCTCACAGAATGAGGAAAACATCAAATCACTATTTTTAATGTGACAGGAAGTGAGAAGGGATGTTTATTTGGCTTCATTTAAAGACTGCAAAAATGCATCCTACTTAGCACCTTGAATGATCCACCATGAGAATATTGGAATTTTTACCAAAAAAATTGTAAACATTTATCAAAAGTTAACCTCAAACATGTCAGGAAAGAACATGTCATTTTACTACTTGCTACACAGGAGGATAAGCTATACAAGCTGTTTAAATAACATTGCTTATATTAAACCTGAATGTTATTATATGGGGCAATAGTGAATTTTTTTAAGTTTTACTTGCTGTGTCAAGCTGCATTTGGATATAAAACTTCCATACAGAAGTATTTATAGATTTAAGTAACCTTAAGTGGATTAATATACTTCTGACCTACTATGTTTTGAAAATCAGTATTTATTATAAAGGAAGCATGCTTTGATGTTAGCAGATTGAATTGATTCCTGGCCACTACAACTGTAGAGCTAGTAGGTCTAGTCTCCAATTTGTATTTGTGTTGAGCAAAAAGTTTAACACCTCCTCCCAATATCCTTCTAAGAATTTCTATCTCTCTAGTAACTTGATTCCAAGTCTTCAGCAGCTATTACTTAAATGAAGCTATTTTCATTAAAGCTTTACTATAGACAGACAATTTGACCTCAGATTCTTTTAAGCCAATCCATTTGCTGTGAGGTCTATCAGAAACTATTGATGTGTATTAGGAAGTTAAGTGCACTAGAGAGAATTCCATTCCTCTGTTAATCCTGGAACTGCTCCTGGTTGAGTATGCCTGTACAGTCCAAGACTCAGATCTGTACCTACAGTAGGCAAACTCTGGAGTAACACAAAGGCACAAAGTACCAAGCCAGCCTTGCTTTCCTACCTGTATTTTTTGGTCTAATGTGTCCTCCAATCCAAACTTTTTCAGTACAGCAAAATTACAAAGACATCAGTGTTCAAGATATCTAGGGGCAGATATAATTTTACGGTGCATGCAAACAGTTAAGTCCTTGTCCTCTGTAAAGAGAAAATGCAGTTTGGGGCAGATCCCCATCAAGACAATTTGCTTTGCCTATTCCTTTCTCAGGGGAAGGTTTTAAGTGGACTAATTCATGGGGTCTGTGATGTGATACATTCAGCCTGGGCTCTCCCATCACCTATCCTGGAACAGACACACCTACCTGAATATAAATGCCTTGTAGAAAGATCAAGTTTAGATTGCAAGAGGGTTGCTGTGTTTCCCAAAGATCCCCAGGAAAGACAGTAGTCAAGACTAGGCCAGAGAAGTTAACTTGGCAGGCCAGAATTTGAGCCATTTTCTAATACAGCAAACAACTGTTGGCTCAGTCCACATGTTTCAAACCTCATTCCTTGGCAAACAGGCAAGAAAGATTTAATTTGTTTTCTGGCAAAACCCACAAAATTCAGCACTCAAGTTTAACTAAAGGGTAGTTTTTTATTCCCCAATAAGACCGTCTCAAGGACATAACTAAATGTTGGAAAACCCACAGGAGGGCACATACAGTGAATGTGGTGAAGTACAATGTGAACAGCCCCAGGGGTTCAAATAAGGTAGGACCATTAGCTAACCAGAGGAAAAAAAACAAATTAAAACTCTGTTGAAGATGTTGCACTTTCTTCTCCATTTACACTGAAAAAAAAGTCAAATCCAACAAAATCCTTGCATCTCTAACAATACATTCAGTCCTGGCTAAAGAGTTTAACAAGATGGCAACAGGATGACTATAATACAAAACGTTCACTACTACACTCTGTACACACCTGTTGTCCAAGCCCTCCCCCAAACCCATGTAATGATGGTGCCCCCATTATTTGCTTGCTTGCTGGGCCTGCCTGCGGAGGAGGACATAGATCTTCTCCTTTATCCAGTCTTTATTGTATGGTTGGTATGTCTGAGTATCAGCACGGTAACTAGAGAGAAAAAAAAGAATGAATTTAACATCAGTCTGCCCTGTAATACGTTTACCAGAAGAACTTCACAAACAATTAAGCGTCCTCAAGTGTATGAGGCAGAAAGTTGTGTACAGAACACAAGTAATATCAGAAGTAGATAGGAATTGCGACTTACCAAACAGATTTATCCTGTTGCCTAAAAACCAGTTACCCAGCAGATCAGTAAGAACCTAAAACAAAACTAGATGCTCCAAGGACTACTGAGTGACTGGATCACAGTGTGTTCACATTTTAATTCATGAATATAATTACTTATGGGAGACAACAAATGGAGCACCTTAATATTCTGGAGCTCAGAATGAAGAAGAATAGTTCCACCAGGAAACAACCTAATTTGTCTTAATGAGCCAAACACTACTTCAAGCAAGTGTTCAGGTAAATTCAAGTGTTCCACTTCTGTTTGGAATTTTTAGAGAATGAATAAAAGCACAACTTTCCAGGAGCAAGGGTAGACTCATAGATGGATGACAAAGGATTCTTGCCAGTTGGCAGTGAGGACAAGCTCACATCTAAAAAACAAGGCTGCTTCATAAAAAGCAAATTGAAAACAAGAACCCACAGACTCATTTTCTTTGCTATTCAGGGATAGTCGATTTCTTGCCAAGGCCAGAGAACTCAGTTACTCAAGACACTGTCGAACTGAAGCAGAATTAGACTGAAAAATGAAAGCAAATTGCGTGAAGTTATCTGTGTAGATTCACACCCTCCTTTTCCCTCTCAGTCGTTAAAGTTGAATGGGTTTTTTTGATGAAAATGGTATTTTCAGTGATGCTTCAAGAACTACTGACGTCCTGGTCAGTAAAAATCTTGATACACATATTTCTAATCAGAAGGGTGAGATGGTCGTTGGTAAGAAGCTAAGTAAAAATCCAGAGTTAACTCAATCCAGACCAATTTACAGTTCTTACCTAAGGAAAAAACCCTAAGCATACTGTTTCTAAGAAAGCCTTTTTATTTAAAACCCAGCATGACTGGTTCAAGGCCACAGAAAGAGTTTCAGTATATGTTGATATAGTAGCAGTTAGTAGTAGTTCCAGTGCAGTCTAAGAAATGTTAGTTTCAGGAAAAGTTACTGATTTCTGCCCCTGCCCCAATCTATTCATAATGCTACACTGCAAGACCAGATAGCAGGTACTTTAGGAATCTCCATGAACACAAGACATGTCTAGTACACTATGTGCTACATGTGCCATCTGGTGGAAAACTGTAAGCTGAAGTAGAAATTGGCACGACACTGAGTTTACAAGCCTAATTAAGAAAGGCACAAGACTGTAGTGGAAACCAGTTGCTACTTCCCAAAGCAAGTAGCTAGCTTCAGTCTGTTAGATAAACTAAAACAAAGTGTGTCTTTCAAACTGCATCAGCCCAGCACTATGACACCTGAAGATCAAATGTGGCAGAATGTCTAGGGACAAGGTAACTGCAGAAATTGTAATCCTGTTTTACTTATTCTACTGAAAACTTTTGGCATTTGTAATAAGTCACTATCAGTAACAGAGATTCAGTATGTACATCAGAATGCAAAAGAAAGCAATCTGATGCTCAGGGGTTTTTTTTAAATAACTTTTTGTTTTGAACTGGAATCAACTGGCAAAGGCTGTTCACTGTGCTGCTACACAAGTACTTGCACTCAGATTTCAGACAGAGCAGTACAGCTGCAGGAATGTACATGCCAGATACTCACTGGCTTAAAAAGAGTTTGTGGCATTTTGAGATTTGAAGACCAAATGCTATGTGTTTTGCTATTTGAATACGAGATTTGTATCCTTATTCCTACAGAATTTCTGCAAAGCTGATATCACTGTCATATCAAACCATTACCTTGAAATTTATGGCATGGAAAATACTTATGATCTGGACTAAGTGATTTAGTTACAATATTAAATCATGTTCTGAATAGTGAAATCTAAGATTTAATTTCACAGTGCTGTCAGAATGGAAAGTACACAAGACCACCTTTGCTTGCCCACAACTTTAACACACAGATAAGAACTGGAGATAATGTATTCACAAGAACACTTAAACAATTAGCTAGAGTTCTCTGAAGGATTGATCTGTTCCTCAATCACTTCATTAGGATTTACAGAAACTTCCATCTTGCTGTATCTTGATGAAAATAAACAGTTGACTGCAATGCATTTCTGTAGACTTCTACTGTACCACTAGTACAGCCCTCAGCTGAATAAAATTCTGTAATTGTTCTGCCTCCTTAAGAATCGGACCAACTGCACAAAAGCAGATACAGCCCCAATTTAAACAGATTCTAGCATTAATAAAATATGTAGCTGTATTAAACTGTTGGACTTCAGTATTTGAAATGCAGGGAGCTTCAATGTGACTAAAATCCAAGTGGAACTGTCAGTTTCTGAGCTTTCTTCAGAGATACTTTATTTCGTTGCAGTGAACTGAAGTGGGCAACATGGCATGCTAGCTGCAATACTGCTGCCTTACAAACAGTTATTGAAAAAACCACCCAGAACCTTACCAAATTTCAATAAAACATGTTTAGATAGAAGACTTCTGACTTCTCTAAGTCACTGAAATGGACTTGTACAACTGAACTTACACAAGACAGCTGAGGTCTGCCAAGTCATCAATGAAGTCAAACAATTGGCTGATATCATATGTAATGGATGGACTGTTGGGATTCATTCTCTTCAGATGCTCTTCATACATTTTACAGACTCCTACACAGAAAGAAGAGTAACAATGCAATATTAAAAAAACAACAACTGTATTTGCTGAAACTTCTTCAGCTACTGAATCACAGTTACCAGGAAAGTTTAGAGATGACTACCATGAAAACAGAGACATAAACTTCTTCCTCAGATTTTGCAGAGTTGAAATGCTTTTGTTCTAGCTATTTGCATTGAAACATAATACTACAAAATCTGGTAAGATGCATGGAAAGAAGCATTATCATCATCTAGAGCAAAAAGTTTTACTTCTGTCAAAGATGTAACTTTCCATGCAGTAAGCTCCAACTGAAATCCTGAAATTCCTTCTAATAATTTTAAGACAGCAATTGCAACATATATTCCTACTGTACAGACACCCAAGAAAGAAAAGAACTAATGTCAAATAAAGCTACTCAAATCTCATAAGATCATTCTTGATGAAAGAGTCAAACAGGGCTACTGAGGTAAGAGTGATAGCACAAGCCTGTATATGAATTTAAATCAGTTTTATTTAAGCTAGTCCATAAATAATTCAGATACATTTGAGAAGAATACAATATTAAAGTGAGCACAGAGGCTTTACATGCTGTTGTTTGCCTTGCAAAACTTCCTGGAATTAGAATTTTTACTGTTAAGTGAAATTCCACATTTAAATCATACAGCTGTAGTATTTCAATCTTCTTTCCAAGCTCACTATGTGTCTCTCAAAGTCATGCAGGATTTTTTTCTCTGGCATATATATCTCATGAGGCTGCAAATTATTTATCAATTGCATACATACTTCTACATATAATTTCCAGTAGCAATGTTTCCTTTGCATGGCTAGCACAAAGATTAGTGAGTTAGGCTCTGATCCTGCAATGAAATGCATTCAGGCAAGTCTACTGCATGGCCCCACTAAGAATATTGCCTGCTATCATGAACTGAATGTGGTTCAATTTAGTTAAATCAAAAAGAGACATTTAATATAAAAAAGGAAGTTTCAGAAACAAAGAATAACTATTTTTTAGTTTGCTAAAACATTAGTAAACTAAAAGCATGAGACATTTTTGCATTTTTTTTGTTAATTACCTTGGGAAGACATGAACAGCAACTTATTTTCTTACTGAGTAAGTTTGGGAATATGTCAAAAATGGAGTTTTAACAACAGTTTTTGACTACCACGTCTGCACCCACCTTCCATGCACTCATTCACCGATTCATAATCAGCGTATGTTCTGCCTTCTGGCCTCTTGGTAGGCTGGACAAGTAGAATTGTGTGAGACTGAAAAAAAAAACAAACACCAAGAAAAGAGGTTACTTGCAAAATTTGAATGATTTTTTGTTTGAATTAAGTTATTTATCTGAATGAAGCACTAAAAAGAAGCATAATATTAAAACACTGAACTAGCAATCAAGGACCAGACATTTTCCAAACAGCATTTACTATTCATATAAGCTGTGTTAATTTTTGTTTCAAATCAGTCCCATCAATCCTTACATAACTTTAAAATGTGTAAAATCACCAGTAAAGCAGCTACTGTGCTGAAAAAAATACCACGGAAATAATAGTTTCTATTTAAACACAAAAGCAAAGCAATAAAGTCAATGTATAAAAGCTATGCTATGCATTTACTTATTTTATTTTATTCCAAATGCAAGCTGATATTAAGATTTTAAATACCCCAATTAAAGAGCAAGGAGGGAGTCCAACTTAACTTCACTGTCAGTCCCACCTTAAAAGATTTTAACAGAAATAGCTATTTTGAGTTATTCTTTTAACTTGAAGGGAACACAAATTATACAATAAATCTATACATAGTATTCAAGATTATTTCCTGCAAAACAGATGCACTGATTTTTCATGCATCAGTGAGTCTACTGAAACAGTAATTATGGAACACGTAACTGTTCCAAATGTCAGTGTCTATAAGCTTGTTATTCTGCAGGAAAGACTTAGATGATTGTACAGTCTGTGGCTTGCATTATTTCTGTAATATCTGTCACTTGGCTACCGCAAATAATTTGAGCAAACAAGAAGCAAGATTTTTTGAAGTGTACACAATCCGTGATCCAATTAACAGGTTACACAGCACAGGAAGTTTGCAAGCAGGCTACAAAACACCATTCCCAGTGCTGCTAATTGGATCCAACGTTTTCAATGCTAATATATGAGGTGAGCACACAACATGTAATATTCATGGAGGCCAACTGCAGAGTAAGACACACTGGAAACAAATACCAAAGCATTGGTCTGAAATTAATCTGCTGCTGATACAAAGATCCTGACCCACACTGTGGACATATCAGTGAAGATACTAGTTCAGTGTTTATCAAATGCAGTGACAGAAAAGAAAAATGGCCAATATTAGAATTTACAAGGAACATAAAAGAAAACAGTACAAATTTTTATACCATGACTGATAGTGTTCCCATGCCTGGAATAAAGTTTTCAGTTCTTTAAATTCTGTCTCAAGTAGCATGGGAGAAGGCAATTCAGAGAAGCCCAGGAAAAAGTTACACAGAGAAACAGAAGCAGCAAGACTTTTCCCAATCAGAAATGGAAAAAGAGGGGAATTTTTGTTACACACTGTAACAAAAATCATACAAAGGAGACTAGACCATTTAAGTCCACTTTCATGTATGCCAGAGGACACTAGATTTGAAAGGAATTCCCCAAGCGGGGCTGGTATCTGGCTGTTCCTAAGTGCATTGTACTTGAACAGGCGTGTCTTACCAGGGAGTCCAAATGACTGCCAAACTTTATTATAAAATACTTTTTCCAGCACTATCATTTGTATTTGCTGGTCACTGATGACAAGGCTTGGTTCCAGGACTTGCAACTCTGACTTCCAGGGAGCATTTGACTAAGGATCTCTCATTAACAACAATGGCCGAGGTGTATCGGGCAGTTCAGTCAGTATGTTCTAAAAAAAGGCTGTGTTATTTTAGCATCAGAATGTCTTGCAAACTACATTTGTGGTGTCTGATTACATGCACATATTTATCTTTTTCAACTAAACTCAGTATTAAAAAAAAGTTGTGCGTGTTTGACAAAACCTAAGAGAGCATAGATAAAACTGAATCGACCAGGAGTTACGGAACTGTACCATAATTGAGTGAATTCTGTATTTGGTCTCTCAGGGAGAATCTTGCTGGGGAATTAATTTAGGCTTTCTGGCCTATAAATACTCAGGCTATCCCTCCCATTCTTTGATTGTTAAATGAATGTATACATTCTGAAATTATCCCAATAATCAGATTATAGAAAAAAATATCAGTGAGCCAGATGTGTGAGCCAGACATGTGAGCCAGTTCTTTCAGAACTTTACAGTAGAAATTATTTGGGCTTCTGACTTTAAACTGTTTATCGCGTCAGACACTTTACAATATCCATACCAGATACTGGCCTGGAACTTATTAAAATTAATGCCATTGGGACCATCCATGCTGTAGAATTAATACATTACATCTCACACATTTCTTTGGGAACTTCCCATTATTCTACCTTAAGAGGAAAAAAAAAGAAATTGTTCGATTTGATAAAATTGCTCCTCCTCTCCTATCACATCAGTACAAAAAAGTGACAAGTTCAGAAGCCCGAGAGAAGTTTCCTCCAACTATTACCTGCCCTACTGCATATGTGCCTAGGTGACAGGGCAAGAATCAGGGTGATTAATAACTTATTATGTTTTCCTATAGGTATAAATCTTGTTGTTAGGAAAAAGAAAGCCAAACCAAGGGAAGATCCATAAACCTTCATGTGTTAGGACCAGGTTATCTGGAAAAGCCCAATATGGACTCTTCTTATTATGACGCATACGTTGGGTTTTCTTGCATTTTCTTTAAAAGCGCAGTTGTACTGGCTGCTGTTAAGCAGGACACTGAATGAGATACCACATGGTTTATATTACACCAATAATTTTGAACTTCTAGAGAGCACTATAGAAAGCGTTCCAATTACTGAAGACACAGCCCTGTAAGAATGGTTAAGGCCGTGCTGACAGCCAAAGCAGCAAGACTTAGGAGCTAGGCAGCACCTGCCCAAAGAGGCTTCCACCAACTGCGGTCCTATTAAAAAATAAAGTAAAAAAAACAAAACAAAACACAAAACAATAAAAAAGGAAGATAAAGAAGTATTGTAAGAAGAAGATGTGCAGCGATGCAAATACAAGTAGTATACTGCACACACCTAAATGCCTTTCAGTTACTTCTGCTAGGCAGAAAAAGCAGTTTAAGTGTCACCTTTCCCTTTGGACAACAGGGACGGGGCTTGTAGCTGCTCATCCTAGCAGAAGCTAACCGCTTTTGAGCGTGTGCCAGACAGTTGTAGAACTTTGCTGCAAACCCAGAAGCAGCGGTCCTTCCACCGCAGGGCAACCGCTTGCTTCAGCATATTCAAATTTATTAGACGCACGCGAGCGAACTGCTGTGACCGGTAGGCCTTTGTGCTTCAGCGTGCCATTCAAACGGCCCACCAGCGCAAGCTACCGCCCTTCCCTCCTCCTCCGAGCACCGGGGCGGAGCAGGGAAAGCAACGTGGGCAGAAACGGCTTCGATTAACGCAAATCAGCCAATTAAGGCAGGCACACGCCCGACGGATCCGCGAAGCCAGCGCTCGCCAGGAAGGGCTGAGCTTCCAGAACCGCCCTATAAAGGGGCTGAAGCTCCCGGGCGAGCCCGCTCCGCGCCCGGGCCGGAAGCCTCCCCCCCCCCCTCCCCTCACCCGAGAGCAACCGGCCTTTGTGGCGGGGAGGCTCCGGCGACGGCGGAGGTGTGTGTGGGGGGCGCTTCTGGGGGCCGCTGCCCCGCCAGCACGTGCTGCCGCCCGCCCGGGCCCGGAGCGGCGGCCGCGGCCTGTCCCCACTACCCGCCGCGCCTTCCCGCCCGCGGCGCCGCCGCCGCCCGCCCCCCTTTGCCCTAGCGGGGGAGGGGGTGGGGAGGGAAAGCAGCCCGAGCGGCGCCGCCCCCGCCCCAAGACGGGTGCGAGGAGGAGGCGGCGGAGGCGCCGGGCCCGTCCCGCCGCCCAGCCCCGCTCACCATCGCGGCTCCCGCTCCTCAGCGCGGCGGCGGCGGCGGCGAAGAGGCGCGCGACGATCGCCCACAACCCCCCGCGCCCGCCGGAAACGCTGCGCTAACGGCCGACCATAGAGCTTGGCCGGCGCCAGAGCGCCGCTCCGCGCACGCGCGGCCGGAGGCCGGCGCCCGGGACGCCCCCCCCTGGCGGGGCGCTGAGGATGCCGGGGAGCGGCTGGAGGGGGCGGGGCGCGCGGCCATCTTTGGTGAGGGAGCAGCTCCTTCCCGCCGCCGGCCGTTGGGCGGCCGCGGCCTCGCCCGCCATCTTGGAGTCGGGAAGCGCGGGGGGGGGGGGTGCCCCGGAAGGGGAAGCGCTAGGTCGCGGAGGTGCCACTTGGCCTCCGAGGCAGCGGCAGCGGCGGCGGCGGGCGGAGGAGGGCAGGCGCGCACCGGCCCCGCGGGTTCCCCGCGCACGCAGCCCGCCTCAGGCCGCCCTTCACGCGAGGAGCCGCTTCGGCGCCCGCTGTTTCCTCCCCGCCCCCCCCGGGGGCAGTGGGGCGCAGGGGAAGGTCCCGCTGCCTTCAGGTGAGGGCCGGGCCTGCCCGCCCCGGGGCCGGGCCGCTCCCCCCCACGCCGCCCCCCCCAGCCGCGCAGGTGCCCTTCTTGCCCGTTCCCCCGGCCGCGCCGGGGGTCCCTGCCCGCCCCCTGCAGCGGTGTCGGGCGGCCCCGGCGGGATAGCGGCTGCCGCACGCCGGGCCCCGGAGGGGCCGCCGCCGTGGGCCGAGCCGGCCGGAGCCGCCGGGCGGGAGAGACATGGCTGAAAACCTTTCTTGGGAGCTCGGTGTCTGCACGGGTTAAGGCGTGCGGGGCGAGGTGGAAAAGTTGCTGTTGAATTTCACTTTAAGGGACCGGACAGAAAGCAGCGAAATGGATGACTTCCGCTCCATCTGCCTGCTGTCTCTGGCCATGCTGGTCGCCTGCTATGTGGCAGGAATTATCCCCTTGGCAGTTAATTTTTCCGAGGTAAGACAGCTTTGCCAAAGTGCTGGTTGGTTGCTAAGGGAGAAGCTAGAGGGAGAGATCTTCCAGGAGGAGTTAGGGCAGTCCTCTTGCAAGTATGGCAGTGCTGTTAGGGGTGATGTTGTAACTTCAAAAGATTTTTAAGGAAGTTGTGAATGTGATATTAATTTTCATTCGAAATTGCAGTGTAAAATTATGCTTGTTCTACAGTGTGTATAAAAGTCACTTAAATATGCCAGACTTGAGCCCAGCGTCTCAGCTACAGATGAAGCAAAGCCTCAGCATGCAGGGGAAAGATTTGATAGGAGCTGGACGCGGTTATTCTTAGAAGCTTGTGTCAGAGACTACTAAAGTCGGAGATTAACTGTTATTATGTGTCTATGGGCTACTCAATTTAGGGCTTTTAAAAACAATTCCAAGAATGTCCTCAGAAGACTGTGGTTTGGTTCACAATTTTGTTCACAGCTTGTGCTGCTGAAAATTAAACCTTAGCCGTTTGATTACAATGCAGCTTCAAGTTATGTCACTGTCCACATAACTCAAGGCATTCCTTTGGAAAAATATCTTGGATACATAAGATATTCTGCTTTCATGAGACCCCACATGGAGTACTGTGTTCAGCTCTGGGGCCCCCAACATAAGAAGGATGTGGACCTGTTGGATCGAGTCCAGAGGAGGGCCACGAAGATGATCAGAGGGCTGGAGCACCTCTCCTGTGAAGACAGGCTGAGAGAGTTGGGGTTGTTCAGCCTGGAGAAGAGAAGGCTCAGGGGAGACCTTACAGCAGCAGCCTTCCAGTACCTAAAGGGGGCCTCCAAGAAAGCTGGAGAGGGACTTTTTAGCAGCACCTGTTGTGCTAGGACAAGGGGTAATGGCTTTAAACTGGAAGAGGGTAGATTTAGATTGGATGTAAGGAAGAAGTTTGCCACTGTGAGGGTGGTGAGGCACTGGAACAGGTTGTGAATGCCCCACCCCTGGAAGTGTTCAAGGCCAGGTTGGAGGGGGCTTTGAGCAACCTGGTCTAGTGGAAGGTGTCCCTGCCCATGGCAGGGGGGTTGGAACTAGAACTAGATGATCTTTAAGGTCCCTTCCAACCCAAACCATTCTATGATTGTTACAGGAGAGGGAGACTTTCATAGACTGAATGAGTTTCCAAGCGGTACTGGCATTTCAGAAGTGGAGGTATTTGAGTGCTTCTAAGAAGTTATTGTTAAGGTGATGATCGTTGTTACAGTCGCTGGAAGTCTCCTAGTAGCCTCTGATGCCTGAGGGGTTTTTCTCTTTCTAAATGGTGACAGTTGTGTAGAGGTGTGGTGTAGTGAGAGTTTAGTTCTAAGACGGTAGCAACCTCTTACCAGAAGTTTCCCATTTCTACTGGGAGCGGTGCTGCTTTTGGAAAGTAAAGTGCTGGAAGAGACATGTGACCTGTTCTTCCTACAAGTCACAGAACTGGTTGCATCTCTCTGGCCCCATTATTAGTAAGAGGCTTTGGGAGCAGTAGACCCTGGGCAGCATGGAAGGAAAGGCTGTTAATTTTGCTAACACTACAGTTCACCCAAATGGATTGAAACATGACAATGTATTCTGAAGTCGTTACATAAACATTAGCACAGTTCCAGTTTGCCAGTGCTTCATCTGATGCTTTGATGGATGTTCCCTTATATGTCTTAAAATGCTGCTGCTTCCACTGTCTTGCTCTTCAAAACTCACGTTTGCCCTGAAGCCTACAAAGGATTTTCTTGCAAATTCACCGAGAACGCTGCCTAGCATGCTAATATTTTTATCTCTTATTTAATTTTGCATTTCCACGTGTGTGTGCTTGATAGTCACCTGTTGTCTCTGACTTCATATTCAGTGTTGTCTGAAGGTAGAGTTCTTGATCTGTGTTTATGTGGTTTATTTATATAGTTGAATTTGTGGGCTCCTAAACCTAAACCAACAGCTGCAGAAATACAGATCTGGTGTGGATCCGAAACCAGCACTCTGCATAAGCAGTAATCACATACTTATTAGCCTTTTATGTGTGCAGTATTTTACCAACAGTACACACATGCACAGTCAAGTTTATTGTGGTATCAAACTCTCAGAAATTCTTGACTCAGTTTTACACTTGATTTAAATTTGATACTTTAAGGATCCACATGCTATGCTGGTTTAAAAGAGGAGCAGAATCTCTGCAAATTATGTGCAAATACTAGCTAATCCTGGAAGTGTCTAATTAGAAAATAGAATTGTTTTGTTTAAAATGATTGCTTAGGGCTCTGCAAAAAGTACAATTTCAAACTGAAATGTCTGATTGGACTGTGCATTCTGTGGTTTGCAGAAAGTTTTGCAGGTGGCCCTAGTGAGGAAAAATGCCTCCTCCCACTGGCCACTTATAATGGTTAAGTAGAAAACAAAAATGAATGCTTTACATAGTGTGTAGAGCTGTTCCCCAGATGCTGGAGAACAAAAAAATTATTCATTAGTGTTAATACATTCCTTCAGATGTGTTTTTTTCCTCTGGAACCTATTGGTTGTGTTCTGATTTCATGCTAGTTTCTACTCTTAATTAGATTTGGATATTCTTGAAAGTATAAAACTCCAGCAAAGCCAGGTATGACTAAACATTGGTGATAAAAGGGTAGACTGAATAGAATGTCACTTTATTTCTGTTTGCAGATGTACCCTTTCAGCTTAATCCTAATTTACAGTACTCTGTTGGGCTAACTTTGGCTGGAAACAACACTATACCAGTTCTTGAGGCTGTATCTTAAGTTGTAGTCTAAACGCAAAAGACTAAAAAAAAATCGAGTTCTAGCAGTTTGAAAGTTTTGCTGGTGTAAGACAGGCAGGCAGTGTTGACTGGACTGGGACTGCTTGCTGCTGAAAGGAGGTGTGAGTTTTTGATAGGTCCAAGCAAGTGTTTCTATGCCATGCAGGCTTAAACCAAATACTGAGCAGTGGAACAGTTTGCTAATTTGAGGAATTTAAGATTTTTCGCATGCATTTTTTAGCATTATTTAGTGTGTTGCTCTTGTTTTTACCAACAGACACACAAGTGTTTGTGTAACTGAAATGGTTTGATTTCTTGGATAAAACTAGATGATTTTTGCCTGTCGGTAGGCTTCAATTGTTATATTGCTGTATTCACCATGCTTAGGTATTTTGTATTGAAAAGGAGGTGGAGACTTCTCTTAAAACAGTAATTTGTTAGTGTGTATTATTTTCATGGATCTTTAAAACTCACAGATGCCCAAATAAAAGCAAGTGGTACTCTGTATTTGGAGTTGTAATAAACCAGTATTACTTCATGCTTTTTCCCCTGTGTTTATGTATGTACGTAAAAGAGATTATAGTGCTGCAGTATAAAAATAATCTTGTTTTTCCTTGTAAGATACTATATTTTTGCACAATGACTTTATGAACAGTGGGTGTTGAAGATTGTCTTTTCATGTAGATTGCCACTGTATAACAATTTACCAAGTCTAATTGTTATATATGCCAGTATACAGTGCATGTTCGTGGAAACTTTACAGGTGTTTTCAGCTCTTGTATATTACTACTTGAATTTTCCCCAGTGATGCTGTAATTGTTTCCTTATGGTCACATTCAGCTTGCTTTCAGAAAGCTAGTGGTGCACCTCTCTAGAGCCTCCTATTTCTTCTATGCAAGTGTTGCCTATTTCAGTGAGGTTAAACAACTTGTATCACTGTGGTGCATGAAGGAGAATGGATGACATAATAAGGATATGCAACAAGTGGTTTCCCATTAGTCAAACACTGACCTCTGTCTCCAGGTCCTCAGTAGTTAATGTTAGTATTTTGGTAGCACCCAGACATCTCATTGTGCACGGAAGATGATGATGGTTCTGCCACAAAATGTATGCTACACAGTTGTTATGAGGATCTAAACTCCTGTGGTGGCTACATGTGATACGGTAAGGGCTCTTACAGAAACAATGAGAAACAGCCTCTGCAAGCTGTTATATTTTAGAGTCTGTTAGATGTTTATATAATTGGATTTTCAGTACCTGGCTTTGACTTTAACCTGTCAATGTTGTAGTCACAAGGAAGCAAAACGTAATAGTAAACTGTTCTTATATTGGTAAAACAGAATTTAGTTGCTTTGGGAGGGGTGAGGGAGTAAGTTTTTTGTCCCAAATTTGAATACAACTAGGAAGATAACCCTTACTAATAGTAGCAAGTACTTATAAACTCTCATGTGTGTGTTTTTTAATCTTGTTGCAGAAATTCTTCCTGAAATATGAATTGAACTACTTTACTATAAAAACATTGTTTATGTATTTTTTTTAAGGTTTAATTGCAAATTTGCAATACTTAATGTAACAAATCTATTTTAAAACCTACCTTTGCAGAGGAGAAAGGGGATTGCCATGGTCTGTAATTACATGGAGAGGAGAAGATCGTTTTATATTGCCCTAAATACCTTTACAATCTTTAACACCTTTCAAAATGCACTGGAAGGCTTAGAAATGATTGTAAAAACAATAAGCACTGTTCTGTATTTCTGCATCTCCTAATTGGATTAAAAAGAAAAAAAGACTGACATAAAATGTATATTAGCACCATTATCAGTTTGGTGCAGGTCCCTTATTGAAACTTTCGTTTGAGTAAGCCTTTATAAATTATATTTATTTTTTTTTATAATTCTGGTTTTGGAGCTATATGGGGGATTCGGTCCCTTCTGCCATATTTTCTAGCTACCTGACATTGTGCAAGTGCTGTGATACTGTAGTTCTAAAACTTCACCTGGCACCCCTTTTTTTTTTTAATATGTGGAACAAACACATCATCAGATCTTTCAAGTACAAAAGAAGTATCTTTCTCTTAAATTCCTTTTTTATCCACAGTTTTATGTTTTTAAAGAAAATCTGTTCCTTGATGATACCATATTAAATAGAAGGCCATTAAAATGTGGCAGTTTTAAGGACAAGCTTCTGCACAAGAGTGGCTGTTTGGTTCAGAGACTGAAATATAGTTCATCTATCATATAACAGTCTTATAACAGCTTAACTTCATTTCTTCTGTCTCTAAACCTGTAAGTGAAAGTAGACCTTCTGCTGCCTTTTTCCTGTAAAGTCTTTCTTTTCTCCTTCTGTAGTCCTAAAACTTTTCTTAGCTGTTTTCTTTGTTATATAAATACAGCTGACTTAGCAGTTTACACTCGTATGCAGACCGATGTATTTGTACCTGTAGATGCATTTACATTATGGGTTCTCTTGTCTTTCTGTTTTTGCTTTGGTAATCTATTTTTCTTTCTTGTGCTTTCTTTTATTATTTAGATTGGCTTTTTTGTGGAACAGGCAATTTAACTTGCAGTGTGCCATACCTAGCAGAGATTTTGGGGAACTTGCATGTTTAAGTATGATTTCTAGTAGGAAGGAGATACTTGAAAAGAAACCCAGAATGGAGATAAAACATAGTTGCAAACATGTGTCAATTCAGGCACTTTCAACTTTTCTTTGTCTCTGCAGGCCTTATAGTTTGAGGCCCTAGAGGATGAATTAGACCCCCAATAATCATTAGTCCCAAATATAGCAATTTTTGCTATTTCAAGTATGCTGTGTTTCATTTCTTCTCTGATGTTACCAGTCAAACAGGTCATGTTTAACTTTCATTTCCTACTTTAGTTGATTGCATTGGACACTGGATAGGTTCACTTTTCAGAAAGTTAATCATTAGAAATATAGGATTATGCAACTGGGGCTCTTGAATAAAAATCAGCAAGAGGTTTTGTGGATCATTCTTCCCCTGCCGCCTGCCTCAACTTCTGTTAATGAGGGAGAGTGAAGAAAGCATTTTCATTCTTAAAGATGATACTTGTTTTGTACTTGCTTGCAGGAGAGATTAAAGTTGGTGACTGTTCTGGGTGCTGGGCTGCTGTGTGGAACTGCCTTGGCTGTCATTGTGCCAGAAGGAGTACATGCACTTTATGAAGACATCTTGGAGGGTAAGAACCGAACCCAGATGGCCTTTTTCAAGATAACTTAGGTGATGGTGTTATAATATACTGGGTCTTGTTTCTAGGGCTTTTAACATGAGATTGGTGGAAGGGTTTCACGGCAGCAGGACACAAAGCTGGCATGGAATCAAAAACTGTCATGGGGATGATATTGCATGTTTATGGCGATTCGACAGAGGGATGTGGTCAGGTTGTGGATCGATGACTCTTGCTGAGTGATCCAGTCATTTGCAGGTCCAGGTACTGTACTGTTCATGGAACCACAGCCTTTTATGCCAGGTCATGTGTAGTTTCCTTATTCTGGGGAGAGTTGAAGTTTAACTTTCACTGGAACTTCAAAGGAGGTGTAAGGATGCCTTTGGCAGAGAATGAAACTGTGGAATATTTGCTGTTGCTTTTTGTAGTTTAGATTGCTTCTCATTAAAGCAATTGCAGGAGGTGTTTTATAGATCTATACATACTTGCCCTCATAAAAATATCCTCCTTTGAAGCTGAAGAGCATCTTGGAATTAAGTTAATTTTCAGCCAAGTATATCAAAGTATGGTTATATAGGGCTAACTCACAGAATAGGAGGCATTGCTTTCTTGGGTGGTGGTGTCCACTACCAGTAGATATCTGCGCACGGTTCCACGCTCCAGCATCCAGCTCTAGTATGCTGTCGACGGTCTTCAAAACCTCATAGCCTCTAATGAATAGCTCAAAGCTAACAGCAATTATGTGTCTTGTAGGGACGTGAGTGTGGAGCACATCTTATACCCCAAAGTCTTAGTAAACCTCAATTTGAGGTTATGACATCATTTTAAATGGTCAGGTCTCATTACCTCTGTTTGGAGTGCACTTTAAATCTTGCTTTAGCTTGGAGTCTTGTGCTATTACATTACCATTGCATGTATGAGATTTTTTCCAGTATGCTCAGAATCAGAAATTTTTCTGAAGGTAAACAGCAACAAATTAGTGGTCACAGGAGAAAGCACTATAAAGTTGAGGCTACTTTGTGAGTGTCTGATGTACCATTGTTGCTAATCTGGGATTGAGAGGTAGTTGTAATACTTTGCTTTTCTTGTACTACTACTTTTTTTCTTGTTTCTACACCGTTTTAAATTTCTTTTTAGTAATATGCTTAATTTATCCTCATTTAGTTTCCACTAAATTTATGTTGTTCTGCTTAAAGTAAACAGAAGATAATATATAAAATTATCCTCTATCAGGAAGTGAAAGAACGTCTGATTATGCTTTTATACTGTACTGTAATTTGTGCACTGTAGTGTAGGATGTCTCTAATGAGCTGTAGTTGTGGGTTTGCTCTCCATTTAATTGTAATTCTAAGTAGACTGAATTTTTCTTGTAATGATATGGCTAGCAGTAAATAGAATTGCTGTGAACGTTTACATTTTTTAATTTTTTTTTCCACTGCATGGGGCATACTGTTCACATATGAAATCTACAGCCTGCTGTTTAGAGCTATGTGCTCTACAATGTGAAGTTCAGTATGCGGAGAGAGAAAAGGCACTTCCTATTACTGCAGTAGTAATATCAGAAGTATCTACCTAGGAAAAAGAATTTGCTCTGTGAATGAATTCAGACTCAATTCTTAACTCACAGTATCATGTCTAAAGCTAGTCTGTCTGTAAAGAATTTTTTGTATTGCAAAGAGGAAAAATTCACGGAAATTATAGATTTAACTGCAAAAAATATTTCTAATATTTTTCTTAAAAAAGCAGGATATTCAAAGTTAAGCTTAAGATTCTGAGAACAGCTGTCAGTGCATTTTTATTTATTTTTTTTTTAAATTCTCCCATTTACTTAGTTAAACCTAGAAATGTGCCTAAGGGAACATAAAAGAGAGATCTTTGTTTTCCCAGTTCCAAGTGTCATATAACTCTGAGACTGGTTGTTTGTTATCAAAACAGGTGTTTGTCATTGATACAAAAGTAATTTACTATTACTTCTGTATTTTCCCACAGGCAACAGAATAAATAACTTTGAATTTTTGACCTTGTAGGCTGAGAACAGATAGCATATCATGATTCAGACTATTATTTGATCATAAACCTATGTATGTGTGTAGTGAAACCTTGGTTTGAGTATTACCAGCAAATAAAATTCCTTTGGCGACCTTCCTTTATTTTAAGCGGTGAAACTGCATAACTGCTGTCAGAAACATTGCCCCAAGTTACCCACTATGTTTTATGGCTTGAAATGATCTGAAGCAAAGTTAACTTTTTAATATAGACGGCAACAATCTTGTGTGGTTATTTCATTGACCAATCTTGTTTGGCAAAGATACGTTTGTGAAATCTTTCAAGGGCTACCAAGCCTATTCTGATGTGCTTTGTCTGTAGTAATGGTGTTGTGCCAACTTTTTGTACAGTGGGATGGGTGTACAATTGTGTCTCATCCAAAATGTATGAATACTCCAGCAAGAAGATGACTTGAGTAAGTCAAGTTTTTGCTGTGAATATCTAAAACTCCTGAAGAGTAGTTGCCAGCCGAAAGACCTCCCCAAAATGACAGAAGTTGTACTTTTGTCACTTAAGCCACAGATGTTGGGAAAGCCCTAATGTGTGCTGTCCTCTGTTTTGTTTGTTGCCATTCTCTTTTTTATAAAATTAGGTGCATGAAAGTTGCCTTTTCACTTTAAAAAAAAAAAATTATGTAGAGTGAACTTTAAAAATGCAAGATTCAAACAGGAGAGATACACTGTGTTGAACTGTAATTATTATAATAAATTCAGACATTAATATCCTTACCTTGAGTCAAGCAGAATGAATCAGCTGTTCTGAAGTAAAAAAGCTTTCCGATGCTGAATGATGACTTCTCCAAAAACCTTGTCTATTCTCATACTGAGAAAACATTGTTTGCTGTTAGACCAAAGAAAAAATCTAGTCAATATCCTAGTTTCTCTTAAGTGCTGTATGCTAGGCCTGTTAGTCCTCTTACTGTTAAATGTGATAAAAATTAATCAGTAATATTGTTTCTAGTAAAGATTTTTAAGAATTCCTGATGGAAACTTCTTGCTTAGTCAGTGTTGTTCTATGTAGTATTGTCATCAAAGCATTGCTGTCCTGTGAAATAGCAAGAAATACGAAGTGGAACCAAGGAGGGCTTTGTGCATGTTATTGTTTCAAGTCACTTTGGAGGAAATCTTTTTCAGAAAAGAGGGTGAGTTCAGCTGGTGGACAAGGTCAGGTAGGTCATTCCAAACTTCAGGAAGAATTAAAAATTATAGATAGGAACAAGTAGTTAATACATAAGGCTCTGTTGTCTTTACACCCTCCCATCAGGTATTTATATACATTGATAAGATCCCCCTGAGCCTTTTCTTCTCCAGGCTGAACAGTCCCAGCTTTCTCAGCCTTTTCTTATAGGAGAGGTGCTCCAGTCCTGTAGTCATTTTCATGCCTCTCCACTATGTCCATGTCTCTCTTCTACTGGGGAGTCTAGAGCTGGACCCAGCACTCCAGGTGTGGCCTCACTGGTGCTGAGTAGAGTGCAAGGATCACCTTTCTTGACCTGCTGGCAGCACTCTTCTTAGTGCACCCCAGCACTTGGTTAGCCTTTCTTTTTTTGCCACAGGGCACACTGCTGGCTCATGGTAAACTTTGTGTCCACAAGGACCCTGAGGTCCTTTCTGCAAAGCTGCTTTTTTGATTGTTGGCCCCCCACATGTACTGGTACCTGGGGTTATTCCTCCCCAGGTGCAGATCTGAAGATCAAGTCAGGTCTTAAGAGAAAATATAGTTCCTGATCAAGCATTTGAACATGACAGAGACCTCTTCATGTTCATAGTTTATATTATAGTGCTACCTGTTGCTTTCTTCATGGTCATAGTTTGTAATATAGTGCTAACTGTTGCTTTGTGAGGGAGTAGAAATTAATGTTTCACCTGCTTCCTTGTATTGGACTGTGGTGCATATGTTCTCTAGGGCACTGGAGATTTGCAAATGGGTTCTCTTTTTTCTTAATTTCCTATTCAAAAAACAAATTTCTCTTGAGTTCCTGTGTAAATACAGGAACGTTCCTTGTGTAACTACACTCTGTAAGTGTAAGGAAAGGACAGAAGGCTTTATGAAGATAATTACAATTAGAGATTGTGATACCATCATTGGGTCTAGCAGAGAAGCATAGAAGAAGAAATATTTTCTTAGCAGAACGTTAAAGAGATTTACAAATATTAATTGAACCTGCCAAACGTGGTTGTAAGCATTGTTGTAAGACCCTGTTCTGGAATGGAGGCAACTTGTACTGAACGGTAGGTAGTTCAGGGCTTTGGAGTATAGCATGCAACTCAAACATCTGACTTAGCTTGAGGTATCAGATGTGGAAGTAGACTTGCTGTGTCTGTTCTTCCATTGGAAGCACTTGAGTAATACTTCCTGTGTGTAAAGTGCCTTACCTGCTGTGGAAGTACAACTATTTATAGTAACAAGTATGCCAAGGAGCGTTAAATGCCTCTTCTGCATCACCCAAAGGGCTTTCTAACCTGATGTCTTGTCTCTGCCAGGGGGTATAAGGGGAAATATGAAAAAAGAAAAAGAAAGCATATATGATTCAGGTGAGCACAGAGTCTGAAACCAAGAGGTCAAATGTTTACTGTGTTCTATATGGTAGTTTGGAACTTAATTAAAAATTACCTATTCCTGATCTTTGCTTGTACCTTTCTAACAGTGTATTTCTGTATGCTGTTGACAGAAGAAGGCTTAGACATGATTCTTTGCTTAGATCAGCTGGAAACGATACCTAGAATTTTGCTAAAAAAAACCCTTTATTAAGTCTCTTTCACATATATGTACT
This sequence comes from Haliaeetus albicilla, assembly GCF_947461875.1. Classification (NCBI taxonomy): domain Eukaryota; kingdom Metazoa; phylum Chordata; class Aves; order Accipitriformes; family Accipitridae; genus Haliaeetus; species Haliaeetus albicilla. The sequence continues at coordinate 38,635,399 of NC_091487.1, forward strand.
AAGGTAATTCTTGCCAATCTTTGCTGGCCAATACTGAAAAAAGCTATGTACTTCTGGATATTGTTTGCCCTCTGTGTCAGATGGGATTGCAGAAGCAGTAATTTCTTGTGGTCATGAGCAAGGTTGGAGGATCTCATGGATTTATCTTGGGAGCCGCTAGGCCAAAGACTACTGGAAATGTTAAATGCATGTGCCAGAAAAACCTTCTCCTTTGTCTTTAAGCGTGTGTAAATTCAGAGTGAGACTGATGTAGTTTCTGTTGAAATTGGTGGGAATTTTGTGTGTGGTGAGTATCTGCTTGTAAAGATCACACATGCTGGGCAAACGACGACCTGTAAAAGTTGGTAGTTATGTTATATCTCTGCTTTCTAAAAGTCGTTTTAGGTAGAGACATTTGTCACTTTTACTAACCTATGAAATACTCGAAGATGTTTTTAAATTATGAACTGTGCACCAAATAAAGCATTTTATACCATGGAAACTTAATTAAAAACCTGCCCAGCCATCATCTTTCCCATTCTGAGAGTCATCTGGAGCTCACCTAATTTCAGGGCAGCTCAGTGAGACAAAGTAAATGTTTGAGGGGGGGCATGGAATTAAAGCTTGTGTAGGGAAAGGAAACAACCACACAATGTTCAACCCCAGGGCTTAGATTTTGGGTTTCTAGGATGGTACTGACATTTGTAGGACAGTGTGCTGACTTAACTGTTCTAGTCCATATCAATGCTAACTTGTTTCACTAGAGACTGATGCTTTGAGATATAAAGTTAATCTTCTTAAAGATTATATTAGGTCTCTTAGTGGATGGAACCTATTTTATCTCCTTATCCTGTATTTTCTCACTTGAAGATTATGACGTAACTGCTTGACAGTATCTCTGAATACTGACAAAATTGGCAACTTAAGTTGAAAAAGGAATTACTCAGCAATTTTGATCAATCAAATTGTATGTAAAATGCAATATTTAAACAAAGTAGCTTGGCTTATAAAATATTAACGTTTTCTTTGCTTTTCCACACTGAAGATGTATGAGGAGAGACCAACCAAGCAAATGTGTGCTTCCCTAATAAAATGGTCTAAGAAAGACGTTAAACAAGGACTTCTGTGTATTGTCCAAGAAAGCACGAGGAATGCTGTCAGCAAAGGAGGAGAAAAGTGACAATGCCATGTTTATTTAGTCCCCTGTCTCCTAATCTGTTTGCTTGCCTGCCACAGGGAAGCATCACCCGGCGAGTGAGATGCAGCATGTGATTGAGTCTGAGAAGGTAGCAGAAATCCCGGTTGTACATGAGTATGGCCATGACCATTCCAGGTTGCATGCCTACATTGGTGTATCCCTTGTCCTCGGCTTTGTCTTCATGCTGTTGGTGGATCAGATAGGCAGCTCTCATGTGCACTCTACAGATGGTAAGTAAGGATTCACTTCCATTAGACTTGCTAATTAGTCTTAATTAGCAAGTTGCAATTTTTTTGAATGCTACTGGGATTTAATTTGACCAGTCATGTCCAGAGTTTCAGTAGGTGCTTTTCACACAGACTTTGCTTTATGTTTGTAAATGTTTGTGCTGGAAATCTGTCCTGGAATTCAGCATAATTTGAGAGCTTGCTTTGCTAACATGAAATAACTGTGTGAGCACATCTGGTGTGGGGTTGGAGGGTGTCTTGACACTTGAGTTATTGTCTGTTTTACAGTAACACCCATAGGGGATTTCTTTGGCTTTCCAAAACAATTAAGGTTAGTCTTACCTTTGTTTGTTTTTCCTACTTAATTGTCATACATGTAGGTAACATTTGCAAAGAACAAAAAGTTATCCGAATTAAGAATGCAGAAATGACTATATGTAAGCTCTGGTCCTTTACTATAACTGCACAGCTGGACTCCCGTGCTAGTCTGGAGCCTCACTTACTTCAAAATACTTCCTGTTTAGTCCCAAGATTTCTCAGCTTCGTTGCAAGACTCTAAAAATGCCTGCAGTTGCCTTTGTTTACTGCCCGTGGCTTCATGCTCAGACTGTAGCTTGAAATGCACCAAAGGTGTTTTGTCATCTGAAGAGGTATTTTATTGCCTTCGGCTGCACATTTTCTCCTACATAATTTCCTCTGATGGTAGAATTTGGCCCTCAAAAATTAAGGAATTGATCTTGAAGGAAAAGTGAAATACACACACACATAAAGGAGGGGTGATATGTTGTGGCTGGATCCTTGGCAGTTCACAGTGCAGATGTGCAAAGGCTTGTGTGGGGCTAGTGTGGTAGGACAGATGGGAGGCCAGTGCAGGGGTTATGTTACCTTTGTGCTCCTGGAGAAACGTAAATGGAACCACAGCCATGGCTAGCTCATTTTCAGAGCTTTTCAAAGGAAATAGTGGCAGTGAAGATAAGGGAACGCAGGTGAGCATCTGCCAGGAGAATCCTTGGTTTGTACAGATTATGACCCTTTTGTATGTCTCTGGTCAGAGCAAATACCAGGAGAAAATAGACTATGATCTGTGTTAGAGATAAATACTATAAAATAGGATATTAAGTAAAGTTTTATCTAGCCTGTACCTCTGTCACAGGAAATGTAGTAGTGTTTTTACAGTGTTTTTTAAAGCCACTGAAGGAAAACACTCTTCTCATTTGAACCAATGTCTGGTAGTTTTGTTATCTTCCTAGTGGCTAGATTTTACTGTCTAAACTAGAAGAATTCTGTAGGCCAGAGTGGAGGTATGAAATCAAATGTGACTGTCTTTGAGTGTGTTTAGTTCTGGTCAATTCAAAACAAATTTAAAAGAAATGATTTTTGTGAATATCTCCTCCTATTTGATATGAGTATACCATCACAGTCATCCAAATGCAGCTTATGCAATTAACTGCTCAAATAGGCTCCACTTGATTCAGAAGATCAATCTGACTGAAGAGAATACATTAGTTTTTAGCCAGCTTGCTTCCCTGATCTGACTGAGTGGGCAACTACCTGGGCGCCTGTGCGTGAAGAGAGAGACTGGAGGGTGGAGAGACAGGCAGGAGGAAAGGAACAGGACTGGACTTCGGGTTTTGGCAGCAGTGCAGACTTAACTAAAGTAGCTGTGTAAGCGTGCCTGCAGTCAGCTTACTGACCGCTAGTATAATTAAATAACAGCTGTTCAACTGTTTGGAATTAAGCAGTTGAATAATAAGATGTTTCTATACTCGTGTAGGACTTACCTGCCCTGTTCATTGCAGTGATTCTTTGTAATAGTTTCACTGCCAGCTGTGTAGTGGTGGATATTGCCCTGTTGTGCAATGAGCTAAGCTGCAAATGTCCTCAGAGTAGTTGTCAAACAATTACAGTCAAAACACTGGATCTCAAGCAGCACTGGCTGCTTTTCTTCTCTGTGGTGTATAACGTTGGAGGGAAATCTTTGCAACTGCTGCCCTGACAAGTAGAGCTTACAGCTTCCTAGGAATTGCTAGAGGATCAGTGCAACAGAGGCTGCCCCAGACTCACCTGAAGGAAAATGCCAACATTGGGCTATGTAGCGAAAAATCATCCTGACTCTTGGAGCAGCTCTGGATTCTGGGGATGCAAAACTAGCTTTTCTTCCCCTTGGTAGCACAGAACTTTAACATTTGGTTTCAGGAGGTTAAGAAAAACAACTGCTACTGCCTATATCAATGATCCTGTAAATTGCAAAGAATTGTCTATGATTCTGTCACTTGTTTTTTGGCAGAACTTCAGGTGATTGGAAGGTATTGGGTATCAGCCTATTTTACAGTAAGTCCAATGCAGAAATACAAAAGCTGGTAGCTTTGAATATAACTGCCCAAGCAGCTGGTAGAGAGATGTGCAGTGATACTTAACATTTTTCTTTCAGCATAATTTATGTATTTGTTCTCTTTATTCTAACTTTCCTCATGACCGTTTCAGATCCAGAAGCTGCAAGATCAGGCAACTCCAAAATCACCACAACACTGGGACTAGTAGTCCATGCCGCAGGTAATGTGAGACCTGTTGTTAGTACTTGTCAAGGACTTCCATTACTGCGTGGCTCATCTTTAGATGTGATAGAAACACTTGAGTTTTGTTTTTGAAGTTGGCTTTTTATTTAAAAAAAAAAAAAAAAAAAAAAGGCAGGGAGAACTAAGGATCTGCCCTAAAACTAACTTACTGGGAAAACATACTCCAGTGCTCATAATGTTCCATGGTGTTTTATTTGGGTACAGTATTTTCACTCTTTTATTATTCCTTTATTTTTCCCATCTGAAGAGTTGTGTGATGCTCACTCTCTGCTTCTTCAATTCCTTTGCTGGCTGCCTTAGCTGCTACATTTCAATACATGTTAACACGTTTGATATGTAGTATGAAACACCTTTGGGTTTGTTTGTCAGTTGACCTGTGTTTTTAAAAAAATATTAAGTTTAAAAAAAAATCTTGTGGAAAAAAGGACATTATAGGGTGGAGTGCAAAGATTTGATTGAAACATATTTGGGCTGACTTGCAAGGACTGAAAAAGTTATGCATGAGTTGCAGTCAACCCATGTTCATGTTGTAATTCATTATATATGTGTGGTATAAATATGATGCTTTTTAATCTCTCCTGCTGAAGGTTATTGTCTAGACAAGTCATAAGATATTGATTAAAAAGATATTTCTTCACTAAATGAAGTGTCTATATATTAAGGATTAATATAGTATCCATTTCCTATTTCATTTAGAAAATATATTTATGTTAAATGGTAAAAAAATAGTATTTACAATAGTATTTGTATATGGAAATTCATTTAAAGGGTAATAATTAAAATTCTTTTAATGCTTAGAATCTAAAGGAGATTTTTAAATTAAGACCAGAAGCCACTTGTGCTACAGAAGACTAAAATAACTAAACTTCTTACCTGGTTCTAATTTGTCAGAATGTGTCAATACTGAGTAGATTCTCAGTATGGTTTTTATTGTCTTGGGAAATATGAGACAGCTCCTGTTGAGGGTTGTCTGATCTCCTGAAACTGTTGTGGCTTAACAAAAAAAGGGAAGTGAATCATGTGTTGAGTTGGTATTGTTAATGGCATTTTGAGTAGCAGGACTTCTCAAATCAGCGTTTTGTACTGTCAGCCATTGAGGGGGTGGGAAAGCTGGAACTAATGTGGAGGAATAATCCATGAATTTGCACTCCTGTTTCAGCTGATGGTGTTGCATTGGGTGCAGCAGCTTCTACTTCTCAGACTAGTGTCCAGTTGATAGTGTTTGTTGCGATTATGTTGCACAAGGTAAGTCATCATCCAAAAAATCTTATTTGTTCTTCAAAAGACTGTTAAAGCATACAGAAATTACTAAAGATCTTAAGTTTCCTTAGTGTTGTAATATGGAAATGTCATTGCCATTGCAACGAACAGGTTAGTAGTACAGCTTCAAGAACCAAAAAGCACTGGTATGATTTATGACAGAATAGCAAATGATGGATGCTAAGTCTGAATGGGGTATAAATGAGAGAATTCTGACTGCCTACTGCCTACCTTCATTGCAACAGTTGGGAAAAGTCTCCCAAAAGTAGGGATAGAATAGCTCAGGAAGAAGTGTGGCAGCTTCACACTGACTTTTTCTGAAGCTAGTGTGGTGGTGTGGTTTTTTTTTAAAAAACGAACAAAAAGCCCCCAAGATTCTTACTGCTGTAAGTGATGTATTTGGAGAAGTTCTAGAGGCTAAAGCATAGAAGTATATGCTAGTGTATTCAAGGAGGAAAAGCAGTTTTACACTGATTACAACAGTTTCTTGGTTCTGTGATGTTCTTAAGAAAATGGGAAGGATATTTGTTATAAAGGGGTTTGGTGTTTAAAGGGTTAGTATTTTGAAACTACTTGATATCAGAGTATTAAATTACAACTTCTGGTTAACTCTATTATTGTAGTAGCTTCCACATCAGTCATATGCCATTTCTGCAGGAAAAAATTTTAAATGTTTTTCTGATGGTAACAAGCAAACAAGGGCTCGTGAAGATGGTAAGATCTTTTTTCCTTAATGTTTGTGCAAAGATATCTATTAGCTATATAGGTTCTGAACGTATGTGTGCAGAAGCATATTTGACTTATGGTAGCACATGCATATATTACAGTAGTTAGTCTACACTCATCCAAAATCTTGCTTGCATAATTGCATGTTCAAAATGTTAGGAAATCCAGATCTAATGTGTCTTTTCTTCACTGTTCATAGAAGAAATTGTGGTTTACGTAGCCCGCTTCAAAGGTGGCAATGTCAATGTCACGTCTTGTTATGAAGCTTGGTTTACGGATATTGCCGAGTGAAACTTGCTTTTATTATTCTTAATGTTCAAATTAACCGACTTCTGAAATTGTACAATTTTAGAAGAGGAAAATTTCTCCTGTGAAAGATTATCAAGAAATACTTGGTTTTGAAAGAGAAATGTATTTCTTCTCTGGTGTCTTTTTTATTTTTCTAGTCTTGTCATCCTGATCAATTGATGCTTTTGTCTTTCTCCTCTTTCTTTCCTTCACTCGTGGTTTCCTCCTTCTAGGTTTAAAAAAAAAAAGATTCTGTGTATAAAAAAAATGCTCAATCTATTTTAGTTAGTCTTATCTCAAAAACGTCAAAATCTTAAAAACGGGGTAGACCGCTATTGTCTTTATGTGAGCAAAAATGTAGTAAATGCTGTGAGTAGTAGGACAGCTATGCCTTGTAGATAAGAAACTAGATGCCAGCAGAGGGAGAAGAAGCAAGTATTTGTTTGCTTCCCAGTGGGAACAGAAATGAAACTGAATGATGAACTAATCAAAAGAGCTCTTAAGTCTTTGTTCATGTGGAGGCTGACAGTTGTCTGTCTTTGGGAATTTTTTCCCCCTCCATCTTAATTGTAGAATATTTCTGCTGTAGATAAAGAAACTGTCTATCTAAGGATGTGTAGTAGCATCAGGACAAAAAAAGAAATTACATAAGTTAATGGAGACTTAGGGATTATCGCAATGACTCAAGTCAGAAAGAACATTTTGATATTTACAATGACTACACAAATATGTGTACTCTGATAGCCAGAACATGAGTTTCTGTTAGGTACTGTTATTAAGGTAGGGCAGTCTGCAGAATTCTATTGATTTGGCTTAACTGCAACACACCAGTGCTCTCACTGAATATCTTCCAATTCAGTGCATTTCAGCGTAGTAACTCGTATTTCAACTTTATCTCAGATTTCAGGGAATTTTAGAAGGTATTGTATTACTGGTGAATATTGTTTTTTGCAGGCACCAGCTGCCTTTGGCCTGGTTTCCTTCCTGATGCACGCTGGGCTGGAACGGAATCGAATTAGAAAACACTTGCTGGTCTTTGCATTAGCAGCACCTGTTATGTCGATGGTGACATACTTAGGGCTAAGTAAGGTAGGTCTGTGATTTTGTTCTGCCCAAAATGTAGCTTAGTGGTGGAGTTTGGGGAAAGGAATATCATACGAGTTTCACAGAACATAATTCCAAACTGCTTGAAAAATTTAGCAGAATGAAGATTTTAAAAAAGTGGATAAAAGGTAGCCACATGAATGTGTGAAACAAAAAATAACGTGTTTTTCATCAGAACCAGTGATATAACTCCTCTATAGAGTTTTGTATAGTTTTTTTTAGAAGGCTGATTTCTGTCTTTTGTCCTTTCTGCTGCTCCCTGCTTAGAACAATAAACTTGTATTCTTGGTCCTATATGCTCAAAGTCTTTTTCACACTGTGTCAGAAGTTGAATCCTCAGCTGGAATAGCCTTTTTGGCCTCTCATACTTCATAAAGTATAGTCTTGTCTTGGCTCTATACAACAAACGGCCTGTGAAATGGGCTACTGCATGAGTTTAACATTTCTGCCCAAATTAAATGTTTCTGCTTCTCATAGCATTTCCTATGAAAATACATTCCTGTATGTCTAACTGCTGTGGGCCATGCTGGTGACACACTATGGTGTTGTGTTGTAAAGAATCTAACATGGGATGTCATGAAATTCAAGGCATGAGAGGAAATATTGAGTAAATCATCTGGGCTAATCCCTTTACTTACTGGAAAGGAGTTATATTTGATACTGCAGTACAGGAGACAGCAGAAAGGGTTGCATTTGTAAACAGAAATGAGAATGCTGTTTGAGCATTCTCTTGATGCAGGCTCACTAAGAGTTGGTTTTGCATTTTGCACTTCAGAGGGAACAGAGAATTGATAAGGCATAAGGGCTGTCACAGTGGTTGTATAGTTCAGAGCAGAAGATGTATCTCCGCTCTTTGGAAAAATAACCTGAAAGTGTACCAGAGAACTAACATCACACTTGAGCTGGAAATTGTTCAAGAAGCATTTTTGTAACTGATAGGAGTGGGTTTGCATTTCATTATGTTTAATGATGTGTAGCATGATCTTAATCCTAGTATGAATGTGAAGAGGTGCTCAGTTTTGATCCAGAAGATGCATTTCTTTATGAAGTTTTTTGCATGGAAATTCTGGAAAAGTTTTGGGTGTTTACTTGTACGTACAAATGAAATATTAAATGAGTGATGGTTGGGAACTTTAATCTAGCAAATCTTGCTCTGACCAGCAGAGGACCAGATATTTAAAGGCTAACATCTCATTTGAACTCTTTGTTTAGAAAAATGGAGAAAGAAAAAAAAAAAAGTCAGTCTTGAGTGTCCTTCCTAAAATTTGTGGCTTTGCAATCTAAACTTCATTTTTTTTTCAAAGTACATTTTGTCATTTTGACATTTTATATGTTGCTGTGAGATGGTCAAACAAGATGCTTCTGCACAGACTGTGACTTTTTTCTTCTGTAAGGGTTCCTAGAAGTCTGAAGTGAACTAACTAGGATGAGAGGTGTCTTTCTGCCCCCACATCAACTTTAGAATGCCAGTTGCTACACATAAGGTGCAAGATACAAAACAACACATTAAACCATTGTCATTGTGAGAGAATGAGAGCTGATAGAAATTTTACTGTGTCTGGACACTTACAGAATTTTTTTATTATTGATTGAAGAACTTGTACTTATCCTTATTTTTTTTCTCTTTCTGTTTTTTTTTTTTCCATTTCAGAGCAGCAAAGAAGCCCTCTCGGAAGTCAATGCCACCGGAGTTGCTATGTTGTTTTCTGCTGGGACTTTTCTTTATGTTGCCACAGTTCATGTCCTCCCAGAAGTAGGAGGAATTGCTCATAGCCACAAACCTGAATCAACTGGAGGAAAAGGACTCAGTCGTCTGGAGGTGGCAGCCCTAGTATTAGGATGCCTTATTCCTCTAGTTTTGTCCATCGGACACCATCACTAAATGCTCGAATTTCACCGTTCTCCTCGATCTGACGTGAGCAGTAAATGTCGGCTGCTCCTTTTATCATTGTCTCTTACCCATCATCCATCCCATCCACTTTGTGGAGTTCAGAGGGAACCTTGATTGCAAAATGAGGAATACTGGGAAAGTTTTTAGTGTAGCAAAATGTACTTTGGCAGCCGGACATAAATTCTGTGTAACTTTCTTTTCTGAAGACATGTGCTATTTTAATTGTTTCTTCTGGCCCTATTCTCAGGGAAGATGGAATTTGGAGTTGAAGAAAGGTGAGCGGGGAAGAACATAGCGACTCACGAAGTTGCAATCACCAAAGTATCCTGCAATTCAGCTTTCACAGCTGAGAGCAAAAACAAAGGATGGCTGCCTTGTGAGACGTTGAAGTCTTAGTAATGAAGAAGGAGGCTCTCCCGTGTTGGTTCTATGTTGTCCTGACAACGCGACTGGTCCTTGTGATGTTTGTCACTAATTGTATTGCAAAAGTGGGCTATACTTGGAACTCTGGACAACACTGCTATTGTCACAGAAGTGTCACTGATGGGAAAGAAATGATGTAGACAAAGTGTAGGATTAGAGTAGGTAATCAGCTGGTTAAGAAAGTGCAAATGAATTTTGCTGTGTATTCTATTATTTAAGACAAAGGATAGAAGCAAGGAGGATAGTGTTTTGATTGTTTATGCAGTTGTTAATAAGTTTTTAAAAGACAGTATTTCTTGGGAGATGGTCTTCTGCTGAGTCAGTAAAGCACAGGCACCAAAAATGTTAGCAGGAATTAGGTATTGGGTACTGTGATTACACTACTGCTACTGTTGAGAGAGATACCCGTAGTATCCCTTGAAATTGAGCTGTTTGGGGCTCTGAGGAGTAGAAATCTGATTGTGACAGCTGTTGAGGGACCAGAGAACTTTACTAGCTCGTTTTCAAAAGTCTGAACTGCTGAAATCAGTGGGGGTGTGGGAGATTTTTTCTTTAAAAAGAAGGTATTAATGCTAGCAAAACAAGATGTTTAGTTAAATATTTATGCTGCAGATAGAGTACAAAGTGTTTCTAAAGCAGTTCTGAACAAAAAACCCCAACAAACAAAAAACCAACCTGGTGGGTTCCCAGTGTAACTGTTATGCATTTTGCTTTGCATTTGCCTCTTACTGACAAGTGTTAGTTTTGGTGAATCCACTGGAAGACTTATTGCCAACTGCTGATGCCTCTCACTGCAGAAGAGTGATAAAAGATCCCTCCCTTTCTAAGGCAAAGCCTTCTCTTGTCAGGCACCATTTCTTTTATGCAAAATATATTGTAATAACTAGTGCATTGAAAAGTCAGGAATGCTTGATGTGCACAGACTCAACACAAAATTCTTTCTTTAGAGGAAAACTTTTTAATGCCATACCCTTTTTTAAGGTATACTCTGTCTGCACTTTTTAAAGATAACATTGCCAAATATATTTTTCTTTTGATTTTTTTTGTTTGAAATGGATTTTCAAGGATTGAAATATCTTCCTAACAGAAGTGCTTCTTGTTTCCATTTGAATGAGTGTGTCTGTTTTTCATGCCATTTATTACTTAGGAAGCACAATGGCCCATGTAGTTTAAATTCTTTGTTTTTGTCATTGTCCTGTTTGTCTGCTGGTTCAATAATGGGCATGGCCTGGCTCTTGGACTAGTGATTGCTTTGTTGGCTTTGTAACCATACAGGTGTATCCCAGGATTGAACCTAGTACTGATCCCCAGGAGTGCTTGTTCATTTGTGTGTTTTACTATGTAAAATCAATGCAAAATTATTAGAAATCATCTTTTCCCACAAGACAGTATTTTCAGAATTAGTGTATCAGGCCTAAACAAGCATTTTTGACATTAGATCTTCAAAAGTTAATTTCTGTTCTGAAAAGTCACTGCAAAATTACTGACATGGATGAGATCCTCTCCTGCACGTTCTTAAAGCTTTTTTGTTTTTTACAACATACATGTGCAACTAGTAAGTTACCTGTTTAAAAAGTTCAGTGATACAGATTACTGATACATGCGAATGATACACAGGGATGTTTAACACCAGAGCTTCCACTGTTCTTCCTGATTTCCTCTTAATTACCTTCTTCCTTGATATATTATCTCACTGTTTTACCTTATTTAATCTTTCCACATAACTGTTTCCAAAAGCTGGAGAGTTTGCAAGATCTGCAGCAGAAGCAGGAGATAGCTTAAGTGCAGCACCAGATACTGTTTTACAAAATGTAAGCAAGTTTGGTTTTTTTTTTCTTTAAACTATCATCTGTCACTTGCATGCGCACCCCACCCCACTAGTTAAGCTGGCATCCTGACTGTGTTCCACTTCAGCCTCATTTTGCATATAACAATAAAAACGGTTTAGGGAGGTATGTAGGTAGGGTCCCATTTCATGCCTTTTGTTCCAGTGTTGCAGCGTGTGGATAGTACCTTCTTATATGGCTCAGCGTGTATTGATGAGGATGTGGCAGCCAGCCTTTTCACTGCTGACATAACCTCTGGTTTATTAATTGTAAGAGGTGCCACTGCTGAGAGGTCTTGTTGTCTGTCTTTTCTCCTGTCCCTTGGATCATGTTTCCAGTTTCTGGGGCAGCCACCAGAAATGGTAATACTCAGTTTAATGATTCATGAACTATAGAGGCCAAATTATAGCAGCAGGTGAGGGATTTTAAATGAAAACATTGGCAACTTAAAATTGGCACAGAAATTCTGATAACATGTACTTTTCATTTTGGCACTTGGTTAAGAGATAGAAAACTTTTGTGATTCCCACCCACCCATTTAGAAGCAGTAACAGCATTTTCTTTTGGCTGCCTCTTATCTCTGTTTGAACTTTTATTTTCAATTCTGTAGCTGAAACTGCAGTGACTAAGGAAGCTTTTGGTTATGTGGTAAGGAGAATATAAAATTTTAAATTATCAAACCTTCCCAAATTGTTAGTTCCACATGGAGGATTATTTTCTTGAAGCAGAGTATTTTAATGAGTTAAAATGGTCCATTTTATCATAGACCCTTTTTTTACCTATCTCCCATCTGTCACAGTAAATCCAAGCACTGCATGTAGTCAGGGCCATCTGGTATCATTTTCTGCTCCTCAGGGGACCTTGGTGCAAACAAATTCCTCTTACTCTCTCTGTAATAACCATCCCTCCCTGTGTTTCTATTGTGAGGAAGGTGGCAGCAGGTCTAGCAGGTAACGCTTTAACCAAGTGCCAGGCATGTTGTCCCTTTCCTTCTGTCAATCCCTCTTGGAAATCTATAATCTTCTCATGAGCTGTTTTTTCAGGTAATGATTTCTTAATTGGTGATAGGAATTGGACTAAAGCTGTTTCCATTGATCCTGGTGTGTTCAGGTACTTCCCCTACTGTTCTAATTCTTTTATTGTTCCTTGTATAAAGAAGGGAAATATTTCTTTTTCAGCACCTGATGACAGATGCAGAAGCTGCACTGACATTAACTTAGGTGAGGATGGCAGAGCTGTCACACCAAGATAGGAATTTTTGATAGTTGTGGCATGTCAGATGGCCTGTGTTAAACACAGAAACCCACTGTTGACTTTAAAGAACCGTTTCCAGGTGGAAAAGGCTAATGTTATCCAAGAGACACAGGAAAATGAATGTGTGTGTTTAGGAACTAGTTCAGAGCCTTCAAGGAGCTTTTGACAGTAGCAGATGTGTCCATGTGGTATCAGCTCTATGCAGAATAAGAGAGAGATGCTGTGGAATAAATGTTGCAGCTTCTTCCTTCCCATTTTGTGCTGGGACTTGGGAAGAAGAGGAGGGAAGTGTATTTTTATTTTTTGGGGGGGGGTGGGAGGAGGAGGAGTGGTTGCGGTATGGTGGGAAAGTTTATGATGAATTTCAGATTCCTGTTCACCTCAAACTTCTTATAAAATAAATCATCATCTTTTTTTTTTTTTTTCCTCCTTCCTTACCATCCTTTTATTACATCTCTTAGCAGCCTTGGCTTTCCAGGGAAAAACATTGCGTGGTCATTGCTGTTTACCTGACTCCATGTATGGAACTGTAATTTTAATGTCTCTTTTTCCAAACCATTTGTACACAAAATCATTCCATGAATGGCTGCCTTATAATTTTTCCACTTTAATTGTGAATGGTTAAAATAATGTTGCCGTTTTCAATTTGTTTTATTATATTAAATTTTTACTAGGTGCAGTGCTTTGGAGTTGGCTTGTCATTTACTGCATGGGGTTTTGTGACACCTCTGACAAAGAGAAATGATGGTCTTAAATGGGATGCAAGCGGTGCAGACAGTACATTTTATTTTTGTGTAAGTGTGTTTGCTGCTTTTCTTCCTAATATCTGAGCACCTTGTGGAAACATGAAGTGTGAAACTGCATGTTGGGAGGCAGTCCGGCAGGTTGATTTGGACATGAGTATGAGTGGGTTTAGAGATACAAATACAGAAATGGTTTGACAGCACTGCTTGAGAGGGGCATTTGACAACTTCTGTCTCCCGCAGAGTGTTTAGGAGTTGGCATTGCCCTGAAGCTCTCTCTTCCCCTGCCTCAGCCCCAGGAAAGTCTCTGAAGCTTACAAGGCAGAGACCTCTTCGGAGGCCCACAAGGACATGGTTGGCTCAAGGTTCCTCCAGGCCACTGCTAAAAGGCTGGAAGACACATTGGGGCTAAAGAAGATTGAGATCACAGGATGGAGATGATAAAATCTTGTTGGCCCTGAACCCAAAATCCAAACACTAAGTCCCTCCGTTCTTTTTGGAGACTTTGTGACAATAGCCTTTCCAAGATATATGTGCCTCTGTGTGATTTGGATTACAAGTCAGCTGTAAATATGCATGCAAAGATGTGAAGAAAACCCTAGCCTGCTTTTTGTTCTGTTGTGGGGGCAAACTGCTGGTGACATCTTTCTTCCCCTATTCTGGGGTTTGGGTTTTTTTCCTCCCATCTTCTTGCTGTTTTCAGGCACTGAGTCACAGCTCAGCTTTCCTTGTGACTGCCCCGTGATCCTACTGCTTGCTTACCTGTTCACAGCTCTTCAGTATTGCTCTGTCTTCACTATTGACACAGTTTTTCCAGAAGGCAGCTTACCTTCTTCCTACAGTGTACAATGAAAGGAAAGCCTGTGTTAAGCCATAGCTACCTAAGTTTTCTTGCTAATGCTAGTCATGGCAGTCATTGTAACAGTGGATTGTGTTCTTGCTGTGAAGAAAAACTGTCTTCTCAGGCTCCTGAATTTCTCTGGAAGGGTTTTATTTGCCTCTGACATAACTTTTGAGTTGCAAAGAATAATTGGAAATTAAGTTTTAGTAGTGGTCTCTAAGAGGCCCTCAGGCAGGGGATATGAGGAGAGCTTTGAAAATTAATTCTGTTTTGTTATCTGAGCAAAAAGTTGCAGGACAGTTGTTTTATTTCCTATAGGATGCCTTAGGCCATATTTTTAGGGTTTGCAGGTTTTATTAAAAGATTCTGAAAAAATCCAGCGAGTTGCACATTGTGTGCTGTGATTGTAGAAGGGGTAAACTTTTCATATAAAACACTGAATTTATTTTTTTAAAAGATGCAGCTCTAAAAAGAATGGCCACAGTTGGACACCTCTGACTAAAAATGTTACTTTACCAAACTTGTTTGGGACTAGATTTAACATTTTAAAACACGTGTAGGACACAAATAAATGAATAAATTAAAGGAGCAAATGCTGTGTAAAAACCAGAAATGTGCTTGTCTCTTATCAAAGCATGTCCTGTTGTGTGTATGCTCTTAGAGGTTTGTAGAAGAAAGTTATTACCACTGTGGCATCCTATGGCTACTGCCAGGATTTAGGGCAAGGATGAGAATCGGAATTGGGATCCTTGGAATAGCTAGGAAGTTGACACCCTGTCACAAGGCAGTCCCTAAGGAAACACCTGCATAGGCTTTTCAGATCTGTATGTAGGATCTGTGGGTTTTGCAAGTAAGTAGTCTGAAACTCTATCACTTGGTAAAACTATCAGCTGGAGCAATTCGGGAAATGTTAATGGTTTAAAGCAATCTTAGAGAGTGAGGTAGCCCCTTAAGCAGCTTGCAGATGGGTAATTAAGGACTCACCTTCACCTCCCTGATATGGGATGGTACCTGGCAGTGTGCCAAGTTCTTTAGCACATGGTGGGAAGGCACTAATTGAATGCAGTCTAGAGCACTGATTGCGGAGTGGTGGAGGCTGGAAGGGACCTTTGGAGATCACCTGGTCCAACACCACCCCTGTTCAAGCAGGGTCACCTAGAGCCAGTTGCCCAGGACTGTGTCCAGATGGCTTTTGAATATCTCCAAGGTGGGAGACTCCACAACCTCCCTGGGCAGCCTGTGCCAGTGCTCAGTAATGCTCACAGTAAAAAAATGTTCAGAGGGAACCTCCGGTGTTTCAGTGTGTGCCCATTGCCTCTTGGCCTGTCGCTGGGCATCACTGAAAAGAGCCTGGCTCCATCCTCTTTGCGCCTTCCTTTCAGGTGTTCGTATACACTGATGAGATCCCTCCTGTAGCTGCTGACTTGACACAGTTTATGCTTGCTCTCCGTACTCTCCAGCTGCCCTGTAAGCAGTATTGGGTTTTAGACATACATTTGCAGAAAAGAGAAAGGAGAATGATGCTGTTATAGGATGGGTGATGTATGCATTCCCAAGCTTCCTGTATCCATTTAAGAGATACCCTTAATGGAGATGATTTCTAAGCAATTAATTTAAAAAAGGATTTATGTTTTTCACCTGCAGTTGCTATCTACAGATTTACCTAAGAACCTGTCACTTTAACAGTTAGTGTTTTAGCTATTTCACTCAAGCAATAAGCAACCTTCTCAGCTAATTGCTTACTTTTGATTTTTCTGGTAGCTCATAGGACTTGTGTAGTTAGGAAAAAATGTAATCTCTTTATACTGGCTTAATCACAAGACAATATGATTAATGTAAAGTCAGTAGGAGAACTGAAACAAATCACAGTATTGCTATTATAGCTAGTACAGGCAGGTGCAAGGGAGTAAGGATGGGAAGCCAGTATTTTGCCAGATAGGCTCTTGTTTTTTTGGCAAGTAGAATTCAGTTTTAATGGTGAAGCATTATGCAGTATATTAGCATTCTTTTAGTGTGTTTAATAAAAATGTTGCCTTGGTAACTG
Organism: Haliaeetus albicilla; assembly: GCF_947461875.1. Lineage (NCBI taxonomy): Eukaryota > Metazoa > Chordata > Aves > Accipitriformes > Accipitridae > Haliaeetus > Haliaeetus albicilla. The sequence continues at coordinate 38,651,779 of NC_091487.1, forward strand.
GAGACTTAACCACCGTAGCCTGTTGTAAATCCTTTGGAGATGTGAGGAAGTGCTTTTGGTGCATTTATGTTACAAGAGTTACCACTAAAATCTTAAATACTGAGGAGCTGTGGTGTTGCAGGCTTCCTGATGATGGCTGTAGAGTGTTCCTTCATTTGTTAAGGAAAAAAAATTTTCATCAGCATTTTTATCAGAAACTCATTAGGGATGAGCGCAGCAGCAAGAAGATGAACTGTCATCTCTTGTTCCAGCTTACAAATTAAGCCATTTTTCTACTGATACGTGCAAGCCTTATCCAAATATCCCTGCAGGCAGAATTGCACAACATTCCACCTTCCTTATCACAGCACTTCTTCCTCTTGTCTGAGATGTCTAGAGATTAACAAACGCTTATGGTGGATGGGGGGGTTAAGAAAAATGCCTCATTTGGAAAACTTGTAGAGCTAATTAAAAGTAAGCTGTATCATGCTGATTGACACCAAAGCTATATAGTATTTAGAAAATCTAAAAGCAGAGGTGAAATTATTAGAAAGGGGAAAAATACTTGTTCTATATCTGTATGCCCATCCAGTGTCTGAAGTGGTAATTACTTTATGATATATGATCATAGTTATGTTGGAGCCTGTGGAAGTTAATGGGCTTCTGCTGTCTGAAGAAACACTTTAAATGAGATATTCATGGTTATAGTGGACTGAAGAGGGCTGCTAAAAACTCTGCTTACAAGCCTTAGTACTAATCTGAACGACTCTTACTGTAATGCCTCTTAGTCAAGCTTTTCTTACTTGCTTCCCGAGGGTGAAGCTGTAAGTAGAATGAGTCACGTTTTAGGACTGCAATGGATTTCCCATGTTCTGTTTTCTCTTTTTGAGGGAGAAACTGAGGGACAACTGATCTTGAACAAAACTTTGTACTCCTGGTATGTGTTCTGTGCAGATGCTTCACATGAGTGTGATTTGGTACAGATGGAGGGCTAAGCAATGAGTGTGCCTGGGAGTTTTTCCATGCTTTTCCCTGCAGCCTGGACTTCAGCAGTACGGAAGATGCCTCATCTACAAAAGCTGTATGGCAGCATGGCTCATGGGGAGGGTAACTGGAGATGGTGAGGGTGGAGATGGCCCTCTTAGCCCGCTGTATTTTTGCTTTCAGTGTCCTTCCTTGCCAGGCAGTTTCTTTCATATGTCTGATGGCTCTCCTTTAACATACAGGGTTTGCGGTAGAGCTGTCACGGTCTCCTGCTGTGATAGGTGGCACCAGTAGATCTTTGTGTCTCTATTTAGATAACTCATTGAGAATGCAGATAGGAAGGAGGCAAGAAGTATCTCTTGTTCCTGTCCTGTGTATGCGTACAGCAGGAGCCCTGAGCTCACAGTGACTGGCTGTGAGCAGGACCAAGAGAGAGAGACTTGGGAGTGGAGGCTGCTGTGGATTAGAGCTGAGGGGTGTAATGGAATGTATAGGTGACGGGTGTGAAGAACATCAGTGTTGTGGTCCCTGCAGCTTCCACTCCTGAATGAAGGCCTAATTGTAGTGTCCTTGGCTTTTTAAGGCCTTGCCTTCAATGATCATAATAATGGTAGGGGTAAAGGGAACATTGAATGTGTATGCAAAAGCAGTTATGGTCTGTGTGTGTGCTGGGCATTTTGTGGACTTTGGATTAAATGAAAACATGGTTTAGCCAATTCTGCTTTCTGGATATGTATTTATTGTTTAAAAGTTAAGCCTATGACTTCTTTGACCAGAGGGAACAAAGTAGAAATTAGTGGACTGTCAATATCTAAACTTTTGCAGTTGAGAAACACCTTGTAGAAAGTAGTCCTGCACCTAACCCTGTTCTAGAAACTTGGAGTGAGAGTTCAGATCTACTGACTGATGTTGAAACAGCTAAGGAGTGTGCTTCTCCAGAGTGGGCAGCCATCAGCCCTGGACCTCATTTACTACTTGCTGGACTGTTTTGTCAGATCTTAAGTGTTGATGGTGCTCCAGTTGTTTGCCTGTGTTAATATGTAGAGGTATTACATTTTTCCTATCCATTATTCTGCCAAGAAATCTCTAACAAATCCTTCTCTTTTGCAGGATTTTTTTGTCTGGCCGTTGTACCCAAACTACTGTATGGGTATATGTATTCTTATGATGTTCTGAATTTAGTACTAGTGTCATAGGTGAGGAACTGTGGCTGAGAGAAATCAAGTTACATGCTTAAGTCAGGTAGGGATATTGCCAGGGCTGGAAGCTAAGCCCTGTTGTACTGAACTCATTATGAAGGCAACACCTTTTCTGTGCTCAGAATTAACAGGACTGAGTAAGCAATTGCACCTTGAAGCTCTGTGCTGACTTCTGAAATAGCTGCTCTAAACCTTGTCTCTGATCTGTTTGCTAGATCTCTGAGTGCTCTGGCACCACAGGGTGCAAAGGACAAGAAAGTCTTTAAAAATTGCTGAGCTGGCTTTTATGTAGCCAGTGCTACTCAGGCGGCACGTGTATGCATGTCATAGGTAGTCCTCAACTTGACTTTGCTGTTTCCTGTGCAGAAAGCTTCCAGCAGAGCTGGCTAAGCCATTGCTGCTGAGCTGTGTCACCTGGTCAAACCACATCCTTGGTAAGTCTCTACTGTTGCTGTTGTCACACTTGGGATCAGGTTGAAGGATGTTGATCGCAAGCAGGTAAGATGGAGGTAAAATCAAATGCTCTAGGAAAGGTAAATAGAAATGCAGGTGGTCTGCAGGTTAAGCAGCAAGCTTACCAGCTCTGAACACTGTTAGAAAACCTTTTTGGGGAAAGGTTTGTTCTTTCGTGTCCCTGTGCGTGGAGGTTTGGCTGCTCCCCATGAGGAGGAGCGTACCCATGGCCGCTGGGCCCTCCCACAGCCTCAGAACTGGGACTGGGATTTGGCTGGCTGGGGCTGCCTGAGCAGCGCGGCTGGTTAGGCAGCAGTCACCACGGATATGCAGTGCTGCCCTTCCCCAGGGAGGAGGGGAAGGGAGCGTGTGCTGGTGGGTTCATAATCTAAGGAAAGCCAGAAAGCAAGTAGGGCTGTATTCATTTACTGCTGTTGAACAAGCTGCTTGTTGGAAGCAGCTTATTTAACTATTCCAGTACTGAATATTTTTTATGTAAGCCATGTGATTACTTCGTGGTATTTAGGCTTGATGGGGGAAAAACTGGTGTATTGCAGGAAGCCTATGGGCTGTCTTCTGGAGGAAGCTTTTTCTAATGCAGCTGACTACTCTGTTGTGTTCTAAAGTCCCTAAAAAATGCCTGTTTAGCAGAAACCATTTTTTAAAACAAAAAAACCACCACCACAATGAATGAGTCTTCTTTCAGAAGAGATTTCTTAGTAGGATTAAAAAAAAAAGAAAGAAATTTTCTCCTTTAGATACATGTATTGGGTTTGCATGGCAAGGTTTTGGTAGTGGGGGGGCTACAGGCATGGCTTCTGTGGGAAGCTGCTGGAAGCTTTCTCCACGTCTGACAGAGCCAACGCCAGCCGGCTCCAAGATGGACCTGCCGCTGGCCAAGGCCGAGCCCATCAGTGACGGTGGTAGCGCCTCTGGGATAATAGATTTAAGAAGGGGGAAAAAACCCCCTGTGCAACAGCAGCCAGCTGAGAGGAGTGAGAATATGTGAGAGAAACAACCCTGCAGACACCAAGGTCAGTGAAGAAGGAGGGGGAGGAGGTGCTCCAGGTGCTGGAGCAGAGATTCTCTTACAGCCCATGGTGAAGACCATGGTGAGGCAGGCTGTCCCTCTGCAGCCCCGGGAGGACCCCACGCTGGAGCAGGGGAAGAGTGAAGAGTCCTGCCCCTGAGGAGGAAGGAGCGGCAGAGACAACGTGTGATGAACTGACCCCAACCCCTGTCCCCATGTGCTGCTGGGGGGGAGGAGGTAGAGAAAATCAGGAGTAAAGTCAAGCCCGTGAAGAAGGGAGGGGTGGGGGGAAGGTGTTTTAAGATTTGGGTTTATTTCTCACTATCCTACTCTGATTGGATTGGTAATAAATTAAGTTAATTTTCCCCAAGTTGAGTCTGTTTTGCCCATGATGATAACTGGCAAGTGATCTCTGCTTGTCTTTATCTTGACCCACGAGCCTTTTATTATATTTTCTCTCCCCTGTCCAGCTGAGGAGGGGAGTGTTAGAGCTGCTTTGGTGGGCACCTGGTGTCCAGCCAGGGTCAGCCCACCACAGATGCTGAGAGAAACGGCCATTGACTGTGGTGTCAGTCCCTGAACAAGCCATCCCCCAAAAGCCAGGCTGAGTGCTTACTGTCCACAAGGCTATTGGGCTGGCTGCTTGCTATCAAATCCCTTTGCTTCAGTAAACTGGCATCTTATTTTCTGTCTTCCTGGAAGTTTCCTGAAGTGGTGCTATATTCACAGCTAATAGTTTAATATGACTCATGGGCCATCCATAGTGGATCTGGGTGGGTTGGAAGGGCTGGGACTGGTGGAGGGTGTTGTCTGGAACAGGACACTGAGACCATGTGATTCTCACCAAGGGATGATGTCAGATGGGGTTATAAATCTACAAAGGCTTTTCACTTCAATGGCTGTTTGCTGAACAACTCTTCTTTGAGCTCTGCAGGACAGCTCTGCCTTCTGATCTGACACTAAGAATTTAATCACGTGCAAGGGAAACATAATCTGTCAATGTATTGCACTAGGGATGGGTGGATGGTGGTTGCTTTTGTTCTATTTAAAATAGTCTCTGCACACAACTGTACGTCTGGGAAGCTGGAACATCATTTTGATAGATACATGTGACATTTTATCTTTGCAAGAATGATATATCATAAATGAAACCTGAGCTGGACTTTCTTTTTATTTCTCCACATTGTTCCAGGTACCTGCTAATACCTTCCATAATTGCTAATGTTTTTTTGGGTTGAAAACGGCTACAGAGCCTATCAGAAGCTGTAAGAGGAAGGGGAATCCGTACGGGAAGGCAAGATCTGAATCTTTCCAACTCTGCCGCAGCTCTGATCCAAATCTTGACTTCCTGGCCCCAGCCTAAGGATTAGTTTGTTCTTTTCTGCATAAAGTATTATTGTAAGGCTGCCCAGAACATAAAGGTATAACTTTTCACTTAAAAAAAAAAAAAAAAAAAAAAAAATACAAGCCTCCTCATTGGCTGCAGTTAGCCAGTATGTGTATCCTTAAACTGAAAGGGAGCATCTTCCAGCTGGAGGGTGGCCTGTGATGATGGAGTGTTACTTCTGTACTAGCTTGCACTGCTGTCTGCTTCAAAGGTTTTTTTGAGCAAAATGTTATCGGCTTGATGTGTAGGAAAAGTAGGGACAACATATTAGCAAAATAATTCCTGTATCAGTACAACCTGTCTCTCTGCAGGAAGATTTTCTGAGTAAAGCTCCAGTGCTTTCTCTCCAGAATGTACAGTTGTGTGTCCCCTATGAGCCATCAAGACTGAAACATCCATCTAAAAATGTTTAAATTATTATTCTGGAACAAAAATGTTTCAGAGAAAGCGAGTGAGCCTAATCTGTATCTCTGGAAGGTACGGCCACCTCAGATTGCTTTGGGTGTAACGGATCCAACCAAGTAACCTCTTCGCCTCTGCTGCTCTTGTGAGGCAGTTCCACAACCCCCTTCCTGTGACACTTACACACCTTCTCATCTGTTCGTGGCCAGTTTAGGTCAGTTTGTTCAGCATCAACCTTTACCAATACATTAAGAGGGGAAAGAATGCCTGAAACTAGACAGCAGTCAAATTTTCCCCTTTGCTCTCATTTAAACAAGTGAAGTCCTTTTAGTTTCCTGTCATACTATGGGTTAGCTATACCTGTGATCATCCCTCAAGTCTTTTTCTGCATCTCTTCAGGGCCAGGGAATCTGTTTGGCCAGAACTGTACAGAAGGGATTGTGTATGGGTCTGGCACAAGGGCTTATGTCTGCCTTCACTTACAATGCAGACCACAACTGCGTTTTTCTTTTTGCACTGGTGTCACACGGTTGTCCTGGGAAGGTCTTGTACACTTGGGTCTCCCTCCTCTGCTCTTAGTAAATGGTGAGGTCCCAGATTAAATACAAAATTATTATCTCGGTATAAATGTCTATGTGCTTTTGGGCTATTAGGTTTCACCAAGAGCTTGCAGCAAAACCAAGTCTGCTTGTGCTTTCCTAAGGCTTTCTGTCCCCTGGAATTTGGAGAAGGCGCTTCTGCAGGACACAGCTCTCCCTACTGTGGTGGACCCTTTTCTCCCGGCCGGGTTTTGTGACACTGTTCTCTTCATCCTGAAGTTCCTGGCCAGTTGAAGTAAGTTTTGCATCTGACAGAAGTTAACATTGAAGAACCTTTAAGGTGGCCGTTATGTTGTTACCTTCTGTTTGTGAGAGGCAAGTTGCTCAGACTGGTTGTGTTGCTCTCCTGCTCTTCCCTTCAGGCAGGCCCCCAATTTATTTAGGCTAGTACACACGTAAAGGAAATGTTGACATAACCACTGTTATTACAGATTACTTTGTCCAGACACCAGCAGTTACAAAATCCACCCCACTGCTATTACTACCCTAGTGTTGCTGGCACCTGCCCATGTTTAACTCTTGGTCACTTGACGAAAGCAAGTTGCTCTTTCCCTTCCCTGCGGGTGCCCACTCTAAAGAATTTGCTGTGACTACTCAGTCCCTTGCTTGTCCTAGAGGTCTCCAGAAGAAACAATATCTCAGTTTTTTGATGTTGGGAGCTAGAGACCTCTTTTCTCTCTTGATTTGTGCAAGATAAAAAGAAGTAAAGAAGCAAAGGATGAAAATCTGCAGGTCACTGCTATCAGATCTTTGCATTGCCAGTGCAGTGCAATGGCAGGGGCGCTGGATCATCCTTACATGGGAATTCTATGTCTTTTCACTCCACGTTTATAAATTAAGGTGATGCTGTTGGGCCCAGAATCCTTTTTACCCTTTGTGCAACATAATTCCAGGGAACCTTTTTCCTCTCCTGATTATGAGTTTCTTCTCAGTGCAGTGTGAGGAATGGCCACTACAGCATTAATACTTCTCTTCTGCAACGCAGTGTTGTATTCAAGAGTTGAGGCTCAGGTGAGACGGAGACAGTATCTGCTGCTCTCCCCTGTTCACCACCCTCTCCCTTAATGTCGCTCTGAGATGGTCTTTGATGCTGCTCGGGACACGTCCTGTCTGGGACCAAAAGGCCAGTCAAAGCCAGGATGAGAGAAAGTAACAAAGCGTCGAGTTTGCTGACTCTCTCATCTAGCGATCAATAGACATTTTTATCAGGGACCTGCATCTATAATTTCTCTAATACCAAATGCACCTTGTGAGCTGGAGGCGGGCTGTCTGTGTTTCCTCTATTTAAGATGCTTTGCAAGTGCCTGTGACCATACAAAGCTAAGCGAGCCTGTCCCCAGAGCTGTGATCTAGTGTATGGTATGTCCCAGGTTTCTAATCTTCAGGAATGAGAGAGGACCGTGTGTCTGCAGTGTGTCACTTCTGAATAACTGCACTGGGAAGGGCTGACACTTAGCAATTAGAGCATCAAACTCGATACGCGTAGGATGGCACAGGTTAAAACAGGAGCAGATGCTTCACAGCATGTACGTGTCTGTATTGGTTATATGATACCCCAAAACTCCAGATGTTTTACCAGGCACAATGCAGGCAGTTCTTCCCCAAATCCTAATCCTGGTGGGAAGGCTGGATGCGGGAAGGAACAATATGATGCTAATGTGCTTTCCTGTGGGTATTACAAAAGACAGGGGTTCTTTTGGAGGGCTGTGTTTGTATCTCTGCAGGGAGGGCGGGTTTCAAGAGAGGAACAAGGACTTAGGGAACCAGAATAAAAAGCTTGTTGTGAGAGTACTAAACGGGAGATGAATGGAGACTCACCTGAGCTGTGTGACATATTCCTATGTCTCTGTGCTGTGGCCAGGAAGGAACTGGTACCTGAGAGGCAGGGCAGAGGCTGCGCTTGCCACATCTCCAAGATGCAGCAAGGCACGGAGGCAGGCAGAATTTTATGCTCGTAACTTTGATCAGCAATGGCCCTTTAAGGCTGAGCAAGGCGTGCAGCATGGACACTGCCCAGTCCAAATCCAGCAGCCACGTGAACCGTACCCGGGTGGGCAGTGCCAGGCTGGCACAGCAAAAGCCTTCCAGTGGCAGGGGGAATCTTATTGAACTTGCTGGCTCCCACCCATTCTGCTCCCTTTTTCCTTGGGACAAATGAGAAGAACCTGTCTCCAAGTGCAAGATTTTGGGGGTATGTATCAGAGTAAGAGATGCCTGACAGTAAAACGTCCATCTTGCCCTGATTTCTGTCTGGGGTGCTGCAATGTCGAGTGAAATAACCTTCCAAGCCAGCTCTGGTGCAGATGTATTTTGGCATATGTTATTGCTGGGAGCTTTCTCTCTGATGAGCTCTTTCTGCCTCTCTGTGTTCCTGATCTCTGGCTCTCTTCACTCTTTTTTTTTTTTTTCCTTGGGCTGGGATGTGTGCTGTCTGTCATGCATCAGGAAGTAATACGCAATGAGGAAACTCTCATCATCTGTGCATCAGGGAGAGAATTATTGACTGAGTGCTGAGCAGTCAAGTTATTGATTCAAACCATAGCCCAGTCTCTCCGTCTGCCGCTTGGAGTGGCTGGTTACGTCCTTCTGGTTCATTGCATTTAATCGGATTCCCTGAGCTGCCACGCAGAGGGAGAGAGTTAGAACCAGATCCATCTATAATGTTTGCTTCAAAATCCAGTTCCGTATCCCCCTCTCCATCCATGGAGCAGGCAGATTCAGATGCTCTGGACATCAGCACCAAAGTGCAGCTGTACGGCGTGCTCTGGAAGAGACCCTTTGGGAGGCAGTCAGCCAAATGGTCCAGGAGGTAAGCTACAGTCGCTGAGGGATGCTGAGGTGAAATACAAAGCCTAAGGGTGCTGGGGTAAGTTAGAGCCTGAGTGCTTGGCTCTTCAAGTGCAGCTAGCCAGGCAGAGACTAGGGGTGAAACTTTGGGCATAGCTTCCCTGCTGTTCTGAGTCTGCTTTACACACATAGCACCTCATTGTGCTTGCTTCTTTATCTGCCCAGTCCCTGTGCAATGTGTACTCCAGGGTGGGAATAGGGACTAGCTGCCTCCTCTGGATAATTATCCTATGATCATTTCATGAAAGAGGAAAAGTCAGCTCCTATATTTTGCCCCTGAACTGCTTGACTTTGTTCATCAGCACTTGTTAAAGCTCTTTGAGTCCTTTGGGTACGAGATGGCTAAGCCGGACTGATTGTGCATGTGGGACTGTGTGTGCATGTGTATGGTCTGCAGAGGTTTGTGGACCAGCATCAGTACTGCTGTGCTGCGTGATGGTGATGGCACGCTTGGAACAGTGAATGCAGACTATCTTCCCTGGGGAGAAGGTGGCTCTGAATTCTTTCCCATGTGCTGCTAGGGAGTTGTAAGCTGCTGCTGTGTGTTGCGTATCAGCAGCCAGGAAGCTTCGAGCTGGAAAGCATTTGCTATAACCTTTTACCAAGGACAGAAATATGTTCTGTAATACTGAAGTTATAGGTCAGTTTGAGGTTTAAAGTTGGTGTCGTTTCTTTATGCAAATCGCTGAATTTCACAGGAGAGTTTTCTGCTGGCTGTCAAATGATGGGACACGACTGTTTATGGATGGGTATTCGCACAGAAACATAGTACAGCTCTTTCTCATTGCTCACGGGGGGTACATGATCCAATGGATTAAACCTTACAGCACTCCTGGACGGCCGATTAATGTCACTGCTGATAGATGTCGTTGGCAAATGATTCAGTTAGAAGACTGGCAGCTGAGAAACTTGCATTTTCACCCTAGCGCTGCCAGAGATATGTTTTGTGAGCCAGGATTTGTTGTCGTGATCTATTAAAGAAGAATAGTAGTACTTACCCGCCTTTAGTAGTTTGATATCAGCAGATGAAAAAGTCTGCCAGAAAAGCAAAGTAATGTGGTTTTCTTCCCCCACCTCACCTTTCCACTGGCAAAAGACACAAACAAGTCATTAACAAAAGGCAGCACAGGAAGCCGGATCTACCTCTGGAGCTGAAAGGCAGTTTTGTAGCCTTTGTAGCACAGTGTGTGTTAAGGCTTTTTGGAAGAATAAATTAACCTGCACATGAGCAATGTCTGTCGGCTACCTTGGGTACTTAACTTTTGTGGGTGCCTTTTTGCTGCAGTCTGCAGTGTAGGCACAACACATCAAATCCATTTCTAAACCCAGCTTTCCCAGTTTTGTGCTGTGTAGTAACCATAGTGCTGTCTAGTCTAATAGACCTGTGAAGATGGTGTGGCCTGAAAAACAGTTAAATGTTGCTTGGGAAGCAGTTTTGTGTTTGTAGCAATCTCTGACCCGGATGCAGGTTTTATGCTGTACTCCCTCACCCACCCCATCCCTGCCCCCAAAACAATGGCCTTTTTTCACCCAGGAGGGAATTTGTGCTGATGCTCCCTACTCAGCTCCCAGACATTGATATTTAAATGAATTATGTCTGGAAACTAATTTGACTGTGTTATGGAAAAGAAGTGGACAGAATAACAGAGGGGAAGGTAATTTGCCACGGAGGAGAAATTCTTAAAAGGCTTTTTTTTCTTCCTAATCAAAATTTCTTGCAGGCAAATGGCCCATCTCTGCTCTCTCTGTCATTATTTATTTAGTGCTGTTCTATTCCTAGAAGTCAACCCCATCTCCAGCAAGTGGTAAATATTTTAGTGATAGCAGGTGGGAGGAGATGGGGAGGTGACCGTGGGGTGGGGATGATGTGGAAGGTTAGCTGCAGGCATGGCAGCTGAGGGTCCTGGGGCACCGGAGACAGGTCAGTGGGAGACGAACACAGGGAATCTGTAGGGTTTGGAAGGAAGGGGTTTCTGGAGTAAAAAGACTGGAACAGATGGAACGATAAGATTTTTTTTATTGCAGGAGAGATTTCCTTTAAAGTAAAAAATCTTGCACGTTATTAGAAGTCGGTCATTATGGGGGGATAAGGAGCAATTCATCTATTCGCCCCCTTTAACCTCCATGCCCACCGAGACACAGCTGGTCAAGTGCATTATTTTATGAAAAGGAGAAGAGATGTTTCCTGCTCCAGTTAAATTAAGAGAAAGAATTGACTATTGCTAGATACAGTTGAGGATCTGATCTCTGAGCAATGTAGATTTTGTCCTGAAATCTCAGATTACTACTTTTAATCTGTTTGGTATTTACAGGTAGTAACTTTGCTGTGAAGTAATTTTGCTCTGGACAATATTACTACTCCCTGTCCCAAGGAAAGTCTTCCCAAGATATGGGAGATAAACCAGCATGCAACAGGAGGATTGATCACATCAGGCCATCAGCCATGCAGATGAGTCTGTGTGGCTGTTTAAGAGATGCATGATACTGGCTTGATCCTATTCATTTGGCTGTAGCAACAGTGCTGCTGGAGACACTGACAGGAAAAACAAATGTTTAAGGGAAAGATGGAGCCTGAGTGGATAATGGATCAAGGAAAAAAGCCTAGGCATGGTGTCCAGTGCTTTGGTGATTGAAATACCAGGTTTGGGGATTTCACGGCAATAGAGGTTATGCAGGGAGGGATAGCAGAGCCTTGTTTTAGTCAGGGCTGGCATCTGATGGCACCTGTGAAGACAGCAAGACTTGACATGAGGCAGTTGTCTGGAGCACTCTCGGTCCTTTCCCTTGCCCACACAATGGTCTGTCCTGCAGCCTAAGTATTTGTGCGCTGCCTGAGAGGGCTCAACTGACCGCGAGTGGGCTGGGTGCTTCTGGCACTGGACCAGCACGGCTGTGTTTATCTGCCAGGGCTGACGTCTGAGCATGCTGCCTTTCAGAGCTTTATTTTGGAATGCCATCAGCAGCATCCTAGCCCCTGTCTCTCCAAGAGAAGTTGTTCTATTCCGAAGGTGAATTTTCTTTCCTTGTAAAGTAATATCCTTCCAAAAGAGATGCAACAGTCTTCTGAGTTTACTGGTGCTTTTGACCAGTCTAAGCTTGGGTCACTGCTGGACTGTCTTTGGAAAGTCATATTCTCGGCCCTTGATTATGGGTCCTCCTCTTCCCACCAAACTGCACTCCATTCTTCCTTCCAGTTAACAACAAGCAGTTTAGTCTCTTCCCTACTCCAGAAGTTGTACTGGTAATGGCATCAGCCTGGCATGGAGTCTGGAATTAAATGCACAAGGTATGTACCTGCCCTGGATGTGGCATGAATGGGGCACTGTAGCGTTGCAGATAGGAAGTGACACATCCTTTTTTACTGTGAGTAATCCCAGCCCCTTACAGAAATGTCAGGCTCTAAGCCGACTGTCACCTTTCAGGTGAGAGACTTTGGGGCTAAGGGGAACAGTTCCAGGAGGGCATCTGCTCAGTGGTCAACGAGAAAAGCAAGGTGGAACATTAGGAGTTGAAAAGAGTAGAGAACAAACCAGAAAATATGCTTATACCTCTGAGTAAATCCATCAGAGATGCCAGGGTGCTGCTGGAAGGAGGGAAACACAACACAGTTGAGAGAGAAATTTTATCTTCTCTTGGACCAGTCCTGGCTGTGGCACTGCGAAGCATGCACATAACCTTGTTTTCCAGCAAAGTGGCTACCAACAGTCACTGGATGTGGTCACGGGACAGACGGAAAAGATGATTATTTAGGACTGTTTTCTGCTCTAAAAAAGCTAGAAGGCAGGCAGCTGCAGAGCAGCGTGTGTGCGTGCAGCACAGGGGCAGCGGGAGCTGCTGAAGCAGCACAGGGGCTGTGAGTCAAGCAGACCGTGTGCTTCCCTCTCATCCTTGTAAACTTCCCACTTGGCTGGTTGCTGTCGGGAAGCATCCACCTCTTCCCGCTCCCTGCCCAGGAGCTGCTCCAGCTGCCCGGAACCAAGGCAGGAGGCAGCCAGGAAAGCCTGGAGCTGTCAGGAGAGGAAGAGTGAGGGACAGGTACTGCAGGCTCTGAGCTGACGTGCTGATAAAGATCCTTTGCCCATCGGTTTCCTGAGCCGTCCCCAGGGAGAGAGAACTGGGCTGATGTAGTAACAGGGATTCGCTGCCCGTGCTCCTGGACTGGCGCCCAGAAAACCACCATTGGAAGGAAGGACCAGTGAGACTGCTGCAGTTTTATAATGTAAACACGTAACACAGTCCATTGTCACTTCAAAAACTTTTACAAAGATTAGCTAATTAATCTCATTAGCCCTCTGTGACACAAAGAAAGCACTTTGTCCCCAGAGATCAGGTATCTCTACTCGTCCAGTATAGAGCTGTTGTGTCTAATTCTGGCAGATCAAGTCACTCGGATTGTTACTGTTCCTCTGCTATTCCAGTTTAATTACACTGCAGTTTCAGTGGTTTCTTAGTGCAGGATTTAGTGACAGGGTGACCCAAGGGTGGGTGACCATATGTGAATGGCTCTTGTGCTGCATGTGGAGTGTGCACGGCTGTACCAGGTCCGCTCACCTCTTTCACCTTTGCTGCTGCTCTCCAGGCTTTTTGAAAGCTGCTCTGTTTTTAAATCTCTTCTTTTTTTGGTTTCTTGTTTGTATTCAAAACCTTCCCCTGTCTTTCCAGCACTCCTTTTTCTTCTGCTGGCTCATCTGTGCCTAATTCAGATACGGGTTCAGTGCCTCCAGCCCCCCAGTCCTAACTGGGTGTCTCTCCCCATTCTCCCTTGGTCATCTTTTCCCTTTCTGCTCTTACTCACCTTGCTGCTGCTTCAGTCTTCAGCTTGCCCTTGAGTCTTGTAACTTTCTCCTCTACTCCTTCACTTCACCCCTCTTTCCATTGTGCTGCGTCAATTATCCTCGTAGTGTTGTATGGAGGCTTCGTCCTGAAAGTCAAAGTTAAAGTGGTCATTGCCTTCCAGGTAAGGATAGATGAGGGAATATAATCTAAGCATAAATACATTATGTCCATCAGCTAACCAGTTTTTCAATGTTCTTCCTTCATTATTTGCTGTGGAGTTTTGTTGTTACTATTTTTTAAACTCTTATTTTGTACATTTTCATTCCAAATCCCCACAGATTCTCTCCACATCTGTGAGATCAGGGATCTAAAAGTTCATTAATCTGCCAGAGGCACATAAATTCTCAGAGATCTGTGCTATGCTTTGTTCTGGGTTTTGTTTTGGGTTTGTATTCCACTGGAGCATAATCTGTAATATGGGGATTATCAGCAGCACTAAGCAGGCAAAAAGTAAGTAACAAACTAAAGCCTGGCTTTAACTGGGGGTTAACATTTAGATTAAAAATCACGTATAGCTAAAGATCAGTATCTTTACCTGTCTTGCAAATGTTTCTCGAGGTTGTTCAGACTGACAAGACTGTTGGAATCAATGAATAGACTTTCTCCGTTCCATGTGGTGTGCTGGTTTTTATTCCATGTGGTGTGTTGGTTTTTATTCCTTATTTTCATATTTATACCCACAGTATCTAGTTCACTCTGACCCACTGGACCAAGCACAGGCCATTGGCCAGGCAGGATTGTTCTTTAAAGAAGTTATTTCTGTATTTATTGTGCAGATGAGGTTATATGTCCCTCTAAAAATCAAGTCCTTGTTGAACTAAGCATTAGAGACATAAAGTGAAGATGCAGCTACTCATAAGAAAGCTTTCTTACAGAGTTAATGACAAGAGGTGGGAGGAAAAATGAAATTGAGCAGCAGCCTTGTGCTTTCCTCAGAAGTTATGTGGAGCGCTCTCTGATATCTGCCTTGGCCAGGGTCAGCTCTGAACCTGCTGCAGAGGTCATGGCTGCCTTTGCCATTAATGCAAATATATCTGAAAATACCAATTCTTTTTTCACACAAAGGTGAGACCTTGATGAATCCCCTCTACCAGTTATGTGTCCCACAGAGCTGTGCCTAACACAGACGCCTAACATCTGCTAAATGGGCCGGTGTCTCAAAGTTGTGTGAGCAGTTCAGCCCCCCCCCCTTTTTCTGGGATGCTCCTTCCCATCCCTGCCTACTGTGATGAGGAAACCACTCTGGTCCCTGATCTGTGACACTGGCGAGAGGTTTGGGATGGAGATTCCCATCATAGGGAAAGCAAGTTGTGCCCCATGGACAGTCCATCTCCCTGTCCATCTTAGGCACCTTTTACAATCATACAGAGAGAGTATGGACGGCCCCCACAGGTGGGCTCACACATTGCTTTCCCAGCTGAGGGGTCGTTAGATGCAGCTCCTCTGGGAGGTGCACTGGCACACGAGCTCGGGCTGGAAACGTGATGGTCCCCTGGGTAGAAGGTGAATAGTAATTGCTCCTACTCGGATAACTTGCTGGACAGGCTGCACTGTGAATGAGCACCTTTTCGGTCTGCTACTGACTAAATGACCTCAGTGCAGAAGAGTGATTTTTTGCACTGAGTCATGCTGTTCTCCTTGGAGAGATTTTGCCAGGCTGTGGTCAGGAACAAGAGGTGAGGTTAGGCAGTCAACCATGATGATCCCAGAGTATCAAACAAGAAGACAGTGCCCTGCTGAGGATGCAAGCTGGCTTCTTCTCCCCGCCTCTGATATCAACAGGAACAGGTTTAGATGAGTGGGCAAGGAGAAGAAAAAATTCAGAGCACAATAATTGTTGCTGGTGTTTGTACATTCTGAAGATTTCCGGATGAAAATACGCATGTGTTCAATGACTGTCACTTTTAAACATTTTGGAGCAGGCGCACAGCAGGTCCAGAGCTGCAAGCATTCAGAAGTTTAACTTTGTTCTGTGTTTTTCAGTCCCTTCTATGAGCCCATGGCTCATGTTTCCATGGCGTGCGGCAACTTCATTTATCTTGCCAGAGCCATGGCAGAAGAGCAAGAGATAAGGAGCTGGTCAAGTGGTAAAGCTTTCCCTCTGAGTATAATAATGATAATTATTATCAATAATATATTATATTATAATGATATATATAATTTTATTATTATAATGATAGTTCTCTGCCAGCTTTGACTTCTTTCTTTGGCTTTAGGAACCAAACTGGTACCAAATTGCTGTGACCATCTCTACTGGAGGCAGTGCCCTCTGCTTCAGGAGAGGACTGGGGTGGGATGGGCAGGTGGAGGTATTAGAATTGCTCTTGTGGATCAGACCTTTCGGCCTGTAGCCCGTCGCTAACGGTGGCTTTGGAGGAAGGTGCAGGAATCCCCAGGCTGCACAACTGGAAAGTGCTGCCCGGAGAAGTGTCTTCCTGATCCCTCTCAGTGGAGGCTTTCTGCCCAGAAGCAGGAGGGTTTCCTGGGGATGTTCTCATTATTCACAGAAAGGCCTTATCCTTTCCAGATTCCTCATGAGCTCTTGTCCTCAGGACCACACGAAATTGATTAACACAGCAGTGTTTTATACAGTGTAAAAAGGCATTCTTTATTAATTTTCATATTATTGCCTTTCACTTTCTTTCCAAATCCCTCTTTTCTCATATCAGAAAATATGTACAGAATAGTGCAACATGTTTTCTTTGTCATTTACTCTTTTGAAACCTCCCTGCTAAACTTGTCCCCATTTTTTTCAGCTGCTCTTCAGCATTTTTGAGCGCTGCAGAGATTTAGACCAAATTTGAGCTAAGTCAGATATCTCTCCCCTGTACATCTGCCTGCAGGGTAAATGCAACCTCAATTTTTGAAGAGAAGAGGGACTCTCCCAGGGGCATTTTGAACATGCAAATAAGCTATAAGTGGCACTCCTTTAATCACAATTTTGAGGACATGCTCCAGTAAATTAGAGGCTTGGTTTTACAGAAGCTGTGATATTTTGTGGCTACTAGACAGTGTTCATCAGACCATACCTAAGGCTAACTGAGCAGAACAAGGCACATTTTAATGTGACGTATATGAGGGAAAAAAAAATTCAATTTCCTTTGTATTTACAAAGGTCAATGGAAGGAGACTTTGCCAGGACCTCTGCTTAAAAATATCTCTAAAATTTATTTCTGCTCCGGAGTGCTCTCATAGACAATCTTTTGCCTCAAGAGTCACTTGGGGATGCTAGCCTGTGACTCTCCCTGCCATATGACTTAGTGTTACAGTGGAAACTCTTCTTTTCTGGCTTATGCCAACATGGGAGGAAAGAGGGTGCCAGGGAGTGGATTGCAAAAATAAGCTTTTAGTTGCTCTTAGCCCACATGAAACACCCTTAAAGAAAGGAGCAGCTCTCTTTCAATAGGTTGACTCCAACACATGGGCTAGATAGAGCGCGCACAGGTCAAGATGCCAGAAGGCTTTGGCTGTGCTCCTGTCTTGGACACAGACCGCCGTCCTGTTCCCCTGTGAGTAAATGGTGCTATGGTTTGCCTTAACACTGGTGTGTGCACGCTGTGGTAAGCTGCAAGCACAAAGCACTTGAACTTGGCACTTAGTGTTAAGCACTAGCTCTTGGCTACGAGCAGAAGTGAGGCACCTCACCTTAGGCTTAGATGGCAATAGTAAACTCTTCTGCTCAGGTAGCAGCTTTAGTTAGGTGGAGATTTTCTTGTGCTGCGAACCACGACCTTTGTTCTAGCAGAATTTATTTCCTTTCTTAAAGGTTCTTCATCATTAAGGAAAGTTTCCTGCTCTACTATGCTGAGAGTGAGAAGAAGAGTTTTGAAAGCAATAGATACTTCAATATCCACCCCAAGGTGAGCAACATGTGCATGGGAGAGGGGGTTATTCTGTCTAGCTTCTCCTCCCTCCATGGGCCCAGCAAGTGAAGAAGAGATAAGTCACAAACTTCTCACAGATCCAGGGAAGCCTCAAAAAAAGCAAGAATCATGTCAGTACCTCTTCAGGCTCCTTAATGATTCAGCAGGTACTTGACTTTAATTTTTTTTTTTTGCCTGATGGTAGATGTATTCCCTTGTTTTCACGATCTCCTAATCAACTAATCTTGTTGAGAATACTGTTGGCAAAGCCAGTGGCGGGGCTAACAGCTTTGGTTGCTGCTTGTTCCAAACCTGTACTTGCGCTCGTGAGCAGTCGCAGCCAGCCCCTGCTAACCCACGTGCCCTCAGCCCCAAGCAGCAGCCTCTGTAGCTCCGCCGCCTGGAGCTCTCGTGGGGGGACTCTGTGCTCTGAGTCGCTTTTATCTTCTGTAGTCACTGGAGGCTGATGAAGCCCATGTGCTTCCAAAGGTGCTGATTTCACCCAGCCTGGTTAGGGGCAGCAGGCCACCCATCTGTCCCCACACAGCGTGTGTGGGGTGTTGACCTCCTGGTGGTGACTGCGATGGATCCACAATCTCCCCCGTGGTACCGCACTGTGAATCTGCAATGCCTGCCCCCGTTGGGAGATCACCTCCTCCTTGATAAAAGAGCTCCTGCTTCCATATTCTAGCTAGCAGCCTTCCCTCCGAGCCAAATGCAGGAGAGCCATCTCGACCCCCTTTCAGATACCAGTTGGAGGTCTCCTGGTGGGGGTGGGAGGCCCTCTGCTTTTCAGGAACTGCGTGTATTGCCCCTCCTGGGATAGCCAAGGCAGGGCAGAGGCCCACAAGTGACCAAGGGTGAAAGTTCAGCTCCGGGTTAGTTAATAGTTACACTTGATATTGCTGACTGATTGGAGCGCTCTGGTTTATCCCCAGGGTGTCATACCCCTGGGAGGCTGCATCGTGGAACCCAAAGAAGAGCCCAACATGCCTTATGCCATAAAGATCTCTCACGAAGACTTCCATGTAAGTAGATTTCTTTCCTTCTCAAAAAAACCCCAAACCCCACAAAACATTTTATTGCTGATGACCAGAGCTGGATTGGCAGTCTTTCCCACCCCACCAAGGTATGCCTACCCTCTCTGGGCGGACTGTCTTGAGAGAGAGCGTGGCTTAGCATCCTAAGTCCTCTCAAGGCTTTGCTGCTGCTCCTGCTTTGACAACCAAGAAGGAAACTTGCTCTTTCTGACAGCAGGTCTTATGATACTAGCAGACCAGTGGACAGATACTCAGGAGCCCTAGAGCTCACGTTGCCCTATCATTTTATTCCTACCATGACCGCTTGCCGTGTGCATCTCTTCCCAGTGTGTGGTAGGCCTGGGACTTATTTGTTCCCACGTGGTGCCTCCCATGGAGGTGGAAGCCTGCGGTGGGCTCTCCTCTGCCATAGCTGTGCTAGCTGTGTCCAGTTCATGCCCCGAGTGCACAGAGGCACGTAAGGCACCAGCCTCTCTAATCCAGGTTTTTTTCCCCTCCCCTCCCCTCTTCTAGGGTAACATTGTTCTAGCAGCCGAATCAGAGTTTGAGCAGGCTCAGTGGCTGGAGATGCTACAGGAGTCTGGAAAAGTGTAAGCTTCTTTCTATTCCTTATTCTCTTTGATCTGCTCTGTAGACGTGTAAAGGATAAAGAGGAAGAAGCCTGACTAGAAGGACTACAGGGAGGCAGACAAGCTCCCCAAGACTATAGGGAGACCTTCACTTGCCTCCTGGACCCATCCTTTCCCTAAACGAGAATGCTCTAAAACTGACACAAAGCTTCCCACCTTGCTGTGCAGTATGGTATGCAGTATGGCTCTTTGCTAACAACCCCAGGCTGTCGTCTGTCAAATGCTGATATACTGAGTGGCATCTGCTCTCCCTCTCTCTTGCCTCGGAGAGTTGGGACCTGGGACTGAACGGGGGCTCTCCTGGTCGGTTTTGTGTGGGAAGCAAGGTCTGCAGGCTTGACAAAGGTGGGGGTCAGAAAAACCTCTCTACATCGCAGATGTATGAATTTGGGTTAAGGTAAGAGCAGAACAGGAAAAGCACAAAGCTGGTGAGCAGCTGCCCATGTGGCTCTACGCCCCGCTGGTGAGCTGGGACTTCGCCAGCCCGTCCCTGCTCTCCTGAGCAGTACCGGTCACGCCGAGATGTCAGTAACAGCCCTGATGTGATTGTGTGACCGTGGGGTGCGCATCCCTTCTGCCTGGATCCTAGGGCGCTCAGGCCACGCAGCAGCAGGATTTGGCCTCTCAAGACAGTTTAATTCTGAAATGCGGAGGCAGGCTAAACCCCAGGGGAGGAGGTGTTAGCAAGTCATTTCCAGCCCACCTACAGGGTTGAGAGGGTTTGATTGCTGTATGTGTACAATATTGAGTTCACAGTCTGCTGAGAATGCTGGAGAGATTTCCAGTTTGTCGGCCACCAGCTCTGCAATCCCTCGGCACCCAGGAGCCTGACGGTGCAATGAGCAGCTCTCGCACAAAACCACAGCAGGCTCTTCCTAATTCTCAGCAGATGCAGGAAGAGGTAACACTTAAACAGGGATTTGACTTTTGCAAGCCAGGTAGAAGCTTTCAGAGTCTGTAGAGCAGAGCCTACTGTTCAGCTGTGAGGCTCGAAGCAATGAGCACTTTGCTCTGCCCTTCCTGGCTGCATTACAATGTATGTATGTGGTCTCTTGTGACTTTAGGGACAAAAGATGCTCTTTCAGGCAAGTTTAACTTGTAATACCAGTGTGTGCGTGCATGTGTGCATGGTAAAGGGTGTCTCAGTTAATTCCAATGCTATGAGGCTGAAAATGTTCATTTGTAATTAATGGAGAACACAGTGTTAACGTGGATCAGCCCAAGCCAAGCTTTGGGCTGCTGCAGTGAGCCTGGCTTTGGTGCTGGAGCAAGCTGTTACCTCCAAGGTACTGTGTGAACTGCAACACAAAGCTGTCCATTAAAGCTTTGTGGGTACATGAGCCCCACGGGACACAAGACCCAAGGCAGAGGTCTGTCACCCACTCAGCGTGAGCAGGCTCAGCCACTGCAGAGGAAGAGGAACCCTTGGATTTAGGCCTTGAATAATTCAGAGTTTTTTCTTTGATAGCACAGGTCTGCACTCACCTTCACCAATGTTAAACATAACTATTGCCAAGGGCAATAATTTGGGGGCCAAATTCATCTTTCAGGTGTGTATGGGAGGAAAGAAACGTTGGCTGCACAACTCAAGAGGGGTTTTCATAAGCAAGCCCTGTGTAGCTGCTTATTTCACAGAACCAGCCTTTTTTCTAGTCCTTGCTTCAATATTCCAGCACTAGTGTTTAAAACAGGAGCTAGACAGTGGCTGCTATCATACAGCAGACTTCATGCACCTAGCTGAAAATCTGCCTGAGGCACCCCCTTCCCTCCCCTCTCTGCTTCTGTTCTTGCATCAGAGAAGGAGGGTGATGCAGCTCCAGTGCTGGCCTCATCAATGCTGATGAGAGCCTGCATGGGAGGAAAAGCACAGATTATGTGATTTATGTTAGCAGGGTCAGGTTGGGAGCTAAGCAGCAGCCAGGAAGGTATGCCATGGGCCAGTAAATTGATCTGCAATGAATAGGAAAGCTAAGAGGACCCAGCGGAAGTCTTCTAGGCAACCTGTTTTAGTGCCCTGTTGTTCCTAGATGGAGATTGTGTTGCCGATGGCACTGCAGCACTTACAGTTTATTGTGATCATCCTACAGACTCCCTCGTTATTTAAAACCAACCAAAGGAAAAAAAAACCCCAAATCCCAAACAAAAACCAAACCACCACCCTCAAAAAAACTCATCTCCATAGACTGAGATTTTGTTAGGTAGGGGAAAGAGGAAAAAATGAACCCAGGATGGGAAGCATCCTCTCTCCTTTGTTTCAATTTTGTCTGCTGCCTCTTTACATCTAGGGCTGGGTGGTGTGTGTGTGTGTGCCTGCACAACTGCTTATTACCTCCACCATCACAGTCTGCTCAGTGATGCCTTCAGCTCTTCACTCCTTTCCAAGCCTCCCAGTTTGATAGGGAAACCGCTTATTCAATGCAGAGGGGAGCTGATGGCCTCTCCACCCTTCTAACATGTTGTGGCTTGGACTTATCACACTTGCCATATCTTGAAAGCTTTTCAGAAATGCACAAAGCCCTGACTCCCGGCTAGCCAGGCTCTTTTCCCACCCAGAGAGGCTTTTGCTGCTGCTAGTGGGGGAGAGGGGCACATGTGCACTCTCTATGTCCATAGCAGCATTCCCTGCACTGGTTAAAAGTAGACTTGGTGGGCAACAGGGGGGAAAAACCAGGTAGCTTAGTACATATGTCCTGTGGACCACGAAGTGCTAAGTGTCTCCAAAAATTGGTTGTGGATGCTCCCGAGGAAAGTAAAATGCAGGCAAAGCTGGAGAGATGTTCCCAGTGCTGCAAAAGGACTGGAATAGGCAGTGTTTGAGCTGTAGAGCAAATGGAGATACTATACAGCTTTGGGGTTGGGGTTTTTTCAGAGGTATATTATAAAGGCGCTTTCTACTTGTCCCAAGAGCCTTCCTGACCCTGTGCTTTCCAGCTCCTTAAGTATTGTGGCCTTTTCTGATGAAAACTCACTTGGTAAGAAGTACAAAATAAAAAAAGCACTTGCTGGCCCCTCAGCTAAAGTCATAGCCTGTACCTCCCCCCTGCTGCAGTTACACACCGGCACTGGTTCCAGCAGATAAAAGGAATAAAAGCTTAAATGCTACACAGTCATATAGGTGCATGTTCTAAGTTACAGAGCAGTGAGTGTAGTAACCTTTGAGTTACAGACAGGGAAACATCTTGTTAGGCTGGGGAAGGGAGGGAGCACTGAAAAAGTGAATCTAATGAACAGACACCTTAAAGCCTACAGCCATTTTGGAAACCCTCCAAGTAATCATACGATAAACTCTGTTGTGCAGTGTCGTCCCCCGTCCCCCCTCCCCCAGCTGTTTGCTGTTGCTTCCTCTGGGATCAGATTCATCCTGTATCAGAGAATGTTAGTGGAAAAACACATTCACACCCACATGTTCTCACCCAAGACGAAGATGTCTACCTGTGGGCAAAACATCACCTTTTTCATTAGCATTCTAATTTTCTTTGCACTTTAGAAATATCCTAGATGCTTATTAGCTGAAAAGAAACCCAGCTGTCTGCAAAGGGCACAAGGCAGTGCTTGGGCTGCTGGAGCTGTGAGCTGCCTGGTCCCTGGGGTGATGTGTGTTTAATATATCTGTCTGGCTTTTGTAAGAGACGAAGTACAGGTTGCCTTGAAATTGTTTTATAAGAGGTTGCCAACTTAATGGTTTCCGAAAAGCTACAATTTCAAATGGCTCACAAACAGGCCTGGTACAGGAAGGCTTACAGTTATTTAATATTAATAAGCTCCCTTAGGATTTGACAAAGATGGCAGAATTTCTGGGCAGCAATTGCTGTTCCTGTATGTGCATCGATATAAATAGATTGGGATGAATTTTATGTATGCATTTTAGGTATTTTATGTGTGTAGGTATTTTTTTCTAATGGAACATGAATAGAAGTGAGCAGCAAACTCCATTTCTGATTCTGTTTTTGATTTGTGTGTCATTGTCCGTGGTATTTAATATCTGTATTAAAGCCTACTCTGCCCATCAACTCAATCAGTAATGGGCATCTGCTACACAGGCCTTTTTTACAGCTTAGTTTCATAATGCGTTCAAGAGAAATTGAGATTCTCTGGCCAATGGTCCTACACATTGTCCTACATATAACACAAGGTACTCTTTGAATGTGCCTCCTTCCTTTAACTTTCCCTACTTGGCAGCATCTTATCTGGCTTTTATCTCTGGTTCTTCATTGTTTTTACAGGGAGAAGCACTTAACTCACAGTGTAGGGCCAGACACCAAATCCTAGCGGCTTGCAGGGTTAGCAGAGGAGGGGTTGATTGGTTCCAGGATGGATGATGGATACCAGAAAGGCTGAAGATAGAAGCCTGTGGGAAAGAGTCAATAAATTGTTAATATTTGAAGGGGAAAAGTGGCTATAGCAGCAAAATATTGGAAAGGCTGCAGAAGATAATGTCACTGGCAGATGGGAAGTAAGCTGAGTTAAAAGCTAAAATCTGGTTCTAAAGTCTGTCGGGATCCATTTAACGGGTTCCAGGTACATCCTATTGCAGTTGGAGGCTGTGCATGTGCTGGGTTGGTCTGGAGAGCCCTGAGACTAAGCTCAGTGTAGAAATCTCCAAAACACTGGAAAAAAACATTTGAATAGCTGTGCAGTGTTGATGTACAGCTCCTGTATTTAAAAAAAAAAAAATAAATTACTGAATGTCAGGGAAATTTCTCCAATTCATTTGTGGAGAAAAATTTAGAGAATCCCTGTCCCAACTGACAAGAGTCCATGTGTTTGAATTCCTTGGTAGATTGCTAGGCTGAGTCCCCTACCTCACTCTGTGGGACCCTTAGCTCTCTTACATCGTCTGCTTTGTGTCTGCTCTCCCTAGGACCTGGAAGAATGCCCAGCTGGGAGAAGCCATGATCGAGAGCCTGGAAGCCCAAGGACTGCAACTGGCCAAGGAGAAACAGGAGTATTTAGGTAGGAAATTCTTGCTTCCAAAACCCATAAACCCCAAAATAGCCATTTTACTTTTCTGGGGTTGTCAGTGTGGTCAAGCCAAGCAGTTACAGGTTTTTACTGTTGACTTTTACTGGATGAAGCTTTTGAGTAGTCAGAAGCTGAAATTCAGGTTTTGAACGGGGTCAAAACATGAAAATGTTAAGGTAGGATCTGGGTGTCTGCGTGGAGCCTGAAAGAAAGAACGTGCTTTGGCCAGCATGCTGAGTCCTACAGCTCCTGACGGTTGGACTGTACAAATATTTGCTGCCCCTGAGAAGTTTGGATGTGCTGATTTCAGCTGCTCACCAGGCAAACAGCCAATACCTTTGTCTCCCTGAATTGCACAGGACTGGTATTTCTGAGGCTGATTGCAGCTTTTCATGCATAAGTTTTCCTCCTCTAGCTGGTTTTTTTGGGCTTTCTCTACTTGGTCTTTGCATTTGCTCACACTGTTCATATTGGAAGTGGGAGCATTTACGTGGGTTTGTTTGAGCTGTCTAATGGCCATGGCTAATTTGTCATTGCTCTCTCCATGGGCAATGGAGAGAGAGCAGTTGCTCCAGATGAACATAGAATAATTTAGGTTGGAAGAGACTTTTGGAGGTTATCTAGTCCAATCACCTGCTCAGAAACCAGCCTCTGGATGGCAGTACCTTGGGTGCTCTGACTGCCTTGGGAGGTCCAGCTGCCTCTTCCCCACATTGCCTATAGCAAGAGGTAAGGGAGTAGCCTTTTTTAACCCAGATGCCTCCTAAGTTAGAACATTCCCTAAGGTGTAAGAGCCCTTCTGACTTGGGGGCTGACATGTGTGAGCCCAGTCCCTTGTCTGGACAATCATGTGCTTTAAACAAGTTAGCAGCAACTTTGGGTGCTTCAGGTTGGTGATGCCTTGAGCAGGGGCTTGTGGTATCTGCTCCTACTCATCAAGCCACTGGAGGAATCTTGAAGAGCCCTTTGCATTTCACCATCCATGCTGACCAGGGGTGATCTCAGTATATGGTCTCACATGTAACAATGATCATAATTCAAGTATCAAGGCATGTTCATTCTGGCCTTCTAAGCGCCATTCACCTGTCTGAGCTGATGGATGGGCTCATATGTGAGGCAGGCAGGGAGGAGTGGTTCCACACCTGACAAAGGGATAACGGGGAGTGCTAAGAGGACCTGGAGAGACAGGAGGAAAATTAGAAACAGGAAAGTTTTGTCAAAACTTTATTTTGCAACCACCAGAGCAGACTAAAGAGCCTAAGAGACTAAAGAGGGCCCCAGTACAATAAAAGACAAGGTGATGGAGGAATAGAGGAATACACGTTCTGTGGCAAAAAGGAGATATTTGGAATATAAAATATGTATTTAACTGTGTTCTTTGGCCCATGACAAGAACATTTAGAGCTGATCAATTGTCACAGTTGGTTACTTTCTTTTGACAGCAATTGTCTATTTTTTCCTGTGTAACTGCTGAGGCTTCTGTCTCATTAGCCTTACCTTCAATGACCTGTGTCCATCCTGTAGTTAAGCTTTGAGGTCAGGCACTGCTCCTTGCAGCCGGTCAGGGCTCTCTGGAGGAAGCAAACACTGCTCTGGGGAATTCTCTGAATCCTGCTGGAGTTACCATCCACCTGCCCCCCAGCTGGGATCCAGGTTTCTCTCGGGCAGGGACTTTGCAGAAGCCCATCAAGCCCTGGGCTTGCCCCCCCCAGGAAGGGCAGAAAAGGGAAGGTGCCTCTCTGCAATTACAGTGCAGCTGTGCTGGGTCCCAGAAAGGAGAAAGAGGGCAAGAGTGGGAAGGAAAGGCAGCAGTGGTGGTCAGCAGAGCTTTAGAAATATAACACTACTGCTCTGGCACCAGGAGCCCTGCTGTGGGCAGGAGGTAGAGGTCTGCATTCCTCCTAGCAGTAGTAATCCTGCCAGCAGTAGTAATCTCTTCAGGTCCCCAGTAAAAATGGAGCCAGTAGCATCCTCCTCGCCTGATATGGGGAAGACTTTAATCATAAAGTGCTACACTGAATCTGACCCTGCTCCCACGGCAGCCAGGTGGCGGAGCTGAGAGCTAAACCCTAGGCTTAACTAGGAGAAATGTGTTTCTGTCTAGTTTCCTGCAAGCGTGACTAAGAGCTGCCTAAGGCAGAGCCTCTGTTTAAGGTTAGAGCATAGCACAATGTACGTACATCAGGTCACGCTGTAAGGATCAGAGCAGAGTCTCTGGTGGGCACGTGTCCTTCTCAGCAGACAAGAGCAACTGATGTTCAGTGGAACTATTCTTAACAGCTAAAAGTTTTGTGACTAAAATAGAGGATTGATTTCTGGGCTTGGCTGGGGCATCCCAAGGTGACAATAGGGAGCTGGTAGTGATGCCGAGGGGGCTGAAGGAGAGGGTGATGAGCTAGGCGGGTAGGGACGGGCGCTGAGCTGCAGCAGGAGAACCGACTGCTGCTATGCGGTGTGCGACCCTGTGCACCCACTTAACCTTTCTGTGCCTCTGCTTCTTCACGTGTGAAGCAGAGATAAGCATGTTTTCCTGACTCAGCTAGAGGATTGCAAAGGTTTGTTCGTTAATGCTCTTTAAGAACATTGAGAGGAAACCTTAGAAGGAGTACGCAGCAATATGGTGGTTTAGTTTATTAAGTTATTGGCAGGAGGGAAATTACAGAACATCCCATTAGCGTCATCTCAGCCTTTGGAGCCTCCCAGACAGATACACAGAGAGCAATAGGGAACGCTGCATTTTCAAGCTTCAAACAGTCAGTATTTCATGCTCATAAATATCCCCAGGATATAAATTGCTTTTCTCTGCATTTTGCCTTTGTGTGCGTGTGTGTTTGCAGATAAGCTAATGGAAGAAACAGAAGAGCTGTGTCTGCAGAGGGAGCAAAAAGAGGTAAGTGTTCATCACAAGCCAATTTTCGTCAGCTTCCGTGTGGCAGGACTGGGAGGTTGGGAGTTGCTGGTTTGAAGGCATGCCAGGGTTCAGGAAGGGAGGCTGCAGAGCCAAAAGAGTCTCCAGCCAACCTCTGGGCTCTGTGGATGAAGACAGGAATAAGAGCTGTGCCATGGATGGGTCCTGGAGATGTATCCCTGCTTCCCTTCCCAGGCGCTTCCCATGCGGTGTGCTTGTGATTATGTCTCCAGGAGGACCAGGGAGGAAGATCAGATTGAATTCATATTCACTGGGTTGAATTATACACTTTTTCTTTGGTAGATTCAGTAAGACTGTGGCAATCAACTTGTTTGCCTCCACAGTTAGAAAGCAAATAAACAGACCTGACATTGTCCTAGTGTAGAGATACCGTTGTGAGAAACAAGGAGCAGCAAAAAGCAATGTGGTTTGTTCTTTGGATGTACCAGAGATCGGGAGAAAAATAAACATTGCACTAGGGAAAACTCAAGAGAGCTCTCCCTTAGATGTGACTATTAAACCTTAATTTATCAAGTTTATTATTGTTTTCCAAACTATTCCTAACTTGTATTTGCGTAATATAATAAAAGTAGCTCATTCTCATATTTGCACCAAATCTATACTGTTTTTCATAGCACCATCATAAAGTTATTGCAAGATAGCTTTGCAAATGAGTTGTCCTATTCCACGGTAGGAAAGTGGGCATGGATGTAGACCACCACACTCCAATCTTGCAAACTGTCACATGCTCTCTTTTCCAGTTAATCCAAAATGACTGTTGTCCCTCTTTAGCAAAAGATGGCAATGCTGACCTAGGCTTCTCAGGCCTAGGTTTTTCCTGTGTACATTTCTGCAGAGGTAAAGTCCAAAGGTAGCTTGGACACTCCTTCAGGGCTAAGCTACTTCTGCTTTTGCAGGGAGACATCCCTTTCTGGTGAGGTAGCCTGCTGTACAACCCACAGGCATAGGGAGGGAAATGCCCCTCTCTAAAGACCCTGGAACAAATCTCTGCTCTTACAAAGCCATGCACGGTATCTCCATTGACCACAGAGCAGATGGGGCTGGGTTAGTTTAAAGGAGTTTGGTACTGATGAAGGAACGAATATATAGCTCACTGAGCTCTAATGGTCTGGTCTGCTGTGAGCCTGAAGGCTTCAGGGCAATATGTTGGGAAAGCAGCTTGAACTGTGTATCTGCACCATGGAGCAAGAGTCGTATTATGAATTTATCTGGCATCAGTGCTGTTTTGTGACCTACCTGGGCCTGCAGCAGAAGTTCTGCCTAGCAGCTAAGGCTGTGAGGAGACCTGACCAGCAGCAGGACCTTTGTTGTACTTTATCCCCATCTCCCTCCATCTGCAGTAGGTCTGGGTACAACTGCTTCCTCTAGACTAGGGGAAGAGACTGTTTCACTGCTTGAGGTTAGCTTATGGCATTCAGTGCTCTTTAAGCTTGGTTTTATTAGCACAAAGATAGTGGCAGGCTGATTAAACTGTGCAAAGCTGTAACTGTGCAGTTGTGTTTTCCTGTCCCAGTGGGGATGGGAAGTAAGGCTGAGCTAGTAGAAATGTCACACTTTAGGTGCAGCAGTGCTGGGGCTGTCACATTCCTGTCCAGGCTTTCTGCACCTGCACATGTGGGTGCCTGGAAATGGTACATGCATGTTGAGTCCAGCTTTCCCAGGGAGCTTTGGATCTTCCGTATATGTGCAGCAGAGCTGATCTGTGCAGGGAGCATGTCTGGGATTTCCAGGTGCCTGGTAACCTGACTGGGACTTCTGAATGTCTGGAAATCCTCAATCAACCTTCAGTCCCCTCTAATTCCCTCTGGACAAAAGTATGGTGGAATTGGACACCCCATGGCTCTACGTAGCTCAGGTTAAAAGTCCCGGGCATTGTTAACGGGGAAGACTTTCCTGACTGTAAGTGTGCCAGCAGAGTACATTCCTGTCTTCTCTTCTGGTCCAGGAACTCGAGCGTCTGAACCAGGTCCTGGAAGCAGAGAAGCACCGCTTTGAAGAGGTGGTACGGGAACTGCGGCTGGAGCAGGAACAGATCAGACGGTAAGGCAGCAAACTGCGCAGGGCAGGAAAAGAACATGAACTCCCACACTGGGCAGAAGTGCTGCTGTGGTGATGAATCAAAACAGTTCATAAAATCCACCAATTTTGTGCATGTAGGAAGGAGATAAATGGTATATTGAACAAAACAGGAACAGTCGAGATCTGTTTACCTGCATTTGCTATTGCTTGTGTGACCAATAGAATACAGCTTAGTTTCAATTTTGTGTTCAGGGCTCCAGCAATTTCATTTTCAAAGGGCTGGGACATGATCAAACCCCAGATTAGTTGGGGTAGCATGGCAACAGACAGGTGCTAGAGGATTTCAGAGAGGCAATTACTTCGATTGACTGACCAGCCATGTGGGCTCCAGACATCTGAATCTGGTTTTCCACCATCAGCTGAACGACACTGGGGGGATGATGAAGTTGCCTCACCAAGAGTAATTTTGTCATTTTAAGAGTTACGCTACGCAAAATATGAACAGCAAGTTTATTTAAAAAGGGAAGGAGCCAAGTGCTTTGCCCTGAGTGTTGAAAGGGCATGTTTTGCCATTGCCCTCTCTTTTTCCTTTTCTATCCCTAAATAACGTCTCAGGAAAGCCAGTGTGATTTTGCAAACCGTTTTTGTTTTCATAGACTACATCTGCTGAGATATGACTGCCCTGTCTGAGCTCTTCCAGTTGCAACTGTGGCCTTGCCCTCGCTAGAGAAGCACGCTAACAGTTGGTTTGGGTTTGATGATCAGGAGGCACAGTAAAGTTCCTGGATGCCTGTAGTGTGTTCAAGGCATGATGCTTGCTGCCAAGCTCCTGACTTTCTAGGGCCGCCTGTACCAACCACCGGTCACAGGTCCTGCGCTAAGAGATCCACAGCCTGTGCAGTCTGAGCGCAGTCTGTGGGGCTAGAGTTCCCCTGCAATAGCTATCACCCTTTTTGCTTCTTTAGGGAGCTAGAGCTCACAGCCCGCTCCCTTAAAGGAGTGGAAGAAGAAAAGAAAGAGTTGCGAAGCCTGACACAGTCCTTACAGAAAACCCTGGAGGTGAGTGACCACTTCTTCCCTCTGAGTGACAGCATTTTGGGAACAATCCATGAAAACTGACCAGGGCTGAAAGCAATGCTGTCCCGTGGAATGAATCTAACATCCACTAGCGCCAGAGTTAAGTCCTGTGCACATGAACAGGTTCATTTGGTAGCTGATATGAAGGCCAAAATCCCCTGCAGAAAAAGACTAGAAGTGACGCGGAGCCCAGCAGAACCCAACTTCTCTCAGCAGTACCAGTTGATGTGATGTAGGACAATAACAGTAAGTTGCAGTTTGGGAAGCTCAGGTTGAAGACTATCAAGTGACTTTTCACCAGACAGGTAGGCAGGCAGTGAGGGAGGCTGAGGAACCTCTATCTTGGAAGGTTTTCACAACTCGACTGTAGAAAACCAGAGCTGACCAGAACTTGCTGTGTTGACAGACCAGTTCTGAACAGGAGGCTGGACTAGAGCCTACTGGAGGGTGCCATCCAGCCAACATGGCTCTAAATCTGTGATAGCTTTCTGATTTTTTTTTTTTTTAACTGCAACTCCCTAAGTCCTGGTGGAAGTTGGAGCAGCAGAGAGGCATTCCTTATTCACAGAAGGGAGCATGGTTCCTGGGGAATCATGTACCACATAGGAATTTAGGAAACAGAGTGTTGATGTATTAAACCCTTTGCTTACTTGATATCACTCTGATGGATTGGTGGAAAGTGGCTTTTCTAAATGTGTATTGTTTGTGAAATTTCCACACAGCTGGCCTTCTGAAGCCTCAATATCATCCTTAATGTTCGTGTCAGATCCTGCAAGTTTGTTCAAAAATCTGTTGCTGATGTTCCTTTGAGCTCTTCTCCTTGCCTGCAGTTATGGGTATGAAAAAAGAACTGGAAAGCTAGGGAAGGACCATTCATGCCATGCACACTGGACCAAACACTTCACAGGAAAACAGCGTGCTATGTTCTATTGCCCCACAGTTAGAAGTACCACAGAGAGGATGCCTCTAGTTCACACTGAGGAGCAAGGTGAGGAGCAAAGGCAGGGAAGCTGCCTGCATGGGTGATGTTCTAGGGAAGCACAAGGCTCCAGACCCTGAGCTGGGTCCTTACCAGCCTACCATGTCAAAGGAGCCTGCAGGTTCTCACCCCCTTGCACAGTGAAGGCTATGGTGGAGGCTTGCTCCTCATGAGGCAGGTACGAAATGAAAACCAGATTTTGGTATTCCTGTTTTTTAACCTGAATGAAGCATGTGGATGTAATGATGGAGGGACTCAATAGGGAGGAGCCAGGCAGGAACAGGAGCAGAAGTGTTAGGCTTGGCTGATACAATCTCTGCCCTTCTTCAAGGAGCTCTCCCTGGAAAAGCAGCAAATGCTGGAGATGCTGGAAGAAAACGAGAGCCAGCTCCCACCTCCAACCAGCCCCAGCAAGGAGCAAAGCCCCATCTGGGGACTGCACTGCAGCCTGCAACAGATTGAAGAGAAGATGCAGCAACTTCTGGAGGAGAAACTCCTGGCAGAGAAGAGGTGAAATGGGGGCAGGGGCTGTTACAGTGGTGCCAGAGAGAGGAATGCAGGACAAGATGCGATCCAGTGTGAAGAGGGTGGTGGGAAAAGAGGTAGTTTTTCCCCCTCGCAGGTGGGAGGTGATCAGAAAGGGTATGGCTAAATATTTCTGGGCTCAAAATTAGGATCACTCCAAAACTGTTCCCCTGTTTATCCTGAAACATGCAGAGAGGCAAGATCCTTTATAATTTCCATTCTCGGGTGCCGCAAAAGGTAGAGGACACTTCTGCCCTGCTCAGGCTTAGTGATGCCAAATGATGTGACTATCTGCTGACTTGCTTTTTGGTTGCCAACACAAGACAAGTCTGGAAGCTTGTCTGGTTCCCATGTCAGGAGTTCAGGTTATAAATGCTTCAGAGGGGACAGAGTGAGGCAGGGCAGCTGAATTTGCTGCTGCTTGGGCTTGCTCCTTTCAAATCAGGACTTAGGCACGTGAATCCATTTGGTGTTCATGGACTTATCCATGAGAAGCGGTTGGTGCTCCTGGACCTCGTCTGGGGGTTGAGAATGTTCCATTCAAGAACTGTCCACCTGGCTTTCACCAGCGATGTCTGTGTTATTGAAGCGAAACACAGACAGTGCTCCTGTTAGTGCCTCTTTGCTCAGGGCAGCCAGGTAGTTAAGCACACCCCGTCGCGATAGTGAGCCCCTTCCTTCCTGTGGGCTGTGCTGGGGAGGGAACGGTTGTCTTCCTTTGCTGTGCCGTGCACCAGGATGAAGGAGAATGAGGAGCGGTCCCGAGTGCTGGAGGAGGAGCGGGAGTTTTACTCTTCCCAGTCGCAAGCGCTGCAGAACTCGCTCTCAGAGCTGACTGCAGAGAAGCAGCAGGCGGAGAGAGACCTCAAGGTATCCTCTGTGTATGTTGTGTATTGCTGTCCTTGGGCCCAGGGTTCTCTCGTTTTCTCTTTCAGTTCACCCTCTATCAAGTGGGAGACTTGGTTTTGGTTTATTTTGTTTTCATTTTGTAGTTGCAAATCTTCATTTGCTGTGCTTTATATCAAGGTAACACGTGAAGTTGCCGGGTTGTATCTACGTAGCACTGCCATTTATTTTCTCATTCTGAGGTCTGATTAACCCATTCAGTAAAAGTCTTTTCGTTTGCTACTGTGAAAGCGTCATTTAAAGATGGAGGGAGGGGGGGGAAGTAAAAGAGGAAAGTAGACACAATCAAGAATAAAGATTATTTCAAAGAAATGCTAATATGGACATTGCAGAACTGAGCAGAAATCTTCCCTCCTCACTTGTGCTCAGAGTATCAATCTTACGATTTGTAAATCTTCAGGAACCTCTGCATGAACTTAGGTTCAAAAGCAGAGGAATGCAGGTGAGGTACCAGCCCTCCTTTGTTATCCCAGTAATGGAAGAACCCTGAATCTATGCAAAGGTAATTGGACAAAGTATGCTATTTTATTTTAATCTAAATAATGTAAAGGTTATGCTTATTATTGGCTGTTTGACACTTAACCTCCTTCTACAAATATTTCATCCAAAAAATCCCCAATTCTTCATTTTCTTGAACCTCCGAGATTTCCTTATCCTGTAACCTTCCACTTGGCCAAACTAAAGCTAAGTTGGCCTAAGCTGTGTTATTCTCATTCGCTAAGCTACTACTGATATTATCCTTTATTTCTAACTTTTCTTGTGTTTTGTTTCTGAAACTAAGTACTGTACACCCCTTTGTGGGAACTGAGGGTTCCTTTAACTCAAGTCTGTCTCACCTGGAAAGATGTCCTCCTGTTCCTGCTCAGTGCAAGTACTTGCATAAGCACAAATTCATGTGTTGAAATACCATCTCTGATTCCACATCGTTCATACAATGAGAGGGAAGCTGTGAAAATGAAAGTCAGAGTAAAGGAGAATTACTAAAATTATCTGGACTTCTTCAAATTCAGGTTCTGTCTGAAGACATGAGGAACGACTTTTATGTTGTCGTACAATATTTCTATTGGTTTTCCTTACTGTTGTCCTTTCATTTTCTTCTGTTTGGTGGGTCCCTCAGAGACCTCGTGAGTTAGCAGGATGGTTATTGAGACACAAGCTGTTTTTCAGCAATGCTTATTCTCTTCCTCAGGCTGAGGTGAAGGTGCGCATGGATCTGGAGAAGAGACTGAGAGAAGCTGAGGAAGCATTGCAGAGCTTGGAGCAAGGCTTAGATTCTCTGGATTGCAACAAGGAGAAAGAGGAGAAGATGAAAGCAGATGTCAGTAACTTGAGAAGTAAGTCGGTCATCCATCCTCTCTACTGATAAGCAAGCTCTGAGAGAGGAAATATTTCTAACCGTCTTCCCAGACACAAAAACAAGTTCCCAAATTAGCAAAGTTGCACATAATGTGCTCTCCCAACTCCTTGTACTTCAACCACACCTCCCTTTTGCGGAACCAGAGCATGGATGCAGGCACTTGGTGTTTTGTCCTCAGAGGAGGGCAAAATTATTCCGGCCTTCCCTGCTGAGTGGAAGACAAACCTAGGGGCAGAGATGAGCAAATGCTTTTCAAATTGTCAAACAGGGAAGCTGCAGCAGAGCTATAAGGACTGCCTAGGTCTGAGTTATAGAGAGTCCTCTGGTTCCCCTCAACATAATCTGTTCTCAGCCTTGATTATGAGAACATCAGCAGTTTAAGGAGGACTGTGGTTGCTGTAGTGATGTGCTGGTAGTTGACCCAGCAGGTGAAGTTTGGATCGTTACTCAGAGCTGAATCACTGCCATCAGCCCAGCACTACTGTGCTGAGATGACTGCAGTCCACAAGTCAGGTGTAAGACTCGCATTTCACATTTCCTCACAGTTTATCCTTGTTTCTTTGCTTTTTTTTTTTTTTTTTGAAAGATGGGGCATTACCCTAGCATCTGGCTTGAGTCAGATTTGGGAATTGACATCAGCAGCTTCAATTGGGTGAAGTCTTGCTTGTTTCCCATCCTCAAGTATAGTGCAGGGGGAAGCTGTCATGAAAGTGCTGTATCTGTGCAGTTAAGGCTTAATTTCAGTGAAAGTGGACGTATCAAGCCAATATAGAAAAGTCAAAAAGTCCTGTGGCATTCTGAGCAGTGTTACATATATAAGTATAAATATATGTATAAATAGTTTTTATATATATACACATCTTTATAATTTTTATATATAAATGCATGTAAATAAAGTAAGTACTATTCAGTAGTTCCTACATCAGAGTTCTAAACTGAGACAAAAGGGCATGATTCTGAACTTCAGTCCACTGGCTCAGAGCCATGGTAAGGAAACAGAGCTAAAGTGCATGTGTTGAGCTCAGTGTTCAACTAGAGCTGAGCTGCCTGCACAGGGCATAAGTGAGTAACCTCTGGCACCGAATGTCTCCTGACACTCATTTCCAATCTTAGGTTTTGGAGGATGTTATCTTCAAAAGAGTAGAAATGTACTGATGAGCAAAACACTAGAGAAAGTGAGGGACCAGCAATGTTTTCTTTAACATCAATCCCAGCACAGATCCCTCAGTCCTTCCAAGTGTTTCCTGCAGCTCTGCCCTGCCCTTTCACGTAAGAGTTGGGATGTATTAGCACGTGAGCCCTCTGAACAGTAAAAGACCAGCAACAGGTAGGAGGACAGCAAGACTGGAATGGCAGAAAATATGCTGGTTAGACCATAAGAGGGGGAACGGGTCAGGAAAAGCAGCTTGCGTGGCAGATTGGGACAGAATAACATTGTCAGAGTTTGGACATACGGCTTTGTATGGAGCCTGTAACGTATGTATGTATGTGCTAGTATTTGCTATGCTATGCTGTTAAGAAATACCTGGCCACGTATGGCCTGGGTGTGTGTGCCTGTGACAGTGTTGCCAACACCTCCTTTTCTGCAGCTAGATTGACTGGTTTTAGAAGTCCTTCAAAGAAAGTGCAATGAGCAAGGCTTCAGACCCCTCTGTTGCAAGAGAGTGGAGAAGTTTTATCACAATATCAGAGGCTTTTGGCAGTTGAATCACGAGCAGTTGTGGGAATGATTGATGGAGAATGGATGGCTCCAGTTCTTTCTGTGATTTGAATATGCATTTGTTGGGGACTGGAGGTTTTTGTCACTTTGAACTTGTCTATTCTGATGATATTCTGGAGCTTCATGGATTGTTGTTCGTGAAGATCTAGGGAGGTGTTGAACAGCATCACCTGGCTCAGCCCATCAATGAGTGTAGTCCCTTGTGACTGGTTCATTGCTTGAAGTGTCTCTCCCGTCACTGCTCATGGTGGTGTCTTCTTCTCAGAGTTCTTTGAAGAGTGCATCCGCAATGCCGAGCTGGAGGCCAAGATGCCCGTGATCATGAAGAATTCTGTATATATCCACAAGGCTGCCACTCGTCGCATAAAGAGCTGCCGCTTCCACCGCCGGAGAGCCAGTGCGTCGTGGAATGACTGTAGGTATCAGGCAGCTTCTTACTCTCTATCCTGCAGGAGCAGATAGGTGCAGATGGGGCTGACAGAGCGGTAAGGTCTGCAAACGTGGTCCATATTTCATATTCCCTAGTAGTAGAATGGAGCTACAGAGAAACTTGGAGCTTCCTTTCCCAGAGAGCAGGCACTGAGTCTGTGTGCTGGTTGCCTGTCTCTTCATGTATGTTGAAAAGTAACTGCTGTGATGGTGCTGGGCCCCTAAAAAACCATGCTCAAAGCTGACTTCATCTGAATGCTTAATCATAGACTGAGTTAGGTTGGAAGGGAGACCTGGACATCGTCCAATCCAATGCTCAGAGTGGCTGCCTGCGAGGTTAGATCAGGTTCTACGTAGAACCCTAATTCAGGGACAGCTGTAAAGAAAAGTGTGTTTCCATGCTGTCAGCATTTTCCTCCTCTGAAAACAGTAAGGAGAAGCTGTTACAGAGTGCAATGGTTAGCTCATCCCTTGCCAGGCTCTCAGTCATGTTGATCGCATGGCTCATGTGCTCTAGTGAAGTTTTGTCTTCAGTTTGTGTCCCTGACAGAAAGTGCTGACCTTTCTGTGCTGATCTTGTTTCAGTGAAGCAGTCCCAGTCCTTCATCTTCTCGCACGCAGAAGCTGAAAACATCGAGGAGCTGAAAGAAGCAGCCAAAAGACTGAGCCGGGACCAGCACTTCAGGGAAACTCTTTATCAAATCATGAGGTCACAAAAGGATGATTCTTTGGGGGATGAAAAGTGACTCTTGTTGGGAGGGGGCTTCTGATCTCAACTTGCCATTCAGCTCCGCAAAAGTTACGCCATTGGGCGCCAGGGTCAGAAGGGAGATTTGCCTTTTGGTGGGGAAAGTGGGGGAAAGTTGTGTGTAGGCAATTCCCTCAGTTAGTGGCTTTACTTTAGTTTGAATGCTCCCTGTAGCCTGAAAGACCTTCTCTGCTGATCACTCCGGATCCGTTTGCTTCAGCTGCTTACGTTAAGCCACATTTTTCCAAGATACCACGGTCAGTGTTAAAGTGAACCACAGACCGTAGCTTAGGAAGTGCCTCTTCTTTCCTTTCCTGTCTAGTCTGTCTGCCAAACACAAGCGCTTCTGAGAAAGCCCTTTATCAGCCTATGCTCCAGCTAGTGTAACCTCCCCAGTAGGACACAGCTTACCCTGTTCTGCCCGATCCCCTCTAGGAAACGGCTTGCTGCACACCCCCAGTCAATGAGCACTTCGGTGGGGCACGTTTCCTGGCACATTTCCTGAAGACTGCAGAGTCCCAGCCTCCCAAGCACAGGCAATAATATCAAACACAGGGCAACCTCTCGATGCTACATCATTTCAAGCAAACGGTAGCAACACAAGTTGAAGACAACCTGAGGATGCTTGGATTTGGCTCCAAGGGGGATCGTGTGCAGAGAAGAGCTTATAGATAACTCAGTGGCATCGATGCAAGCTGGAGGGAGGGTTGTGTTGTGTTGACTGTGGGCAGAACATCCTGGGGCCACCTTTGCACTTTTTTTTGCATTGGGACATCTGGCTGTGTCACCGCCAGAAGGAGGAGCAGAGCTATGAGCTGTGGAAGGTATTATCTATAGGCAGATTCAGTGTGGAGGAGCCTTTTACTGAGCTCTGATGGCTTCCTCGTCACCTCTGTAAAACAAGCTGGAGGACAGGTGGGTAAGGAGTGTTCAGCAACAAAACCCACTACCGCTTGGAGAATTAAACATTGTCAGCAGCAAGCTGTCAGGGCTGCGGAGGTGGGGAAAGTAATCTCTGTATGTGCTGCAGTGAACAGCCTGTGCTCAAGGCTTTGTACTGCTCTCTGCCAGTCCTCTTAATTGCAATCCAGGCTATCATGGTCAAACTGGGACCTCTGGCAAGTCAAGGCTGGACTGGGAGAGGCGCTGTGGACAGCCGAGTCAGAGTTGGGCTTCTGGCTGGCCTCTGTCCCCTCCCGAGTGCTCACCAGGTGGTTATTGCAGGGAGGATTTGCCCTGCTTGTGGTCATCTTGTGTGTTACAGGAGAGGAATCCCTTTGTTGTGGAAACCTTGCAGCCTCTCCCACCTGTTTTAAGCAAGCAGCTGGCTAATAATTACCCATGCCATAGTAACAGCACTGCCTGGTGCTTACAGAGCACATGACAAGCAGGCTCAGAGTGATGCTGTTATCCCCATAGTATAAATTGGGAAACTAAGGAATAAACAATACAGAAGTGAATGAAGTTAGCAACAGAGGTACAGTTAGGGCTCAGGGGGTCTTAAGTGCGGATTTACCAAGGCTTTCAGGGCTGTAACCCTCATCAGTACCCCTAGGTATTACATATGTCCAGTGACACCAGGGTAGCTGCTTACCTCTCCCATGCAGACTGTGACACTGTCCAGTCCCAGGCTTTGGCTGCTGGCCACCTAAGTCATTCCCTACAAATTCAGTGCTGTTTCTAGGCAGAAATCAAGGATGAGGCTGGGAAGGGAGCCCTGGTTTGTCAGCCAGAGGAGAGGCGTTGATGCTGGGTGGAGGAGTGTACTGGGAGGATGTGATTGCTCCTGGAAGCAGTTGCTCTGGTGTGACCAGAGGAAAAGCATTGAAGGCACAGCCTGTACTTTCCATTTCAGGCAGTTGCTGACCAGAATCCTTCTGCCAGGCAGTGGGAGGTTTTATAGAATCAGAGGGTCCAGCACAGAAGGCTGACATTTTTGTGATGACAGGTCATGCAATAGGAAAAGAGAATTTGCATCCCTCCTTAGCTAATATACCTGATCCTTCTGTGGTTTTTCCACTCATGCTTGTGTGCTAGAAAGCCACAAATGAATTCTTGCTCCTACAAGGCTGAAGGGCTGTGAGAAAGCAATACAGAGCTGGTTTTCCCCTTTACACTGTCCTCACATCATCTCTGGCTACTTTCCAGTTACAAGGTCTATACTATGTGATGCTGGAAGGGACAGAAAAAGGACACCCAGGGAGGGTATCTGTAATTCAGGCAGTTAGGAAAATCACTCTGTGGCTTGTGAATGCAGCACCTTTGATCTATTACCATCAAAAGCCACAATATCAGACTTTACAGAAGTATTGTACTCAGGAGGTAGCCACATCAGGTCTTCCTTTACTGTGCATATTGACAGCAATAAAAAAATAAAAGTTATGCTAACACTAGAGTGAATTCCTGT